>NW_028190293.1:1550000-2750000 GCF_048542155.1 Nylanderia fulva
TGAGCGCGAACTGAATTGTTACCTCAATTGGATCTGCAAAGCAGGTTAGACCAATTGCCGTGAGAAATATGTGAATTAAAAAAGATCGACAGGAATTCATTTCGCGAAAAATCTAAATTTCTGTGTTTTATTCTAAAGAGATCATTTTATATTATAAATTGTATACGACGTACAGTGTATGAAATAAAGTTGAAAGCTGATAAGTGAAATATAGAAATGTGCAATTAATGTGCAATTCATATTATATTTTCATCTGATTTCAAAGATTGAAATTTTCTCAAATATATTATATATGGTATTCCTGTCGATCCATTTTAATTCTTTCATTCTGCAAATAGTGTGCTTGCAAAAGCTTGTTGTACGCACGAATTGTTTCCGCGTATATTGAAACATATACAAATATTTACATTGATTATTGCATATTAATACATAATATTTCCCTTTCAGAGGAGGTGATACTTGCCGAGGAGAGAACCACGGAAGAGGAGAAAATGCACATATTAGAAGGTTCATATAACGTATAGTAACGTCATGAATATTCACTTTCTTAAAGTTTGCACTTTCGAAAAGATTTGCAAAGCGAACTCTGTAACGTGCTCGTGCATATTTATATAAAATGCTATTCTCTAAAATGTATTTTCGCGCATTTTTTTTATTTAATCGAATAGATTGAACTTCTTAGCAAGAACTACACCGAGTGTTTATGAGTATCAGTTTAATTCTCATCTTTATTTATATTACGTATATAAATAAACTATTTTATTTTCTTTGATACTCGCGTACAAATTGTATTTTAAATAATGACATTTTATTATATTTTCTAATGTGCGTCTGTGTACGATTTTTATTCAAAATTACTGAAGGAATATAACATTAACATTATACGATTTGCACTCTTGTTAGACTGCAGAAACGAACGTGAAAATTACATATTTTTAATAGCTGATGAAAGATTAAGCGCCGGAATAATTTCGGAAAATTGAGATAACTTAATCTTTATGTTCTACACAGTAAGAAGAAGAGCGGCGGCGAAGAAAAAGAAATTGAAAAATCTTGGCAAGAGCAAAAGCACCGACACGGAGGAGGAGGAAGATCAGGATGATCAGGACGATGGTGAGTTGTATTTTGCCAATCGATGGTCATCCAAATATTCTCTTCTTCTTGTTCATTCACCTCTTTTACATTCGAGTTGTGAACTCCTTCTCAGAGTGTTCGAACAAATATATTGTGAAATCGAGACCAAGTTCAAGTAGTAAGGGATTTCACGAGTTTTTCAGTAGTAAGTTATGTGAATCAACGATTTCCAAAAGAAATCACAACAATATTAACGAGCGATTAAGAAACTTTGAATTAACGAAATTTTAGAAAAACAAAATTTGCGAAAATTAGCTAAATAATTAAATTTGATGAATATCTTTATTAAATGCGTGCGAAGGAAATCGTTGGTGTGCGAGAGATTTTGGCCTGCCTTCTTTTTTATCTCGTTCCAAAACTTCTCTCTATTTATTGGCACGTATTAGCGTATTTTCACGTTCATCGACGTTGATACTTTGTGGATTTATGCCTGATTTCTCTCTTTCGTATCGAGAGGAAAAACAAAAGAACGATGCTGATCCCCTTCCCATAATTTTTGCCGAAATTGATGAACATTCTAAACACACGCTATCAGATGCTCCTCTTGTTTCAGTGCCTAAGAAAAAGCTCAAAGGTAACTACAACCGTGAATGCCATGACTTTTCATAAAGAACAACGTAAAACAAGGCTGTATTCGTAATCTTACGTGTAACTGTCTTATTTTTATATTTTTATTTGTAAGAGATTCTTTTGTGATTGGTGAATACACATATACAAGCAATATACAAGCAATATTGTGCGTACCACATTTACATACATGATTAGACGCAGGCTATCGCTTGGTACATCAATTGTTTGACATCTATTCGCGTATATATATATACATACATGTATAGGATGTATCAATAGTCACGCATCTGTGGACGTGTACAGTCGATGTGTGCAGAAATTAATTCTCTTGCAATAAAATGTAGTTACAATAGGATGAATTATTGTTAGATATAATTTTCAATAGCTCCACATGCTCTTGCTAAATAATATATTTTTTTCAGAGAATATACGTTGTTCAAAATACTCGAAAATATATACTTAACATTACATTAATACAGCTTTCAAGGAACGATCAAAAATTGATTCGATATCTCAATATATCTCTTTTGTAAAAATAAAAATTATTCTGAAATTAAAAAATATTTATTCATAATTTACATAATTTTGAATCGTGGATCTTTTCTTCTGACGAAGTGTACTCGTTTTACGTAGCTAAATTACGTATTATTTATTGTAAAAAAATGTAGGCTATAGGTACTCTTGGTAGAGAAATTAACTATTGCATTCTATGTAATTATTCGGATCGACTTCTGTTGATGTTATGGCTGATACATATCACTTAAAATCACGCGGACATTACGCAAGAAACAGATTCAAGAACTCTAGACAGCTAATTTATTTTTATTTTCTAGGTATTGCTTCTGACATAGCGACACTTCAATTATACACATAAATATTATCTATTCTTTGCAACCGAAAACATTCACACGATTGTTCAAAAATATACAAATATTATATTGCATGCTTTGAATCGGATTTAAAAAATATTATAATATTATATCAAAGACAATCGAATTGAGAAAATTATAATATATTATAATAAAAACAAATACATTTTTTAATAATAATAAGTGCATTTTTGTTTTAAAAAAATTTTTTATTAATTTAAATATATAACTTTTTAACATATTTGTCACATTTTATTTTAGAATGATAAGGGCAGAACGTAATATTTTTTTTTTTTTTTTTTTTTAATAAGTTTTGATAAAGAGTAGATGTGAATGTTTCCGGCGGAAGTATTTAGGTATATCATGTGACAACAAAATATCGATTATTTTTTTTTATTGACTGATATAGCTATAATGTTAGCTAGTTAAAGTGAGCTGACAGAACAGTAGAGTATTTAGTATGTCAAGTGAGGACTTGAATTTCCTGAGTAGTGTACTAGGAATCCTCTCCCATAGAATTTGATAGATAGGCTAGCTAGTACTAGCCTGTCGACGTTTACACATAGCGATTGAGTAGCCAGAATATGTACGCATCATCATATATAGCCGTAGATTGGTAGACTAATTTAGTATAGAGACTAATTTATAGTATAGAGAACTCTGTATCTATCTATATCTATCTTTCGTCGAGGAAAAAAAATGAAAAAATGTTTCCAGTCGATGTAAAAAATAATTTTATAATTGTTCAGAGTTGCTCGCAATACTTATAGATTTTCTTTCGAAATAAACTTAGAAGGATATCATTATTTGCAATACGAAAAGAACTTTAAGTTAATAGAAAGATCGTAATATTTTAAATCACGCGATATTTGAATTCATATAAGTATCGCAGAAATAGCTTAGTAAGTAGTAAGAAACATGAAAACGTGTAGACATAGGAAAGATATTTTCAAACAAGACTTATATGTTTTACAAAAAAGAATAAAAGCGTTTATATGACGCAGTTAAGATGTATATGATGAACTTAACTATCGACTGGTTCGCGTCAGCAAAATATGTCATAACAATCAATTGTGTCTTATGCTGAAACGATTCTTTCTACTTTATAGGATTCTCGAGAACCTCCTACTTCAAGTCGAAAGTGAAGAAGCAGGGCACGTGTCTGCAATTCTGGCGGGCCGAAAAGAGATTCAGGTTCTGGATACGCAATTCCGTCAAGTCGCAGCAGTTCTATTGGTTCGTCATCATCCTTGTGTTCTTCAACACCGCCACTGTGGCCGTCGAACATTACGATCAGCCGAAGTGGCTCAGCGATTTCCTCTGTGAGTTTCTCGATTCTATTACAATTTCATTTCATAAGTCAAAGTTTTCTCAGCTTATTATCAAATATTATTGAAAATAATAATAATACATGAATTTTAAATCGGCTAATAGAACCCAAGCGCAAAAAATTAATTCTTCGAAACTGTATTTCTTGGTTTGAGATTACTAAGTTCCATATATAAATTAATCTCGAACTTTACATATGGAAGAAAATAGGCGAGAAAAAAATGGCCGATTTAAAATTCATGTATTATTATTATTAATAATATTGAGAGCCGACATATATTTCTTATTATTGAAAATGTTGAATAGCCTACCCAGACAGCAAAACGTCTAAAATCGGGACATAAGATGTCGTAAAGGAGTCATTTTTAAGACGTCAATAAGATATCTTTAAGACGTCTCCTGTTTTTAGAAGCGATGTTGTTTGGGTATCCTTGATAAACACACAGTTTGGAGCTCTTCGAAAGTGAATCTCTTTTTATTCGTAGATTACGCAGAGTATGTGTTCCTGGCCCTCTTCATGCTGGAGATGTTCATCAAGATGTACGCGCTCGGTCCCCGCACATACTTCGAATCGAGCTTCAATCGCTTCGACTGCATCGTCATCTTAGGCTCGATCTTCGAGGTGATCTGGTCCTCGTTGAAGAAAGGCTCTTTCGGCCTCTCCGTCCTACGTGCCCTTAGACTCCTGAGAATTTTTAAAGTCACCAAATACTGGAAGAGCCTGAGAAATCTCGTGATATCGCTGCTAAGCTCGATGCGCAGCATCATCTCTCTCCTCTTCCTACTCTTCCTCTTCATCCTCATATTCGCGCTGCTCGGTATGCAGCTATTCGGCGGTCAGTTCAATTTCGAAAATGGCACGCCGCCCACCAACTTCAACACCTTTCCCATCGCACTACTCACTGTCTTCCAAGTGAGTACTATTACGATTCTTATGTATTTTAACAATTACACACGATCAAGATTGATTATTCCATTCATAAGTTGTTGAGTGAATGATAGAACAAATTTGATGAATTAATTTTATTACAAAAAAAATTAAATTTAAAACAAAAATATTTAATTCAATAAATAGATATAAGTTGTTGAGTGAATGGTGAAAAAAATGAAATAATTAGTTTTGTAAAAAAAAAAGTGCAACTTGTGTAATAATTAATGATGCTGACAGATCTTGACTGGAGAAGACTGGAACGAAGTGATGTACCAGGGTATCGAGTCGCAGGGCATGGCCTACTCGCTCTACTTCATCGTGCTGGTGCTCTTCGGCAACTACACTCTGCTGAACGTCTTCTTGGCTATCGCCGTCGACAATCTCGCGAACGCACAGGAGCTGAGCGCCGCCGAGGAGGAACAGCAAGAGGAAGATAAGGAGAAACAGTTGCAGGAGCTCGAGAAGGAGATCGAGTCGCTGCAAAAACCCGGGGACGGTGGAGCACCGAAGGTGGAAATCTGCCCTCCAAGTCCAACCCAGAATTTGTAAGTTACTTTTGCCACTTGTCATATATTGCTCTAAGCGGCAGAAATATGTTATGACAATTTACATAGCCGAAAGATATTCAGAGGATATCCATTCGAACATCCTCAGGATGTTCTTTGATCTTGATCTTCGGGATATGTGCCGTTAGGGATTTTTCTCGAACTAAAATTTTGCTGTTTAAAAAATTAATAATTATTGAATTAGTAAAAAAAAATCAATAATATAATATAAGATAATATAATAATATAATAAATAATAGTAAATATAATGTAGATTAATTAGAAAATGTAAGAAGCAAAATCGATGAAGGAGACACAGATTGATATCTGGTTTTTTTCCAGCAGAGACGGAAGAGGTGATAACCAAGTGTCCGAAGAGAGGAGGCAGGATGAAGACACGGGACCAAAACCAATGCTGCCATACTCCTCCATGTTTATACTGTCCCCTACGAATCCGTAAGTTCGATCGTTGAAGATTAAGCTAGAGAATATACGAAAAACGTTGCACTCGATTACGAGTAACGAGAATCCCTTTACTCGCAGCGTAAGAAGAGCCGCCCACTGGGTCGTGAACCTTCGGTACTTTGACTTCTTCATAATGGTGGTGATATCGCTGTCGAGTATCGCGCTGGCCGCCGAGGATCCAGTTGCGGAGAACGCGCCGAGGAACAAGATCCTCAACTACTTCGATTACGCGTTCACCGGCGTCTTCACCATCGAGATGGTGCTGAAGATCATCGACCTCGGCATCATACTGCATCCGGGCTCGTATCTGCGCGAGTTTTGGAACATTATGGACGCGGTCGTAGTGATATGCGCCATGGTGTCGTTCGCTTTCGACATGACCGGCAGCTCGGCCGGCCAGAACCTCTCGACTATAAAGTCGCTGCGAGTGCTGCGAGTGCTCAGACCACTTAAGACGATAAAGCGCGTGCCGAAGCTCAAGGCGGTGTTCGACTGCGTGGTGAACAGTCTCAAGAATGTCATTAACATTCTTATAGTGTACATATTGTTTCAATTCATATTCGCTGTGATCGCGGTGCAGCTGTTCAACGGCAAATTCTTCTTCTGCACCGACGAGAGCAAGTATACGAAAGAGGATTGCCAGTGAGTATATTATTCATTATCCTATATATATATATATATATATTTTACTCGTTTTATCTATCAAGATAAGTGTTTTGAAAAATATTTAAATAAATATATATTGATGAAATAAATATAATGATTGAAACCAAGGAACTAATTTTGCTTTCGCGACATAGTGGTCAATTCTTCGTTTTCGAAGAGGGTAACCTGCTGCCGGAGCTCAGGAACCGGACCTGGCAACCCCAGTCCTTTCATTACGACAACGTGATGGTGGCCATGCTGACGCTGTTCGCCGTCCAGACCGGCGAAGGCTGGCCGCAAATTCTACAGAACTCGATGGCGGCCACGCACTTGGACGAGGGCCCCATCCAAAACTTTCGCATTGAGATGTCCATTTTTTACATCGTTTACTTCATCGTGTTTCCGTTCTTCTTCGTCAACATCTTCGTGGCCTTGATTATCATCACGTTTCAGGAGCAGGGAGAGGCTGAATTGCAGGACGGTGAAATTGATAAGAATCAGGTGATGTCGAATTCATTTGTCGAAATTATATTCCGTGTTCTCTTATCGAAACGATATAAAAACTTGGGTAAATTTGCAGCAACGCGGAGGTCATTCTATCATTAAAATTATATAAAATTATTATTAATAATATAAAAATAGTCCTATATTTTCTAATTTTTTCAATTCCAAATTTTTTTTCCAAGGCATAAAAATTATTTTTTAATTTTTTAATATAATTTTTCATTCATTTCAATTTTTTTTTTCGTCGCAATTTTTAAAGTTAAAGTTGTGGCATAAAAACTTTTAATTTACCTTTTTATTTGTTTCGAACGGTAATAATTTTCTTGTTAATCTTTCAGAAATCTTGTATAGACTTTACAATACAAGCTCGCCCGCTCGAGAGGTACATGCCGAAGGAACGGAATAGCGTAAAGTACAAAATCTGGAGGATAGTCGTATCTACACCATTTGAATATTTTATCATGATGCTCATCGTACTGAATACATTACTACTTATGATGAAGGTAAGTGTCACGTAATCTTCCTCGTGCATTGAAAATTCTCGAGAGAGAATAATCGTTAATCAAATTACAAATATTTCTTCCCGATTAGCTCCGAAAATATAGAAAACGCGGGTAATGAAAGAAGAAAAAGTCCTGAAATACGCATCCCTTCTACGAGTAAAATTGAAAACAAAAATTGTGTTCACTATTTCTTTAAAAATTCTTTTGAATACAAGTCAAATCAGTTGAAAAGAATTTTTATAAATTTTCAGACGAATCTTTGTTTTCGATTTCTCACATGTCGCGGCTCCAAATAAGAAAGAGAGACATAAATGTAAATTATTATTATTTTTCAGCATGTATATATCGATGGAGAGCACATTTTCTTTATTTTCTATTTAAAATATAGATAATATTCTTGCATGTAGAAAAATATTTTCTTTACAATTAAACACGAAGTAACGGTATATCGAAAATATTTAATTTAAGGATCAAAAGTTTGGCGCACTTAGATCTCAATATTGCTGGAGCTGCGACGTATATCGTCTAAATTGATCTTTGAGTCCTACGATATTTATCGTTCCCAATTTCTCTTCAATGTCCGCGCGTTCTTTAACCCATTAGACCTATTGGCAACTTTAACCAATCGACAAACAGTATCTTGTTATAATAACGAAGATACGCGAGATAAACGAGAATATGTCGCGTCTAAGCGCAGCGTACGTAATACCGAATGACTGTAACCATATTTATATATCACGTTATATATATATACGTACGAGGACATTGTTGTTCTTGCCTGCTGAACCTTTTCTAATCGTTTTCTTTGTATAACTGTATCACCCTTGTATTTTATCAATACGTGTACACAGCTATGTCAAATTTTATCTTATCCCGTTCTTTGAATCTGCCCCCGCAAATTTCTCCCTTTCTAGGTATATATTGTCCGTGTCACCTTTGCACTTTATTTCTCTAATTTATTTGCGTTTCTGATAATCGACTAACGATTAATATTATTCTTTTTTTTTTACAGTAATTAATTAGCCGTATATTTAATTTAATCATTATATATTCTGTGTGTTTATTTTAATTAACATCTCAGTATATTTTTAACAAATTTAACAAAGCCAGTATTTTTAGTATTTATAGACTTTCAAAGTATTAAGCGAACGTTCGTAAAACCTTACTTATATTTAACATAAAAAT
The DNA here is from genome assembly GCF_048542155.1 of Nylanderia fulva. Classification (NCBI taxonomy): domain Eukaryota; kingdom Metazoa; phylum Arthropoda; class Insecta; order Hymenoptera; family Formicidae; genus Nylanderia; species Nylanderia fulva. The sequence continues at coordinate 1,558,681 of NW_028190293.1, forward strand.
TACAAACCGACATATAGTAGTACATCAATCTATATATAATCATTTTTATTCTCGTCTTAATACTTCGAGAGTCAATAAGATGAAATATAAAATAGAATATTTTCTTTATTTTAATTTAGTTACTTTTTATTTTAATTTTGCCGTATATTCTTGTATTTGTTATTCTTATCCTAAAATCTTCGATTTCTGATCCCTCGTTATACCAATTGCATGGCTGCCGCTGTGTCTTCGTTTTCGAAGTAGATATATTCGAAAACGTGCAAAGGAAACACATTTTTGAACATCAATGTGATATCCACTACAACATACACACAGATACTAACACAACGTGCGTTCGACTCTTGCGTTCGCCTTGCTAATACCATGTTTTAACTGGTAGCGAGGTGAGGCGTATTGCACCTCGACTCGTCCTCGCTTGATATAACTGAGATCAGGGTGCCCGAAGATATTGCACCTTCATGGCCTTCTACAAGTCCTGCACGCGAGCCCACACGTTGTTCGAAAATACTCTTTTAACTTCCTTGACTCCTTTTATATATCTCTCGCAATAATCGCAGATTTTCAAGTAACTTTGAAATTTATTACACAAGTAATGAAATTTTTAGAGCAAAATAAGAGTAATGCAAAAGTTTAGCATTATTCAGAAATTAATTAATTATTTCACATTATATATTCAGACATTTATGTTTCATAAAATTTCATTAGAAAATATAATTGATAGTAGTTTTATTATAATTTTCAATAATACAAGAATAATAGTTATAATTTGTTAATAATTTTATGAAAATTAAAATAATTAAAAAAAAATGTTTATAGTAATTTTGAATAATTTAGTAAGAGAACTGTTAATTTTATTTTTAGGAAAACCTTTTACATGTTCCATTTATATTGCTCCAAATTTTGTCTCAACTGATTTTGAATAATGGATGAATGAATCTAGATATTCGGATTCCAAATTAATTAGGTTCTAAATAAAAAATTGGTTCATTGAATCTTATTATCTTCAACTTATTTGATTTATATATTGAGAGCCGATAAAAATATTTATTTCTGAGTTTATTTGATTAGATCACTTCTACTACATAAATAGCAAGTGTTATATTTTTGTCCCCGAAATTTTTAATTTCATTCACTTTCCGATTCTATTCATTCATTGTTGTTATAAACGAGAGAGAAGTAATCGGATTCGTGCAAACTTTCAATCGAATTCCAAACCCGACTGGTTCCTTCGTTTGCCTCCCAATTCCTTTGACTTGTACAGTTTAAGAACGCACGAGATAGATTACCTACCTTTATTTCTTTTTCAAACGAGACCACAGCTTGAACCCGGACTCGTTGAATTAGAGATTATACACACACACACACATACATATGCTGATTCAAATTCGCACAGCGCCCGAATATATGATTTGTGGTCGGACTTGTTTGCCTGAGAAAGAAAGACAAGAAAACATGGAATGTTCAGATCACTTGCACACGCACTGCACCAGATCTTGAAAGCACATACCAAGTGGGATACTATGTGTTCACATTGCTCGATACGCTCGCACGAACGAGGAGGAACAATCTTTCAAATCATTGCTGCTTTGAAATTATATTGTAAAATTTTGGAATTTGTGAAAAAATTTTTCGGAAAGAAAGTAGTGATAAAAAAAATATTTGCATTTTTTATCCGATATTTCATATCTAGAAATTTCTTCACCTCCAAAAGTCTTCCCGTTCGAATAGCGACCAATGTACAATGTATATACATGTTCACGCACTTCTTCTCACACACGTGCAAAACTGCGTGTCGCATGCTGGTTGCCACCGAAACAAACTATCGACCGATTTTAGAAGTTAAACCTAAAACCAGCAACAACAATTAGATATCCACTGAATGTGTGTGTGTTTTACAGCGACAGGAAACACACTTTGCACGGGGCGTCCGCACGTTTTACCTATTCCTTTTTCCTTCCCTGTAAAAAAAAAAATATATAAACAAGGAAAAGACACAGATTGCAAAAAAGATGTGAGCACTTCGAGAAACGAAGTTTCGTAATTCCTGACGATCCCTTCGTTAATTGAATTGCACTCTTTTTGTGTTTCCGGAAGTTTATTTACTTTAAGTACCTTTGTTTGGTTGTTTCTCTTACGTTTCCTTCGATCGTTTCTCTTTTTCTTGTCACAATCTTTATCAGTTTCGCGGCTAGTTTTTTAGACACTTAGACTCGTATATATCCATCTTCTGGTCCAGACTCCGTAGAAGCTGATGACAAGAAGAAAATTAATTCCAAGCGATATAGATGAAGGATATTATAAAAAGATGATCAAAGCCCACATGTTTTTTTGAAATTAATAATAATTAGATTTTTTCTCAAATTTATTGATATATTATAGTATATATTATTATGTTACGAATTATAACATTTAAAGAATTTTTATAAGTCTTTTTTTATGCGTTTCATTATTTGCTTAAAATAACTGGTGGAAAGAGAGAAAAATTTGTTTGAAAATATTTGTGTACAATATTAAACTGAAATTAATGAATATTAAATTGAAATTAATAATAATTAGATTTTTACTCTAATTTTTCTCAAATTTATTGATATATCATAGTATATATTATTATGTTACGAATTATAACATTTAAAGAATTTTTATAAGTCTTTTTTTATGCGTTTCATTATTTGCTTAAAATAACTTGTGGAAAGAGAGAAAAATTTGTCTGAAAATATTTGTGTACAATATTAAACTATTTTCTTCTTGTCGCTGCTTCCGGCAGTGTCCTTCAGGAAATCCCCAATATACAATCCATTAATATCAATTAAGACCAGAAGACTAATCAGTCATCAATTATATACCAGTATGTGATTGCAAAATATCTCTATCTGTTAATCAATTGAAGATATGTGTAGCAGATAATGGTACTGGTATATCCATGTACACACAATTGACATATGCACCACATATTCGTTGTAAGATCAGTCACCGGAATATAAGGAAACAAATGTTTCATTAAATATATATATATATATATATATAGATATTTCCGCACACACCCAATAGGTTCGTACACGTATAAGTTAACGACGATATATATATGAAAAAGAGATCTCTTCCCTACATTATTCGGATATAAGATGACATACATCACTATATTTTTAACATATATATATATAATTCGCGCTTTATTTTACACGCCGTATGCGATTAAAACTGTGTACCAATTCGTGACACACGAATAAGCTGACTTATAACAGTGATTCGCGAATCAAGCGTAATATCATTTATTTATATTATCTCCGTTTTTTAATCTTATTCCAAAAAATTTTACTTTGACGTTACGTTCATTATTTGACGTTATCCTGCAATTTTTTACAGCTATGCAAATAAAATAGCATGAAGGGGGATGAGGCTGCTTCAGCAAGGTTTGAATTTCGCGTCGGAATTATTTCACGAGAAAATGAAAATTCTTATACATAAATTTGATTAATTAAGTCTAAAGACACAAACAATTCCAAAACGCATACTTTAGTTTGACTAACACGTTAATCTTGCTGATGCAAGTTTTATCTCATTATTAAGGTATCTATTGTGCAGCACAGAATGTTCATGTATCGGTGCACAGAGTTTCGGCGTTTAAGAGAAAAAAAAATAGAAAAAACGGAGCTATTAACCTCGAAAGAAAAAAAGAAAAACAAAATTCGTCCACACGAATCATGCAATTTTATAAGCTTGTGCGTACGTATGTCTGTTTGTCGGTCGTGTATTTGTCAGTGTATGCATTGCAGTTTCATCAACAAAGCGAAATGTTCAAGAACATACTGAAGTACATGAACATGTGCTTCACGGGGCTGTTTACTATCGAGTGCATAATGAAGATCGCCGCATTCGGCGTGAAGGTAGGCTCCACATACTACCGAAAATCCTCTCTCATCGAATCTCTCTTAGTATATTTCGAATAAAGCGAGATTCATAATTCGAGACTCTCGCTAGGTCGAGTCGCGCGAAAAATGGCTCCTCGTGATCGTTTCCCGAAATAAAAAGCCTGAGACAATTTACAAGTCTCCCATCATTGTTGGAATAATTAACAATTGTCATTATCAATGCAACACACGTAATTATTTTTAATTAAAATTTAAAATAATTTAGCAACAAATATTATATATATATTAAAAATATGTATTTTGATTAATTTATATCAGAATAGAATATAAAAAACAATACAAAGAATAATAAATTAATGTTAAATATAATTATAAGCATGTTATGATTGGTATAAAAAAATCGTGAGATGGAAAGGAAATGTCACGAGGGTTGATTTTCGCGTCGCCCGGTAAGTGCAGCTTATTAGAAAGTAATTAGAGCGTTTCTCCGCGAGTACCGATGTATAGTAAAAATACAAATATCTCCAATACTCTCGGTACTCCGGAGATATTCCATATACTTTCTATTCTCTCGCGCGTGTACAAGTATATAGTATATACTATTTAGTGAACTTTCTGTGCGCAGGGCTGAACAAGCGCTAGATGCTGTCGGAGTAGTTGTAGCGTTTCCATTTCTCGATATACCTCGTACGAACATATATAGATATGTATCTCGATAGAACTAGAATGGTATCTTTTTTTTTTTTCATTGGTGCTCTTCTATATGTAAAGATATAGCTGCAAGATCCTAGTTAGAATTTCTTTTTATTACACGTACTCTTTCGTTGTTCTGTCTTTGGGACCAATAAAATGAACTCTACAAGTACTTTAGTATGCAAAAAATGCTCAGCTCTGTACACGTAATCGAGCTTCAGGGGCAAATTTGGGAAGATAGATTTAAAGTATTTCAACTTTCATTTTCATCTCCATTTGATTCTGAATTTTTTCATGCAAAATTTAGTGCTAATCATGCGTGAAAGTGACTTTTTTTATTATAGTATTTTCATCTTTATTTGCGTATTTTTTTGTACTCGTTTCTCATTTGTTATTTACCATGACTATTTGAACATTGATTTTTAAAAAATTTTGAACTTTATATAAGGAAGATTGTAATTAAGCGTATGCAATTAATAATTGGAAGAGAATTTGATAAACACAAAATAATTCAGAATTAAATACGAACATTTATTATTAAATGCTGTATAAAATGAAGTAAAGATACATAAATCTTCCCAGATTTTCTAAATCCATAAATTACACGAAACATGAAGATAACGGGATCAAATGATTGATTATAAATTTAACATTATGGTTTTGATTTTTGTAAGCAATGTTAATTTGCATTTTACGATACTATAATCTTATCTATTTCACTCATCTATTTTATCCCGTTATCACGATAGATAATTACACTGACTTCATACATACAAGATACTGAACAAATTTGGACTATGTTTGAATATTTGTAAAATATATACGTATAGATATTCGATCGTAATATTAAACTCTAGAGCGAGTCTACCTATATATTGTCAAAATGTAATATCTTATGTGTTATTTGTATATTGTATTTTACATTATTTTATTTAACACGAAACATTTAATGACAAAGTTGACAAGCACGCTCTTAGAGTTGGAATCGAAATGCAAATTTACACAAACATTCACACACACACACACAATTAACAATTACACGCTCACATATTCTCAGACATGAAGATTCATATGTCATATACATCTGGTACTCACGCGAACACGATCAATCGAGAACATAACTTTTACATCGGGTTATTTTTAGTTTGTCTGTCTTTCTCGCTCTTTCTCTCTATATCTGTCTCTCTATCTTTCTCTCACTCTTCTCTCTCTCTCTCTTTTTTTTTTGTCTTCCTATGTATTCTGTTTTCGCGCTGGTTGTCTTGATTTTCCGAAAATATGTTGAAACCGGCAATCCAGAAACGGGCGGGGAAATAAATCCAAGAGGAAGTATCTCTCAAGTCTATCGAAGATAGGTGTATAGAAAGGAAGCTCCGTTTTTTGACATCCCTTGCATGTCTTGCCCGTCGTCTTGCATCCGCACGCAATCACTTGCACGGTCTGACATGTTTTTGATCCTCGCATGCGTACATCACGATTACTATTGACTGTGTTTTTGTCGGCCGAATAGTGGCGATGACGGTGACGAGAATGATGATGATGATGATGATGATGATAATGATGATGATGATGATGATAATGATGATGATGATGATAATGATGATAACGATGATGATAATGATGATGATGATAATGATGATGATGATAATGATGATGATGATGATGATTATGATTATGATGATGATGATCGTAAAGAATCTGTATACGATAATCATGACACAAGATTAAAGTCGAGGGAAGAGCAACCGCGAAAAGAGTTCCTCGTTCCTATTCATCGCTCGCATGCCATCGCGTTGTGAGAAAGAATATACATTTCCTTCTCACACGAGCACACACGCAGCACACACTGAAAAATTGAACATCGTATACACACCGATCGATCGAAATTTATGTACACACATACGTGTCTCTTGAGAAATCACCCTGTGAGAGATTGGTTAGATTTGCTTGGTATCGTGGAAAAAGAAATGCTCTTTGATTAAAAGGAAGGAGGAAGAATCGAGAATTGAGTTGCAAAATTAATGTAATTAAAATAACAATGATATTTGATTAAAAACAATAATTTCTAAGGCGCCAGAAGAATAAATAATTAATGTATAAATTTGTAATTTGCTCGTTTTGATATAAAATATCATAAAGAATGTTGTGTCAAATAGCAGATAACGTAAATTAAAGAAAATTTGCTTTTGCAAATTTTTAAGATGCATTGCTGAAATTAATAATTAAAATACAAATATTTAATAAAAGTTTCAAGGAAAATTGGTAATAAAAATTCGAGAAATATCTTTTATCTCAAGGAAACATACTTCCTCATTTATTTTATGCAAAAAAATGTTTCTTCTATAAATCCAATATAGCAATTTTTTTCTGCCCAGGCGAAAAATGGATGAAGCGAGCAATTAAGTACAGAGATTATTAATTAATAGGGGATGAAAAGATATAGAAAAATATATATATATATACATATGTGCGATATATATATGCAGGGCGCATAATGGAATGTATTAGAATCTGGGTTGTGTTACGTCTGTGTGTTGGGTGTATTTTGTAGTATCACGAAGCGCCGCCATTTTTCTTGGACTTCTTGACCATCGTGAACTTCGTCGTCACCTTCCTTTTCCTCGTTGAGTGCATCCTTAAACTCATCGCCTTCGGATGCCAGGTATAAACAAGCCTCTTAAATCGCTCTAACTTCACAACTCTCACTCGATTTACACCGCAATTATACCACTGTAAACTCCACCGAGACTGATATCACTCATCGATCATCATTGATTGCGTGATTTTACCGGTCGGAGGATTCACGTGAAGAAAGTGGGGATTTCGAAAACTGGCGAGAGGAACGGAAGGGAACACACCGAGACATCGCGAAACTGCTTGTCGCGAATAGAAAATAGAAATATGTTACGATTCGATTTAAAGTTTTTTGCTACGCCAGATTTTTAGACAAATCTGTTTGGTTATTCAAGAAGTAGGAATTGCCAGAAAACAGGATTTCGCCATTTATAAAACTTTACATAATTTGATACTTTTAAAGATCTCTCTGTTAAATATCAAATTAACTTTGATAAAAATATTCAAATAACGATTAAGATAATTTATTATTAATAGCAGTATACATTTATTAAGCGATTCTTCCTTTTTTTACAATTAAATCAAAATTAAATAATTAATTGCTCTAAAGGAACAAATAGATAAAACAATTCGATTTCTTTATTTAATTATATAAGCCAATTTTTTCAATAAATTTTTTTTATAAAAATGATGATCACCAAAGAATATTTAATGCAGTTAAACGGTTTTTATTAAACAGTTTAATAAAAACAGATAGTCACACACAAATAAATTTTTGTCAAAGAGAAAGTATTTCAAAGTGAAAATAAAAAAGTAAATCTTTTAACATAAATTTTACACAGAATTTTATACCTGGTAGAAATTAAATAACTAATTAGATATGTGATATTGTTTTTTTTATATATAATATTGCGTAATATCAAATGACGAATCCTTTTTTCTGGTTCAAAGTAGAAAAATGTTGAACAATGTAATTAAATTCGCGTGTCTCTATCTATCTCTCTCTCTCTATCTCTCTCTCTAGTTTGCTTGCTATTACCGGCATGCTCCCGTAGATATTTTTCTAGAAGAGATCCCGTCACTTGTACTCCAGCCGATTATCGATCACCAAAGAGTATAACATGGGTAAAATGCTTTAGAGAAAACTCTCGCGAGAGCAGATCTCTTCGTCTTCTCGTGTATTTGAAATCCATCTATGAACGTTTCAAGCTTAACATCAATGAACATTAATATCTTACTTACGAGTATAAAAGTGGAAAAAAAGTAGAAGAAATTCATCTCTCATAGTACAAATTATCGTAAAAATAATTTAATATATTTATTTTCCGTTATTTAATTAATTAAATCAATAAAGAAATAAAAATATATGCAACTTAATATTTATTAGAGTGTAAGTTCTCATTTCTAAAAATAAGTTACTTCATCACTTTTAATGACAATTTAAAATTGCACGGTAAAATTAACAGACCATTTATTTAACTGTGCGATTAAATAACAATAATTCTGTTTAAAAATTATTCTACGTTACGAAGAGATTTGTTCAACAATCATTACAACATCCAGAAGCACCATCCAGAGAAGCACACGTTACAGAGTTTCGGTCATAGAAAAATATTACATTCATATAGGAGTGCTCACAAACAAACAAACATGCACACAACACACGTACACAGGCACTTACACATATACATACACACTAAATAGCGTGTACATTCACAAAAGAAGCAGACTGTGCCATACTTTTCTTGTATTCTGGAGTCGGAAGTCTTGTAGTTTCTTCTTTAGTTGTAGCTACGCAAACATATCTCACAAACACCCGAGCTACGCCCAAGTTCGTTTAATAAATCACCGAGACATGTAAATGATTTGTCAAGATTATTTGCTTGCTGTGGATATTTACGTAGATCAAGACACAGTGAAGATAATTAAAAAAGAGCAAGAATCATAGATTATTTATTGATAATATGGGAATTTTTGTCATTTATTTTATTGTGTGTTATTTATTTTTAATTTCTTATTTAAGCTCTTACTTTTCTTACTTCTCTAAGCAATTAAAAGCGCAAGACTGATTGGAAAAAGCGTCTTAGCAAGGTAAGCAATAACGCAATTATCTTAATGGTACAGATTTTTGAAGAAACATTTTTATGAAATATTAACACAATTCTCTGGAAAAAATATTTCAACATCTTGTACATATTTTCAGTTGCATACATATGTACGTATATATATGTGTAAAATTCTGAAAACGTAATATTTAAAAAACGTATATTATTAAATTGATATAATAATATTAAAAATTCTTCGCTGTAGTTCGCTTAATTTTCAATCGTTACTCTTCATGGTGTCTTGATTCTGATTGCTCGTATATACAAAATCGTACATCCAATTATTAGAGCTCTAATATGCATCTGTCGAGATAGAAAATGTGTCGGAGCTGTTTAGCGAGCTTCGGGGTAGTAAACTCGAATATTGAATAGAAGCGAACGGAAGATCACTTTGCTAATCTATTTCTTTCGACTGTTCCCGCGAACAGAACTTCTTCAAGGACGCCTGGAACACCTTCGATTTCATCACGGTGATCGGCAGCATTGTGGACGCCCTCGTGATCGAGTTCGGGGTACGTAAAGAGCCGAAAAAACGTAGTTTCAAAGAGATAGTATAAGTGTGTATAATCGCGTTCTAGCTACTATAACCCGTAATAGAACTCTTCCAGGTATAGGTATATATATGCACATATATATGCACATGTAATCGAAATCTCTCGGAAAATCCGAGGCTACGATGTGTGATGATTGCTTGCTTTGACGAAAAGTCATTCCGATAAAATTGCATGAAACATCAGCATTGATCCGGTAGATTGATACAAATAAAGGTGGTGATAGTGCAAACACAAATGACAAAGTAGTTGCATGAACAATTTTATATATTTGTGTGTCTGTATAGAATAAAAATTCTGTAATAGTAATTATAGAAAACTGTACTATGTTTGAAAATTTAGTGTTCACAAAAGGATCATTATTTTTACGTATGTTCACAAAGTTCATTATTTTCAAAATATTTAAAATATTGTCGGGTTAAAAATATGTATATGCACATATACAGAATTTAAAAGAATTATAAGTATTAAAAATATTTAATATTTAATATTAAATATTAAATATTTTAATCTTTGTTAAATATTATATTTATTACGAGCAACATTTCTTCTTGATGACGTAACGTCAAAACGCACTATACCATCTCTGGAATTGTTTCAACGTACTAGATGAATTCTCATGTTTAAAGCGAATTGATTTGGAATGCGCTCTTGGTCGAAACACGCATCTATAATAGTGACCCTTAATCGCAGCAGTGTTGCTTGATGTGTACTTTATTAGTCTTTCGTTTAACTCTTTTGCTGCTTACTTAGATTCGTCGTGCAACCGTGTGATAAGCTAGAAGGTAAATTACGATAATTGAAGTGATACTTCTGATGTGTATCTTTTTAGCTTCGTGCTGCATTCATACGCTATATACATTACACTATACATTTCTACATTTGCACAGTATAGTAAAACAATAGGCTACTTACACATAAACATGATCCTGATACTAATCCTGTGTTCTCATAGATACATTCCCCTTTTATATCGATATTTTGTGACTAGATCAATCTGTAATTAGATTATTCGATGTCAGTTGTATAGCAGAAGAAAAAGCACAATATCATGTAGAACATTTATACACTTTCTTTCAAGTAATACAATAGCATTGAGTGTTTAAATTCTATTGACATAGAAATTACAATCTAGTCATATATACATATATGTATAGGAATAATTAAATTACAAATCAGAGAAAAAATATATAAATAAATAAAAGTGTCTTTTTTTTATATTTATTCTGCTTGTGCTTGAAAAATATTTTTGATAAAAATATGTTTTAGAAATATGCAGGTAAGATGATAGATAGAATTATCGTAAAGTGAGTATCAATGAGTCCTGATATTAAAACAAACTGTGCTTATGATGAAATTCTTCCATCGTCAGTGTTCATTTGGCAATCATTAGTATTGTGTACTTATTGTAATTGCCAGAAGTTGAGCAATAAAAAGTTCAATATTTTAGAGATGAAATAATCTCGCACTCTCACATATTTCTGTAATAGGAGACGATTATGAGTGCGCTCCATGGTGGCCAACAAGTCAAAGACATGAAGGTATAAAATTACTATACAATTTTTACGTTGACGACGTAAGTTGGAAGCAGATATTACAAGTATCTATCAAAATTAATATCGAATATTATTCTCGAAATTTTATTTTTGTGTAGAAACCAAGAATCATAAAATGTGTATAAGTCTTTTCTTCTTCCTCGTAATTTAATTTTTTTCTCCAGCAAAAAAATTACAATTGTTTCTAACGTAGCTGTCTTTATACATTATCGTTTCCCGATATGTTAATTAGCAACAATTATGATAAACTTGGTTGAATAAGATTGACACGATTTTCTTTCCAATTATTTGCAGACAAAATGAAGAACTGGGTTTCGAAAATAGTGTATTTTACATTCTCTCGAGAATCCTTCTTATAAATCATTTTTAGATCAAGTCACTTTTATCCCGTTTACTTATCCTGTGCATGCACTTTTCTGAATACATAAATTCGTACATTTTACACTAACAATCTCGTACATTTTACAACATTGACACCATCAATCCAGGTAATTGTCACACTACAAACTATACTTCAAAGGCATATGGATGCGGTGTCTAATTAATCTCGATTTCGATTTATTAAATCGTTTTTCTGACGCAAAAGTCTAATACAATTCTAAAGCAAAAGGGTTAAGGTAATTACGCTTTTATTTGCGTAATTACGTTAAAATTAAATAACTAAATAAATGATTAAATAACAAAAACAACTCAAATTATTTTTAAAGCAAAATATATAATATTTTACTAACATATTTTAAGTTGAAAAATTATCAATGTACATTAGAATTAACTCAACGGTTCTGATTTATAATGTTGAAACTTATGATATAAAAATTGATTAAATAACCATTTAAATAGACAATTCTAATTTTCAATAAAACGCCAATTTAACTTACTGACAACAAAAATACAAATCTATTGTTATGACAGTTAGTTGATTATATTATATTATATTACAAATAGATCTTCTTGTATAATAATATAATTTAATTATATTTATTAGAGAATAATATATTTTAATTAATCCTCGTTTCTTCTTTCGGCAGTGATCTTACATTCTTAAGACCTTTAGCCCCTCTTACCCAAAATTATATTGAAAAATTTATTACCTTATTTTTACATTACGCAAAAATATTGTTTCATTCTAAAGCTTCGTTCGTGCATCGCCAAGGTAGAAAAGTGGACACGCCGAAAGGATCGATATCCTTCGACAGGTCATACGCAAACACCGAAAACGTTGCACGCGCGAAGCTCCGTTTTGGGATGCGATAAGAAGTCGGCAATTTCTGGGGTTAAAGTGCAATTTTCTCTGTTCCCTGCAGGAGAACTTTATCAATGTCGGCTTTCTAAGGCTCTTTCGTGCCGCCAGGCTGATCAAACTACTCAGGCAGGGTTACACGATACGAATTTTACTCTGGACCTTCGTACAATCCTTTAAAGTAAGCTCTGATTTTTATCATTGATTCACCGAGTCCTTTTATTTCTTACACATTACGATAATTATTACTTTGATCTTTCAACACTTGTGTAATATTATTATTATTTAAATTTAGGGAATCATAATTTTTCATCACAATTTCTATAATTGTAATCTTAAAGATAATGAAAAGTTGTCTTCTTCCAGGCTCTGCCTTACGTTTGTCTCCTCATAGCAATGCTGTTCTTCATTTACGCGATCATCGGTATGCAGGTATGAATCTCCTTTGAATTCCTAAAAAGGTTCCTACGAATTCGCTCATTTAAACGCGCTTTTAAAAGGATGACGCACAGGAGAGTGCAGGACTGGAGAGTAATATAATTGTTCAGAAATTTAATTAAAGTTACATTCATAACGTATTATAGCGGAGATACATACAAATCTGATAATAACTATTCTAATATATTCTCTACGTGAAAGAAGAAAATATGTAGCACATTACTGAATTATTTGATTTTATTCATATTTTACAAAAGAGGCTTTCAAAACTTGTTATACGTCAAAATTTTATATGAAATAACTTTTTAATTAATTCAACAATTTGTACAATTGACCAATGATTTTCGGTGCCTCTATAAAACAAGAAATAATCACCGCAACGTAATTATCATCATATCGATCTCTATATATTTATTATCACTTTGAAAAAAAAAATCGTTTATATATAACAATCGAGAGAGAAACGGAGTGTCGAAATAAGCTCGAGATAGTTTCTGGCACGCGCGAATTTTACAGATTAAGAATATTAAGCGACAGACAGCTGACAACTTGAAATTGTCCGTTGTCAGGTCTTTGGCAATATATCGAACGATCCGGAAACAGCGATCGATAAACACAACAACTTTCAATCCTTCTTCGCCGGTCTTATGTTGCTTTTCCGGTGAGTCGAGCAGCTAGATTGACTGCCGCTTTGACGGCGACGAGTTGAGATGACCTCCGGCCGATCAGCTGATCGGACCGGCCGATCCGACTGACGTTTTTCTTTCGTACGAAGATGTCACCTTTATTTTTCTCATCATGATTTTAAATTTAAAAAAACATTTTTCTCATTTAATTTTTCATTTATCCATTTTCCCTCTTTTTTTCTCTCTTTCTCTCTCTCTCTCTCTATCTCTTTATTTATATCTTAAAATACATCTTCGTACGAGAGAGAAACACTTTTGGGGCACACCTGATCGCGTCGTCGCGATCTTTCGTCACGATGCTTCGCGCATGCATCGCAGAAAAATCTCTATGACGTCACGGGAAATTAGCATGGACGATTTGTCTGTGTATCGATATACTATGTGTTGCAGAGAAGGAATTTTTTTAAATGTGCCTTTGATGTTGCGATCTCGTTTACGATAATTTATAATTAATTGTGGAAAATTGGCTTGCGCATACAAGATGTATCATTAATAATGCCCTTTTGTGGGGCGAGCGAAGCACCGTCAAAGATCTCGCGCGACTCAGATGTGAAGGAGGTCGTCGAATGTAGAACGAGAAGTTGAACGGAATATATAAAAAGTGTGATCGTCGTAAATTAACTTTACGGTAGCGTATGGTTTTGTTGGCATGAGCTGTAACGAGAGTAAGCTGCTCGACATGTTATATAATCTGTTGTGTGACTCACCCCAGTTAGTTACAATCCTATAGAGAAGTTTCCATATAGTGATGCCTGCGTTAGAGTCTTGAAGTTATGATTAAGACGGTGCTTGAGAGAATACGTCTCTTGTTACAAAAAAATAATTAGTTAATTTTAATCATATTGCAAATGTTTCAAATTGTCAACAAAAGATGGATTATCAAATTACTGAATCGCTAAAATGTAAAAAAATTTTGGCAAATTAAATCTTTGCTATAAAAGGATGTCAGTAAGTTAATCATTTATTACAAGACGGGACGCATAAATGATTCATATCTCGATTCTCTCGAGCACATCGTTTACTGATTGAAAGAAAAAGTATATAAGAGGTTGTAGTTAGAAAGTACAATATTGAATTATTATATAATACTCATTACATAATTATATAATACTCATTACACAAAACCGATTACACAAAACCGATCGAAGCGAACGAAAGATCGAAATAGTGGTCATCCAGTGAAAACGAAAACAGAGAACATTTCTCAGTTATCTTTATTCGAATTTTTATTAACTTAAAAGAATACATATTTGGTGACGCAAATTTGTAATGCTACTCGCGCCTTTTTGGCTGCCCTATTTTTTCTGTGGGTCTCAGGTATTCGGTAACATCGCGCTGCAAGCTGATTCTTCTATTACCAAGCACAACAATTTCCAAAGCTTCATACAAGGTCTGATGCTGCTTTTTCGGTAAGTAACACCACACCAGAAACATCTAGCTAACTGTTTAACCATTCAACTTGGCCACGCGAAACTGATCGATCGAGCTTTCACGCTCACCTTTTACCTGCGGCAAGCTACTTATCACGACTTTTTGTTACGATTTGCGAAAGTATAAATAAGCAGAAAACGACCAAAGTTTTCTTTGGAACAACGATCAAAATAGACTGTTCTTTGAAGACGTTTACGTGACAAGAATCTAATATTAATTCAGTCGTTTGTCAAGAAAGTGTAATCATGATACATTTTTTCATCATCAATTATGGAAGAAAATTTCAAAGATTAATTTTTCTAATATATTTTTAATGTATAATAAATATATAAACAAAAAAATTTAATTACATCATAATTTAATTCAAAGGAAAAGAAGAGAAAAAAAGTTATCTATAAAATATAGTATAAATAATTTGCAATAAATATGAAATGGAATTTTCGGCAAATTTTGCCATTGTCACGCAGAACGTCAACAATTACCACGACGTCTGAAATCTTCTAATCGCTTAATTCATATTATTTCCGGATGTATGTTCACAGCAGGCCTTTTCGCTTCGATCCAACCACGTATATTATTATTACAAAGTTTTTAGCACACTAAATTGAGCACAAAAGCAGAATCAGGCTAAACGACACAGTATATTCCGAGCAAACAAAATAATACACAGCAGCCTCGTGTAGAATTGAGTTCGCCATCTTCAGTTCGCAGTTTATAGATCATCTTTGATGTTGCATCAACTGCCAGATTTCGTGCATGCCGCGCTTACGAAAGAAATGGGGGCTCAATTACTTGTTCCCCTCAGATAATCAAATCAAATTGCGCGAAAAATTCACGGACGACACTAATTTTAGAGCAAGTTCAACATAATGTTAATAATTAAAATTCTTATTTTTATCTTATATGTAGATATAGCTCTACATTTAGTGTATGTTTGAGTGTACTTAAAAACTGAGGAGATTATAGCAATTGCGCATTCAACGTACGCTGCTAAAAATGCAATGTTTTTGCCAGAGTATATTGCATGAATTTTCGCAAGCTCAATTTTTTCTGCCATTTGCAAAAAGACGTTGCATTAAAAATATAAACGTAGGGTTGTGATACTCTTGAGAACAAATTTCCACGAGACAAATCCATTAGCCATTAAAAATTTACTATATAGCAAAAGAGGTAGTAACTTTTTCTCAAAATGTGACTTTTTATATATTCCACGAAATTAGCGTCGAGAATTTTGCTCTACCTTAACGAATGAAAAAATTCAAATGAAAAAAATGGATTTGTACTCGCAATTAATTGCATCTTAGATAACAATACATCATCATAATATTTCTCAATAATCTCGTGTTAGACACTCATATCGTTGAGCGTTTAACTATTTGACTTAGAGTTGTGAAAGGTTTGCATGCGACAATAAAAGCGCGGCTTTGACGCAAGCGATACACTAAATCGCTAAAGCGATATTGTGCTCAAGAATCGATCTTCCCAGGTGTGCTACGGGCGAAGCCTGGCCAAACATCATGCTGTCCTGCATAAAGGACCGTCCTTGCGACCCAAAGGCCGAGAAGGAAGAGCCTGACAGCTGCGGCTCCAACATCGCCTACGCTTACTTCGTGTCGTTCATCTTCTTCTGCTCGTTTCTCATGCTGAATCTCTTTGTCGCCGTCATCATGGACAACTTTGATTATCTCACCCGGGACTCGTCGATCCTGGGCGCCCATCATCTCGACGAATTCGTGCGGATCTGGGCCGAGTACGATCCGAATGCCACCGGCAAGATCCATTATACGGAAATGTACGACATGCTAAAGAACATGGATCCACCGTTGGGGTTTGGCAACAAGTGCCCGAATCGTCTCGCGTACAAAAAACTCATCAGGATGAATATGCCGGTGGACGGTGACGGCAAAGTCAACTTCACCACTACGCTGTTCGCTCTGATACGCGAAAACCTCAGCATAAAGATGCGATGCGGTGAATATCAAAATCATTACAAACTTCCAAAAATTATCAAAGATTAAAGAAACAAATTTATCGTTTATTATCCAAAATTCAAGTTTATTCTCCGAAAGAGAAATCATACTGTATAATATATTGATTTTTATTTCAGAAACGTCACAAAATAATATTTTTGTTCAATAGTTTCTTAGATAAAAATCATTATAAACTTCCAAAAATGACCAAAGATTGAAGAAAAAAATTAATCTTTTATTACCAAAAAATAAAGTTTATTCTCTTAAGAGAAATCACACTGTATAATATATTGATTTTTATTTCAGAAACGTCACAAAATAATATTTTTGTTCAATAGTTTCTTAGATAAAAATCATTATAAACTTCCAAAAATGACCAAAGATTGAAGAAAAAAATTAATCTTTTATTACCAAAAAATAAAGTTTATTCTCTCAAGAGAAATCACACTGTAAAATATATTGATTTTTATTTCAGAAACGTCACAAAATAATATTTTTGTTCAATAGTTTCTTAGATATTGTCATTTTGATTTCATAAAGATTTCAATGTTATTTTTCTGATTTGACAATTAATTATGCGTTGATTAATTAATTTCGACTTTGCGTCTATAGCCGACGAAATGAATCAAGCTAATGAAGAACTGCGGGACACGATCAGAAGTATCTGGCCTCTGCAAGCGAAAAAAATGTTGGACCTTTTGATACCTAGGAACGAAGGTAAGATTCGCTCTTCTCTTCAAAGAGTCGTTGCATTTTGCAACACTTTATTGATGATCGCGCGATTTTTTTCCAGAATTGAGCAGAGACAAACTCACCGTGGGTAAGATATACGTCTGTCTTCTGATACTCGAAAGTTGGAGGTCGAAGTCAAAACCTGCCGAACAGGTGAGTCGAGCAAAATCTCAATATTTTTCGTACGAATAAGAATTTTAAGGATATCTTCTTAAGTTTCGTTGAGATCCTTCAATTGCGATTATCTTGTTTGAATTTCTGACGTGGCTTTTCAGTATTAAACAAATTAATTTATTGAGAATAAATTTAACATAGAAATTGGTATATATTAATAATAAATATTTATTTAAAAAAAATCCTTTTTCTCTTTTGTGTGTTTTGTAAAGTTTTGTTATGGAAGAAACAAATTCGAAAATCAGAATTGAAGGTTTCGGTTGAGAATGAAATTTGAATGAATGTGTTTGCCGTTGGTTTCTTCGTGATAGGACATCATATACGCGCGAATGAAATCTCGAATAGAGAATTTTCCGTAATTTCATGTAATTTCCATAACTCGAAGGAGTTTAGTACCGTCACGAAACTCTTTCTCGATTATAGAGAAATATTTCTGACGTTCGAATTAATTTACAGATTTGTCAGAATTTGTCAAATCACATATATGAATCATAGCTTCGATGTCTAACAAATAAAATAAAAAGTTAATTACAAATTTATTAAGGCATTTTAAATACTAAATGTCTTTTTTTCACTTGTACTTTTATTTGATTTACGGGGCAATAAGTCAAACTGTTTAGTTGGTGACATAAAAAAGATGCAGTCTGTCTGTTTATTTAAATTAAATATGTCAATGTACGTAGAAATAGTTGGATGTAATTTGACTCGAATATTATCATTTGAAATTTGTGCAAGTAATTAATATAGATATCATCCATCATGTCTATTAATTACCGTTCATTTATAAATAATGTGCTAATATAAATTATTACTTAAAATTATACACACACACACATCGATGTTAGAACAAAAGTTAAATTCATATCTATATCAAAAAATCTCACGTTTTAACGATAATTTTAACGATAATTGATGGACTGATTGGATAGCAACATTTGTCTATCATAGATAGCTCTGAGATTTTTGAATGGATTTCAATTAGACTGTTAGATAACAAGACACGATTTGATTACTTTTTTTAATTAAAGATCAAAAGAACAAAATAATCATAATTTTTTTTTAGAAAACTTGAGTATAATTACTGATACTTAATTTACTGATTAAACTACTTTATCTTAAAAGTATTCGATCCGAAGGACTTTCACGTAACTTTCAATCATCTTCTTGTATTTTTTCTCTTTATTTTCCAGAATGATAACGATCTTATCGATAACGATAATGCTGGGCAAAGTCCTGCAGCCCAGGCGGTAGTACTTACTTTTTCTCTTACTTACTTATTATCTTCTCTTAACATACACTGTTTCTTTTTTTTTCGGCTATATGTTTATGTTCGAATTCTAATCACACTATCCGTTTTGTGTTAAACGCGTACTGCAAAAGTATCTCACTCTTTTTATCCAATTTTATTCTAACATTTTTACAAATAAATAAATAAAAACATAATTGCGTAAAAGAAAAAGAAAGAGTGAATCTTTTGCAGTAAACGCTTTTTTTTTGTAAAATAACACTTTTTATAATCAAAGTTTTTTCTACTTTATTCTTCATATATATTATCCAGAGGCACTATGCATGCAGAAAAGATGCATCACATATAAAATGTCCTACGTAATGCGAATTACTCAAAAAATGTATTAGAAAATGCAGAGAAAATATTAATAGAAGAAAGTAATTTAATTTCTCTCAACAACGTATTATAAACGAAAACTACTTGAAAAATATATATTATAATATCGCTTTCTTTCACATCTTATATAATACAATCCGTAAATGAAATCTTTATATTTCTAATTATAATACGGCAAGACCCTCTTGTGCCTCTGGTATATTTTTTCTACAATTAACATTCGGCACACAATTTTTCTTCTCACTCGTCACACGTGTACGATTACTTTGAATCTATCTTTCGTTTGTGTAAAGTAGCCTTTTATTTGTCACTAAAATGATCACTTCATACATACACACACGCATACACATGGGCGTAGCGGAACAATCATTATTATAGTAATCATAGTATATATTATTATAGTAATCTAAAATATCAAAATTCATTTAATAACTAATTCGCATGTAAATGTAAAATTCAGTTTCCTCTTTTCAACTTTAACGCGAACATCAATCTCGCAAAAGTGACATAAAGTTACGTATAATTGAGAGCAAATATTTAAAAATATAAAATGAAGGAAGCTCTTCATAAATTTTGAAATATAATCTCGCAAAATTGTATCTCCTAGCTTTTCTTTAAAAATCAATTCCAGGTGAAGATAGAAAATATACTTGGCTAAAAAATCTATAAAAGAATCGAAAAATGATGATCATTCCGCATACGATGAAATAACATGGCAATACATATTTTATCTTACTTAGGCACTTATTATATTAGAAACGTAATATAATATTTAATAGATCTCTAATCAGGCTTACATAACGAATTAGTGTCTAGATTTGCGAAGAGGACTTTCCTTGTTTTCTAATCGCACGTTTCCTCTTATCACAAGCTAGTTTAGGATAACGTCGAAGAATAGCTCTCACTTGTGATCTATATATCACAAAGGGAAGACAAAAAATCGATCTCTTCTGTCTGATTTTCGGCGTGGTCCCCCATTCCCAACCCGGTGTGATATATACGATTGTAATACATTGTCAGAGTTGTTTTAGTCGTCGTGTTGTTGCCGACACGTGAGTAACACGTACGCACGTGTACACACGTGTAGATATATCGGCTCTTTGTCCTACAATGGCAATATGATATAGCTGTGTGTAAGTAAATTACTTCATAGAGCTCCGTTTCTCGCGCTTATTTAGAACGAAAAGTAGTAAAAAAAAAAAAAAAGATGAGCCGATTAATCCTCGAGCGTAAATATTATATATATATATATATAGTTCGCCTTTTGCCTCAATCTTTACGACAATCTACGCCTCTCTTTCTTTCTCTCTTTTAGATATATTTATACACTCCTTTCTTGCCAAGCGAGCCATTTCTAGATTAATTGAACATAATAGAGCAGCCGATCCTAGATCGTAGAAAGTTCCTTTTCATTCTGCCGAATTGTCATTTTGCTCGCGAGCGTTTGATAAACTTTCTTCTTCTTTATTTAGTTTAATGCGAATCCTTCAAAGTAGTAAAAGTTGGAGTTATATTGCTCCAAGCGATTTAACTTCGCGCTCAAGTGGTTTAAATCCTCAGATAAATATGTTAGAGAATAATGCAATAGAATTTTCTAATAATACAAATTTATCAACTACGTATTAGAAAAATTATTAGAGAAATCAAATAAATACTTGTCATTTGAAAATTATTTTTTATTATTAGAAAATCATTGCATTTGTATCATTTATATGGGGATATCGATCGCTTCGCTTGATTCTTAATAAGAAAATAGATTTAAGAATCATCTAATATCTGAGCAAATAATGATAATCTGAGACTGAAAAAAATGGTGATTGATTACTTACTTGGAAGGATATTAGATAATCTTGAGAAATCTTTTTCTTTCATCCGCGATGCAAAAATCAATGCAGCGAAATTGATGATGACGATCCTGCTAGCTAATGCTGATCCTTTTTCTCTTGTTTCTTATACGAGTTTGATATTCGCAATAGTGTAGAGAAGATTATAGGCACTTTTTAACCAGCAGATTAGTAGACTCGTAGTCTTACCCAATTTATCCGATCGCTTTTCTACTAGAAAACAATTTTCCGCTTTTTTTACTAGAACAATTCTCTGCTCTTTCTCAATTACATGTCACATTATTGGACACTCTCTATAACGTGTACATGCACGCTTTAACTTATTGACACATTTTGGTATATATACAAGATAAATTTGTCTCAATAATTATAACATAATAAATTACAAATCTTTTTTATAGTGTGATAATACCTATAATTTTTTAAATTCAATAAATAAGCTATCTCGAATCAATCTCTAACAAAATTACGTTTTCAAGATGTTTGCGAAGAAGATAAGAAGTAACGATATTGATAATCACTTTCTCTTGTGACAAGCAATTTGTAGCTCGATAGCTGAAAAAAAGATTTATTCACATTTGTTGCATTTTAAGTATCTATCGATAGATACAGCTCCCGTTTTACAGATTTAGTAAGCACTTAACATAATTCACCGACGTATAAAGGATGTCCCAAAAATAGTTGTTTTAACAGTAATATTTTTGTTCGATTTTTATAAAATATTCGAAGAGAACGAAAAAAGACATAATATTTTCGAATTCTATGTCAGTGATTTTGAGATATCTCATAGAACGGCATGTTCCAGATTCCTTAACCCTGGAATATACCTTTTACTCAAGCCCGTTTCTTGCATACCAAGCAGCAGAATTTCGATTTTGCCCACGATTATTTGGCATATTTGTATGGTCTTTGTGGAGTGAACTGTTCGTGTTCTACCTTGCATACATAAATTATTTGCAATAATTCACGAAACCGTTGTTACATACGAAAATTATCGTATATCTCTAATTAAGTCTAATTAACAGAGAGAGAAAAATAATAATAATTCACAGCTTTGGTAGAACATTGAGATTTCACTCATTTTGCATGCTTAATGATAATTGCATTTTTGCAGTACTGTTACAATTTCTTAAACGATTATTCTCGCGTCTACTTATACTTAACGCATTTGTGTTCACTTGTAACATTTTTGTACTTGAGGAAGAAGGGAAATTTTCTTTTTTTTTTTGTATATAATAATACGTAATTTCAATCAACATATACAGGCTTTGCGATGCAATACCGTTTTTACGCTATTCTATCTTTGCCATTTTTTATATCACACATACGTTCTCTCGAGCGTCAACTCAATATAATCTGAGATGAAAAAAAATCCATATAAAAAAAACCGACACAAATAAACGCACCATCACGACATGCCTTTTTTCTAGCATGGCCGCCTCTTTATTCTAAAAATTCTTTCTCACCGTTTTTTACACTATTAATTCTCGACTTTGAATGCATCCGATCTTTATAAGCGTTTCGCATTCTACCACAATTTTTCGAGAGACCATCGACGAGAGGTAATACTAAAGAAAAAGCCTGTATGTGCCTGTACATATAATTTACTTATATGCGGAGGATACAAAAAAAATGAGAGGATAAAAGCGCAAAAAATAAAAAAGAAAAAAAAAAAAGAAATTGTCGATGAATCGAAAAATCGAGCTCCCTGTCGATCAGCTCTGATAGCTGGTGTGCTTTCGCACGTTTCGCAATTTAGCAATCGGCCTTCTTCAACTGCCTGCTGGACATTTCGGCGGTAAATCACATCGGAAATAATCACGGAGCCGGAAGTAGGGCGAACAGCCTCGAACCGGTGGTGCGACGGCCAAGGAAGTTGAAGCACGACCGGCACAAGATTCAAAAGGGACGAGGAGGATGGATCCTTGGCGTCCTCGCAGCCGCCGCGCACAGGCGTCAGCATAGCATCAGGTATTTCAATATTTATTTCAGAAAAAGTCACTTGTGGACAGTTTTACTCTTAATATTTTAAGTTTCAATTTATATTATAGTTATATATTTATTATATATAATTATATATATATATATACTAATGTGATATAATAGTACTTATATATATTTATATATTTATATATTATATATATATATATTTAATATATTTATATATTTCATAATATAGGCTATATTTATACTATTCTACTTCATCTCTCTATATTATATATCTTACTCTATCATCTCTAACATATTTCTCTCTCTATCTTTTCTCTCTTTCTCTCTCTTATCGACTCTCTATTTCTATAATTACTCTTCTATCTTTCGTAGTATCTCTATTCATCTCTTTCGTCATCTGTCATCTCTTTGCTCTCTTCATCTATTTATATCATTCATCTATTAATTCATATTTAAAATGATCTCTACATATTTGTAAAATAAAGAAACAATTAAAATATCTTTAGGCTTTCCAACTGTAAGATCTAGGCAGAATGATTTGCAAATTTTCTTTAAAATCAGTAGACGTAAATCTGAAAACAATATTAATGATTTGACATAATACAATACACGTGTTTGACATAATAATTGAATTATTACGATATGACGGTTGTTCTGATTTCAGAAATAAAAAGGTGAACTGGAAGATGTCTCGCCAATACGATATACGAGGCAGCAGCGGAGAGAGTAGCGAGGGGGGGGGTGGGTCTGGGGTTGTACTCGTAGTTAATGGCGAGGATCGCGCCCCCGAGCTAGAGCCATTGCTGGCCGAGGTGTCCTCCCAGCGGGATGATCAAAACAACTACTACCATCACCATCACGACCAATACTACTACGATACCGACAATGATCAATACTATGACCACCACCAATACTACCACCACCACCATCACCATCATGATCATCACGACCACCGACCACCCTCGTACTACCAACACCAGAACACCTACGTACCTCGTTCCTCGATCCGTTACCACAAGGTGTCGGCTCGATCCAAACTCAAAAAGAAACTTGATTTTCCTCGATTTTGGAAAGTGTCCTCTCCACCCTTTGACCCCACCGGAAATAGATCGCGATAGAGAGCCGGACAAATCGCGATCTAATTGATAAACGTGTATAAGATATGTTTAAGCTGTGTTTTTTCGTAGCAATTGCAAGATGTTTCTCTATTTCAAAATTTCTTTTATTGCTCTTCTTCAAACATTTATTTCGAGACTTTATATATAATCTTGCGTTTTAATTTAGAAATTGGTAAATGTAATAATGTCGGTTTTTATTCACTTCAAAAAATTAAAATTACAAATATGTATTTGGTAAAAACTATAAGTTTATATATATATATAATTGTAAATAGATTTTTATTCTTAAAAATTTTTTTAATATTCATCGATATCGATGTATTTGTTATTAATAAAATAAGAAGAGTTTTTTATTTTTTTAACACTCCAAAGAAATTTCAAAAAATTATCGATAAAAATTTATCGAAATTTATAGAAACATCCTGCAAATAGATTACATAGATCGTTCTATCCTAAAGACAATTCTAGATTAGGATTATTCTTTCTTATCGCGAATTCATTCTATTAGATTGATCCAAATTAGGATTCTTAGTATTAATTGTGTCATCTAAAGTATTTTTTAGAGGATGTGATTTCCTATAAGAAAAAAAAAGAATATTTAGTAACATCTAGATGAGTGAAATGCTTTTAGATAAAATCGTTAGAACAAAATTAGAAATGTTTAAATTTCCGTTAGATAAATTGCAAAATATCTACATTCAGATTAGATTAGAATGAATCGTCTTAGATAAGTCGATCGACGTTCTCCACTGACCCAATTTGTAATTTTTCCGATCCTTAAAAAAAAACCCGCGAAATATCGAAAAGTATTGCGCGTGATGTCGTGATCCTTGGCATTCAAGATCGATTCGCAGTGAAATGAGTCAATGTCTGATCGGTCGCGTACTCTTGTTGTGTGCTAATTATCTTAAGAGCTTTTCTATGCTTTTTCACGAACTCGAGAAAAAAAAATGGTCGAATCAATCTTGATCCCGTTTGAGTGTGTTAGTGTTCCTGTAAATAAGACGACACTCTAGAGCGCAAAAATCGTCACATACAATAGAAGAATAGTCATCCGAACGCTCTTTTTTATAGTAACTTCTCGTGTCGATGCATAGAACAGTTTCCACCCCTTGTCCCTTGCTGCTTTCGGCATTAGGATTATCGTTGGAGCAACGAAGCAGTCGATATAGAACAAAATCTCGCATGACTGTCTCGTTCTCCTCATCTGTCATGTGTCGTTTATCTCTTGATTCTTTGTACTCACGTCCCGGTAAGTAAGACACAACCCGTGAGGCAAGTCTCTCCTGTCTCTCGAAGGTAATAGATATCTTCCTCTCTTCGATCGAGCAATCGGAATTTTTTATCACGACAAGCATGTGCATGAACGAAACTTTTCTAACTGCATGCCGTTTAACACACACGTATACTTGTGTATGTATCTCTGTGTGTGTGTAAACTCTCTAATCTTTCTTCCGCCTTATTAATTTCTCCTATAATTTCTGCGAAGCTAAATCTATCTTTGTTAGTGACTAAAACGTACGCTGAAAACTGAAGCACGTGAAATCAAGACTGTTGTCTCGCGCATTTTTTTTTCTTGTAAAATTAATCGGTGCAATTTCGATAGAGCAAGATGCGATATAAAATTAGTAGCTAGCATAAAATTTCAATTGCTGAAATATTTTTAGCAGGTAATTCTGCAAAATTCTAGTTCTGAAAATAAGATAATCTGAAAGAGAGAGCTGGATTCGAACGTGCGTCTGTTTTCGAATTTCGGAGACGAAAGGCGTCTCGAGTTACGATAGCTTCTTGTTCGGAGCGCGCGCGAATCGGCAACGATATTGCTAATAAAGACAAAGAACCGGCAACACCCCTGACTACCCCTTCGATTTTCCCGACCCAGCTCTGAACCGTGCGAGCAACCTACTAAGTCGCAAGTCTGTTCTCGTTTAGGAGCTGCAGGACGTCGTACCGTCCGACTCACGTGCCGGTAGCCTTGAGAGTCTCACGCATCCTGGCGACAGGATTCTTCGTCCTCATCATCCTTCAGCGCCTCCCCCTAGACGTTCCCGATCGCCAAGCATAAGGTATTGGATCGACAAAATTAATTATATATTTATTTTTAAAATTATTTATAAAAAATTAATTATATATTTATTTATAAAATTATTTATAAAATTATTTATAAAAAATTAATTATATATTTATTTATAAAATTATTTATAAAAAATTAATTATATATTTATTTATAAAATTATTTATAAAAAATTAATTATATTGTATATTTATTATTTCTAATATTATTAATAATTAATAATTTTTTAGAAGAGTGAGAAAATGAGAAAATCTATTGCACTTGAAATTTTCTGAAGATCTCACATATGACAATTATGATTAATAAAATGTTATTTGCAGAAGACACTCGCCAATAATGCCTAGATCGCCATCGCCAAGGCGACACAGCCGATACGACCATCATGGTCATTACCACGAAGGACCAGGGTTTAGCGACACCGTTAGCAACGTTGTCGAGATACAAAGGCACACTCATCATCCCCACGCGTCACAATATAATCATCGGCATAGGATACGAGGTACGACGTACCGGCGATAATTCCGACCAGCGAAAGACCACGACGGTGCAACGATAAGTCTTTTTCACGGAACCAGGACCGCGAACTCTGTTTCGTGTCGATCATCTCCAACCGGTTTCTCTCTATTTCTCTCTCTCTCTCTCTCTCCCTTTCTCTCTCTCTCTATCTCTCTATCTATCTATATCTATCTATCTATCTATCTCTCTCTATATCTATATCTCTCTCTATCTCTCGTTGTCTTTTATCAGCCTGGAATTTTATTCTACAAACACAGCATCTCTTTATACCTCTACTCTCTATCACCATATATCACCGATATACCTTCATTCTTGGTGTTTTAATTCTCCATTATTAATTATTATTAATTATAATTATCTCCAACCGGCTTGGTGATATTTAGCCCTTCGTTTCAGAATTTACTATGAAAACACAGTATATATATATACAAAATATTTTACCACACTACTGTGAAAATTGTGTATATATATATATAAAATATAAATTGTAAATTTTGTAAACTGCAAAATTATTGGTGATCAATGAAAGCAACGAAAAAGAGTTCGTGGTCACGGTTTATAAGAACATGAATGTTGCTATAAGTGGTTTTTTACTCGTAAGAGGCAGGAAAGCTCTGTGTGATACTCGATGTAATACTTTTCTTCGTTTTGTTCTGTTATGCGCCTACACAGACTATTACGACCACTGCGAATATTACGACGATGGTAATTTCTTTCGCAACTCTCCTCTTCTTCATTCCCATGTCCACGGTGCAGTTATAATGTTACTACATATATATATATATATAATATCAATACGATCGTTTGGCTTTCACCGTTTCTTCGTTCCTGTTTGCGATGATATACACAAATTTAACACACATTCATATTCACACACACACACACACACACACGCGCGCGCGCGCGCATATACACGTGCGTGCAAAACATCACCAAAAACACAAATCAACACAGTAGACGTTTTCAGACAACCGATGTGTACAACACAAATAGCACTATTAATATTTCACATATTCACGTCGAAATTGTTTCTCTTCTTGTTTGCCATTCGATGCTTCTTACAATAGAACTGTCAAGATTATCAATTAGCTTCTCATTTGTGAAAAAAATTAACAATTGCGACAGATTATATTAGATATATAGTTATTGCATTTTTTTGTTAATATGTTTTTATAGTGTTTTCAAGTATAATCTTCGAATATCCTTATTTTATAGACGATTGACGTTGTGCAATAATAGTTCGAAAGATGCAACATGCACATATGCAACTTAGTTTCGATTGTACCTCTTTTACTTTATTTAGCACGGTCAATTAATTCGACATCTTGTTTTTCAAACAATTGTACCACGTAGAATGCAGTTTTTGAGCATAGTTTAATTTGTGTTTAGAAAAGAGTCATAGAAAGTGTTAGAGAGTTTGTTAAATAATAATTATTGAGATTATTGCAACACTCTATTGATGCACTCGTAGCGATTTAGTATAGAATATGCATGCTACTACGTTAGATGCATTTTCTGAAATTTAAACATCAATTATTAGAGCACTGACGTAGTTATAGTATGCACTATCGATTCAAGTTGTCTTACAAACACGAAACACTACTACAAGCATGTTCCGTTGATCCTCTTTTTCTCTCTCTTTTTCTCTTACGGTAATTCAAAAATAATTAGCTCACATTTCTATTTAAAGTATTTGTTTATTAAATATCAAAAAAATTAAATTACGAGTTCGAGAAAATCATATAAATATATTATTAAATTCGGTTTTCGTCATCACACAATTTCAGTACATATACATCATTCTTCTTTAAAAAAAAAAAGGATCGTTAATTTCATATAAAATTCTCAAATTAATCAAATAGAATCGTTATTACATATACCATTAAAATCTGCCAGTCCTGAATCCTTTCCGACGATCGAGCTCTTTAACTTCTCGCGTCAAGATCGAGCGATCGAATATCTATTATAATTTAACGAGAATCAAATAAACAACCAGTAGCACTGAAAGCTGTTTCACGAATCCAGGTCCTATCGGGCCTTTTTGTCACACGCTTTTGATTTTACTTGTCGAGCAATGATCACCGAATAAAAAGTCCCTCCGCAATAATCGTGCCCCCGTGTACGCATACGGATAGACCGGAAGTCTTTAACGGACGTGTTCATCAGGTCCGTGGAGCGCCTCGACGAGTCCGGCAAGATCGCCGAGTCCGGTTCACCGGATCGAGCGAGGCGGTCATTACGGGACGACCAGTCTGGAGCAACGTTCGAGAAGCCCAAGCCCGATCGGCGGTCGTTCGCATCACCATCATCATCGCCATCATCCGCATCAACACAGCTACCCGGTGCTGGTCGCGAGAAGGGGCCAGGGTCGCCGGCTGCCGCCGACGCCGAACAAGCCGTCGACCCTGCAGCTGAAGCCGGCCAACATCAACTTTCCCAAACTGAACGCCTCGCCGACCCACGGCCTGCACGGCCCGATGCAGGCACCGGCCCACGCGCCCGTGGGCACCGTGCCGGGTCACGTGCTGCAGCATCCGCATCCGCCGTCGCACATGCCGCCCGCCAGCATGCAGTCGAGTCATCCGTTGAGCTTCGAGCAGGCTGTCGCCATGGGTCGTGGTGGTCGTCTACTACCCAGCCCGGTTCCCAATGGCTACAAGCCACAGCCACAATCTAAACAAAGAACGCCTAGGTAAGTTCAACATTTATTCTCCACCATTCAATATTGTAGTTAAGGAGATCCTAAACACCCTTTACTTTTTATTGGTTCAACAGAACAATAAATGCTTATGCACGATTAAAGTACATATAGAATCAAAGTGCGGACCTACCGATTTTACGTTAAAAGGAGATCCTAAACACTGTCCTGTTTGATCTATAAAGCATCATTTTTGCGCACTCTTTTCTTTTTATTGGTTCAACAGAACAATAAATGCTTTTGCACGATTAAAGTGCATATAGAATCCAAGTGCGGACCTACCGATTTTACGTTAAAAGAAGATCCTAAACACTGTCCTGTTTTATCTATAAAACATCATTTTTGCGCACTCTTTTCTTTTTATTGGTTGAACAGAAGAATAAATGCTTTTGCACGATTAAAGTATACATATAGAAACAAAGTGCGGACCTACCGATTTAACGTTAAAAACAAAAAGACATTTTTAAAATTAAAAACTAAAACTTTTCCGAGTCCCAAACTGATGAGATTTTGCTTTGAACAGATCGAGGCACTCGGACAGTGACGAGGACGATTGGTGCTAGCCAAAGTGGGACCCTGGACGGTGGTCCGGTGATGTGGACGCCCCCAGGCGTCTTAGGGTTTGCGCATGATAGTCGTCCACATGGGACGCGTTGAATTTCAGTGTGAAGAGCAGCAGCAGCCAAGAAAGAACCGCGATCAACGAGCTCGAGACCGCAAGACTCCAAGGGAACGCCAAGTTCTCTGGAAGGAGCAATTTTCCGGTTTCGCAGCATCGCGGCGTATATTGGCGACCGAAAGGGGTCTAGTGATGAATTGAACGGAGAAGATGATTCGTGGCGCGGACCGATATTCGGACCGATCCCGAAGGCGACCGAACAGGGTCAGCAAACACACACACACACACGCAAGGAATAATAATAATAATAATAATGATCGATTTTTCGCAAATGTAAGATGAGAAATCGACATCTCACTTCGCACGACGACGTCGCACGAGTCCGCGGACGGGGAGGAGTGCGATGCGTGCGAATTCCCACGATCGAAATCAAATCTCAGGCTGAGCCTTCGACATCAAGGACGATCGGCTAAGCTAAGATCGATCTCTCGAGCGACGATTGTAGCTACGTCGAGAGACACAGCTGGTGGTGGGTTGCAGTGAAAAACTCATCGTGCGCGACAGTGGTAGCAAAAATTGAGCGGACGTTCCCGAGAGTTATCGAACCCTCCGATCACTACGCGAGTTAATATTTCAATCTTCCCTCGTCCCGATCGAGCGAAGATCGTCCGGGGAAGACTCACTTTTTATACGATTTTCCGAAGGAGGGACTCATCGAACGCCCGGATGCGCTGTGATCACCACGTGAAACGTTCTCTTATATGAGTGTGTTTACGTATGTATGTGTACGCGTATGATTTTTTGTGCGTGTGTGCGTATGTATGTATATGTGCGTATGAAACCTCCTTCCCTTACAATACGACGTTGAAAATCGCGACTGATGTATCAAGTCGGTTCGTTTCAGTGAAAACACGGGGAAAATAGCGACGTTAATCTTTCAACGACGACGTTAATTATTAAAATCGAGGGGGATGATTTTGAAGCGACGATGCGGGCCAGAATAATCTTGCAGTAGAATCGTCACTTTCAGTTTTACATAAATTCGAGGCTGATTAGGTAGACGGTTTGAATCTATTAAAACTTAAAAATCTGTCTTGTACTTTCGCTGCGAACAAAAATATCATCGAAGCGGATATGTTTCCCGACGAATCGAGCGAGAAGAGAAATTAGAGGATTAAAAATTAAATCAAAGATCGCAAAGGAGAAAAGTTGAAATTATTCCATTCGTATGTACTCACATTGGCTTTATTTCTGCCGCTAGAAAAATCGCGCGAGCGCTGTTCTAATCAAAATCAGACATCGATTCGCCGAGAGACGCGCAAGAACCGCAGCTACGAGATGTCAAGCACGACACGACGATATTTCGCAGTCGCGGTTCTCGTGAAATCGAGGAGACGATCGATGAAAAAAAAATGCGAACGTCGTCGTTGATTCGTGCGGATGTTGCCTCGCGATTCGTGCCAATCAAGAGAGATTAGGGAAAAATTGGAGCAAAGAGGACCACGATATCGAGGACGCGCATTTCACTCGGAAATACAGGGGGCTAAGAAAAATGAATGATCGTCGCGAAATGTCATCGGAGGGGAGAAGTGAAAGATGCGTGTGAAAGCGAGAGAGAGAGTGAGTGAGAGAGAAACCACATGGTTTTCAAAAGCACATGGTTCTTACCATATGGTTTTCAAAAGCACTTGTAAATTACTGCATATATAAATTGAAATTACAATACTTATTACTATCACTGCTAATACCGTTACTAAGTTAACACCTACAGCGAAAGGGAAGGAAAAAAAAGAAACAGCTCCACTCTCCACTAACTATTACTATTACTACTAACTACTAACTCTACTGCTATTACCATTACTACTGTATTACCATTTACTACCGCTCTCTACTACCACTACTACTACTGTCTTACTACTACTATTGCTGCTGCTACTATCATTACTAACTATATTACTAACTATTACTACTTACCATAACTAAACTATTCTACTACCGTCGCTAAATAAACGCTGTTTACTATCATTATTGTAATACTGTAAGTGTGCTAATTATCGAAGCGCGCGCGACTCGTAAGAAAAAGGACGAAGAAACATTAGTTTAATTAATTTATTCTCAAACTTGAGAGAGAGAGAGAGAGAACTTCGATTTGAATGCGCAAATTTAAACGACGGAACAAAGAAATAAAAAAATCGAGAGAATTATCCGTAAACGAAAGTTTGCTAAAACGAGCGCACGTATCCGAACCGAGATTACATAATAAAGAGAAGAAAAAAAACCTCTATATATACATTATACATATATATAAAAAAAGACACGTGTTTAACATACTGCCAATCGTACGGGGTGTTTTAAGCGGAGAAACACATACGAGAGAATATATAAGTGTACATAAACGTACGTTCTTTTTTTCCTGCGACACATATAAATATATATTACGATATATCTGTACGGTAGATAAGTGTACATACCCGTTGAGCGAAAGAGAGGGTGAGAAAGCGAGAGAACGGAGAAATGAACGAATGAATGAATGAACGAACGAATGAATGAATGGATACAAGTAATTGAATCGATAAATGTGAGAAGCGAAACAACTCGGTCGATGAGACAATTCAATGAAATCATCATCGAACAACGATTTATTTCGCGAGGTATATATTTTATTCTCATCAATCTACATTTATTACGTCTATCTGTCTATTTATTTATTTATTTTCGTTTACAGGTTGTTAATATGTTGCGTGATGATATTTTAGAATATGAAATAATGTGAGCCGATTTACTTCGTTTCTCAAATCGACGATTTGATTGATTTCCAAACGCTATTCTGTGCTTGTTTGCGTAATTATCGTGTATTAGTTAAGTCAAAATAAACGAGAATATATTGCCACTACGTAACGACATTAATTAATGTAAGTAGCTAATTCGAGAGAATGTGTGCGTGCGACGGGGAAACTGCAGAAAAAAAATAGAATGAAAGAAAAAGAAAGAAAAAGTGATCGATTTTCCAGCGTAATATCGGCATACAAAGATCCTTGGTGAATGGACGAGCGTTTAATCATCGAACTTGTTTGTATATCATCCAACGATTAAGAATTCTACAAATATATAATAAGATCAATTTTTCCAAAGAGAAGACTACAGACTTACCCAATCGCTTTAATATTGTCTAATAGTAATGTAAAATAATAAAAATTAATAATAAAAAGATCATTCGAAAGAAGTTGGGACAATTAGTAATTGATATCTTCAATGACATAATTATATTTACAGGTCCAAGAAAGTTAAATTTAAATCAGAATCAGAATGCTGAAAATTATATGAAAAATTTTCTTTTTCGAAAGGACGGGAGAAAGAGAGAGAGGATCACCGAGGATCTCGTGAACGCATCATTAGAAAACTTACATAATCAGAATCGCATGATTTCTTCCTTTAAATGCTTTGAAAATTTCATTGCGTATATGTGTGGAAAAAAACAATATAAACGAGGTTTATACAATCATAATTAGTAAGAATGAATGCGAAATACGGGAAAAGAAAACATATTATCAATCGATTCGCTAATATTGGTCCACAGGATTGTCTTCATTGAAAAAAATTCTTTTCGCATCTTTTTTTTTCACGAAAATACTAATAATTACGAAACGTAACTGGATTTTCATTATATGTCTGAAAAAGTTATATAATGGACAAGCTTGAAAAAAATACAATCTGTTTAAAGAAAGCGAATATTTCTAACCGGTATTGGCGAATGTCTCGAAGATAAACAGAAATTGACAATGACTCATTCATTGAGATTCATAAAATTATGGAATATTAAATGATTACGATGCGCGCGCGTGTGTGTGCGTGTGTACGCGGGAATAAGATTAAATTATTCATAAAAAATGTTTTTCTGTGATAAATCCGAAAAATTTTAGCCGGTCCGACGATATAGTCGCGTCGATAGGCGATTTTTAAAATATACGTTTATACAATTGGACTGGAAAATGAGAAAAAGTCGCATTTACAACCTTATTCAGTGCTATATTTATATAATGCAAAATGTTGTTCAATTTTATTTATCTTTTTTTTTTTGTAAACTACGGGCATAAAATTAAACAATCAAACTTAATAATCTGATTTTAATTTCTTTTTATATAGATAAACATGGAATTGCACATAAAAAATGGATGAATATAAATAAATAAACTAAATATTATGTGAGGTATAAATGCGACTTAACAAAGAAAATACATGAGGAAATTAATATAAATATATAGTATATAAAAAAATAGAAAGAGAGAGCGCAGTAAAGCAGATAGACGAAAAAAAGATGCATGCCATTTAAAGTACACATGTTAATAGAGTGTCATACATGCGTGAAAAGATAATCGAGAAACTTTCAATCTTGCAAACTTTCTAATATTGCAAAGAAACAAGCAGATGACCAAGCTCGCAAGCGATGAAATAACGCAAACGTAATTCGAAACCAATATTAATTACGTAATTACAATTTAAATGAGCTAATTTAAAGATAAACGTGAGAACTTTAACGAAATCATTGTTAAATTATGATTAAACAACAATATAATACTGTTAATACACTCTTTCACGATTAATTAACGATTATATCCATTGAAACTAACTATTGTAATGATAATGATAGTAATATAATATATTGCGATAACAATAAGTATAACAATAATGACTGTTGCGATTCGTCTGACGGTATTTAAAACATAACGGGCTGATAACGAAAGATTCTTCTTAGAAACGTGACAAGATATATAGTTCCGCGCGAGATGATTATCGTCTAATTGTCGTCTGTTACGAGAGGAAAAATGTTTGGCAGGAACTATAAAAAATATTATAATATAAGATTAATATTACTAGTACAATGTCCAAACTCGTCTCGACGCGACTCAGCAATCTTCGAAGGCATCGTGATATCATTTCAATTATATCGGCGAAGAAAAGATTTCTTTTCATTGTTTAATTATAAAGAACAAATATTTATTTATAGAACATTCACGTTTATGTAAATAATATTATGTGACTAATATGTGTATAACGCTCTAAATAATTTTTGTTTAATATTAATTTTTATTAATTTTTACAAATTACAATCTAAAAGATATAATTATTTTTATATAAAAAAAATAAAATAAACACTCTCTAAATTAATTAATGAACTAAGAAAATTAATGAATACAATGATGAATTAATTTAACTTAAATGAATGAATTTAAATCAAAAATATTAATTGATAACATCAAAAAATAATTAAGAAGGCAAATATATATGGAGTGTCAAACAGATATAACTTTTTTCAAATAATTTTTTCAAATTACTACACATAAAAATGAAAATAATAATTGTTAATATTAATAATAAAATATTTTCTATTATCTGCTTTTAATTCCAAGTCACAATTTTTTAGAATCACCATAGAATTACATATTGCGCTCGAATGCAATTTCGTGACACGTCTTTCGATGAAGCGAGCCTTCGACGCATCGTCGGACTTTCAGTGATATTAAAACGAACTAACGCTAACGAAAATAGATAGATAACGCATTGTAATATAAGTTTTACGAAAATTCCTCAAATCCGAGCAGATTCTACAGGAAAATCGATGATAAAAAGAGATATGTATGTATGCGAACGAGAATTGAACGCGAACATTTTTCCGAATATTCTGTTGTTTGTCACCGACATGTGAACTCTATTAATATATATATACTTAAATTAGAAATATATATCAATCACACACACATAGACACAGATACACATACACACAAATAATAAGAGAACCTCGCGAAAATAAATAAACGTTTGCGACATTCAAAATCTGCTTTTATCCAGCCAATGCATCTATCCGGTGCATCGATTTGATGCATGCAAAAAAAAAATATAAAGAAACAGGGGATTTCTCTGAATTTACGTGAAAATTGAAACAAAACAAAACACAACACTCTCTTTAGATAGTAAGAGAGATTTATGGAATCGTTGCTCGTTATATAGTATATTATAAAAAAAAAGAATATACATAAAAATGAACTTTTTTGTCCTATGTATATATAACTTCACTTGTATCTATTTATAAGATAATCGCAAAAGAATAATAAAAACTTAGTATAAAACGCGATGTTTTAGGCGAGCAAAGGCTAAAGTTACGTAAACAAAAAAAAGAGAAAAGGCGAAATTATACCGTTAAGTTTTTCTACTTATCTATATACATATATAAATATATAAATATGACACAGGAGAAATATATACATACAAAACGTACATACGTATAATATACATATATAAATATCTACACGTAAAAGAGACAAAACACACATGCATAACACGTTATACATATAAATATACATGACATAAATATAAACGAAACACATTGAAAGCGTATACTGTGAGACACTGAACGCTCTGTGGATAATAAATAATCGTAATAGCGAAAGAAAGAAAAATTGGAAGAGGAAGGGAAGAGAAAAGAGCGCGTAGAAAAGAGAAAAAACTTCGTCACATAGATCTCTCGGAGTATCGGTGCCGAGATTCCGTAAAGTTTCATACTTTTGCAAGTAATCGAATTATTCGTCGATACAAATTATATATATAAATATATATATATTATATCGATCTCTCTATACATATATATATACTTAAAAAAAACATATTATAAATATATCCGAAAGATTAAACCCCGTTAATCCGAGTCTGAGTCTAATTAAGTCATGCAGCCGCGGTACGAACGAGATTAGGAGTTTACAAAAGACGGAAACGTTACAGAACGTCAATTTCTTCAGGTCGAAATTCTTCCGCATATCGTTTCCATGCACGCATGCACGCGTGCCGTATAATATTTTTCATCAATTGGAGGAAAAAAGAAGTTGGAATGAGATGAATTTTTGTTTAATCACCTGATTCGCGAAATCAAACTGTAGATGCTAAAAATTCATTCCTCTTCATTTATTTTCATTATTCGAAAAGAAATCTGTGGTTAATCAGTTTGAAATTGGTTCTCTAATTGAAGTATTTTATATTGACGAGACCGACATGACTAAAATTTGTAAATTCTAATAATAATCTGCTTTAAAATGAAATCAGAATAAATATAATAATGATATTATCACTGTATATCACTGTAATATAATTGTTCGCGATTTTGTGACTTATTGATAAGATAGAATTGTTACGAATTAAGCTTTAATTTAAATAGTTTTGTAATAGTCTAACATTTCTAACTAAATAATAATCAGCTGTAAT
This sequence comes from Nylanderia fulva, assembly GCF_048542155.1. NCBI lineage: Eukaryota > Metazoa > Arthropoda > Insecta > Hymenoptera > Formicidae > Nylanderia > Nylanderia fulva. The sequence continues at coordinate 1,596,394 of NW_028190293.1, forward strand.
TTTGACATATTGTCGATACGTATGCACGCGTCGTCGTCCGGATGTGGAAGAATTATATTCTCAAAGAAATCGAAGAATTTGCAAGTCTGAAAATCTGACGCTTTTCTGTCGTGGAAAACCCCGAAGAAATGCAAAGAAAAAGTAGGAGAAAAAGTCGTAACACAGTGAATCATTAATTAGTGTAACAAGAGTTGCCTTAATATTACACGTTCACAAAACTAGGAATACGCGAAACGCGCGGAGAAAATAGAAAAAATATTAGAACAATCAAGGCTGAAAGAATATGAAGCTGTTCTAGTCACTAATTCAAAATATAAATCATTATAATTCGATAAAAAAAACCGCTGATATATAATGAATTTAATTTAATCAATTAATCATTCCTAAATTCTCTCAAATTAATATTTAATCGATAATGTTATACTTTTTTTTTGCTGTATAAATTATATTTATATCTTTTCTAATTTGTTTAAAAAATGTTATATATACATGTTATTCAAATGTTTATTTTTAAACCATAGAAATGTCTGTATTTTAATCATCTTTAACATATTTACATCAACACGTTCCAGTTAGAATTCAATACATCAATAACCCAGCTGTGTTTTAAAGAGATCATCGCGTTTTCGTGATTTCGTCATCGTCTTATAAACAGCTGTTAGAAATCAAAAAGAGAGATCGAAAACACGAAATAAAAAAATTAAAAAACGAGAAAAAACGAAGAAAAGCAAAATATAGAAAGCAAAAAGACGAAAACCCAGAACAAATTGACGAGATAGCAAGTGAGTTACGACTGGCCTGTGTCTATGTATGCATGCATATGTGCGTATGTGTGTCACGCGTAAATATTTCAACATATGAGCGATAAATCGTGAAAAAAGTGAAATAAAAAAAGGTAAAGAGCGTGGCTGAGTGTTTCATCTTCGCGTTCCGCATTTAGCGTTTAAATGTGATCGATTCGAAATTTTTATTCATCATAAATACATCGTATAAAAATCGATTCTTACGCCGCTCATATTATTCAAATAAGAAAGCAAGAGTCGATTTTATCGCACTCAATGTGTCTCAATTTAAGTCGTATTTAGGACTAAAAGCGCAACGCGATGATGACATATCGGGAATATTCGTGACTTTGACAGCCGCGTGCCATTGTTACATAAACGAGCGATTATGTAAAAAGACGAAAAAAAAAACTGAAAAAAATCCATTGAAAGCTTTAACTTTGAAAAACAAATTATGAAAAAAAAAAATGGGTACACGGAAGGATTTACGCGGCGCATGTGTGCGGAAGCACGGCGGAAGTAGAGAGACTCGACGCTCGACTCAGACGCGTCCGGCGCGATCCGACTGTTTCCACTTACATATGTCTTTCCTTCCGATGCAGTCGAGCATCGATGATTCCGGCTCGCGAGGAGCGAATTTCTCGCGCTCGAGAATTCCAAGAGTGAGAAAAATTCGGACGTGAGAAGCCGAGATTCCCGTGCTCGAGAATTGATTTGAATGAATTTCATGAATTGGATTTCGACCATTTATGACGACGATCTCCGCGATGCATCCTCCGCAGGATTCCGTCGTGCTTCCCGTTATTGTAAAAAACAAATTTACTGTATATTACTTATACATACATGTAGATGTATACATACGCGAAAATGCTAAAAAAAATACTTGTTTTTTTTTAAAGAAGGAATCGAGAGTGAAGAGAGATTGTATCTTTATACATAATAATTAATCATTTTCGGGCGCTCGCGCGTACGTCACGCTAAAATTAATGCACAATTAGGCCAATCGAAGAATGAAAAAAGTCTTGCTTTCTTCTGTCAAAATGTCATTTTTCCTGACTCAAGCAATGCAGAAATATTTCCCTTTAGGAGGGGAATTTTTTAATGATTTTAATATTCTTGTAAATTTCTCTATCAAATATTTTACGATGTTTCTAACTCTGCAAAATTCATTTAAAATATTAAATCGAAATTTTATTTATTATTAAATAGCGGGAGCATAAATAAACAATATTAGTTTTAAATAGATTTTGCTTTAATTGTTTGTTTCAGACTAAAAGAAAAATTAATATAAGATATCATAAATACTGAAAGATAGATAAATTTTTAAAATTTATTTTTATAATGTGTAATAATATAATTTTAAATCCTAAAATATATATGCAAATATCAGAATATATTTACGGTTCTAATTTGCGATAAAAATTTTAAAAAATACAAAATTGCCCATGTGACGACGCGCGTACACCACGATTACGTATGTGTATGTCTGTGTGTCATTTCTCTTCTTCTTCAAAAAAAAAAAAATAAGTACACTTTGTGCACATGAAATATCTGCCAGTGATTTACGTGGTATACTGAAAAAAAAGAGAGAAAGATCGAGCGCGAGAGATGTTAATGTATCGTATGTGACAGAATATATCATAATTCTTTAGCCCTCGAAAATACCGACATATACATATTTAAAAATAACATGAGTATTCAAAGAAAAGAAAAAAAATCCGAAAGAATGTGTATATGCATGTGATATATGTGTGTATGTATATGTGCAAGAATAAGAGAATAAGAGAAAGAGAAAAAGGGAGTTACAGGGAGAATACGAAGACGTAAATATACATTATATACTGATGTACTATGCTGTAAACGAGAGGTACACAAACCTATCTTATATATATATACATAGCTAGTTCAATTTGCAAACTTACAATTAGTGTGTACTGTCGCTTCGAAAATGCCCAGTCATTACTCGCCAGAGAATCCGAGATAAGAAACCCGACAACCAATTTCAAGTTCATTCTTTTTTTAAGGAAAAAACCAAATAAAATAATATATTAAAATATTTCGCACGAATGACTTTTCAATTATTACAATTAAACCAATCCCAATTCTCTACGAAGCAATATTAATAATTTAAAAATGATTATAAAAATAAGAGTAATATTTTTAATTAGCACACAAATTATTTCTTAATTTATAAAATAAAATTAAGTTTTACAATAATTTCACATAAGAAAACAATTTTTTTCCTTTATTATGCTACTTATATATTATATACTAATTAAAAAATGAAAGAGCAGGCTTTAAAATATGGGAAAACATCAATATATATTGATCCTCAATTTGATTATAAAAAATTTTGAAAAAACACGTATCAGTACATATAACGATATGTAAATCGCAACTTAAAATTTGGAAAAAAATAATTATCGCTTTATTGGCTGAATCTAATAAAAAAATGCAAGAGCGGGTTCCAAAATTAGCGACGATAATTAAATTTTCCTAATCATAGGATCTACTCTTCTATACTTACATTTTATATCATGTATTTTCTCAATTTTTTTGTATTATTGAAATATATAAACAGTATGTATTTTTGATAAGTTCTAAAGTATCAAAAAATTAATAGAAAATCGAGGAATGGCTCTTGTGTTAAATTGTTTAGTGTAATAAAAAATTATAAATTTTATCCATAAAAATAAACTTCACTTAAAATTTATTTGTCATATATAAAATTAAAAAATAGAAAATTTTGTGCACGCGGATCACGCACGAAATTTTATCGGATTAATCTTCATTCTTTCCGCTAGATGGACGTAGCATGCAGACTTGTGTTTAAATCACCGAACCATTGACAAAAGTAATTCATACCTCGGCTCCAATGAACGCGTGGCGTGAGTCTCTCAGCATGGTCAGTAAACGCGGTGCGTTGATAGTTTTGGAAGGTTGCGATCGGGCCGGGAAATCGACCCAAGCGAAGATGTTGATGAACGCTTTAAACGATCAACAAATTCCTGTGAAATCCGGCGGTTTTCCTAGTAAGTTACATACAAGAAAATCCTCGTCAAATTATCCAGCAAGGTTATGTTTAGGTTATTTTGCGCGGGAAAAGATGTTTTCGCTTATTAATTTAACAATTTATGAAAATATTGTCGAATAATATTTCACACGTTAAAATGTGATTTTATTATCATCTTTATATGACGTCAGCATCGTAATACATTTTTTTTTTCAATTACATTGTTGCTGTGAATAATATAAAGTGATGTGAAATAATAACTTACATGCAATAATTGGGTTTAAAATAATATTTTCTTTTATTTTTACAGATAGAAAAACTCCTATTGGATCTATCTTAAATAATTTCCTGTCAAAAGAGGTAAATTTACCACCAGAAGCAGCTCACTTGTTGTTCTCTGCGAATCGATGGGAATGTAAAGAGGACATTGAGAAGACCCTTTTGTCTGGTGTTACTATAGTAATGGACAGATATGCAGCCTCTGGTGCAGTATATACAGCAGCCAACACTGGCAGAAGTCTCAACTGGTGCCAACAACCTGACATGGGTCTTCCAAAACCAGATTGCGTAGTGTTACTCAAGGTGTCCAAGCGACAGCAAGAACAGCGCAGCGATTGGGGCAAGGAAAGATTCGAGCATGACGAATTTCAGCAACGTGTCGATGCTAATTACGAGAAATTACGGGACAATACTTGGATCATTGTAAACGCGGATCAAAATGAATCGGCTGTGCACAACGAAATACTGCAGAAAGCATTGTCAATTATCCAAGAAGTTCAGTACCGTAATGTAGAAGTATTAAATAATTCATGATATTATAAGTTTAATTTTATATTTCTATTTTGGCAAGGAATCACTATATTAGTAATTCATTGTGACATTTGCTATGTTCTCATAAAATTTTGATACAATATTATATAAATCGATTAAATAAGCAACTATTTTAATATCTAGAAGTTATGAGTAAAATCATCTGAGCCTTATACTTACTATCTAAACTAAATTACTGTATAAATCTTGTTGATTTTTGTACTTAATAGATATATAATTATAAATAAGATATATGTATATTGTTAACATTTTTTAAATATAAGAATTTGAATAACATATGTCTAAATGCAATAAATAAATTTAGATAGCATACGCTTAATTTAAAAACTATTTATATATGAGCATATTTATATATAAAATATTTTACTATAGCATTTATTGTGAAGTATAATAAAGTTGTTCCTACTTTTGCTAATAAAAGCAAAAGCCGAGTATATCACGTTACGCAATTTTCTATGCAAATATAATTTTACGCTTATCATAATAAGTTGTAGAGACGGAATTTTCTCTTTCCATCTGGATTTGAATACAAATCCGGTTTTCATCTTTCGAAAAGTCGACATTAAAGAACGAATCGGGGTCGCACGCGTCTCTCAGAAAAATTCAGACATGCCCCAGAGAGATGCGACTTTCTCATACCATCTGGTCTCGGTGAAATAAAATACGCGCTTTCCTGAATCGGATCGCGCACTTTGCGCGCGCGTTTACGCTTGCTCTCTCACGAGATACATCTCGCTCGTTCTCGGGACATGATTGATGACGCGACACGTTAGATATTCTACCATAAATAAACCTCTGCTAGAAGTAGAAAAATGTATTTGGCTATAAATAATAATGTGTAAATGAAAAATGAGTATTGTTACGCAGAAGTAGATTGAGATTTGCATAGACTCGTATCTATAATTTTTGTTTAAAAAAAAACTCGACAAATTGTTGTAAAGTCGTTAAGTAGTTATTGTTTTATTAAGAAGAAAAAATATATCGAGAGAAGAGGGAGTTTTTCTTATGCGAAGAAAATGAAGTTAAAAGTCAATAGCTGATTTATCTTCCTTGCTCTTATCCTCTTTAAGAAACATAATTCGCCTTGTTGCGCTTGTAAATTGTGCAGCAATCATTTATAAAAACTGAGAACGGGATTATAGCAACATAATAAAGTAACTTATATCGCTCCTATTACACACACACACACCATCATAATCTTTTTCATAATATAGATGAAAGAAAATAATAAAATTGAGATTTTCAGAAATGTAATAATTGGAAAATTTTTATTTGTCTCTCTTATGTAATTATATTCTTCTGATTTTGCTGGATATTTTAAATTTTCAGAATTTATTTCAGTTCAAAGATCAGTTTTCCTCGACATCAGGATTCTCAATTTGTACCATCTATTTACTGTTCCTCTAAGAGTTTTCCGATCCTTCGAAAAATCAAATGTTACAAAATTTAAAGTCCCCAAACTCAAACATTGCGATTCTTGTAACTACCAGTTCGTCGCTTCTCGCATGCTCATATATTCTCAATCTCCTTTTCACATTTTTATTTATATATTTTTTGTTCACTCAGTTTATTTGCATATCGGATATTCTATTTATAATAGCTTAAAATTTAATTATCAGAGAAAACAAAATCGAGCGAATTTGCGGAAGATAAATGCACTTAACACGTAATTTTGATTTAATTAAAGACTGCTAAAAAAGAGTACCACATCTTAAACACAAAATTAATTAAAGAAGACCAAAATGTAGCATTATCTTTAATGTGAAAAAATGCACTCTTATTCTGAAAATATATTTCGGAATCAACTGTGCCCATATTTTTTTTAATGCGAAAAAATTCACTCTTATTCTAAAAATATACTTCGGAATCAACTGTGCCCATATCCTCGAATGATAACGAATGTGATAAACGGAAATCGATTTTGTTAGATGCGACGGTTACTAAAGTTGAAGAATGATAAATTGTATCTCTTTCGCAGACGAGAGGATGTATTGTGCGTTATATCTTTTGCATATCGAACAGCTAGAAGCAAACGCATAAAATGTGTTTATGGAAGCGTATTCAAGCAAGAAAAGATATTCGAGTAATTTATATATTATGTACAACCCGATAGATTATAAAAAAAATACGAGTTGACAGTGATAGATGTACGCTGACTCTCAGGTATTCCAGAATGAAGGGATTTTTTAAATTAATGCATATAGGAGAAGAAGCTAATTTTTTTCATATGCTCTTAAAATTTGTTTCCTTAATGCGAAAAAGTAATATTTTTTGATAAATGTTGATAAAATAATAATGTTGTGGAATATTCGAATAGCGAATAATTGTACGATATGTTAGGAATTTAAAGTATTTGCTAATTTCATAAATAAATTTATTGAAAGTATGAAGAATCTAATTATATATAAGCAGTTATTATTTAATTATACATTTAGATAATTTAGCAAATAATACATATTTAATTATTTCGTTACTGTTTAATAATTTATATATTTTTTTTCAAACATAATAAATATTTAATTATTTAGCAGAATAATAATGAAAAAAATTTTTCTATATTAAAATCGATGTATTTTATATGCGTCCATTGTTTTCTCTCTACTTTCTTTTTATTCATTTAACAATATAAAAGTATGTTTTTTCTATCGTTCGAACAAACCATTTTCTTCGTATACGAAATTGAATTATTCGAAAATTATCATCCCTTTTGTGTGGCACATTTTCGAATCTGAAATGATCTATATAAAACACTTACGATATAACGTAAGATTTCTCCACTGGGTTTTGGTTGTGAATTATTACGGTTCTCTGTGACGACACGCCATTAATCCTTCAGCATCATTCAGGCGCAGCGAAGCGTACCATCCTGGATATACAAGTCGCATTATTCAAGGGTTATAGGGATGTCGTCCGGGAATCATGACTCTTCGAAGGCTGTTATACGGGTCCTTGGGCGAGCGCAATTTTGTTTCCTACGGAAACGCGATTCGGGAAAATTGCATTCGACTAAGAATCCGGCGAACGGAGCACAATGGGGTTTCCAGACGGAATTGATGATTCCCGGGCGATGTAATTTTCCACGGAAAACGCGATTTGGGGGGACGGAAGGCGATTTCGTAAATTATATTCAGGCAACCTATTAACTCTCGCTCGAGCTGTAATTTCCATATTGCTCACTCAATTAATATCTCAAGAAAGTGCGATTATATACGAAGAAAATTACCTCTAATTATATATATTCGGCCAAAACAATTCGCAGAGTGTCTTTTTGCGTTATTTTAACATTTATCTATTAATGTATAGTCACAGTTTGCACATTAACTTTGGTCATTTCTAAAACTTATTGTTTATTATACAGATTATATGATCTTCTGTATATTTTTAAGATTTTCCCAAGAATCATCGTCTTGTTCTGCTTAAAAAAAAAATAACATTATTTTCTTATACTCTTTTCTTTTATTCTTAACTTGCATCATTAATAAAGCAGTAAACAGAAAAAAATAAAAAAGGAAGTATCTTCGTTCTAGAAAACCTTGAAATATGTAACAAACCTAATATTCTGCTTTCGACTTTTTTCAAAAAATACATTTATTCATTATACACATTGCTAAATATATTCGTTTTCATCTCCCAGGATCGCCTTGACCTCAATTGTTCTGCATTATTACTACTGGATATATCAACAGAATAATCAGTAGATAAAATACGCGCTAAGTCAGACGCGCCGAGGATGACATCGATTTGCACTACTTAAATTCAATCGTAATCGGGTCGCAATCTTTTTCGCTCCGGTTCGGCACACACATTGTTGGAATTATTCCGAGATTTTCCAACGTCAACAAAAACCCCAGTGCGGTCTTTTCAGAGATTTGTACGGGGACGAAAAAAAACATCGTTTTTTCGATCGATTCATTTTTTTGAATGCCTCGGGAAACCATGCTCACATTCGATTCTTTTGTATTCGAATCGACGGCAAACACTTGTTGCCATTCGCTCTGTCGATTTCCGACAATGTCTCAATTGATTGCTCCAAAAGCTTAACCATTTCTACTTCCTTCTCTCATCGAATTCAACCATTTTATCGAACTTACGATCGTAAGTCGTATTTGTTCTCAATATAGCGTTTGAGTAACTTTGACTTGATCCGATTTGGAACTCTGAGTTGCATCTTTGATCGTCTGCAAGTCGATAACCCACGATAGGTAAACTTCATCGATAGTGAAATAATGATATCTTCGTTGTTCCTCGACAGACGTTGATTCATCGCTCATTTCAAGTCTTTTTTCCTAATTGAGCATAATCTTTTCCTTTTCCCAATCTTGTCCCCTTTCATACAAATCTCTTCCAAATTTCCGTTCACCCGTCTGAGATTATCACGATCAGATTGATCTCTTAAATTCTCTTTCGCGAAGCTGATCATCAACTAATCCAATTAGCCGGAGATTGTAATTGGGATTCTAGCTGACGGATTTACGCTGTTTGTGTAAGTGTAAAGCATCAGTCGAAGGATTGTCATCGAATGGAGGTTGCAAACTTTCTGAAAGACAGCCTGGTTTCTAAATCCCTTCATGCGTTGCAATGAATTTCCAGGAAGTACTCGGTTCGGAAGCTTGTTTGCTGGAAATTTACGATAATGAGATCGCGTAGAATTTTCCGTCATCGAGCTTTACAACATTTTCAACGTACCGTTGACGACGCTTCCTGATTCCTCCTACATATTTACGACAAATATTCCTCGATAATTCCTTGCACGGAATAATTAAGCCTTTGAGAAGCTCGAACTTTTATTCCTTAAAAAAATGCTCATGCATTTTCAATTGAGTTGTCTCTATATGATGAGTTACAAATTTAGAAAAATGTTTAAAAGCGTTATTTTTATCTAATATTAAAATATATTATAATAATTTTATTATGTGTTTAAAACATTAAAATTTAAGTATAAATTATATTAAACCTTACATTTTTCAATTTTTTCGCAATACACTTCTCATATAAATTATTGACAATACACTACATAAATATATGATAAAAACTTATAATCTATTATAGAATAAACAAATTGATAACAGCAGTTGCTAAATATACTTATTTTGTGAAACATCTTTACAAAGTGCAAGACCTTTAGAGGTAATAGCGGAAAATCAGAGGAAAAAGGAGACGTTTGATGTTGCTGAGTTCGAGCTCTCGAAAAGTGTTCGTACGATTTTTATGTAATAAGATCTTGCGATTGCTACTCGATATCATTCAATCGAGTCAATGATTTCCTGAAAAAGCTATTGTTTATTGAAGTGTCCTCGCTGTTATACTGTATGTACACGTAATCCTGCCAGGATAAGAGCCGCAAATCAATAATGGCAGCTTTTGTGCCGGAGGCGTTGCAACTATCAGGAGCGTCACCTTCTTCAGGATCGTATCGAGTTCATTTCACTGTCGACGAAATCTTGGTTGATAAGAGGTTCGAATATATCGTCAGGTGTCCAGCTAAAAAAAATCCTTGTGTTTGTACTGCGTCATAATAGATTGTATTGAGACGATACATAATTGGTTGTTGCTAAAAATCATTTTTCGGGGATCAGAGAGAAGACTTCTTTAAAAAACATGTTAGTCATTTTTTAGAACTCTTGAAACTTATTTGGAAAAATTACAATTATGACAATTACGATTATATATGACAATATTAAATATTACAACAAGCTAATGTTGCGAGTACGCTCAGACTATATGTCTGTGATAAATATATTAATATATGTAATATATAAAAATAAACAAATAAATAATAAGAAAAATATATTAATATAAAAAATATATTAATTATTATTAATATAAAAAAATTCTTTAAAATACTTATATCAATCTTGCTTTATATAGGATGTCTCATAGAGTCCCGGAAAAATCGGAGTTAGGATAAAACGGGCGGGAATTGCTAATCTTCGGAAAGGAGATAAAAGAAAAAGCACTCATGATGCTGGCAGATATTATCCCTAAAGACACGACATTCAAGCTGCTATCGTATGTTATGAGTCTATTATCCCTTCGATTATTGCGAGACGGTTTTTGTCCAGTCATCGGGGATTATCCCCAAAACGTAAATGTCACGAATCCTACGAGCAATACGAGAATTTCGAGAGTCTGTGCTGAACAGTCTGTGTTCGCGTGTCAATTCGAGAGCCCTATCACGTAGAAAATGTCTGTCAAGGGGACAGTCAGCGTGTCTCTTGTAGGTCCATTTCAGCAAATCGTCCTTGATCATTTCACTGCATCACGGTTGTGTGGCTTCTAGGACACTTTGAGTAGTCTTTCACCGAAAGATGCCAAATTCGGGGGATTTTCCAGCGAATCGCAGTTGAAATGAGAAGCTGAAGGGTGGACTGGATTTTTAGAGAATAAAAGTTTTAGACGGACGAAATGAATACACTGACAGATAAATTACGCCGCTTCGTTTCGTTTTGTCTGGTTTCTCGAGCAGAGATCGTGAATTTTATTATATGTATATCAGTATGAATTTGTCTTGATAAATGTACTATTATATCATTAGATAAGTATCTTTCGAAACAAGAATAAAAATATGATAATATAATGATAATTGTATATTGTAATGATTTTAAATTATTAATTAATATTTTCTATTTTATAGAATTATATTGTATAAAAATATTAATTGGAATTAATTCATTCAAAATTTCTTTCAGAATAAAAGGTTTTACATAAATATTATTAATATTTATTAGAAGAAAAAACTAGAAAAGTGTATTAGAAAGTTTTTCCATCATTAATACAATATGCAAAAAATGTTTGCAGAAATATGATTTTCGTTATTTAGCTTTCTTATAAAGATGTTAGTACTTAGTTAATTCTTGGATTTAATGAAGAGCCTCCAAGTGAGCGCGCGATAAAATGCAAGTTCTTACGCCAAATATATAATGTTTTTCAAGCACCTAGTAAAACTCGCGAAACTTTCTAAGAATTGCAAATAATAGCAGAAAGCGAAAGAGGTGGAGAACGGGTTCTAAGGAACAAGGCACTTGAGCAAGTTTCCAGCCGAAAGTCTACTAACCGGGGACTGCTTCATTATCTGCATTCGGCGGATTTAATCGCGCGCGCCGACCGGAGTAATTAATTAACTGTCGAGACGAAAAGTGGTTTTCATGGAGTGCGAATTTTTATTTTTTTTTCAAGCGCTTAAACATTGTGAAACATGAAAGATCTCTAGCTCTATTTCATTTCCGTCGACTTATTTGATCTTGCCTTGGATTATACATATACATACGTATTCAACAAAAAAACTGCATGATAAATTTATATTTATTGTTATAATAAAATATTCTTTATATATTTATTCTTATTTCTGCCTTTGACAAAAATATAATTTATTTCTGAACGATTTATTTCTGAAATTAATTTTACGAGAAGATTAAAGGATTCTTTGACTTTGTTTTTTCTCCATTTATTTTAAGTTTTAATCTTCAAGAGGAAATATGTAGAATTTAGATATTGCAATTACGTTGGCATGAATGCTTCTCTCGCACTTCATTTCGAGATTATTGACGTTTATATTTTATATATTTATATTCGAGATTTATTACTCTCAATATAATGTATTTTTTTTTTACATATACACTAGCCCGAAGTTGTTTTATTGATTAAACGCATTTTTTTAAATACCTAATTTTTTGTTGGTTTGCGCAAAGTTATAAATCCTCTCCTATGATTAAAATATACCCAGTTATGAAACGCGGACTGAGGAATTTTATTTTAAAAACTAAAAAATTTGTAAAAGTATTCCGTCGCACCGTCGTCACGTTTTTCGTTGCTTCCATCTAATTATACGAGAAATGAGAACAACGATGCCACAAGAACGCTTCAACGCACTGTCCTTAAAAGCATTCTTTTTCTTTCTACGTTTCGGTAGCTGACATTTTTTCTGTTCAACTAATTTTTCTTGTAATAACCAGAATGTCAATGAGTACTGACGCAATTGTCGCTTATAAATGAACACATATTGTTTAATATCTTTGTGATATCATATTCTATTAATTATTAGTTCCGGATTATTATTATACACATATTGGAATAAATATTTTACTAGATGTTTCCCGAAATTCGGTTTTATTAACAAAAAGAATATTTATCCCTGTTAATTCCCGTATTATATTGTAATCAGTTATTAATTTTTTCATTATTAAAAAAAAATATCAATTACGAGTAAATAAAATAATTATAAAAATGTTATTATCATTTAGATCGAACAATTAATATTTATCACACTTTCAGATCGCAGAGAGAAAATGGAAATTATGGAATTTATTTATATCATTTGTGTTATTTTTCAGGTCGGCATGTAACCTCATCGCCTTTTCGCCGAGAAAATATGAGAATACGTTCCGTTCCTGCCATTGTTTCGAGCACTAGAGACGAATATCGTTCTACGTTAAATTACATTTCTCGAGGACGAGATAATCTCGCACCCTAGATTTTCATTTAATATCGCACTATTTGTTCGTGTGCTCGTCCACATTCGGTACTTCCGTACTGCGTTTTTCTACGTCGGAAATTTATCATCATTTTATTGTTTTATTCCGTATTACAATTTCGATATTATATATTCAATTCATATTATATAGGTACACATGTACAACGCACGTATAATTGATCAAAATTATTTATCATACAAAAATACACAATCGAGAAAGTTGTTTTTTTAATAATATAAATTTCATGCATAATATAATAATTTTTTAAGTTTTTACATATAAATAATCTTATTTCAAGAATATTTATTATTTTATCGCGATATTGTAATTTAAATACAGTATACACAAATATATATATATATATATATATATATATATATATATATGTAATTTGTCAAAATTCATGTATAGAAAAATATATTACAGATACATATAATTAAAAATAATATAAATTATGTAACTTATAGAATATAAAAGTGTAAGATAAAAAAACTAAAAATTTTTTGCTTCGAGTTGCGTAAAAATCGGAGAAAAAAAGGGATCGATCAGAAATATTTTGTACAATAAAATCAAGCAGAGCAGCGTGGCCGTGAATGCAAACAGACCATTCTCCGTGCGATACAATAGTAACTATATCCGAGGGGTGTATCCCTGTTCGACCGGTTGTTTCCAACCTGTTATTCTTCTCCTGCTGCTCAATTATTCATCCCAGACTGACGTGGAATAATATTTAACGGCGGTATCTTCGCGCGTGCCACACGTCGTGCATGTATACATATGAACGTTTATATATGGGCACGTGGCTATGTTTACGCGGGGCGGGTTCTAATCTCGCTTCATCAAGCTCGACAAAGGTGCACATAACATATCGAATCCTCGTCATAGTCTTCGTCCGCGAGAGACGAGGTGCGCTTCGAAAGTTTGATCTGTCTAATGTGAGTCTCGCTAAAACATTCACGATCCGGTGTCTAAATCGCGATTCATTGCGCGACGCGATCACGTTTCCGCTATAAATTGTAAAATCGTAAAAAAAAGATAAATCCCAATAAAATATCTGACATTTTTTACTGAAATACGGTAACTTGTGTTTTCCGAAATCCTTTTTTTGAATTCAGTGCGGCACTTACTATCTTATCGAGACTGTGTAACTCTCTTTACTCCTCTCGAGTTTTATACTTCTGGGATTTATAACATTTTCGCGAACGGAAAGTTGACGTCAGTAGCTGGCGGAAAAAGCTTGAGTTTTACGATAGCACCGAAATGGCCCTAGGGCTACGTTGAAGTTCGTCTAATTCTCGAAATATCAAAAAGGGAAGTGTTCGGTTGGATTTTCAAACGTGATATTTAGTTCGATCGTGTCCGAGCCAACGCTTTTTACGCGAGAAGAAAAAAGTGAATCTCTTTCCGTTTCTGCTTCGCAACGATTCCATATTCTTCATATCACGCGCACTTTGTATTTTCTTTTGTGCTTCTCCTCCAGTTTTATTTATCATAGCTTTATGTTGTCCTTCGACATTACGTTTTCTAGGACAATGCGACTGATCGATGAACGTGGTGATTTCCAGGACACCAAGCAAAAACCGGCAGACTTTTCTGGACTTCGTTGATCCAATATTTACTCGTGAAATTGAACGTGGACCTGATTGGAAGCTACATTATCGACTTTTCTCCAATTGTAGCCTTTGCTTTCGCGCCGCGTTTAATAATTAGCTTTCACAAATTATTAACTGTAACATAAATTGGTATATGCAAGGAAAAAAAAATGATAGCACAGAAAAAATTAGTGCGATAAAGAACGCAGCATCTTCTTATTAAATCACAAGAAATGTGTTACTTTTCATTTGTCCATGTTATAAAATTAACATATAAAATTCTGTCTCAATCAAATTTTCCAAAAATCCGTTTGTGACAACTTTCTACTTGATCACACTTTTCCAATGTATTTATCTGTTCGCGTATTACTGCTATAAATTTACTTTCAGTGACTGACATAAAACTATCATCATGCTAATGCTAATAATGCTTCTAATGGTGAAATAATTTGAAGTGATTCATTTGAAGCAATTGATTGACAGGACGCGTTGTTATCTCTTTCGGACTTACAATCTTTGAATGTAAATGATTACGTGTGCTAATTGATAATTATCGCAGACAGGTGCAAATTCCACGTCCCTCATTAGCGGAAATTGGAACTCATGCTTGCCAGACCTAATTAATTCAACAAAGGATCAATCGATTCGTGTCATTTGGATATGGAGTTCCAACCTCGTCCTTTCGATGTGGAAACCGTATTTGTAAAGGCGAAAAAAAACCAGATAAAGAAGCTACGCGGTCCAGACTCGCCTCTTTACATGTCTGTCTGGCCGATGGTCTACATCGTGCGAGTCTTCGGTCTCGCTCCTTACGATTTCTCGCAGGATCGTCTGGTGCCGTCGAACGTCTACCTGGGGTTTACGGTGACCGTCACCATACTCTTCACTTATATATTTTACGTAGTGGCCAATAAATCTTTATATCTCAAGAGAGATGAAGGCCCGGTTCTTGGAGGAACGGAAAACACGAAGGTAAATTCTACTTTTCATATCAGATCAATTTTGGCTGAATTTTCTTGAACACAAATCGAGTTAAGTAATATAATAAATGGAGACTTAGACTCTAAATTTTTAATTGTATTTATTATAATTTATTTAAATTATTTCTTAGTATATATATTATAGTATATATAATATAATAAACAATTGTGATGCATGCATGCAAAAATTATTATTTCAATTAAAATGCATAAAAATACGTTAATTAATTATGCAATGCATAAAAATTTAATATTTAAATCTTTTATGTAAAATACGGATGGATAAATAAATTTATAAGAAATAAAATTTTCTACAAGAATCTTGTGATTAAATATCTACCTTTCAATAGACTCGCGCGAGATTCTATACCCCATATATCCATCACGTTGCGCGGCTCGCGCGAGACTGATTCTCATGTGGGGTAACGCGAGCGCGGGCCCGATGGTCACATGACCAGTCGTCACGTGACCTAGTGGTCACGTGACGACTGGTCATGTGACCATCGGGCCCGCGCTCGCGTTACCCCACATGAGAACCAGTCGCGCGCGAACCGCGCAGTGTGATGGATGTAGGGGGTGTATTAATCTGATGGAAAGGATAGAAAAAAAAGAGAGTTGCTTTTGTCATACAGTGTGCAGAACCGTGCAGCGTAGCAGATGCGTACAGACGTGCGAATCTAATGGAAGAGCAGATATTTTGATCGAAAGACTCTTGTAGAAAATTATATTTTATTTTCTGTTAAAAATTGATATATTGAATTTTTATGAATTACGTAATTGTAATTAATAAATATATTTCTATACATGCATTGCAATAATAATTTTATGCGTTGCAATTTTTAAGATTTTATTATTAAATAATAATATAACTTCGCTTCGCGCACGTAATTATATTCGATCAAACTAAACAAAATGAGAAAAAATATATAAAGAGATACATCTATACAAAATAATTCTCAAACAATACAATTGAAACTCGGCAAATTAAAATTATGTACATAATAGTAATTCGGCGAATTAAAATTATGGTCACATAACATCGAACAACTGTGCAAAAATTAACAATTTGACAGTTATAAGATGAACAATAGAAATGATATCAAAGGAGCGCGCGAAGTGCGCGCTTGTGTTGTCAAGTATAATAAATAATATAATATAATAAATAATCTAATATATTATAATATAATATAATAATATAATATAATAAATATATATATATATATACATATATATATATATATAATATTATATAATATATAATATATATAATTATATTATATAAGAAATCAATGATCGAAAATAATTGTCCAGATCTTCATCAACTACAGTGTGGCGATATACGAATTGGGCTTGGTGGCATTCACGAGACGCAGGTTCACCAAAACGTGGAACGCGCTGCAAGATTACGACGAAGATGTCAGGCAGCTCGGTTATCCCCGCAAAGAGACGCAAACAAAGGTCGTCGCGTGGATTATCACTATTGTTATGACGATCATCTGGATCATCGTTAACCGCATCGGGATGTACGCCTTTCTTGAGGCTTGGACTTCCAACGTGCAATACTTGCTCCTTTACATCGGGACCTCGGTAGCCGTCTACAAATTTGTGGCGATGACTTTCTTTCTAGGTCAACGATTTCATCATCTCAACACGATGGCATTGAAAAATCTGCCGTCTACCTCGGCAAATAAAATCAATATGAGCACTATTAGCCAAACGGTTCGAATCATATTTTTTCAATGTTTTTGCCCAATCCTTTCTCTCTCTTTTTGTTCTTATTTTTTTTCTTAAACTTAAAATGTGAATTTTTATCTCAGAGATTAAAATTAATATAACACAACGACTGACAATGTTCTCTATTTGTTTGCAAAAGACGATCTTAAGTCTGCACGACGATCTGATGATCGCCGCAGAGAACTTGGAATCGATATACTCATGGTCGCTTCTCTTCTGGCTCGCCAATCTTTGCCTGCACACTGTCAGCAACGTTTACTTTATAATAGTGTGGATGATCATGAGACCGAACGAAACACAGATTGCGCTTGTATGGTGTTTGAGCGCTTGGGTGTTAGCGTATCTCTCTCAGCTACTGTTACTTCACATTGCCTGCCACTACACTTCCTCTCAAGTAAAATCATCTCGCTAATGTAAAATAGAAGATTCTTTTATATTTCAATCGTGTCCTTCGCGGTAAACCAGATAGCAACTAAAAATTTATAATCAGTTTACATGAAATTTGGTTCTATAAACTTTTGCAAAAAATATATCCGTAAATTAAAATACACCTTTACGGATGTAATATATATAAATATTTTTTTATATTTTAAATCGCGCGCGTCCTTCGCGGTAAACCAGATATCAACCAAAAATTTATAATCAGTTTACATGACTTTTGGCCCTATAAACATTTGCCAAACATATATGCATAGATTAAAATACATCTTTACGCGCGGATGTAATATATATAAATGATAAAGTATCAATATTTGATTTAAATATAAATATTATTTATACTGCATAAGATTTTAAAAAACGTGATCTTGTTTCAGGCTAATTGTTTAAGCCCGATTCTTATTGAATGGCAAGTGAGACTGATGAAAAAAAATAAAGTAAGTGGAAAAAATCTTTATTTTATTACTTCGAATACTTTTTCTTTTTTATTTTTAATTATTTGCAATTTAATTATTTTTTATTTTTAATTATTTGCAAGTGCAACTTTTATCCTATCGAAATTTTACTAACGTTCTTAAAATTTGTTTTTGCTGTTTCTTAATGCTGCTTCCATAATATTTATACAACAACGATTTTAGTGCGAGTGCAATCTATTTAAAAACTCCTCTCCAAATGCAGGAATCTGTGGAATCGGCGTTGCAATTTCTAAATCGAAGGCTCAACTTTTCCGCTGGCGGATGCTTTTACGTGAATTTACCATTATTACGTTCTGTAAGTAATGAGATCAGTATTGTGAAAAATATTCGATTTTCTTAATTAAGACATCTTAATACAAATATGACATTTAAGCTATGTATCAATTTTTGTAATTAAGTCTTATTTCTCGTTAATTAAACACACCGTTCGCAGTTATTGCAAAATTTCTCTCTCGCATCTTGCGGATTATATAGGGATTTTAATTAGAGAGATTACATAATGAAAATATTCTGTTTCTGCTTCGGATAATGAGGACTGCCTAGTAATTAATCCCGTAATTTGTTACTCAAATTCTGTTCAGCTAAAAAGTATCTGCCGGATGAATAAGCGCGCATAAAATACGTGAGTAAAAAAAAAAGATTAAACTGATTAATAACGGTAAACATCTCATGAAATTAAGACAATCTCGCGAAGATATTACAAGCTGACATAAACGATCCCATCAAAACTACAAAGCCGCTGAATTATGCAGATGATTGCATGGAGAACACGTTTCTCATCGCGATGCTATCGCGACACAATGGTGCGATTTAAAAGAACATGCAATCACGTATTTCCGACACGTGGAAAAGGTCAATCGAGGTTGTTAAAGTAATAACCTTTCTAAATGACATGTTTATTTTAAATGTGATATATTAACGTTCAAACATAAATAGCCGAGCATAGCAATAAAGATAAGAGTTAGTATCAAAGTATATATAAATTAAAAAATATAAACGCGTCATAAAAGATTTATATCAAAATGTAAATTGAAAATAAATCACATTTATAATATCATGCATATACATATAAACAATGACACAGCTGTTTTATAAAATATCTCGCCGTGCATTTTTATTAAAATATGCTGTATAATTTTTGAAAGAGAAAAAAAGATATACGATTTAAATATTTTTCGTTAAATGCAACAAGCACTGAATATTTATATGTTACTCTCGCAATCAAAGAATTATCAATCATTCATAAGTGGTCGCGATCGATTCTCGTTGCGAATTAATAAAGGAAGACTCGTGTCGTACTAACGATCGCTCACGATTAAAGAGATTGTTTTTCTGTCTAATACCGATCACGTTCAACTCCAGGCGCGACGTGATGAAGGTAAAGGTTAATTAGCTCTGGTCCGATATCCCAGCGGGATTCGAGGCGCCGTAAATGCTAGCGTAAACGCGCTCGTAAATTGAACCGTACCCGGAACACGCCTTCGATTTTGCGTCTTGATTCTGTAAACCGCTCGAAATTCATGTACATTCGAACCGGTACGATTCTATAGCTCGGAATTGGCACTTGGACAAATTGTTCTCACTCATGTAGTTGTACTCGAGTACAGTTGTACAAGTACAGAACTTTGATGATATCTCATTGTCAGACTCTCTAAATTCTCCTACAACAGCTTCACAATACGCTTAACAGGAAGTTCCGACTGTCTTCCACGGAATTATCTGGGATTTAATGTATTCCGTATTAGGATCGTCATTGAAAAATGTATTTACGAAAATTTTCTACATTTCACTGCAACGTGTGCTTAATGTGAACTCGACAACTACATTTTTATTATTTTATATTTTGCATTTTTTTTTACTCTTTTTATTTTTCCAAGTAAAAAGAACGTGAAAAAATATGCAACACAATTATATGCAATCATATGCCTATATATTAATATTAATTAATTTTAATAAATAATATATATATATATATATAATATATAATATAATATTATATAATAATTTTATACATAATACATTTTATAATATTATTCTGTTATTTATTTGGAGAATTATATATTGAATATTTTCCTTCTCTGCTTTATTAAAATATTGAAAAGTTATGCGATTTTATCAATATTATTTTCAGATCGCCGCTACGTTGACTACGTATCTGGTTATACTACTGCAAATTCAATCATGAGACTTAACAAAAAGGAGGAAAATCGTACGATCGCAATATTTCGTGACTATAAATTTCAGAGATGTATTCTCTGTATTAAGTCGATATACGCGAAATGCTAGTTTTGCATTAATAATTTTTAATTAAATTAAATGAAACAAATTTAACTAAAAGAATGTTAGCTATTTTTTATGATAATGGTATTAATAATAATTTAATGACATATATAATGGAAGAAATTTTAGAAAATAATTAATTAAAATATTATTAATTAAATTATTATATATAATATTTTTGGCATGCAAAAAATGTTTCTATCTCTGTCCTCTCTTTCTTTCTCTTTTTACGCTGCAATACAATGTTCTATCATTTATGTGTAGTTGTTAACAATCACTTTGTCTTGTTATTGTTAAAATTTTAATAAAATTGTAAAGATCTCGTTTCCGCTAAACTCAAAAACGAACACCTTCCGTCTACTACATCCTCTTTAAACTACTTTCCTTAGTAGTAGTGCGATCGTGCACAACAATGGCAGAGTAGCAAGCAATAGAATTTGCATGTGAATTGTATCTATCACTGATTACAGCAGCCTCTTTCAAATTTAATGTTCAAAGAAAACCATCTTTCTAAAACGCCTTTCTAAAAGCCATCAATTAAAAATTATCACACTAGACTTGTAAAGACAAAGTTGTAATTCAATTAAATAAATAAATTAAATAAATAAATTCTAAACAAAATGTATCGATTAAATTTTAATTTGAAGATTTTCCATAAATAATATTAAATTATATGAATCTCTTGTAATTTATACATACTTGTGAAAAATTAATACAATATATAATTTTTCGATTAATTTTAATATTAAACATAATGTAACAATTTTCTTTTTTGGTATCATACTTTAACTCCTCGATTGTATTATATATAAATTTTATAAATTATTAATTGTGCTCATATCGCATGTTACTGCGCTATTTCAAGCTGGCGCAAAAATTAACAACTTCATAAATTACAAAATAATGTTGCTGGAACCGACAAAATAATTTTCCTTGGGCAAGTTATTTTATCTTGTACGCAATTTATTACTGGTTTACTTATTGGATAAGAAAATCATTTAATGCAAATATATAATGCATTAATCTACGTAATAACAGTCTTTGCAACATACAAAAAATTATTGTCATATTTCTATGAATATATATAAAATATACAGAATATATATTAAAAATTATATATAAAATATTATATGCACAATTATATATAAAAATTATATATTTAAAAAATTGAAAAAATATAATAATATATTAAAATGTTTCACATTATTTTATATTATTTATATATATGTATTTGATGCAATTGTCATAATTATGTATGTATATTGTGTATATATATATGTGCATGCGCAGTAATTCATGCGTTTAACCAAGTTTTCATGAAATGCAAACTTTAGCCATTCTGTAAAAACACAGTAGGTATTTGCATTTTGCATAACTTTTTTGCGATAATCAAAGATTGTTCACGATGCTCGAAGAGTTTTAAGAAATCGTTCAAGTATATCATATTTTCTGCATATTTGAATTTCAAAGAAAAGTATAAGAGAAATATTCTTAATAGAGAGAGCGTTCACAATTTTTTTATTTGCAAGTATATCTCGAAATTTTCTTTTTTTACATTTTGCAGAAATTGAAAAGGAAAATTACTAATTTTCTTTTAAATTAGATATACATTCAGAAAATATTAATAATTTTTTTATAAAAAACAGAAAGTATCCAATAAAAATAAAATATAATATGTATTTTATTTATATGTTTCAAATATTTACATGTTTATATGTTTTATTTTATTATATTTACCAAATAAATAAATAAATAATATGCTTTCTTAATCAGTCAATGTTTTTTCAAGAGAACTGGATCATTCATTCTATTTTTGATATGTATATTCTCGTTTATAATCTACAAATACTAGATAAATATTGTCATATGTATACCGCATAATTTACAGATATTGAAATTATTATAATATATTATTATAAGTTTCATATATAGATTTTTTTTGTAATAATAATGTGCAATATTCGTTTCTTTGTATCGCATAACTGAATAATGAACAAAGCTTCATGTTATGATACTGTAAACTAATGTCAACAAACTGAGTTCACCGGTAAAATATCTTGGTATCACTGCTGTACTCTCGCTGCTATTGACATGTTTTATTAGTTTATGTCAGAAGCAATATGAAGTGAAACAACCTTGCTATCGGTATACGCAAAGACATCGATTGACATACGTTATTTACGAACGCCAAAGGATTGGACACTGATAAATCATGGCTGGATAACTCGCACAAAAGTAAATACGCAAATAAAGAGAAGTTAAAATGTGAAATTCTTGATTTCAATAACATCTTTGCTTTTTTTGCATTGCTTTTGCAAATAACTAATAATAGCTATGAATAACTCTCCTTTTAGTTATATCGAACAAATAAATTTTTATTTCAGTAAAACTTAAAAAAAAAAGATTAAACCCCAAAAATCTTAATTATGACATTTGTCAAGAAAAGCTACTCAAGCTAATTATCTTGACGATATATATCAAAGTCAAGTCTCCTTTAAATTTTACCTTATCCCCCTTTTTTAATACATGCACAAGGCGAAGAAGGGTTAGATTGAAAAAGTTATAAAGAAGGGAGAAAACTTGTTGAAATATTAAAATTGGTGAAAAATTGCCTGACAATTTCCAATTTAAAAAAATACTCTCGTTGTGTTTTACATACGTTTTTCCTGTAAAACGTTTGCGCAAACTTAATTTTGCATAAAAAACTTGACCCAAAAATATTTAATTTTATTCTTCTTAAAAAATATTCAAAAAAAAAAATACACATCTCGTTATAAGCTATAATTTTTTATATATTATTTTCATTTTAAATTATGCAATATTGACATAATTTTTTTTATTACAAATTGCATAGTCAGAACAATATCCTAGTTATCTAGATTCTAGATTTTATGTAGAGAAAGCAAGAGAGAAAGAGAAAAAGAAAGAAAAAAGAGATATACTTTTCATATAAATTTTATCAATTTAAACCAAAAACGCAAAATAACAAAGAAACGTTGCAAAAGGAAATCAAACGACCTCACATTATTTTGTATCAGAAAATATCGAAATTGAATATTATTGAAAAGATTCTTTCACGTTTTATCAAAAGGACTTTGTTAGATTTCTCAAATAATATCGGAAGTTTCGTGAATTCTCTCTTATTTTCTGCAAAAGTATAACTACTGCTTCCTATATAAGAGATTAGTAGTAATAGACGATTATATAGTCAGACATTCAGTATATATTTAATTTTTAATGTTTAAAATATAATTATATAATTAATTTGTGTATTTGAGAATTAAATAAATATCACTTAAATAATTAAAAGAATTTTCTAAATTATTATCATTTAACCTTCAAAAAATTATTTAAGGACAAAAAGTGTTCTTACTGCACTTTTATGTCGATAATAATTTAAATATTCGAAAAATATTGAAAGAAAAACTGCACACATTTATGATTCAATATTTTTGACAATATTAAATATGTCAAAAGATGTTTTAGAGATACAATATTTTGATAAAATTGTGAGATGCAAACGTTAAGCGGTTTGCTACGAGTTTTAAGCGCAGCCTCTTTATAACCAGTGTTCCATGTCAACTTGGCGTTATTAAATTTGCATAATATTGTTTCATCTTTCCTAGTGGTTAGTTTAGGGTCTAAAGCGATCATGTAGAAATTTTAAGGAAAAATAAATACGAAACTTTAATCATAAAAAATATGTCTTTATATATTTTGTTAAATTTGATCCATCAAAAGTATTAAATGTTTAAAAGTTGTAAAATTGCAAAAAAACTATAATAAAATAATTAACTGATATATTAAATGTAGAAAATTTCATTAAGCATTTTTTTTTTAATTCTTAAAATGGTAAAATTATTTTACATTTCTATTCTATCTTTATATTGAAATATTAGGAAGTTTATTCGTTATTATTGTAATAATCTTTTAGCATGTATATATTTCTATACTTCCGAAATTAGATTAGATAGATCCTGTTTTTACGTACAAATTGCTAATTACTGATCAATATTTATAGTTCAAAAAAACATCTGTTGATATATTAGAGAAAAAATAAAGAATACTTAAAATATTTTTTTCTGTATATTGATTTTATATAATATTCTCTTTTCTTTTATAAATACACGTATATTAAATAACATATTATATTTTGCATTTACATATAATTTTCAAATAAAACATTATTGCGATTAAATCGGATTATTAATATTCTCGCATGCATTATT
Source organism: Nylanderia fulva (assembly GCF_048542155.1). NCBI lineage: Eukaryota > Metazoa > Arthropoda > Insecta > Hymenoptera > Formicidae > Nylanderia > Nylanderia fulva. The sequence goes on from NW_028190293.1 coordinate 1,621,220, forward strand.
ACTTTAATAATCAAAAGAATATTTAATGTTATTAATAACGTGTTCAATCTTTGAAAATATATTAATTTTTAGTAGCAAATATAAAAGAATAGAAGAAACCAATAAAGAAATATTACTTATCTATCTAATATTGAAAAAGAGACGTGCGTTTTCAAAGGAAAGATATAATAAAATATCATTTCTTCTTTTGTAAAAGTGCACTTTTGCAAGGAGATAGATAAAATAGATTATAATAATTCATGTCGTAGAATTATATTTTCACACTGAGAATTGAAACACTTTCTTATACTAAAACTTCCCCATTATTCTCATTATTTCGAAAGTGTATGACACAATGCTCTTCAATTTTTTTCTCATAATATTATTTTATATATTATATAATCATATTTAGCGCGACAATGTTAAAATATCATGTATATGTAAGAGAATTATTTCAAGAGTCTAAGGAAGCAAATGACATGTTATTAATTTGAGACAATTTCTCCCCTTACCTTTCTAAAGTGCACTCTCGAACAATCATTGCAGATTTTTAATTCCGCTGATTCTTCGGAAAGAAGCGATTCTTCGTCGATATCTCGTTCGTGAACGACGTTGCGAGGCGCGAGAAATGGCCATTGCCAAGAAATGGAAGAGAATCGCTGTCATCGACAGTCAGCAATGTTACCGCAACGACATTGCATATCTATTTTCTACACCATCGCTCCAGAAAATTGCTCCTTTCATGGTCTTGCGCTGATGCTGTTTTCTCCCAAGCATTGCAGATGCACGCGGACTCGTTTCAATACTCGCCATTGCATAAGGTTCAAAGCGATAGCGCAGATAGAACTGAAAGAAATGATTACGCATTAGATACACAATAATGATATAGTTTTAAAATTTCGCAATATCTAAGTGCAGAAAAATAAATCTTCATTGATAAAGAAAAAAATTTTTATTTAAAAGTCGGATTTTAGAGAAAAAATTACAATGTTGAAGTACTCTTTCTCTTTCTCTCTTTTTCCTCCTCTTTTAAAATTAATAACCCATTTAAAAAACGTCACAAAGTTAAAAAAAAAATACGCTAACTATATAAAAAAATCCCTCTATAAATAATGTACTTTTAAAATAATGTGTATCTATAAAAAATATAAAATTAAAATTAAATATAAATCATTTTTCGAGCGAATCAATCGTTTTCTTCCGCGTCCTTAATCTGAATTGTATTTCGATCGTCGAAAAATCGAATAATAATAAAGATTCGGTTAGCTTTAAGTGGCCGAAACATTTTACGTATGATGAGTATGACATATATAAAATATTTATATTAATATTCAAAGATACCTTTCTCAGCCACTGTTGAATAACTCAGCATTTCGTCATTGTATTAACTTATAATGATTTAGGAAACATTAATTTAATTGAACGAGTTTGTTAGCTATCGCTTTCTGGATAATGCAAGTTGCCATCACAGGATCTGAGTAGCAGAAATTAAATCTCAAACAAGATTTACGGTTCGGTGGACGAAATAATACATAGGTAGGGCATGTAGAGGTATATAGATCTAACTTCCCTTTTCTCTTACAAACTTTTAAGTATAATGAAATTTTCTTCAAAATCAAAAACTTCAAAATTAAAAATTTATATATAATTTATTTTAGAAAGCAGATATTTATATAAGCTATAATTTTCTATCAAATACATTTATTTCTCAGGTTTTCGAATGGAATTAGTATAATTATTTTTTACTTACGTATTCCACAAAAAAATATTGAAAATAATAACTTGTCATTTTCTTGGATTTCGTAAAGATTGCTTTTCTTAAATGTCGAACATTAAGTATCGTGTTTTTTTTTTAAACAATAATATTGCTTTCTCGCGATAAAAATACCAGCTTCAAATTGGTCAAGAAATCCATATAAGGAGATATCTCAAGAGGTCACTCTGTAAGTACCTGCGTGGGCAGTTTCAGTGGATGTACGTCATCGCTTATTTAAGCGTGGGCGAAACATTGCAGACGCTATTATTTACGTCATCGAACGATCGCGTGCAATATCCTGAACTCAATGAAATAAGTCTGGCAAATGCTCAGGGAATAATAGTAAAATTTAAAAATTTAATTTACAGAAAAAGGAATATTAATAATACTTAATATATGCAAACAACTAATATTTGCATTTCTCCTGTCTTACAAAAAGTAATTCTCTTGAAATAATATTCTAGGTCTCTATAGAGATAAAGAAACAGTATGGTATATTTTTAGAATTTAATTAAATTGTTCAAATCTGTGTCATTATTTCTTTTTAATTTGTACTTGATTTATTTTGAGAATTAACATGAATAGACAGAAAATAAAAAGAACAAAGAAGAATAATTGTTAATACAATAATCCTCTCGACGCTCGGAGTATCACACGTGACATTCGTGTAAATGTATAATTTACATTCGTGTAAATGTATGTCTCTGTCAAATGGAGAGCCGAAACTCAAATCATGAGACTCGAGAACATTCATCATAATAAATAATTCGCCCCACTGCGGGATGGATGATTAGGAAAACTAATTACCTTACGCGAAATAAATATTATGTGCATACATCTACCTCCTGCTGACCGTATCGTAATTATCTTCCAAAAAATAATTCGCTTCCCCTTCAAGATAATCCTTTAAAATAAATAATACAGGATTGTCAACCTAGGTACTAATTGTAAGCCGCCCCACTACGTCAAGGTGTACCCTTCGAGGGATTATTATTTTATAATTTTATAATATAATAAAATAACATAGAATGGTAGGATTAAAAGATTAAATAATGAAATGTGTAATTGCAATTATTAATTAATTTACGCTTGCATTTTGTTAAAACTTATATTATCGGCTAAAATATATTTGATTCGAAACATTATTAAAGAAATAATTATTATCCACGGAAAACTAAAATCAAAGTGTCGGAATAAAAATTGGAAATGATAATTTCTAATTTTTATTCCTGTAGCCCTGATTTACAAATTGTTTTTATATAGAGGTATTATTGATATTGAAAGTTCATAATGTTATATTATTATTTATTTTACTTTTTGTTATAAAAATTAAAATGGCGGAGCCGGGTCTGTGTTATTCTAGTACAGTAAAAGAAGTTTAAAATAAATTTGGAAAATAAAAATCGATTTATAAAACAGAAAAATAAAGTTAACAAATTCGTGCGCGAAATGAGATTTGAAGATTAATTACATTTCAAGAAGAGAGAATATAATGTAATTCCCCAAGTTTACATACCAAAATACCGATACCGCTCGACAGCAGCTGTCAATTTATGCAAACGACACACATGTTATAATTATCGACAACAAGTAATTATAAACTCCCAAGTTCATAATAATTCTTGGCACAGAATGTACATAGATAAATATTCTAACAATAATTTCAAACAGAATATGCATAATAATTCTTTTTTAATAAATTATATTTTTAAAAAATTCTTTTTTTTTATTAATATATTTATACACATATACATACGTATATAAAAGTTTTTTTAAATATAATTTATTTTTTAATTGTTAAAATATTTCATCATTACCTATTTACATTCTGTATCAAAGAACGAATTCGGGAGTTTATAATTGCTTGTTGTCGATAAATGTGACATTTGCATAAATTGACAGCTCGACCTGGTATACCTATGTATAATTATTATCAATTACTGAAGTAGTTACCAACAGACAAGACTGAGAAATAATTAGGTCATGTTAAAACTGAAGTTCTTCTGAATGAAGTTAAAAAAAAGCCAAGGAAAAGGAAGTTACAGGACACGCTGCTGCGCGAGCTTTAATGTATCCCGCAAATAAAGGAAGTGACCCCGTGATTCGTGCAGCTTTATTGCGTGACGAAACTTAAACAGGCTGCTCCTCGAAACGAGTAGCTTTACTTAGGGAAACTCTACGCAATATATCGCAACAACCGCGAGAGACGATAACGTTTCTCGTTTCCACGCGCAATTTCCACTGCATTACGAGGCGGTGGAATCTCTTCGTCAGGCAAACGTACACTCCCGTCCTCGTTTCGCTTGTATCCACTGTCTGTATATATCGGATGGCTGTTGTAGTTACGTGTATTATAGCATACCCGAAGCAAGGCGAATTTCATGCAAATCACCCTGACATAAACCATCAGGCATAAATTTGCACCGATTTTGTCACGTTACGAAACTCGCGCGAAACTTCCAGCTATCAGCATCTTATCGTCAACAATGGCTTCTCCACACACGTATTATTCATTTTAGATTTATTAACATTGCAAAAAAATGGATTGATTAAGCATTAAAGCATTCATTTAAAAAATTAATAATTTTTATATATAATTTATATATTAAAAAAAGATTGTAATGTTTTTATTCAATACTGCCAAATGAATTATTTATTTGAAACAAATAAATATTTATTTGTTTTGAGAAGGATTTTATTATATCAAATAAATAGTTTTCATGTCAAATAAATATTATGTTTGAAATAAATGATTTATTTGGCGGTATTGAAATAAATACTTATAAGAATTAACTACATTTGTTTTCAGTGTATATTTGTTTAAGAAAATCCTGCAAATCTCTTGCAAATAATTTGTCAGAACGTTTATAAATTCAGACTGCTAAAAATATATACCTATATTCTTATATATATAATAATATAACATTATGTAGTATCAAATAATTATGAATAATGAAGAAGGATCCGAAGGATTGATATGTGATTTAAATAGATCCCGGAATTTGTCAATATATATATAAAATTGTAATTAATAATCCTCCCTCAATTTAGAATATAACATTGTATTTATTGTTTATTATGAAACACACAAAAGGCAACCCAGACGTTGTACAAATAAAGAGAATATACCGTACACAAGTACAAATATAAAAAAATATTAAAAAATACAGAAAAAATATAAAAAAAATAATATTAATTTCTTGAACGCATATCAATATGTGCAATCAATTGCGCGTATAATCACATGAAAATGTTAGAAAATCGCAACATATCGACAGGTTCCTACGTCAAGAACTGCCAAATCGCTATTGTACAAATGACAGTCTGTTCGATGCTATTCGAGATCGATCTCGATATTTTCGCGAGAAAATACGAGAGACTCGACAAGCGCATTTTCGTCCATATCAGTGGCGTTACATGACATCGCCCTACCTTTGCACAATGTTATCAAGCCTGTTGGACGAATCTTTATCATTTCGCGAGAAATGATCAAGATTTTTTGCGATATCATAAACCTGTCGCATTGGAAGCTACGAATTTCATAGACAAAGACAAACAAGTAAAACAGAAATCTTGTTTGTAAATGTCAAAGTTCTTCTTTTTTTGCGCACAAAAGATGAAAGGATCATGTCGAATAAAATTTGATAAAAAGACAAAACGGGTTAAAAGAAAATTAAAATTGCAATTTTGCGTGAAAAAATCGTCGCGCGGTATATTTACAATGAACGAGCAAAGCGTCATTATATTCCTTCCGGTAGAAAATTTACAGAAATAAAATTGCAAATGGCATTATCTCGCATTTGATGAAAATTTCTTTCTCTCTGAGTTTGCGTGACGTTTTTGAAAGAAATGACGCGACGCATGCGAATAAAAATTTTTAATTTTCCAAAACCTATTTTTATAATTGATATATTCTCTTAATTGCGTTAATTTAGTCACGCAAGAATGGTCTAGTCATTGAAATCAAAGCTGTAAAATACAATGATTTATGGAAACACAAGTTTCCTGAAAATTCACGATTCAACTTCACTGAGTATCATCGTAGAAGATGGATCATTAAGCAAGTTTAATCATTAATCAAATTATTGAAGTAGAATTCTACTACGACAAGAGCAATTATACAACAGTGCTCTGGAATTTGCGATATCAGTTAATATTAACATGTCCGTAAATTTACGCGACAAATCCGTGTATTAATAATCTTTTGATTATACTTCACACAATGTAAACAATGTAAACAATGTAAATACTGTAAATCATGCACAAATCGAAATCATTCTCGTCAATCTGATATTATCGTGAAATCGATCTTCTATAAATACAGAAATGATTTCAATCTTTAATTAATTTTTAATATACAACATTCAATTACGAAAAATTTGATCACAATTTGACGAATATTATTAACGACAGAGATGTCCTTTTTTTTCCTCTATAATTTAAATACATTTATCAATTAAAGCGCTCTTTCAAGGAAAATGAGGAAAAATTTATATATTATATAGGAATATCTATAAATTAAGGACGAAGTAATTAATCATGCTGACTTCGTAGATTTCATAGATGGATTATTATCCAGCGTGATGTCCTGCAACAAAGATTAATCGATTAATGTGACTTTAAACTCCGCAAAATTTACCGGGCAGAGAATTTTTCGAGAGAGAAGTTGTGCTTTCGGTACTTTATTAATTGTCGAAGCTCTTTTCAATCGCTCGTGATTTTTCGTGAGATAAAGAAAATCTGAAGTTCTTCGGGCTCACGGTGGCAAAACGGGACACGCAAGGTGTGTTCTGCGCATATCGGTTAGCGCCATAAACGAACAAGGGATCCGTCGTAAAGCTAGACAACCAGGAACGTCTAGGAACATCGTAGATGGGTGCCTGTCGCCGAAAAACGACCTCGTCGAGCGCCGACGTTGACTTGTGCGATCTGCAATGCAGATGCATTTATCAATTTTCAAGTAATCAATTGCGTTGCAATGCTTGGCATTATTTGACAACGCTTTTGTCATTTGATTTGATATACGTTCTATTATTTATATATTTTATTCCTCACACGTATGTATGTATATAGCAAAGAGTACAGAAAGAGTGAAAATAAAATTCCCATCTTCTCTGCTCTATATTACTTTTATGTATATAATTACTTTATACTCTAATATATATACTTATATAATTAAATCTTATAATATATATTACTAGTATATATTATAATTTTATATTATAACTATATAATTATATTATATTATAATTTTATAATATATATTATTATATATATTATATCAGTATATACATATATAAGTATATACATAAGTATAACATATATATATAAATATATAGTATATGTGTATAATAACATACATATATATCTCTGTATGTGTGTGAGTCATTATTATGTATATAAATTATTATTATTATTGCACATATATATCTCTATATGTGTGTGAATCATTATTATATATACGAATTATTATTATTATTACATAATTACTTTGGCAGATCATAATTATTGATCGCAGACAAATCGGACGTTTTAGGAGGTGAGATGTTTAATGCAGATCGCGGCACAGATATAGGCGTACTCGGACATCTCATTGTCAGTTTAAGCGCATCAGGTTCGATCTTTCTCTCCGCCGTCGCTTCCTCCTCCTCTATCTGATCCATCTTCGTTTTCGCGACGAAGGGATGCTTCGGAACACTGCTGCGGATCAAATGGGGGTGCTTAGGAAGCGACGGGTATCTGCAGAAAACCCTCGATTTGGTAAAACCCGCGACGCTCGACGAGAATTCGACGTACCGATGGGCCCCTTTCGGCTCGAGATCGTTCACGAGTTTCGGAGCCGCCTCGGTCAACATGATGCGACGGCGATGCCTGACAGTTCTCCCGCAACGCTCGCTGACACACTTCGGGCGGCCGAACGTGCCGAAGGTCGGCGGCGTCGATGGCTCGTCGTCGACGTGGCCGACGTCGGAGTGCCAGGATCTCTGCGAGAAGGAGGACAGAGTTGACGGGCACCGTTCGATAAATCCCGAGTCGAAAATGTGTTCCCGCTTCGGCTGCTTCCTCTTCAACCTCCTCCCGATTTTCTTGTAACCGAACGACAGTTTAGCTCGACTGAACACCGACAGCAGCTTCTTCAGCGATTTTATCCGCGACGACTTCTCGTCCAGCACCGGTATCCACGTCACGGACGTATCGTCGCCGATCCGGATCGGTTGTTTCAGCGAAATGCCGATCACTCGTGGTGAATCCCGATTCAAGTCGGGAGATTTTGACATGTGTTCCGTGGCCTGAGGAGTCTCGCGATCGTTTAAATCGTCTTTGGACGGTATGACGGTGACGTCTTGGACGGACGAGTCTAACAACAAACTGTCGTTGACGCGATTCTTCTCTGTGCTCGATGTGTCCCCGTATAATGATCTCGAGGAGTTCAACGATGGCGACGAAGTGGATAATTCGAACTGCCAGCCTTCGTTCTCGAAATTGTACAAGTCGCCCTGTAAGTTTTTGTAACTATTATTGCTAGGACTGCTCGAGTCGCGAGAATTCGTCAAGATGTCGTCGAGAGGATTCTCCTCGCGATCGTCCTCCAAAGGACTCGAGCAGATCAACGGCATGTTATTCGTCAATTTATATTCCTCGTCGCTCCCCGGGGAATCGTAGTACATTTGATCGCGTATCTTCAGCTTTTCCATCTCGTCTCTTTTCGACGAGGAAGAATTCAGCCGAATATTCGTCAGCTCTCTCATAAAACCGTACTTGTTTATCTTGGAGGAGATTCCTGACCACGTCTTCGAAATATCGGTCTTCTTGTCGCTCTTCGCACTATATCGATTAGGCGTTACGAAATCGTCCTTGAGATCGTGCTTATCGATGACCGGAAAAGCGGAAGGTTTCTCGGATGTATTTTTAAGACTAGCCCAACGTCGCAAGTCGCCGCCGAGCTCGTCGTACATCGAGGGACTTGAATCACTCTTTTCTACGTTCTTTTGCTTTCGAATGGTGTTGAAAAGACCGGATCTCTTCCTAACGTGTTCCCGCTCGGCATTTTCAATGGATGCTCGAAAGCTCGACTCGTAAGCTTCGACGATCTTCTTCACAAAGCTGCCGCCGCTTGAGCTCGATAACTCCGAAACTGTGTCCTGGCGGCTGGATGATCTGAAACCCGTCTCGAACTCCTGAATTAAGGTCTCCATGCTCGGTATGTCTTTCGGTATATCTGGCAGCACGCGAATTCCGTTGAATGCCGCCATGTTAAGGCGATTACAAAATTGTTCAAGTTTCTAGACCTGGGATATAATAGGATATTCTCGACTTATCGATGATGAACTAAAAAAAAAAAAAAAAACAAAAGAAAATTTTCTTTAAATGTGACGTGTCGACTATCAAGAACATTTATCGAATACGTGTTTATGATTAGGAACAAATAATTTTGCCCTATTTTTTTGACGAAAAATATTAATAATGATAAATTCGCTTTTTGTTATGTCCTAGGAAAAGAGTGAAAATTATTATTTGGTTATTTAATTACTTATTTTTAAATACATACTTATAGACAAATAATTAAATCCGATTTTGCACACACATATTTAAGAAGTAAAGTTTTACAGAATAAATAAAGGACATATTTTTAAATTTTTAATTAAGAAGCAATTAAGAAGCATGAAAAGATTTATTAAATTAGTTAAAATTAAATTAAATTCTCTTTTTTTAAATTACAGAATAAAATTTTAAAAAATTCTAAATTCTTAAAGAAATAAAGAGAGAGAGAGAGTGCTTTTAATTAAAATATATTAATATGTTTTTGTCTTTCACAATTTGTTATTATTTTATAAGTAATAATAACATGGTCTTATTATTTTATAAATGATAATAACGCGATGTTTTATTTCCTATAAATTTCCTATTAATTTTGTAATATTTTTATAAATGTCATACAATGATATTGTTAATTACTTTTAATCAAGTTTGTTACATAAACTTTTTTTTAAATAAATTTAACTTTAAATAAATTATAAACTCTATTGTAAGTTTTATATAAATTCTACATAAGTCAGAGAAAGAAACGTTTCTGATGACCTATAAGCGGATAACTAAAACAGAAGAGCAAATAAACAAATAGAAAAACAAACAAGCAAAATATATGCAATCTTTTCAGAGAAAGAAAAACTATAACAAAAAAATAAACAATGAAAAAATAAATAAATGAAAGAAGAAAAAAATAAATAAGAAATAGAATAAAATATCCGATTTATGTATAAATTGAATAAATATAACCAATCGTAAAAAGTATCAGAAACTAAGAAAGTTCTTGCAATTTTTAATATTTACTTTTTCGTCATCAATCAAGTAAAATGCATTCACTGTCTACATGTAATATAGCTTTAAGAATATTCCTCTTTTTCATGTATAAATTCAAATACATATAGCTTTCTCATTGCATCACATAAATAAATGTTTAGATAAAAATTATATAAAAATTATGTACAAATTGTAATACATAATCTAAATTATTAAAATCCAAATTATAATAAGTTGTATTTAAATGTTTGATTTTTTACGCGTAATGAAATAAAATTTACGAAAATATTAAATATAATAAAAATGATCAAAAATACACATCTAATAAAATCATATAAACTTTCTTAATTCTCTAATATTCTCGGTATTCCTGTCTATCTCCTCTCAGTATTCAAAGCGTTAAAGCAAATATTCTCAAAGTTTATCGGCTTCGCGCTGCAACACGCTACCTCTTGCGTGGGATCAATGTCTCAAGAACAAAATCACATCGAAAATTCAGATTGTGTTTTCCCAGAGCCTCAACCCACTACTAGAGATTCACAATGATCTAGTAAAGATACTCTTCGAAGATGTCTTCGCTATGTTACAAACACAACTTGTCTTCTTCGATAAACGAAAACTTTATGTATGTATTTTCTTTCTTTCTCTCTCTCTCTCTCTCTCTCTTGTACGATTAAAGTACTCGTTGTCAGTGCCTTTAATACTAGATAATACACGATTTATTTTGATCCTAATCTAAGATTTTTAAGTAATTGACAGACTATAAATGTATATGGATGACACAATTCAAAATTATTATTATTGACATTTTCTAGCAAAATAATGAAATTTGTTCGCAAAAATATGCAATATTTAAATTTAATTTTCAACAAAGTATCTAAGCAAGTATCTTATACTTGATTAAAATAGTTCGTATTAAAATTGTATATTTTTCTATCATTTGAAAATGTATTTTCTCTCCTTATTCTCTTTATATAATATTAATATAGATAAATAATAAAATCTTTTTCTCTGATATATATTTTTTCTAAGATATTTATTTCAGAATTTTATTTTTAAATTTAAACAATTTACAGGCTAACTGTATTCTGTATTATATAATATTTTATACTTCTTTTTATTACAAGCTATCAAATAGAAATAATCAATGATGTTCTTATCTCTCAAACTTTAACGCTTCTTGGATATTTGTCAGCTTATTAGATAATTAGTGTTGACAGATAACGATTATTCATGCTAATCAGAAGCATCTGTTTTTCCCGCTTAATCCCGCTTTGCTCATCAATTTGCTCCGATCCGTTGCAGCGATGGTTATGCAACCCGTACTTACGTACTTATTTGATGCAAATAAGTCCTCGTAATCAGTTGCATCTGCTTCCATCGTTTTTTACAAATGTATGAACAGAATAGTATAATAGAGATAATATTGCAGAAATTGTGACATCTACAGAAGAAGAAAGAAACTGGCAGCTGACATTATTCACATAAATATTTTAGTCATCGCTCTATATTTTATCATTCTTTATTCTACTTCTTCCTATTTTAATATATAATTACAGTTATCAAAGCTCTATATATATATATATATAAACGTTTTGCGTCTATTAATAAGCAAATAACTATAACACTGTAGTAAAATTAGTTATAATAATTCCAATTAATTATGTAATATAGTTTATTGTGTGATTTTTTTCATTTTATTCTCGCATTTCGTATTTCTGCGTTACTTTGACATATGGGTCTTTTATGGGTTGCTAACAAGAGTGCACGGTCTCGTTATAATAATAAAAGTCAAGCAATAAATCGACGAAGAACTTTCCGCTAACGATAATGCCGATCAAAGCGACGACACGGAATTAGAGAGCGAAATGAGAGCATAAATCACGACTAAACGATTTCCCAATCGATCCGCGAAAGCACTTTCGGGTGACATTAATTTTTTCGAATACTTTGATCATTTTTTCATCGTTTTTTTTTTTCGCTCGACAAACATGCATATTTTTCGGCAACACATTTTCTTCAAAAAATATTCATAGTTGACTGTTAAATTTTCGTTTTAATATTCTGTGCTAACTATTAATTAACAATAATAAAAATTAAATAATTCATTGAGCAAATAAATAAATTAGTATCTTAAAAAAATTTTAAAAAGTAAATATTGTAAGCCAACTAAACGAGCAAAATTAAATAAGATCTAAAGATTTATTAATAATTAATTCTCATTCCGTCTCATCTCATTCTCATCTCATAAATCTTTACTTTTTTTAATTTTGTTAATTTATACGAGCCTTTCATTAATTAACTTTGGTATCTTAAATCTTTGTTTTTCTGCAAAATGACAGACGCTACTCCTGTATGTAAAGTAGCGTCATTAATTTGCATGATGCTGCAGATTATTGACTTCGCTGCGATTACTACGCGAATTGTTTGTAAACACAAACATTATTTATATTATGATCGAGTTTTACGCTTAGCTGGACAAACACAACAATGGCATTCCCATACATATACCTAGAGAAGATCAGTCATTGTGACACTCTCTAAACGTCGGTTGCCGAAGGACGTCCGATGGACGCCCACGGTTAACCCGGGTACTCAGGGTCATTATACTGTTATTGTGTATGTTGTTGCCGTCTATTTGTAGATTACGACAGCGCCAATTAAAGACCACTAATCTCATGGTTCGTTGCTTGCCAGATTATTCGTCTCATCGCGCGATAATTAATCTCAACTAAGCTACCCGCTTTCAATGCTAATTTCTTAATGTTGGATAGTGGAGAATCGGTAAGTGGAAGTAGTACAGCTGTTGACCTGTATAATATTAATATAAATTATAAATATATTTACTCTCTGAATAAAGAAAACTTGTTTTTCTACCAATTCAATTAAATCTATTTTTTATCTATAGTAACTGAATGAAAATCAAAACCACGTCCATCATCAACGAATTTAACATCAAGACAGCATCTTTTTTCATATTATTTTTTATTATTTATTATTATTTAGTTGTTTCCTAAAGTTAAAAATGCTAAACGTATTTTTGATGTCTCCGACAAAAATCAATAATGTTGTTATTAATTTTAAAGATTAATCTTTCAACAGGAATAAAAATTGTTAATCTAAGAAATGTATCTACACATAAAAAGACAACATTGTAAAAAAGGTACCAAAAAAATTGATTTATGGAAAATAAAGATTAAGGTCGAATGTATTGCGCGAAAATGTATTGTATAAAATAAAAACTTAAAATGTATATGTGGAACCGGAAGTTTTGTAACCAAAAGCATGTACTTATCGAGAATGCTGACGCTGATCCAAGTCTCCATGCAGAAAGAGATTAGCTTCACCCCAGAGGAAAATAGAATGTAAAGTGTTAATTTTATCTGTGTTACACACGTCCGACGTGTAATGCAATGACTGCCGACAAACAAGATCCGGTCTCACTATACTCACCCCCATCCGTCCCTTTCCTCAACCCTTTCTCAGTGTACGACACTGACGTCATTGGTCCTGTAAGTCGTTTTACATCCTATGCAGTATGCATGAGATCGCTTTTGAATGCCAACGATACTGCCCAAGCCAGCGAGGAGTCTCGAAATATTCCGTGAAACAATCCGCCGCGACGAGATTTCTTAACGAGATCGAGCGATCGATCAAGCTGGCTGAAAAAATATATCCGGTAACAATAAAGAAGGCTGTTAAATTGGAAATTCCAATTTATCCTTCAATCTCGACATACTCTTGCCTCTGACAAAGAATATCCCTTCGATTTTTATGAATGCTGGGCACATTTGTAATCTATGTCGACATGAGAGACACGTATTTTTTATTAATTAGGGATCGGAAGGAAAAATACTCGTTTACTTGAAGAAGAACCAACTTTTTCCGAGAAGAAACCAAACGACCGAGATTCTTTCTAATAAAAAAATATATATTATATTTATATATATATATATATATATATACCTATATATATTAGACTGGCGCTTATTTTGGACTTGAACGAATTCTTTCGCTTCCAGTTGTCCAATCTATTCCAAATGGCTGGAAAAAGATATCCTCGCAACGCGAATTCAATATATTAGAGTGCCACCGGCCATCGATTTATATTTAAATAACATGGATTTATTTAGTAACTTTTATCTGCAATTTTTTGAGATGTAAAAAAATTGTAAAAATTTAATCTTGTGCTAATCACTTATGTATTTGACGTACTTTCAGCAAGAATTTTGTTAAAATTCCAATAACATATAAATAAAACTGGCCAAAAAATTTTTTATACATAACGTTATTTTATATATCAGAATTTGGACAAAATTCTTGCTGAAAGTACATCAAATAGTTAAACGATTTGCACAAGATTTAAATTTTTACAATTTTGTTTTTTTTTACCTCAAAAAAATTTCAACTAAAAATTACTCAAAAAACTCATGTTATTTAAATATCTTTTTCTAGCCATTTGGAATAGATTGGACAACTGGGAGCGAAAGAATTCGTTCAAGTTCAAAATAAGTGTCAGTCTAATATATATGTATATTGTATTTACAAAGGAAATATTCAAATAACAAAAGTATACATAATAAATAATGTAGGGAAACAAGGAGTTTGTAAAAATAAAATTAAAATCAAAGTAGAACGGAAAATAATATTACTTACATATTCTGTAAACATATTAGAAGATAGGAAACATTTCTAGCTATAAAAGAATGTTATGATATTAAGTGCAAGATAATATTAAAGAGAAAAATCATGAAATTGAAAAGTTCGAACAGTCAAAGTAGGAACACAAAATATAAAGAAATTATGATAAATTATAGAATCCCCGATATTTCAAATATTTAATTTCAAACTTCAATTATACGTGTAATATTAGTAACAATCAATCAATCACAGTCATTAGCCCCGTGTGGCTATATAATAAAAAAAAAGTATAATCGTATTGAATGCATGTGAGGTAGAAAGAAAGATAATAAGAATAAAACTAAATAAATTAGAGATAAATAAAGAAAAATGAATGGAGATAAATAACAAAACCTAGAAGAAGGTTAATACTAAAAAGAAAAAGACAAGCTCGATCTCTGGTTTTTGCACGAATGCATTTTCATTGCCTCGCGGTCCGCAAAAGCTGCGTTCATAACCGTCTCGTCTTTTTACGATGCGTTTGCTTTCTCTATAGAAGAGGCTTGTTCAACTTGTTTATCCACCCTTTGTTCATCGTAAAAGGCCGCGTGATTGTGCGACCGTACAATCGTCGCCGCCATTAACGCGCGAATAAAATAAAATGTTTCTCTTTTTTATCTTGGTTCATTGGTTTGCGAAAGTCGAAAATTAATATAACTGCAATCTGTTCCTACGATGAAACTATTGCCACGTTTTGCAACTACTACTTTTGTAGATAATAAAAAATCTCAAAAAATATGCCGAGTTTAAAATTTATTTTGATTTTTATGCAAGCACATTATTTATTTCAATATTAAAATTAACGATCGGTGTCGTAATTTAATTCATTTAGAAGTATAAGATTCACAGCGTTATTGAGCAAACCGGAATATCTCCTTTAACTTTCCTTTGGCAGAGAAACATTTCTATATAAAACTACAGAATATTCAAAAATATCTGTAATAACAAGGTTTTAGTTGTTATCATCATATCGTTTAAAGAAATCAAAACATCCCTCAAACTCAAAAATAATTTTTAATTTTCAAAATTAATGGTGTTTGAAGTTAATAGATAAATATATATAAATTATATGTAATAAGTATTTATGTACATACTAATTGATGTAAATTAATAAAATAAATTGTACAAGAAAAATAAATATATTCTCTCAATAAAAATAATTAATATATATATATCCGAAAAAATACTTGTAGAAAATCTAGAAAAAAG
The DNA here is from genome assembly GCF_048542155.1 of Nylanderia fulva. Classification (NCBI taxonomy): domain Eukaryota; kingdom Metazoa; phylum Arthropoda; class Insecta; order Hymenoptera; family Formicidae; genus Nylanderia; species Nylanderia fulva. Next base: position 1,637,145 of record NW_028190293.1, read on the forward strand.
TGATCTGTGAAAATTTTATTATCAATTACATAGTTTTACATTACTAATTAAAAATTAACATATTTGTTTATATTAATATACGAAGAATAAATTATTATCACGTGATTTATTTTATTTACATTTACATCAATTATGCGCCAAATTTTTTGCTTTTATTTCTCTCATTTAAAAGTTGAAATTTAATTTCAAATACTAAAGTATCACAAGGTTAGACTTTCATTATTTCGTGAAATTGAGCTTTACCACGTCAGTCGACACGATAGTGACAAGAAAAAAGTCGGATAAAATTCGAAAGATATAATCGAGACCGGTTTCGTCTCGGATCAACCTATTTATCTTAACGAGTTGCTAAAGTAACTTTCTTGAGGTTTTTCACACAATATCGATCGAAGCGATTGCACTCTTTGCAAGAATACTTTTTTACGTTATTTCAAGCAAAAATACTGTTACAAATAATATATCACATTTACGCTGACTCAATTTACTGATCTATATCTTTGTTGAAATTTCTCGATTTCATCTTTTGATACTGAAAGTCAGAAGTTTGCCGACATGTTTTTTAATAAATTTTATTAAAAAATATTAAAAAGAGCATTACGTAAAAAAATATATGTATTTCATAAAATTGAGACAAAAATCTAAAATTGCGTCCTCTCTCTTCTTTCTCTTTCATTTCCTCTGTTTCAAATTTGAATAAATTTAAATTTGACGTCACAAAGAATTAGAGTTACGCACGAAAAAATTAATTGATTGTAACACAATATTTTAACAAAAACTGGCGGCTGGGAAGAAGACTGTGTCGTCACTTCTCTAAATGTTAACGCTTTCAAAGGGTATTTTCAGGGTAGACACGAATTACCGCAGTGCTTCATATATATTTCTCGATCAAAGCCGGACGCTAACATGCGCTTTGATTTAATTCCTTTGATCACGATTTTGGACGGTGATTCTGACCGCTCAGACGCGAAATTCCGACCAATTCACGTATGGAGGGATATAAATGTAACAATTATCGGATTCGTAAATATAGCTTATGTTTGAGATAAGACGAAATGACTTGATCGTGTGAAACGTGCGCAGTCTATGTGGGAGTAAAAAAGATGCGTGGGTGAAATATAAATGTAACTTATCGAAACATAAAATTGAAAGCCAGTTCTCTGCCAGATCAATCATATTTACAAACTTACGAAGGAAACCGTGCTTGAAATAAAAAAGCTTTTAGCTCGCGGGGATATTTAATTGTCTTGACAATCTGTAGAAGGTGATATGACTTCAAAGTGAATTACACAACAATTTTTCTTTCATATATTGTAGATTGCACAACCTTTGTGTTCATTCTACTTTAGAATGTTTATTACAAGTCGCGCCTTTTTCGTGACTATTTATAACATTGATTATTAAATATTTAATTAATTATCAAATTAAATTCAATTTCAGATACATTTATTGGAATTGTTTGATGTGCAATATTAATTAATTTAAATTTAATTAAAAAATGGAGAAAAAAAACTCTCAAAATTGGCTAAAAAAATATGCTAAACATATAATAGATGGTGTGTATAATATGCTTTAAATAAACAAATAAATCTTAACTGTATTTTGTAACAAATCATTGTGAGATAAAACTCATAGCCTGATAAATGGTAACAATCCTAATAGCATTACAACAAAAATGAAGACTTCCAGCGTAAATAATAACCAGGCTTAACATATCGCAGAGAATATCATTTGTTTATTTTTCATTTAACTTTCTTCGCAAGACAAAATATAAACGAAAGTAAATTTTCGAACTTCTTATTGATGGTCAGCGCGGTTCATCCATCAATTATACGAGGTTCTTCATCCGATGTTGGCGCGAGTTATCATCTTTGACAGTACATACGAGAATAAAACACGTGCCCAAAGAATGTTGCTTATCACGAAAAAACTTTCATGCAGGCGCATATATTTGCGTGCGAGGATAAGTTCGAGACTCTCTGACATAGCATAAAAATAGGTTTCCCGTAATCTACTTCGCGACAAAAGTTTTATAACTTGATAAGAAAGTAGAAGAAAAAAGATAATATAATATTGTACATGTATATGTAAATGATCGATGTATATACATATAAATGAAATTAATGTTTCAAAGTTTAGTTCCAATCGGAAATTTCTCTCTATAGCATTTTCTAATTTTTATTTTAAAATTTGACATAAAATAATTCAACTTTTGCTGCCGGACTAGAAGAAAAATTTGGACTATCAACGAAAACTGTATAAAACTTCATATCCCGGTAAATAGCTGATGTGGTAAATATGTCAAGTGATCGCTGACCTGAAGTCGCGTACTCTCTTCTTCGAGGTAAAACACTCCTCTTAAGAATTCTCTCGTGCAGGTCGCTTTCAAGCGATCGCATGTCAAGTTTCTGGCCACTTTCAAGTATGCGTGAAGGAAAGACGAATTTCTCGCCACCTCACGTCGTATAAAGAGATATTTCACATTGCTATCTTCTCTTTATGGCAGATTGAAACTATTAATCGATTAAAATAAAATTAAACAGTAAGATAAATCTTGAAAGAAAAAAGCACAAAAAATTATATTTTAATTATATTTTATTTTAATTATATTTTATTTTCATTATATTTTAATTAAATTATATAAAAGCAGCGCTTTTACGTGTTTGTATATCCGTTAAATACATCTTATACATCAAACCTTTGAATCTTTACAATTTCTTCAAAGATAAATTAGTTTCCGCATTGTTTTCATTATTCGTATATAGTTGAAAACTTCCCCGGAATAAAAAAGAGAATAGCGTAAGCGATTTCCTCTGGGAAGTACTTGCTGTTACTGTAAAATGTGTATTGCCATATACACACGTCATATATGAAAGTGAGACAAACATTTAAGCATTAAATGTACTAATATATGCATGAAAATCTGGATTACAAAACTTGGAGGACATAGAAAAAAAACTAGTTTTATAAGAATCTGTGTCTTATATAATATAATGAATAATTAAATTTTCTAGAGAAATTTCTTTCAAGAAGAAAAGAATGAACTTTTGAAATAAGAATTCTTTCGAGACTGGCTTGTAAAAAAGATTGCTCACGAGAAAGCATGATTGAGACCGTAAGATTTATGAAAATTTGCGTCTTGAAAAATTGAAGAAATAAGGCGAGTGCTATTTTCTATCGAACACAACCGAGTTCAGCTTGAGAGCAACGATAACAATATCGTCGGCCATTTGCTTTCTACTTAATGTGAGATTATATTTATTGCAGATGCTCTGAATTCGAATTTATTTTCTCTCGGATGCCATTATAGAGGTTACTGGAACCACAAAATGTCACCAATTTACCGTACATCCTTTCCGCGTCGCGCTTGTTAAAAGCATGTCGGAAACAGACAAAAATGAACTAGGTAGTGGCCAATAAACGAGAATAAATCGGAGTAGCTATCATGACATACGACGAAAAGAATAAATCACTAGCGTGATTCGTGACACTTGCTAATTTTACACCCCAGCACCGGGAATGTCCATCAATTTTGCGGCCTCGAACGCGGAAAAAGAATTATTACATCAAAAAGAATTTTTATCATTGCAAAAAACTGTAAAAAACCGTATTATTTCGAATTTTTTTTTTAAATAAATTCGAATCAACAATCAACGATATAAATAATATCTTTCCACAGGCAAGTTACAAAAGAATTTGAAATACGATTATATCAATTATAATGCGGAACAAGTTTTCAAATTAAATAATATGTAATGATTCTTCATTTTCTCGAGATTTCGTTAATCACACATATGCAAAATTAAATTTATGAGAAATTATTTCTTATAATTTTCAAAAATCTGCAGCTTATATATTTTATTTAAAGAATTGCTATGCTGAGAATTTCCAAGTATAATATAATAATAATTTTTAATTAGAATTCTAATGCAGCTGTATCGAGAAAGAGATAATCGATATGTTTGAATTAAGGCTTATTGTTAAATAAAAATCTGAATATCTATAATTATTTCAATTATTCTCCTACCATTGCACGATATATAAATTGAGCGTTATGATGAGCGTGAAAAAGGATGAAATTCGTGTTGCGTATCGATCATAAATAACGACGTGGACGTTTACGCGCTTGCGGGATAGTTGAATTTATAGACTTCCAACTTATTTATCTTCGCAACTTCTACTTTGGAAGTAACTAACGAAGTAACTATGCGAACAATGACCGTCCTTCGTTATCATCATGAAAATAAATTTCGGTTTCCTTAGACATTTTCGATCGTCATTGTATATTAGAAGAATATATATCACTCGCATTGAACGTTATTGCGATACAGAAAAGACCCTATTATTGATTTTCTGCCTTTAGTGTTTTACGTTACATTTACATGCCACTGGCGTGAGAAATCGAGAAGAAAGATCAATTGTGTACATACATATATATCAAGATTTCAGCAAAGAAACTCGATATATATCGACTATTGAACTGGCTAGTATTCTCTAGAGAGATGAGTTACATATCGAGAATTTTAAGAGTAAAAAGATGTCTGTAAAAATTTTATTACCTTATATAGCGTAAAATTTACGTACAACATTACACGTTTTTTTACGATCCAATTATTTTTTATGGCAAATACGCTATGTAATATCTGAGGGTTGAAAAGGCTAGATATTGCACTGACGAATAAATTTCTGTCGACGAATTAGCGCGTCAGAGCGCTTTAACTACATTTGTATCCAAGCAACAAGGTGCAGCATATCGAGAATTAAGGCAAACTGCTTAAGGATTTTAGTAGAATCTTATCGTGCATCGATTATTAAAGCAAGTGGTCCTTGGAAACGAGCCATGGAATATCAGAGTTCTAATTTAATCTATTTCATTCTATTTTCATTCTATTTTAATTTATTTTTAATATCTCTTTAGCACAATTGTCAAATTTATTTTACGTTTTATATATGTACTTTAAATATATTAAAAAATAGATAAATAATATTAATTATTTTTTCGAATATTAATTTTTCATGTTGAATCTATGATATCTTGTTATGCAATATCTAGGAACAGAAAAAATTGCGCTCGATGTTTCTCAAGTAATGTGTTTTCAGTGCAATTTATTCCCTCAGGTTTTACAATGCAGACATTTTCATTCGCGATTGCAACGTACTCGAATTAAGCTCGATCAACGTGAAACCTATCACTACATAAGAGTTCCGTTGTTTCCCTCTTTGTTGACCTTTGAGAGATTGCGGGAGAGCTTTCACAGTAATTTTATCCATAGATTCTCGATAAACTATTGCACCATCCAATAATCAAATAAACATCCGATTGAGTTTATCAAAACGTGGGTTCATGGCGGCAAAAAGTATATAAACAAAATTACAATCATATATCTGGTATAAATATATTATAATACTTAGCGATAAAATAAATATACAATAAAATAAATCGCTATTCAGATTTCTCTCTAAGAAATAAAAATTTTGTAGATTTTTTACGTTTTTCTCTCCTCTGTCTTACCATATCATAATTACTTTTAATCTTGATTCTTTCTTATTTATTGATTGTAATGAATTTATTTGTACAAGAGAAAAATTATCTCTCAGTGACAATATTAAATAATTTCCTTTAATAGAAAAAAGTAATGCTCTTTTAAAAAATTCGCACATAACAATCCTTTGTGACTAATTGCAAACGTCAGAGAGCGTGCAACTTTTTGCACACAATAGCCTACTAAAGCCCTTTTAAGTTGCAAATCCTCTGTAGAATTTTCAAACAGGTTTTTTCGAGGCCACTTTAATAATTTCGTTGTAATAACGAACAGCATCGCATCGACGGCACAATGGAAATCTCTTTTAACGCGAAAATGCGAGCCGGACAAAGGATAGGTCATCCGTTATACTGAACAATAATTAATCTTCTGTGTGCATCGACATACGTGTAAAACAAAAGGAAGAAAAAATCCTACGAATCCGACCATACAGTTCTTCACTGGACGTACATTATTATCCCGCAATTCCTCAGACTTTGCGTGGCCGGCATTTTAAACGATCGATTTCACGTTTTACTGCCGTAAAAAAGCTACTCCGGTTACCTGATTATGTCCCATTAACTCTGAGAGTGAGAAGATTAATCTTTCATGAAAATTCATTTATTAATTTTATAGATATTTCAGATAGATGCAAATTTAAGATCCACATAAATTCACATCACACGCAAATCGAACGCGATTGAAATATTAGAGATTAAAAAAATATTATAATATATATGGAATGTTCTTATCTTTTAAATTTTGCCAATTTATAAAAGAATAGAATATCGAAATAAATTTATATGTCTTATTTAGCATAAAATTGTTTCAAAATATATAAACTTTATTTAACGGGATTTCACAAACATATCTGTTTATGTATAGAGCAACATTTTTTTCGCAACTTTCATGAAGATTAACTTACAGAAGTTTCTTTATCCGATGCGCCGCGCCGTGCAATGTGAAACTTTGCAGTTTATATAATTTTGCTAACTGCAAGAGAGCACACGGTGTATCTTCGTGTAATTATTGCACGTCATTTTTGTGCCAGAATGTCGGGGGCGGTACACGCTGTTTGCATATTTCATCAGGATTTATTCTGTCGCCAGAGAAAACTTGACGGCGACACCGCGCCGCGAGTTTTGTATTATTTTGCGTGATGTTCTTTTCATACCACACGGTGCCATCGTCTACATAAACTACAGTCGCTTTAATGTTAGATGACGAATTTAGGAAACGCAGAAGACCACCGCGCAATAGAAATATTATTTTTACCTAGCGCACGTTCGAAATTCTGCATATCGTTTTCTAATTCTTTTTGTAGAATTTTTTTGCTTATATTACATTTCGGCCTTAAATATTCCATATTTATAACAAAAATCAAATTCACGAATGCAAAAAGTGTATACGTATATCAATTTTCATATATCTATACTAAATATTCATGATAAAATTGTTGATTTCATACATTATACTTCTTTAAAAAGCTTGCAGATAAAGAAAAAATATAATCCTAGATTATGTTTCTATTTATAGAAAATATATGTTTAAAATTATTATAATATAATAAAAAGAGAAAAGAGAGAGAAAAAAATATTTGTGCCATCAACATTCTTTCTATACAAATGTTCTCTTCAATTTGGTGCGAATTTTGCGAGGAAATTTGACAAATGTAGATGAAAAACCTCCGAAAGCGCTGCATTTATACAAAAAATTAAAACTGCATGCGTTACTCGCTGGAGAAATAAATGTGTGGTACTATTTACAATCCACGATTGATAATCTGTCAAAAGAGAGAATATTATTTTCCATCTTTAATGGGATTAACAATGAAAGTGGAAACTTTGTAGTACAGAGTCTTGGCTCCGAACTGTCTGACCTGGAATGCTATCGAAGGCAAACCTTCGGTAACGGTAACGTTCTACCACAAAAAAAGAAAAAAAGAAAAAACACCGAAGTGATACTTAGACTAGATCACTTGATACACTTATCTACGAGGATTAATCTCACCGCACTGAGTAAATGAATAAAAGTTAGTATAAATAAAATAAAGAAAAAGAATTTATCGTATCCTGAAAATGTACGTAAATTAATCTTATAAAAGAAATAATGTACTTTTCGTGTATCAATACTTATTCCTTTACAGTGAAAGAAACAGCCGCGAAAATATTTATGACGAAAAAATTGCGCAAAGCGAATCTCTTCTCTTGAAGAAGGAAAAGCTATCAATCTTCTAGAATTCAGCAACAAAAATTGCAAAAATCTTTTCTTTATTGGAAAAATAGCAAAATTATAAGTTATTAGAATTTTTACTCATAAATTTCATAATTTTTAATTAATATGTTTAAAAATTTCCTATTAAAACGAGAAAATATTTTAGTAAAATATTTTGACATCCATTAAATTTAAGAATGTAAAGAGAAAATAAAAACTGATTTTTTATCTATATTAATATAGACTTTAGTAGAAATAATACTGTGTGTATGCGCGTGTATACGCTATTTTCTTCCTCAATCATGAAAGTAATAAAACCTAAATAATTAATGAAAGAAAGAAATTTCGTAGGAACTCCTCGTAAAAGTGAGAAAATATGTTGACGCAAAAAATAACGAGTCTCAACTTTATTGAAACTTTATATAATTGTGCACATGAAGACGGTAAATTCTCCAATTAGTGACATTGTTATAAACGTAGGCGGAATTTAAAATAAGCAATTTTTGCGTTCACAAATAAAATATTTGATGATAAATAAAATTTATCTGTCAAATTTATAAATTACAGTTGGATTTGCAAACTTACAGGAAAATTACGATAAATATAAATATATATATATTAATTACATTCTAAAATTAAAGCCGATATTTAAAATAATAAATGATATAATTAGCGTATTTTACACACACACACACACACACACACGAATTAATTAATTTGATAAGTAATTTTAATGGAATATTAATAAAATTAATTTAAAGTCTTGTGTAAATTAAAAACAGTTAAGTCTAAAAGTTAAATATAATAGTTTTAAATGTGACATTACTATTAACTTTTCGAACAGTTTTAAATTAGAATTTAAATTAGAAAAAAATGTTTTTATTTAAAAAACAATTTTTTTACAAAATAATGCTTTCGAGAAAAAAACCGAATTAAAATGAAAGTCTCTATACATATAGATTACAATCGAGATTCCAACCAAATAGAAAAACGAAGAGGGGAATATGTTCTACAAATATGTAGTCCTTGGTGGGAAAATGCAAGATAGCAACGCAAAACAATAGTCTGATGAAGGTCGTGGCCAAGAAAGCATTACGCGTGGCCTAAATTGAAAGAAATGGGTTATTTGTGTATTGGTGCATGTACTATTATAGACATATATCTATGAGAGAAGTCATACTACTTATTTTTCCAACATTAACGGAATTCTTAATTTGATTGTTTGCGCGATATTACCTACATCAATCATTGTTTAAAGTAGTGTACATGTTTTGTGAATCTTTTTTACACTAATTATATATTTTTCTTATTTATTAAAGAATTTTAACGAGAGGATAAATATTGTGGTCTGTAATAAAACAAATATTACATATATATAATTAACTGAAAATAAAAGAATAAAATATTTTTAGGTGAAAAATATCTCGCACTGATACTGATGCATTTTTTAAATTTTTGTTGCAAACTGCGACAAACTTGTAATAAAAAAAAAATTTGTTAAGATCGACAGATTGCAATCTGAACAAGGATATTAAAAGCTTCCGTTAACAGCAGGAATGGCCTCGTCGCGGTATCTGCTGTTTCAATAATGGCATTTTAGTTTCGATAACAGCTTATAGAATAGAATAGCGAATAGCTGTGGAACACGATCTATTGAATATGATGCAACCCGATGAAAATGCATAAAAGCGTTGTTGAGGACGATCAGCTCGGTGCTTTTATATGCTTTTACCATTTCAAGTGTATATCATACAGAATATTTGAAAAAAAATTGATAAAAACTTCACGGGAATACACAATAACTCATGAAAATAATAGAAATGTTAAATGTTTTGGAAATTACAAATATTATTTTTTAAATATATTTTGTATAGTGTCTCGTAATAATAATAAAAGTTATAAAATGTATTTTTATATTGTTTTTCTTTGTATCATATCAAAAAAAGGTTTTAGTTTGATCAATTTTGTAAAGAATTCTACAAATGTTAAAATTTTTTAATTAATCTATATATTTGATTTAGAATAAAATTTATTTAGATTAATAAAAAAATCTCTGATTATTAAAATGAGATAATTAAAAGTTCTGAAATGTTGCACAAATACACTTATACAGATAGCATATAGTTACTAACAATAAGTAAGTATCTTTTATTCTGCTGTATACTACTATTGTGTAACAGAAAGATGTATATAGACATTATGCATTGCCGTCTTTCAAAATGAGATCGTTCATCAAACAGTTGAACTTTGTTTGAAGTCAACATCCGTAAAACGCATCTGAGAAATGCAATGTTTTACTGACGCATATACGCAACTATCTTTGCGTCGTAGAACTTTGAATATCATAATTGAATCATAGTTAGAAAGTTAAATATAAGAAAATACTAATTAAATGATCCTCCGTTCATAATAATAATAAATAAAAAACCAACAAATAACGAAAACACGTAAATTACGTAACTATATCTACCGTGTATAATAAAATTATAACAATTTTAATTATCACCGCTAATGATTAAAATTCTGAAAAAGAAAAAAATGTGTTTAAAATATCTTGTTCCTTTAACTTCAAAAAAGTGTAACGTCCGGAAAATACGACATCATTAACTTTGAGAAATGTAATATCATTACTTTGCAGAAAAATATCTTAAGGCCTTTTAGTAAAGTTTTTAAAGAATATCTTTTAAAAAGAGGAAGAAACTGTATATATATTTTTATACATTTTCTTATATATCGTATTTCGTTAAATATAGCTTTATCACTGCATTAAGAGTGTTGTAATTAGTTTGAAGTGTCCTTATTTTTAGAATATTGTATATATTAATCTCTGCCGCGGACAAACAATATATCAGGAAATCACTTTGTAAGCGGATGAATTTTTAACGTTGAATTGCAACGACTGGCGCATTGAATTTATTCGTCGCGCAACGCGAAATGGCGCCGGCTAATTCTCGGTCATCAAATTGCGAATTGGAAAACAAATTAAATCGCGCGTGTGCACGCGGTTGACTTTAATCTAATTAGAGTGAGTTAGTGGTAACATTCAGCAGTTGGCGAAATTTAACTACAGTTTCGTGATAGTTATTCCAAGCACTCCGCGCTTGACCATCATTGTTTGTTATTTTTGTACGGTAAGAGAGTTTGCACGGTATATTGTCGGGATGTACCATTATTTCAACGAATTGAGTAGTATTGTCCACTATTTACATTTGGCGCGCTGCTTTTATAAGGTATATCGAAGATCACTCCGAAACTCCAATAACTAAACGTCTCAAGACCCAGAGAGAGTTGAGTATGATAAGATTTCCTTTATCACGAAATAATAACTCTATAGACTATGGACACACAATATTTTTAATAAGCACACGTATTATGCAGTAGCAGCACTTTAATTGAGAAATATATAAAAGCAAACACAAAATTGTAAATAAAGTAACTTTAACTGCGAGCAGATTATTGGCCTTCATTTTTTATTCTTTCTTGTTCTTGAGTATATACGTGCGTGATCGTCTTAAATATCCGTGAATTTTTGGATTAAAAGAAATACCTTTTGAATCCAAACATTTTGCTACTAATAAAAACATTTTATTTGAACAAAAAATATATTTAATGAAATAGTTAGCCAGAGGATACTCTCGCTTTTGGATTGCACCGTAAATTACTTTATTCGCCCCGCAATGGTACTAGCATGGTAGTAAACAAACATAAATTGATTGCGAAATTCTGCCGGCAGAATCTCAGATTGCATCGCGTCGCTTATTTTGCACGAAAACACGTTTATATCAAACGATTTCGTTTTAATTGTACCTAGCGAGTCTGGCCTTAACGAGTCTATTCCACTAGCAACGAAAAGTTTATTTCGCGCGGACGTGTGCCGGAGATTTAATCGATGCTTATTTTCTGTGCATCGTTTACTTCCTATATTCCGAAAGTAGAAAATAATCAAATAATTGCCATTGTGTGAAACATATTACACCCCTCATTTATATAAACTCGTAGTTTTAATAACTTTTACGTATATATGCTTTCTACAATTTTGCGCGTATTTAGAGCGCTACTATTTTCTATTTGTTGTTGAAAACTTTACGTGTTATTGTATTAAATTTTACTACAATATAATATTGTGTTAAATTTGAGAATCACTTTATATATAAATTTATATTTGATGTACACTTGCAATCTCATATGTATATCTACTTGTATTTGATTTCGCGTTTGTCAAATACGTTGCAAATTCTCTTGAATCCTTAGAGAGTGCTTTAATTTGTACTTGTAGAGTGCGACGTTGATAACGCTTCTCTGATTTTATGAATTAACGTAATCCAACAGCTAATTAACACAACAACATGCTGTGCAATTATGTTGCATGTTATTTGCTAAGTTCACAAGTACAAGGGAGTTAATTTAATTTGTTAAACGAAATAAACAAACCAGAGCGATCAAATTACATCGATTACGGCTAATCTAATTTATTGCTAGCAATTATTGTAAATAGATTAATGTATTAATGTATAATTAATGTAATGTTGAAACTTCGATTGTGCTCTATAAATTAATCACGATAAATTACGTGTATAGCTAATTGATAATCAGTGGGTGTATGCGGTTGTGCGTTTACCAATAAAATTTGTAAGCAATAATACAAGAGTGCTTGAATCAAATAAAATTCACAGGATTCCTTGCAATTTTATACAATTTAGCGTATATCTGCGTATCTAATCTAGACTAATTGTTGGAATGCAATTTCCATCGCAATTATCATTTACGATTAAATCGTGGAATATCGTTAAACCTTTTTGTAGAAATAAATAATTGTCGATTAAATTTTTTATTGTTTAAACATGCGACGCAATATTTGATGTAAACCTTGCAAAAAAATTCCAACGAAACATATACATGTCGAACATAAAGGTAATAGAATTATAAATAAGATGATTCAATGCAATATATTTTATTCATCCGCAACGCGTTCAACTGTTTTTTCGTTTATAACTCTGGTTTATTTTCATGAATTTCGTCCAAATATGATTGTTTAAATAAGATTTGTTGAGTGTTATTCAATTGTCAATAAAAAAGCAATCTCGCAATTTATGACATGTTTATTTTGCGAGAAACAATACGAATGCGTAGATCGCTAAAATAATTAACGAAAAAATTTACAAAAATCATTATTTCCTTGTACAGAAATTACAACTTTCCGTCACAATCGAATCCATTAATCCTATTTATCAAAGTCTCGACTGGTCGCGAGGAAGAGAATTTGCGATAAAATTCGCATGGGGGGACATGCTAATCGATTGCTTTCTTGCTCGCCGTATGAGTCGCTCGATTTAATCCTGATCGGTTTCTGATAATGCTCGACTTATTCGGAACATTCACAGCACCTTCTGCTGCTGTTTCGTTTTTCGATCAAATTTCATTATGATTGACACTATCGCAGAGAGAATTTCACGCAGCTTAAAAAAATATATTTTATGGATAAATTAAATTCCTATACCTATGGCACAAACATGTGATTAATGCGTTTAACAATTTACTAGTATTTCGTGACTTTAATATTTGATATTTAATGGTAATATTTAATTAATAATAGTGAAAATTATTATTATTATTATCATCACAAATTTTATTATAAGTTGTTAAGCTTATATTTTCATCAGTATAAACTTGTTAATTGTAAAGCATGAAATTAGAGCCATATAATGTTTATAAAAACTATGTAGGATTCAATTCTACTATTCTAAATGTAAGCAAAGCTATTTCAAAATTACATGAATTATAAGAATTACAATTAGAAATGGTTTATTATTCGCTTTGAACTTATTTTTTGCAAATGTACATTTTTATTAAATTTTGTTGAAACATTCTTTCATTCAAATAAGTAAAATTATGTAGAGCAAAAATAATTTCCATATGTAATTAACAATCGTGAGTTTGCAGAAAAGTATAAAGTTAATTTTTTTTCCCTTCGGGTTTGGCAAAATCAAGGCATTCCTTGACTTGCTAATTAATATAAATTAGTATATGAATTTCAGTGTAATATTTCAAAGTTAAGCCGAATTCATGTCGTTCGAGATAAAACAATTAATTAATATACACTGACAACTGTCTTTCCAATTAATTAAAAAATATTATCAACTTTATACAATGGAATTTATTTTATTGTTGACAATTGTCAGTACTACTATTTTTAGATTTATCAAATATTTATTTATGTATTATATACAAAACAGAAAGTTTAATGACAATATTTTATTAATAATAGTAAAAATTATTATTATTATATATCGTCACAAATTTTATTATAAATCATAAAATTATAGACAGATTTCTGTCCCGTTTGAATTCTACCCCACAGATAGAATCGTTTAAAATTACTTAAGCAAAGACTACTTAAGAAGAAATTCTCGAGTAAAAGCAATTTAGAGAAGACGCCCACATCAAGATATAATTCATCAGTCAAACGATCGAAAAACGAGCGTTTTCCGATATCCATATTTAACTCGTTATTGCCGAGATGACTAGAATTGCCGAAAGAAGAGAAGCGAGGATGTAAAGAAAAAAAAACCGCTGCAGCACTGGATCAAGAGTATTCTATTGTAACGACTGACTAAATAACATAAATTTTCTCGCCGCACACGAACCGCCGATATTAAAACTATATATCGAATTTCGATAGCGACGCGGCGGCGGATCGCTTTCGTCTCGTTATAATTCCGTAAGTCGATATAGTCTGCTGTCATGGGCGTCCGCAGAAGGGAGAATCAGTAAAAAAAATTAAGCCTTTACTCTCCTTGTGAATTAACACTGAAATTTATCTGCAATTTTATTTAATATCCCTATAATAGCACAGCACAACAGTCCGAAAGATATTCAGAGGATATTCAAAGGATATCCAGAGAACATTCGAACATCCTCAGGATGCTCTCTGAATATCTTCAGGGTACATGTGCTGTTAGGGATAAAAATATTGAAATAAAATAATAAAATATGAAAATAAAATAATAAAATGTTAAGATAAAAAATAATTGAAAAATTAAATTTAAAAAATGAAAGAAGCATGATATATAATAGGAAACATGAAAATTTAATCATGCCTCTCCCTGGAAAAAATTCCTGCGGACGCCCATGTCTACTGTCGATATTCCGCGCGATCGTCAGCGGAAGGGAAAAACTCACGGGACCAGAGAGAAAATGCTTTCGTTATCACACCAGGGAAACACCGAAATCGATATCTCGCGGGCGAGAGTGCATGGCTCCCCAGAGACGCATCTGTCGCAGCGACAAGCTGTGACAATATCGCGGTCAGTTTCAATATTGCATTCTATTGTATTTCCTGGTTATTCACTCCCCGTTAGTAGCCCTACAAGAGCGTGATTTAGACCGAGAATACGAAAGTATACTTTGCTATTGACTTTGAGGGCTTCAAGAGAAATATATCGAAAGGTACGTACGGGAGATAAAAATGATAAGGCATTTTATTAAACAAGGATATGTGACGTAAAATGAGATATTGATTAATACAGATATGTTATCTATGTAATTTGTATCGCGCAACCGATAAATTGTGATTATTAAATGAAAACAAAAGACGCACACTATTTTATATTAAACAATACGTAGAAGTAAGAGGATCTTTTACTGTATTATTATATTTAATAATTTCAGCTGGCGAACATATCTCTAATTACGATAAGGTTATCGTTAGATTTCATTAAATTATTATTAAAATAAATATAATGATTAATTACATGATACGATATTGAATTTCACTATTACGCAATAATTTAGAAAATAATTAATTACAATATTCATAATTGCATGTACACACACACACAATATTATTAATTAACTGATAGTTGATTGATTTATTATTAAAAGATTAATTGTAATTGTGCGTTTTAAAATTCATATGATACTTTTGTTTCATGGACAAAAATCTTGACATCAGAAAAGAGGTTACATCCTCTGGTCACAATATCGAGATGTAATTGATACCACTTTAGTGTAGAATGTAGCAGTGCTATTAAGTTAGCTTTTACTCGTCCTCTCAATATCCTGTTATTCACTTTCTATATATGGGTAAAGGTCAGAGCTGATTCTAAGCTATGGGGCAATTCAAATAAATGAATGTTTTATCTCCCCTCATCTACCCTGCCTATTTTGTCTTCATATTTATCGATATTTGAATACTTTATTTCGCATAAATTCTTAAGATTTGCATAAAAATGTCAAAAAAAACAAGTCTAATAAAACAAAAAATATTGGAATAACGCAGGCACTCGATTCAATTGTGCACAAATTAATTTCTCTAAAGAAAAAATTTTCAATATATTGTTTGATCTAGTTTGAAGATAATTAAAATGCTCTTGAGATGATATTATATCCCTCCTTAAGATAATTAGAATTTATTAAGAAATTATTGTAAACGACCCAACTGGTTTCTAAGCTAAAGCAAAGATCAAAACGTAGTCTGTAATAAATTTCTATGATTATATTGAACTAATAAAGATTATTAAAGCCAGTTGGATCGTTTACAATAATTTCTTCATTTATTCTTCTCACTGGCGACACAGAAATACTTCTTATATTAGAATTTATGTTTAAAGAATATTTTTAATATTTTTGATATTTATAATATTTTAATTTAATATTTTTGGAGAATTATTTTTACTTAACTAGAATCAGCTCTGAAATAAAAGTAATATGATGGTCGCGTCGATTTCACATGGATGCATTCCTATATGAACGTTCGTCCGATCACATCGTTCTGCATAACTGCAGATGGCACGACATTGATGATAGTAATATACCCTTATCCGAATAAAATATAGCTTAATATCTCTCTATTCTCATCTCCGTCTTTCTCTCCCCCTACGGATTTAGAAGAATTCGTGGAAGACGCATATAGAAAATTTCATTTCGATATCTAACATCCATCATATTCTCCGAAAATGAATCAAGAAAATTCCCATCTTATCAGTTGTCTAATATTTTTACAAATACTATTTTATATAAATTTATGTACATAACTTAATCGTCTGTATTGAATTAAATTTATATGGATACTTAACAAATGTAAAAATATATTACGAAACATCCTGTACCTAAATTCAAATACGTATACGAGATGTAATGAATGTGACACGTATAATCTATTGAAAATGTAATATAAAAGATATATAAAACTAATGTATAAAAAATATAATGTAAAGATATAAAACTGTTCATTATATTTTAAATATTTTTTATGTTTAATGCTTATTCGCATGTTTTACATGCAAAATGCAAATGTCTAATTTAAATATATACAAGCTGCTAAGAATTTTGCATTTTTATGTAATTGAGAATAAAATCAGACGTAATATGCTTTTCGTGTAATAATCTTTTTTTATACTTGCTCGTACATTTGCTCACTAATATTTTATTATGGTCACTAGAAGAAAAGAAAAAATTCATTCGCGCGTACTTTTCTTAGACAAAGAAAATGTTTGTCGGACAGAAATATCTACATATATATGTATATAAAACTGAAACGCGTACGCGTTGTTCAGAGACCGTATAACAGAACTAAAAAAGGTTTATCTGTTTAAAAGGAGAAAACAATGGAGATATAAAAATACTTAAAGCAAAGCATAAAACAAAATTCCACATATGTCGTATACAATTTTCTTTTTATTAATCTCTAACTGTGAAAACATGTATATTAAATTCTCCTTATATATATTAGATATTAAATTATAATTATAATAAAAAATAAAACAAAAAATATAGTTGAAGTAAAAATAGTGAAAGCTTTATCGAAAAAGAAATATTATTTTTCAGGTATGTATTCATCCTACCAGATAAAAATAACCATACTCAAGAGAATACATTTTTGTGATCATCCTTGTTTGATCAATTTATATTGTGTTCAAAAACGGTTCTTTTTCTAATGTTTTTTGAAAGATTGAATATAGCAATAGATAAAAGACATACGACGCGCGTGGGAATCGTGTGGATGAAGAATGTCGATCTTACTCCAGAAAAATGTGAATAAGCCATGCGGAAAAATGTAAAGCTCCGAAGAGAAAACATCGGAATACGATCGGTATGCATCGAGGCGTACCCTGCCGCGAAAGAAACATCCATCGTATCAAACCTCTCATAATTTTTTATCCACCCATATCTTCATAAAAAGAAAAAGCTCCTCCTAAGTACGAATTTAGGTCAAAGAACTACATTTCTACGAGCGTCGTATGAATAAATAGCACACAAATATGTGTATCCATTTTTATACATTAAATTACTGAAACTTAATATTAATATTATCAATTTTTATAAAGAAACATCCATCACATCAAATCTCGCATAATCTTTTATCCGCGTATATATTCGTAAAAAGAAAAATCTCCTCTTAAGTACGAATTTAGGTCAAAGAACAACATTTATAGCACATACATTTTTTATGTATATTAAATTACTGAAACTTTACGTTAATATTATCCATTTTGATAAATACATTTTACAATAGTTGAGTAATCTTAAAATCATACTTGCTAAGTTTAAATTGACTTCTTTATTACGTAAAATGTTATTGACTTTGTATAGCATGTAGTCGTGCATGTAGATTTTATCGATAAATCCACCATTACACGCGAGATTTTAGATGCAATCGATACACTCTGATCTCCCCCTGTTGTATTTTACAGTTTCGTGTATCGAATTGAAATCCCTTGTGAGCAGAGTGGAAAGAAAGGCAGACACTACTTATGGATTTCGCCACCGGCACCCGAATGTCTGGCTCCACTTTGGCTAACCGAATCGATGATTCACATAGACACAGTCGTAAGTATATAAGTAGTAGTCGATTCTACATGCGCAATGCGTGCAGAGTGTTCCAGAAACAAAGGAAATAAATAAAGAGCATTTCTCCAATTATTCGCTTACTAATCATTACTTTCTGAAAATTCGAGTTTTATTTGTTCCCAGTAAAAATTGAATCACGATAAAAATACTTGGCATATTTCTTGCTTAATTATATACTTTAGTGCAATTAAGTAAATTTATTTATGTAAATGCAAGCACAATAAAATCTTCAAACGTTTAATCAACCAAATATTGAATATTAATAATTAAAAAGTCGCAGCGTAGAACGCGGATCAAACAAGGATAACGATAATGATATTATGTCAGAGATTTTCACAAACTTGGGGATGCTTTACAACTTTGTCTGCTCTTAAAATAATTTTCTGCAGTGATCTTTGCATTATATTGCAAAGAACGACAATCGATCATCGAAGTTCGCGAACTAGAAAAACATTTGCAATTTATTGCGCGCGAAAATTGCATCCAACTTCAGCCGTCGAGTATTCTCGAGTTATTCTGTTGTCGCGGATATACAAAGTTCGAAGTTTTACGTAGCTACTGCGGTTGCTGAAATATTACGTCGAGTTGAATTTGGTACACTATCACTTCCTCTCGAAAATTGAATTCTTATCCGAAACTTTGAAACAGGCCGGCTTTTCAAACAAAGTTTCCGACTTATTAAATAAACGCGCGTCATCGCAATTTATAATAATACATTAAACCTATACAAACGATCTTAAAATGATTTTTTTTATTTTTAATCAATTTAATTTTAGACTTTTTATAAAATACTCGATATTAACTGTGTATTTATATTTATTTCAACGAAAATAAAAGATGCATTTAAATAGATAACTATTCTTCTAATGCATATGCATATTAAATAGATAAATATTCTTCTGATGCATATTATTTATCTTGTATCCTTTTATTCCGCCACAATGCGAGTTGAATTAAATGATTGGAAGCAAGAAACTGTGAATAAGAATTTTGTCCAAATATATATTGAATAAAATTGTAATGATAAATAAAAGTTAAAATTCTCACAAGGAAAAAAATAAAAATTTTTGTAAAACTATTACAATAATAATTCTTAAAAATATTTTAATTTTAAAATTAATAACAACTAAATTCTTATTATGCACTAGGTTTTATGAATAAAATACTTTAAAATATTATACATGAATTATATTAAAAGGCTTCGCAAATATTTTTTAGGTCATAGGTCAATTTCTTTATGCAATTAAATCTATACAAACATCTTAAAATGATTTTTTTTTATTTTTAATCAATTTAATTTTAGACTTTTTATAATACTCAATATTAACTGTGTATTTATATTTATTTCAACAAAAATAAAAGATGTATTTAAATATATAAATATTCTTCTAATGCATATCACGATTTCATTATCTCTTCTCTTGATCTGGTCTACATCAGACGCAAATTTATTTCTTCGGATTTCCGGACGTATCTCTTGCCAAATTCACCCCGAGCGAGTCGAGAGAAAAGCAGATATTCTCGTTGAATACTCGACGCGCGAAATGTTTTTACGTGATACGAACGACAATTTTTCATCGTTCCCTTTCGGTCCAAAGTTTCCGGTTATGTGCACATCTAGAAGCTACCTTCAATTATAAAGTTTGTCATCGACGAAGCTTGAAAGCATCGTCATATGATAGACGAGCGTCAGACTTTTCTCTCTGTTGCAACGATCCAATATTATCCTATGGGAAATAAGTCGCCATTTGCGGGAACAGCTATGAAAAACTCTTAACTTTCCCAGTACATATACGTATATATTTACATATTTACTGCAATTGCATTTTTATGACTTATTGCATAACTACTTTTTACGCGAACCAGATATATAACACAGTTAAATTGCAGTAAAAAAAAAACTATATCAGTATTTTTCTGCAGCAGTTGATAATTTTAAACTGCGAGAAAATCCACAAAACCCTCATATTTAAAGCAATTATCCGGTCATAATAAAATAGGGTAATCGTTTTAAATTTTTACAATACAAAATTAATGTACTATTTCGTCATTTTGCACGACTAATGCACAAATGATGTTGAAATTATTAACACAAAATGAGCAGAAGAAAAAATTTACGAATCAAGAGAAATGTGAAATTGAAAAGTATAATTTTGCGTAAATTATATTTTTAAAATTAAACTTGTGTTATTGAGTCGATGAATTTGATAGAATCTAAAAAATTCTCTGTTACATTAAATTATATATATTATATATTATTATATTAAATCATTATATTATATTAAAAAATCTAATATATTAAATCTTAAAATAAAAGATAAATTATAAATATAATCTTGATTTAAATTTACAAAAAATGAATCACATATGTTCGTGATATTTCGTTTATTTCATATATTTTGTTTTTTAAGATGCCAACACAACCTCTATTCAGAAATTGTGTAATAAACTATCTAGAGACAATGTTGTAAATCTTATTGTCAGATCCGTGAATGCTTTCAGAGAAACATCATAACCAATTTAGCAATGTCGTTCCGCCGCAGAACATCACGAAATCCCACGTTACACAGTGATTCATGAAATTTAATGTCTTTGTACCGGTGCTTCTGTTATAACGTATATGATATATAGACATGCAAGTTACTTAGAAAGCAGTTATTTATCTTGTATCCTTTGATTCCGCCACGATGAGAGTTGAATTAAGTGATTGGAAGCAAGAAACTGTGAATAAGAATTTTGTCCAAATATTGAATAAAATTGTAATGATAAATAAAAGTTAAAATTCTCACAAAGAAGAAAATAAAAATTTTTGTAAAACTATTACATTAATACTTCTTAAAAATAGAAATATTTTAATTTTAAAGTTAATAACAACCAAATTCTTATTATGCACTAGGTTTTATGAATAAAATACTTTAAAATATTATTTATGAATTATATTAAAAGGCTTTGCAAATATTTTTTAGGTCATAGGTCAATTTCTTTATGTAAAAACAATCAAAAAATTCATTTGTAAATTTGAATTTAATCATCAGAAAAATGTCAAAGCACTCAAATATTGTACATCGCACTGATAACATCAAACGGACCACAGTCAAAATATAGTAAATGCCACGTGCATTACATGGATGTGCATGTCGTATAAAACACACATACATAAATGCAAAGCTATACAATTCTATTGATAGTCGTGCTTTCAAAGGTAATACGTTTGAATGGAATTTCGAATTTCTGTATTCAGCAAGTGATTGAAACGAGTGATCGTTGATTTGCGTACCACTGCAAAGCAAAATGTAATTAACGCGTTCGCAAGTGGTTTAACAAGCTTCATTTCACCGCAGATTGCCTTTCATTGAAAACTCGACACTACGCGCCTATGACAGAAATTCTCGATAAAGTCATTGGATAAGTTCATTCGACGTCATTATGGTCACGCTTTCACGTGATATACTTAGACATTTTTCAAGTATATATATTCCTTACGTTTAACAATATCGAATTCATTAAATAAATTTTATAAATATGTAAAATAATTTAGAAATAAATTATCCAATTAAATAATGTTTGAAAAAATATATTAAATAAAAAAAAAATAAATATATATATATATATATATTCGACAACCAACTGATAAATATAAATTAGAGGAGAATCTGTTTGATGAATTAGGAAATATTTGTTTCTAAATGGATTACTACGTGACGTGATGAAATTGTTTTATTTTATTGTCGTCGATTTAAGAAGCGCGATATTCAGACGTCATTAAAATAATATTCCGCATCCGTCCTTGACGGATCATCTTTTATCTTCTCGTTTATATCATGCGAATGATGTGACCGAATCGTCTGTATAATATATATTTATTCATATATTTATTTAGTAAAAAAAAAACTGTTGAATCCCGAAAAAACATATAAATTTTCTATATCCTGGGACTTGGGATGAATATTTATTTAAATTACTCGTTGAAAAACAACGTGAAAATGAAAAGCTTGAATTTTTGCAAGTTTGAAACAGCTTCTTGGAGGATCTGTCTTATTAAAAAATGAATCTCACTGTTGGAAATTTGGAGGAAAATTCTTATCGCACGTCTTACTATGCGCCGCGCGAAATCGATTAATTGGCGCGCCTAAGCGAACAATGTCTATGCAAATGTTCAGAGGTTACAATCGCATCCACGTGCGCACATCGACACGTGGAATGTATTCAGCGACATGCAGAAGTTGGAACCAATGGAGAGTATTATATACATACGTGGCAAATAGATCTAATTACTATTGTGTCCAGTAGACAATTATTGAGAGAGTAAACTCGAAATAATTATGTACCCATAATTCTACACTAAATACGAAATTACTATTTATTTGCATTTTAATCTTGAAATGTAAATAAAAAAGGTCACAACATGCGGTAAAGTATATATATATATAATAATCAAGTTTAATATATATTTTATAAAAGAGAAAAAAGAGTGTGCATGTATGTATGTATTTTATAATATTTATTTAACTAAAAAAATAAATAAATATTTTAAAAATAATGCAAATAAATGTAAAAAATGTTCTCGATACTATTCATACAGATAGCATATTTACAGAAATATGCGCTTGAAATCCGCCATCTTTCTATATATTGTTACGTAACCCTTCCGAAGTTGAACACCTCGATGTAAATCCTCTAACTTATCTATGGTATTTCATCCCGTGCGAGAGAAAATACAATTCCGCGAGGTTCTATCGAGGAATTCGATTGAATCGCTGATGCGAACAGCGACACGATTCCAAACCAGAAATGTTTGAAAATCTTCCTCTAACACACGCGAGAACGAAAAGGAACGAACGTGCCTTTCCGGCGAAGAATATCTAGCTTCTTTTATATGAAGATGCCTTCTCTTAAATTTCTCTTACCTTCCTCTTACATTTTCGACTCTCTTAACATTTTCGAATCGATTTTCACGTATCTCACTCTTAAATGCAATTTTGATATACTAAAGTGATATCGGTTTTGTTTGAAGCAGAGTGTAAAATTCGAATAGCTACCATTTTATTTAACTTCTATTTTATTTAACTTCTATTTTATTTAATATTTTTAATTCTATTAATTCTTAATTTTAATTCTATTAATTATTTTAATATTTATTAAAATTATTTTATAATTAATAGATTTTTTAATTTTATTAATTATTTTTTATATCTATTATCATTATTGCGGTTGTAGCAGCTCTGATAGAGAAAATGATTTATGTACTGTATTCACACAGAGTGGAGTATTTTGCTCATTCAACTACCGAACTCTCTCGATGATCCATTAATATCGACCCGCGGGTTTTCATCCGTATTGTGATTACACGAACTGGACGACAGTTCAACGTGGAGATCGTGAATTATGGCTATCGCTTATTCTTCCGTTGCGAAGCTCGGCAAATGCCGAGAGAGAGATATCGCAGTTATATTTCTTCTTTTCCGCGCGCACTCAAAAACGCTTCTCTTCGTGTCTTTGAATCCCGGCAAATATTGATGGCTCCCCGATTAGTTGTAACCATTTTCAAATATTCTCTAATTGTATATTCTCCGAAATCTCCAAATTTCTCGGCAATTATTTATCTAATTGTTGTAACGACAAATGAAATATTGCCATAATATACAGCCTCTCTAGACTAAAGAGACTAGTAGATTCAAGTCATCTCTGCATTATTATAATGTTTTATGCATTTAAATTATCCAAAATGTGCAGCAAATGTGAGAAAAATGAGAAATATTTTAATTACTTTTCTAGTTTTTTATATTTATATTTCATTTTTATATTTTTATATCTCTATTTGTTATTTTTTATTTTTGTGTAACATATTTTATTCAGATTTTATTTACCTCGTGTATCTCACAAAAATTTTAAATAAAAAAAAAATAAAATATTAAAATTAATTTTTTTTTATTTTTTAATCAAAATTTCAAATATGAATGTCTAACAGTAAGTATAGAAATTAATGATATACAAGGATCGATTAAATACAATTATTTCTATTCATCTAAATAGCAAACGATAGTTATATTTAAAAAATTAATAAAATCGAACGTAGCAATACGTTGCAAATTCAACAATAGTTAAACAATTTAATGTATTTTATGTTGAGTTATTACCAAATAGAGATAGCGTGCGTCACAATCTAATAGCTCTCGCCATTAACCCACATACATTCACAATCGTTTTTGTAAACACATCCACACGTTTAATTTATATCTCCTATAAGTAAATTTTACTACTAGAGAACACGCAGATGATATTAATGGCACTCCAGATATGATTAGAACGATTAATTTTCTGTACATCTTATTTTATGGTTTGTCAAATTACGTAGTAAAAGCTTTGTGTTTTTTTTGTGCATTTCTATTGTCAGTCTATTTAAAAAAAATATCAAGATATGTAAAAGATTCGATAAAATAGGAATGTGCAATATAATGGAATTGTAATAAATACAATTGCCTACAAAGATGCAAGAATAGGTTTTGAGGGAATTTTTCCTCGCTTTTGCAGCTAAACCTTTTCAAAGGCAGAGAATTCTAAACGAAACACAACTCACCGACTGTAATTCGGCGAAAAATTTTCGACGCTCATGTCGGATCATGTTGGAAATAAAAACTCGATATAGAAACAAGAGAAAAAAATTGCAGTCCGAAAAAATCCGAGTCGTTCATCGTGATTAATTATTTAATCCTTAAGTACTTTTATGATAAAAAAATTTAGATACTTTAAATTCTTTTGTTAAATATACCCAGTTTTATAATTTTTAAAAATGATTTTATTTTCTCTCTCTTTCTCTCTGTCTTTAAATTAATTACATAAAAAAATAATTGCACACAATAATGTACAACATTACTAATAAACATTAATAGGACTAATAATCTGTAAAGACGTATTTTATAATTCTTAAAAATTCTAGAACATGAATTATAAAATAATCAGATTTGCGTGGAATAGAAGCCTACGTTAATTTTAAATGTTAATTACTCTCTAAATATCAAGAAACGTTTTTACGATCGTCAGCCATTCCACGTGAATGATCTAAGGCAAATTATGCAGTTTGCAACTCGTTGCAAATATAACTTTCTCGTGGTTTATATTCAGGCAACAAACATGCTACTAGCAATAAGTACTTTTAATAACTTTGGCAGACCGAAAACCGCAATTGCAACTATATTATATAATCGCAATATGATATGTTGATATATAGAAACAATGGATTATGTGAGATAATAATCTAATTAATTCCATACAAATTCTGCAAGCGATAGCCTCATTAGTTAATGAATGTATTGCGAGAAGCTTGTGACGAAATATTATTTCGAATCGATAACGGGCGGACAAGTCGAAAAACAAATACTGCGAGGATTGCACAGATTAGAGCCAGTTACACTGGATTGCAATTAAAATCGACTGCTACGACTAATCGCACTTGTATAATTTCCATAACATTGTGCAATATTCGTGTGATTTATGGCAAAGTACAATTGTACATATTAGAATAGTTTACAAAACGTAACAAGCATTGGTAACCGAAATTTAAAAAATTATAATAAGATCAGCGAGCGTTCATAAACTGAAATTCACAGTAAATTTTGATACCGATCCAAGACATCAATATTATATATTATATAAATTACGTATAAATGATTTTAAAAAATGTATCTCATATTTCATTATTTTATATTCTACTTTGATATTTTATTATTTTATATATATAAATATTTACTTAATTAAATATTTATTTAATACAACACACAATATATTGTATTTAAAAACGCATAAAAAGTGATTTGAATCATTGCAAGCTTTAACTAGACTCATCGAGTATGTATAGTTTTGCTCTGCTATATAATATCTCTGAACTCCTGAGACTATTGACTATAGACGGATATCGATCGCTGGCGTGACGCAATTAATCTATTCTCCTGAACAATATAACAGTACCGCTTCACGCGCAGAATTCGTCAGTAATCGCTTCCCTGTCTGTGTTTCCTCAAAACGTAATTAATGTTAGAAAACGGTAATCAATGGTGCAACTGTTTCCTTCTTCGAATTGAAAGAAGATTGCATGAACGTGGATCGTGTGATAAAAAAAAATATTGCGCTCGAAATTCGATTCTAACTTGATAGAATGAAACAAAAAACCCATATATTTCTATATTTATACGAATATTTAAAATATGTTTACTGTACGAATAGAAATTCAAAGCATAACCAAATATTATCAGCTTATCTATTATAGCAATATAAAATCTTAAATATGATTTAACCCAAGTGAGAAAAGAACTGCATCTTTATTGTATCTAAATTCAAAAGGAAAAAATAATTATTCTAAAGCTTTTAAGTTTTTTTATATATATTTGAATGATACTTCCGTTTCTATAGCTGTGATGGAAAATCGCAAAAGTTTCCTGTTAAATATACTCCAATACTCCAATCTATAACCATGTGAGTGACAGCGTTACATTACTATCCACTCTGTACCGTAATTTAGCAGTTGTATCACTAGGATCGATATTTCGGTATACGGCTAATTTTGAAGGGACTCGATATCAAACCAAGGATATTAATCGGCGATCGTATATCAGTTCTAAAAATATCCATTCTTAAACGATGTCGTAAAATAATCCGCGATAAATACCGAGGTAGGATTTATAATCTAATGGTGGTGGCTTATTGTACACGATCCGAGGTTTATCGTGATCGCTCAAAAGATACTACGATAAATCACAGCCGGAATTAACCATAGAAATCGCGACGGCTCTCCCGACCCAATGTTCGGACTTTATTTTGATTTATATGCGGATAAATTAGCGTCGCCATGTAAACATAATCGTTACATTTTCTGCCCTCGAAAAGATTGTCATCAGATTGATAGACGAGAAAAAAGAGAGCCGAGGGAAGAGAAAGTTATATTTATTATTCCGGGCCAAATCCCGTCAAAATAAGTAATAAGCGAATGTGTTAATTCAGAGAGGAATCTCCGATTTTATCAGTTTAAATGATGGGCATGAGCGAATATAAGTGTAAACCTACTATAAAAAGAATTTTAGTAAACTCGAAAATAAATTATATTTAAAGCAATTTTAATACAAAAAGATACTTTTAACCCAAGTAAAAATAAAACTATAATGAAAAAATTAATATATATATTTGCGCGATTTATTATTTATGTAAATATTATTTATTTTAAATAAAAAATAAATTCGGGGCTAAATAAGCTAAGGAAAGTAAAGATTACTTATGCAAGAAGATAAGTTCAAAGATAAAGAAGAGATAGATAGAGGTGAGAGAAAGAACATAATAATAATTATATATATAAGAGAATAAGCTATATATAGATTTACATATATATAGTATAGAGGCTCACTTTTGATAATGTGCCTCATGTGATATATAAATAAGGCACGGAGGAGAAAATAAAAAAAAACAATAAAATATTTGGGCCATTCGCAGAAAAGGACATTCTGAAATAGGACGATATTTTAGAATTAATAATGGGTATCATAAAGTCCCATAAGCAGAAACACGTGTAAACAAAAATATGGCATACTGTCGAAAACAAAATCTTGGAGTAAAAATATGAACATGACATCAAAAAAAGAAATATATGTGCGAACAAAAATTCAGCAGCTAGTATCGTTTTTAGTACCAAGGATATGAATTGAAACAAATAATAAAAAATCTTACAATATCTGTTATAACATTATTTTAAATAAAACAATATATATTTTTAAAATATTTTCATTATTTTCTTCATATTTTATATATGCTTTATTTCCTTATTTAATATTCCTTGTAAGTCTATAATCTTTCTTCTATAGTCTCTCTCTTGCAAGTTTTTTTAAAATCATAAGAATAATATAAAAATATCGCAGGCATTTTTCACTACAAATATACGAATATATACAAATTTAACAAAATATCACTAATAACTCTTTATTAGTTTAATTTAACAACTAAATTATTATCAGACTATTGCACACATACGTTTCGATAATATCGATTATAATTGATATTCGATTAACCTTAACGACTTATTAAATAAATTATAAAATATAGGTCACGCGCAATCGTTTACGCCATGAAAAATTGTGCTATCAAATTTCCGAGTTAAATATTTATTTTCAGAAGGTCATAAAAAATAAGGCTTACTTTACGACTGATTTGACTTTAAGATAAATAGCTTTCGATATAGAATATACCGAAAAAAGTAATAGGGTTGAACATCCACGCAAATGGCAAAGGTCAGATTCATGGGTTTTTCATATTCAAGTCAGATTCAAGAAAATGTACGCATCTAACTAAACCAGAAAAAGAAGTGAAACACGATGGCTATTATTCATAAAAGGAAAATACTTAATTATTAACGGATATAATAAGCGCAAATATAAAGCAAGATTTAAAAGATCTAAGAGAGATTACAAATCAATAGAATGTTAAATACCAGAACAGACTGAATAGATTGAGCGTAATAAAACTAAATGCAAAACAGAGTAAGAATATAAAGAACCTGGGAATCTGATACAGTGGTCGTAGTAGAATTCTCAAGGGTGACAAAAACCCCTCTGCAAATCCAATCTGATAATCCGATAATCTCAAATTCTAATCTCGTTTCTCAATCAAAATCTCATCTCTGATTCGTACTTCTTCTAACTTATTATTATTTAATATTTTTCCCTACAAAGGATCCAAATAACGCATATCTTAGAATTCAAACACGAGGAGCAGAGAATATAGCTCCTGTTTACGTGTTCTTCAAATTCAGACTGTATCATACATACAATATCCAGTTTGGGGACTTTCGATATCGCATATGAATGGCGCAGGCAATGAACGGGCCAGCAGACTTAAGCCAAGTGTGCGTGAACGTGATGGAGAACGGGAATTGCAGATAAATTTTACTCGAAGTCGCGGCCTCGGTGAAGGGGAGGAAGGAAACGCGAAGATGCCGAAGATCGAGAAGAGAGTAAGAATGAGAGGAGAGAGCAAGAGTGGCAGGGGCCACAATGAGGAGTGCGCAGGCGGCACTCACTGCCAGGGTCACTCTCGTCGCACTCGCGCGACTACTCCGCAGCGGCGCGACGCGACGTGACGTGCCCGCGACGCTACGAACCTCTTCTACTAGCCAGACGCACTCAGTGCGCCGCGAGAGCGCTCCGAAATCGCGTGTCGATCTTACGCCTCCCGCTAAAGCGAGGGAAGGGAAACATCGTGAGAAAAAAAGTGACAGGAATTTTGAACACACGAGTTCCATAAAATTCAAGAACTTACAGTCGGCAAGAGATATAGTGCTACTAGAAATTCTTGATCTTTGAGAAAATCATCAAAATAATGGTATTAATAAGAGAGTGGTTCACAATCAAATAATTCATAAAAAGATAATAAATAATACAAATTAATTATTTAAATAAGGAAACTATTAATGCCTCTTACTAAAGCAAGGGAAGGGAAAAGTCGCACCCCCATCGCTAATCGTAGTGAAAGATTTCGGAAAAAAAGTGAGAAAGCAGTGACAGTCGGCAAGAGATAGTGCTATTGAAATTCTTGATCTTTGAGAAAATCATCAGTCATTAAAATAATGATATTAATAAGAGAGTAGTTAACGATAAAATAAGGAATAAAAAGATAATAAGTAATTATTAAAATAAGGAAACTATTAATGCTCAGAAAGAAGATTATTCAAAAATGAATTAACAATAAAGTTATTAACGTAATCAATAAAAAAATGTTAATTGATAATTATACTCAAGTTTGTGTTAATAGATCTAATTCACAACTATAGTGATCAGCAGTTTCAAGATAGTTTACTATCGGTGGTCTTGGGCAAAATCAATACTAGCGAGATTAATAGTGTTATCAATCAAGACTGTTAATGAAATTGCTAACCATACTTAGCAGCTTACATAGGTTATCAAATTAAAAGAATAACTAAGAATCAAGCTTATTAATATATAATTATTAGCTAAGTTATTAATCAAATAAGTCAAATCTAATTCGATCAATATGAGATGTGATTAATAAAAAAAATCTTTCTAGCAATCGTGATTAATAATAAAGTATCATAATCGTCAACGTGTAAAGATACGAATTAGTGATATCAAATGACGTGAATCGACACTTGACGTTTATTTGATTTCGAGTAAAGTTTTATCTCTCTCTTTCGTTTTTTTTTCTTGCGAAAACGGCATGATTTATCGACGAAGAAGCGAGAAATTTACAATCATTACAGAGATAGATCAGAAATTAAAAGAATAATCAATTCAGAATTTTTTAAAGAAGACCTGATCTTATCTGAGACGATCAAAGAAATGGACATAATCGTTCGAGTATAACAGAGATTTCTACCTTTTTTCAATTTGCAAAAGATAAAGACTTATGAACGGAGAAATAAACGTATTAATAAAATGATTATTGCAGAGACATTCGAATCAGATTAAAAAGTCACTTTCGTACTTTATTATTAAAACTTCCATTCTCATTAAGGAAGATTATAAGACATCAACAATGAAAAAACAAGTTTACGGATGATTTCCTTCGGAAATTATTAATTTGTATAAGTGCACTCTGAAACTTTCTTGTGGATTAAAAAAAACTGATAACTGATACTAATAGAATTAATCGACCCACGCGTTAACTGAATCAAAATATAAAATTAAAAATTTGCAAACCACAATTTAACGTGGATTTTAGAAATATTGGCTGATTAAGGTGCAAGAGATGTCTGCCGAATTGAATTAAGTGATACGACTCAACGATTGCTACGTGCATTTGCACGTGAAGCGCTACGAAATCCTGTTTGAGAAAAACAAAGTGATTCATCGGTGAACGAGATAATATCTGCAAATGTGGAATTATCGAGACATTCCTCGAATTTTCGCGAAAAGTGCATCGAAGCGAATTCTTCGACAAGTCTCTCTTGCCGTCGATGCACAAAATTCTATGATTTATCCCGACAATGTGGAAGTGACACGCTTATAATTGGTCTCGCGTGCTTATGCGAACAACTATGCAACTCGTGGTGGTGAGAGGGACGCGATGACAAAATTCAGATGCAGCGAGACCGACGAGAAGACTAACGACAGGTGATTAAACAGGTGAATCCCGGGCCGAGATTTCGCGAGATCGCGGTCCGCGCGTCGCGTCGCGTTCACTGCGGATGACACACACTCGTTTATTAATAGTTCTGCAAACAATATTTCGCGACACTCCACGCAAATAGCACAGTTATCTTGCAAACAAATAGTATATGGCTATTAAATAATATTACGAGCAACATTTCAGACAATTGAATGCTAAATGTGCAACATTTAAGGGATTTTACTTTGTTTTCTATACATTGTTTCCGTGTACAAATCGTACATCCAGATTGTTATTTTTCGACGATGAAATATATGTTCTAGTATATTAAAAAAATAAAATAATAAAAATACATGAAAATTTACAAAAAAGCTTTGTAATTATAATTCTAGAAAAAAGCTTCTTTTCCTAAATAAAATTGTCAATTTTTATAAAGTAATGATTTCGTTTTAAATAATATTGTATCAAATCGCGAAAAAGTATGTTTCTCTTGATATGTTAAGCAGTTATTACGTAAGAAGGAAATAATATTTTTTTGATTGACAGTTTGTGGCTATAAGATTCTAAGGATTAATTCAAAGTTTTTAAAGCGATGATTGAACCGTTATTTAAATACACGTGAAAAGATGACGTGAAAGGAACGGATATACGAGACAAGCTATCTCTAATATAAATTTATATATGCAGATATTTATATTATAGATAATTTATATTAGATACTATACGTATGCTATAGAAACTCCCATACTATATATTAGTTAATATTACATGCCCATACATATATGCATATAATATTTTGTGATTACAGTTTAGATGATATTATCTAATTTCCTATAAAATCCATTACTTTTTTTCATAAAATATACATTTTCGTAAAATTATAATAACATATTATAAAATATATGATACAATATGTGATATTAATATATGATAAGATATATCTTGTAATGCCAAAAATAACTGACACAGAATATATAAAAGATAGAATGCATTATCATAAAGCTCACAGATAAGAAGAAGCCATTTTCCATCTCGACGGGTTAATGTACTGTGCAATTAAGGGTATACACAAGGTTTATGGGCGATAATGCATAATATGATCTAACGCTTCTATCCAAAGTAAAATTTCTGTCTAAAGGAAGAGAAACGTTTTTCAAAACTCTGACACCATAATATGGCATTGACGCTTTATTTTGAGGAATTCATTTTTAATAAAAAATAAACGTATTACTATTAAATTGAATTATCTGAAAATAATGGAATTAGAATATGTCATAAGTTTTTATTTTGTAAATTATTTCCAAAATTAATATTTTTAATAATTATATTGTTTTTCTTCTTGCTTTCCGCAAAAATTGATTTAAATATTTTTATGTTAAAAAATGAACTTCTCAATTATTATATCATTGCAATATATACATTATTGCTATTGTAATGGTGCGTTTGCACTGATATTTTCAATTTTAAAACAGTCATCATTGTACAATTAAAATTTGAGAGTTTTAAACTGTCTTGCATAAAATTTTTGTTAAATAATCTGTCAGTAATATCTCCAATTTAAATTGCGATGATCGAAAGTGGAAAACCCAGGTAATAAATGTACGTCATTTTGATGTCGAATGATGTCATTAGACGTCAAAATGATATTGTTTTAACGTTTAATGATGCCAGTTTGCTACTTGGTTTGCTAATTCAATTTAAGATAATTTAAATTGATAAAATGAAATAGTACAAATATATTCAAATTTTTATTTTATGCCACATTTAATAATATTTTTATATAAAATTTGATTTATATTTTCTTAATATACAAATTTATACAAATACACAAAAGCAAAGTTAATGATTAAATTAACTGATAACAAAGGAAATTTATTAGCTACAAAGAAATGACAAAAAATAATATAATAAATTATAATTTTTTTTAAATTTTATATAAGAGTGTCTTTTATGCAATAATTGAACTTTTACGACCTCATGTCTTTCATTTATTCGATATAATAAACTGAGATATAGAAATTAAATATAAATAACTACTAAATCATGAAAAATTGTCTGGCTTCTATATCTCACTTTATTGTGTCGCACGAATGCAAAATATGAAATTGCAATAAAAAGTCCAAAGTTACTGTATCAAAGATAACTTATATAAAATTTCTTTTAAATAAAATTATAATTCTTTTGTGAAAGATTCTTTATTTTGCTTTTGTATATCACTGTATATTAATCTATTTAAAAAATATAAAAATTTTATATATTATACAATAAATTATAAAACAAATAAAACGGAATGGAGAAAATGCAATTTTTTATATTAAAAATTTTTTCTCTGTAAAAATATACGATTGCAAACCCCCTGACCTTTGACAAGATTTATCGTAATCTCAAATTGCGCGACGTAATGAGACATTCGGGAAATAAACGTCGTAAGCGAGATTAAATTATGAAGCAACGGAAAAAGAGTAGTAAGATGCAGTTGCACAGTGGGGAATTGCGAGTTTATTAAGAAAACTACAGTTTTTTACTTCAGTTTTTCAAATTCCGATCGCTCCGCATAATGAAGCAACATAAAACGATGTAATCAAAGAAAGAAAAAAGAAACATACAACGTATTATTTACATAAATAACGAAGCTTTAAAGCAGACATGACGAATGGCAGATATCGAATTTACAATTAAAAAGACGAAAACGATCGCTAAAAAGAAGCTACACATTTTATTGCAAATATAAAGTTGTTCAATAACATGCTATTTGAGTTAAACGTGATTAATTAAACTTTCTTTTTTTATTTACAACGCATTTCAGAATATTTGAATTGCAATTTTAACAAAAATGTTGCAAAATGTTAGATTTTTATTATTTATAAAGAAATATACACTCTAAAGTGATTAAAGATAAAAAAATAAAAAATAAAAACTGAGCCCTCGTATTAAAATATTAATCACTAAGTGATTAAAGATAAAAAATTGATTAATCTATAATCAATATTTATGACTTAATTACTGGCTGGTAAAACTATTAATAAGCAATTATGATCATTGTGATTATTGTACATAATTGTGCTTATAATTGTTATATGTGCAAATTTTTCAAATACGCATTACCTTCTTTCTATAATTGTAAATTAATTTTTAAATTGGAGATTATTGCATATTTAGTCTCCATTAAAGTAAAACTAATGAATGTATTCAGTAAGAAAATTTTATTACCTATTTGTGCGTTTCTTAGTTCTTCTCCTGTTCCTTTAAAATAATATACTAATTTCTAATTCATTGATATTATTTATTCTTGCATAACAGTTTGTCACGGCAATTATTTTTTTTCTTTCACGTTTCATATAATGTCTGTGATTAAACTACCATTCATTCGAGATTGCAGACGAAAAACGCTTAATACACCGTAATTAAGAATAATCAATGACGGTGCACCTGACCTTTAGAGACCGTAATAAAGTAGATTCTCTAAGGACTCATAGTTCATAAAGACTATTCATTCGCCCTTTTAGATTATTCCTTTTGAGAGACTGGTTACCATATATATGGTAAATAGCCAACTGTAAGGAGTCGGGCCATTTATGCGACAGCAAATCAATATTTCCGATCGGATCAATATAGTCGCACAAAGCAGCGACAGTTTTTTAATCATCTATAATTCGTAATTTAATTCTTATCAGATCAGAGCTATGGCTGTGAGAATATTCTATGTGATGCTTCTTTTATCAAATTTTTGCAAATTTGAATATCTTGATAACGAAATTTTAAATAAAAATTTTTAAATAGACTTTATTTTCAAAATACTAGCGTAAAATTTGCATCGCAGTTTTTTAATTTTTTTCTAATTATAAAATCTTTAATGTTAAGTAACTTCATAATATAATGCAATCCTTAAAATTTTTGCAATGAAAATTGTACTCAGTATTGCGTATATGTGTCTAAAAAATTATGTGTCTAAAAAATTGAAAAAAAAACATTTGCACAGAGTCATGTTTTGTGTGGTATACATATTAATTCACGAAATTTAGAACCATGTAATTATTAATTTCTTTTTCTATGGTGAAAAAATGTATATTCTTTGTATCATTTTTTTATTATATGTGAATTCTCTCATTAAACATTGGCTTTCATTCTTCTCATAAAAAATTGACTTTATCAAGAAATTCTTAAAGTCGCGTTAAAAAATGTAACGCAACAAAGATGGATCATATACCCAGTTTTTCATGTAATTAACTTATTTACTTACCTTTTGTGTGCTTGATAATAAAAGAACATTTCACAAAAAATTAGGAAAGAAAACTTATCTCATCACGCTAATCTGTATTGTTGCTACTATGATCGTTCGGTGCGTCGTTTCTCTTCAGAATTTCATTAGTAAATTGAACGCGATCTAGCCATTTTAAACTTTTGTAATGATTACTTAAAGAAAACTTGATTATTGTGCTTTTGTTAAACTGTAATTAAATATTGATAATGACAAAATAACCGTGAACTATGGAGCAAATAAATTATAATAAATGATCAAATGATATTTAATTTGCAACTTTTGTTTTGCATTACAATTAAAATAATATCGTTCCGAACAATAAATGTGAAATAGTGAAAATATTGTAGCTATTTTTGATTGTTTGCATTTATTTCACATTTCAATTCACGCAATAAGGTATAAATTATACTAATTTATTGTCAGGTTTCTAGAATTTAATTTTATAAAATTTTCTCTGAGAAAAATTTGTTAAAAAGAATACTTTTTTATATAGTTCTTCAATAAAAATTTCTAGGAATTGTTTTGTTAATCTTTAATATAAAATTATTTTATATTTAAAAATTAAATCAAATTTATGAAAATTTTGATAAAACAACATTTAGTTAAATATAAACAAATATTTGTGTAAAGATTTTTACTACATACAAAATTTTTTTACATGTAAATTCTTTTATCCAGTTTTTGTTAAAAACATTTCTTTACTTATAATTTCTTTTTAAAATAAAATTAATTTCCAAGTTAGTAAATATCATATCTTATATCACAAGTGAATGATAACAGGTCAACCTTGTTTGGCCTGACAAATTAACACGAAATTGTGCCCTGTGCAAACTAATTTGATCGTATATTTCAGAGAGTAAGTTGCTCAGGGTCAAATTCAACCTCATAATTTTGCACGCAATCATGGTTAGAGAGATTCATGAAATTGTTTTCGTATCATTCTCATGACACAATTAAAGTAACCAAAAAAGTGGATCGCACAATTAATTTACAACAATTTTAAATGAATTTACTCACAAGTTGATGCACTGCGCCGTTGCATTCTCATCGTTTATATACCTCATCACCATATCCTCGCTGTTGCCTCCTCGCCAAATTGTTTTATGTAAATCACTCGCGAGTCGATCCGAAAAGCGCTAATTACGGACGAGCACTATTATATTAACTAAAACGCGATCACTCCCGACACGCGCTGCATTTTAGACGAACGAGCAATACGAGAACTCGTCGCTTTGCCAGGGCAGAGATGATGAGTTGATAAAGAAAGCGCGACTTAAATATGTAACGACGTTCGACTACGATCATATAATTACTTGACGCATTAACCGTTTCATCGCACGCGAGATATGACGAGAACGAGCGAGAGACACGAAACATTTACAACGACGCATCGTACGACACTTTCGACGCGACAATTTGGCGCGCGAGTGACAGGCGCGCCACAATAATAAGAAAACTCCGATTACGCGTCAACTTCACGTTGTTGAAGTACCGCTGTTTACGCGGCGTGCCCGCCAAAATTCAGGCGTCGAATCGAGGAAATTAATTGTCATCACGTACCTCGATATCGATTCGAAAATCCACTCCACACACGTCCGTTATTCGATTCTGCATTCCTCGCGTCCGGGACCGAAATTCGTCTCACGTCGTGTAAAAATGCACGAAAAGCGCGGAGCGATCGAACTCCGATATACGAGGCGTTGTTGTTGATCGTAGTGTCGCGTCCTGTCACGTGTCGGCGCTGTGTCGCGTCAGTCGGCCGCGCGTCATATGTCGTCATCGCGACGTCACGAGAATCAAAACGTAAAGACGCGCGAACGAACGCGCGGTGGAATGTGCCATAAACAAACTCGCCGTAATCGGAGCCTTCTCGAAAGCCTGTGTGTAGATAATCATTTACTATTATAGTGATTTAACTTTATTTCTCTCCCAGTAATCTTGTAATAATGATTATCGACATTTGAGGTTCGATTTATTCGCGCCTAAACTTAACACGCATCGATTTCTCATCCGACTAACAATCAATTACAACGGAATGTTTGTTTTGGAATTCCACTGAATCGTACCACGTTTTTTCGCATTTTGTTCTCTTTTTCGAAGTCTGCGCGTAAACGAGTATCGAGAATGTCGAATCGAACGACGGGCTTTCACGGTTAATTAATTAGCGTGCGCGATCGTATTTAGCCTGTGCTTTTTTCAATCAGTTTGCGTCTATTTTTTGGTGCAAAAGTGTCCGAAACAAAATGGTACAGCACGCAGAATCATAAAAACGACGAAATATAACAATAGCAGGGCATCGTGCGGTGAGTAAATTCAATTGTTTTATATGTTCAACAACATAAATTGTGTATAATAATTGCTATTTATTTAATCATTTATTTAGTCCTCAATAATGTCAAGATATTGTGATAAAATAAGCACCACACAATCACGATTGGTGTGAATTAATTTATTTATTCCTGCAACACATATTATCGCTATTTGTTGTTCATCAAATATAATGATTGGATTTAACGAGCAAATAATTAAAAGCTGTATAATATCGAAAAATGAAAAATACCATTTATTTTAATTTGTCGTATCAAAAATGCGACAAACACATGTCATTAATGAATAACATTTATTTTATTATTGTTCAACTCGTAAAGCAATTTACGAAAAATTTATACATTTTAAATTGTGAAACGCAGAAATAGTTTCGCTCTCCGACTCCGATTTTTTTCACCTTTTAGCATTCAACAATATACAAACAATCAATTTTAAAGCACAATAAATCTATTTTTGATATTCCGCTCTGGAAATAAATCACGCGTGCACTATTTTTTTCACAGACATATGTGAAGAAATATTTTACAAGAATAATGATTTGATCAAGATTTTCGTGTCGTGATCGTCCCTTTGGAGTAGTATCTATGATTATAAATAAATCCTATACTATAAGTCTCCCTTGTTATAAAACGTAAGGGAGAGTTTCTTTCACCACTGTCGAAATCACTTTGTGCCGTTCTTTGTAACATCTCAAAGCCATAAGAGAGATGTAAACTGGAACAGAGAACTCTTGATCTAACTTTTGGGGCCGGCAAATACTCAAAAGACTGTTAAACCACACAAAAGACTCAGTTGCAAACTCCTTAAGGAGATCTTGTTGTATCTTTGCACAAAATCATCTGAATATTTGACTTTTAAGCTCGATTTCTTAACAAGTGCAGTCATAAAAAAAAAAATTTATAACAAATATTTATGAATATTACAAATATATATTATGAATATTACATACTACAAATATGGGAAATATTTATAATATTTATAATATATACATATATAATATTTATAATATATTATAATTTCAGTGTGCTTTTTTACAACAAATTTCTGAAATTGTTTTTATATAATATATACATATATAATATTTATATTATATTATAATTTCAGTGTGCTTTTTTACAACAAATTTCTGAAATTGTTTTTATATAAATCGAGATTTATAAAGATGCAGAAATTAATTTCTAATTAATTAAAGGGTTGGCTTTTTTTCTTTTATACATTTCTTTTCTGTCAATAATATAGAAATATTGATTAATTTCATTCTTCAATTATTCGTAATTAAAAAAGATATTAAAAATAAAAATAATTAACGTTTTTTCTCATTTTTATAATAAAAAACTTTATAAGATTTTTCTTAAAGATGAATTCACTATTTTATCAATCTCAGATAATTGAAATAATAATAACATTTTTCTTGAACCTTGACGGACTAGAATGATTTAAAAGTAAAGTTCGAGAAAAGTTTAAATTGCATCGTTCACTACATTCGAACAGTTTTCAATAGTAATCACTCTTAAGGTATTCATTGCACGTTTACGTAATTCAACTCGGTGAATATCTTTAATGTAGATTTGAAGTACCTGGAAGGTAGAAGAAATCTAAAGCCACAATTTGCCACCAGCTATTGCAACAACGCGTATATATGTCGTAGTCCAACTAATTATAGCTCGTCTAATTAAATGCAAGGTAAAGATCAAAATATAGAATTCGCAGAATTGTCGCGAATTAGAAAAGTATTAATCCAGTTTACAAAAGTAAAGTTGACAAAAATAATTCTAACATACTTTCAAACAAAAATAAACATTTGTATATCTTAAAGACATTTCGAATAGCAAATTTTTGAAAGCAGAATAAAAAATAAAAATAATTGAAAAATTTAATAATTAAATTATGAAGATTTTTTGTATATGAATTCTAAAACAATGTTTTTAATTTTTTAGGATTCAAATTAATTTCCTTAAATATATTAAACGTTTCAATCCTTATTTTAAATATTCATATACATTTAATCATATAATATATCAATAAAATTTAATTTATTTACACTAGTTGTGGAATTTAATAAAAATTCTGAAGATATAGTTTGCTTATTACAATCATACCTACTACTTTAAATATTTGTAAAACTATGCAGAGGATTGCCGCAAAGCAGTTAGAATTGTTGCCACCATTTCTATTCATAAATTGTATTAATCTCCTGCAGTCGTACCACAAACCCGCCTACATACAAATTACAGATATGAATTCCTGTAACGAATTCGAGTTATTTATTTTTTTTAATTTCTAATATTAATCTCTTAATTATGTCCTCTTTTTCACATAAATATTTTTTACTTCTATAAAAATTTTTAATTTTTAGTTTTACATAATAGATTTTTTTATTATAATTGTTTATTAGTAAAAATGATGATTGGGATCAATTTTAATAATGGCAAAAATAATTTGCCTAAAAAACATTAATTCATATTTCGTGCAAAGTCGATCGGTAAAATAATAATTTATCCGTCAATATATGCATGATGTTGCATTTATTTATGTATATATATATATATATATATATATATATTATAGACGCATTTTTTCTCACATCAAAATAATTAAATGCTGTCGTCATTGCATAGCTCATAAATTTTTCGTATTGACTTCATCCGTAACGATATACCAACGAGACCAATAATTTTATCTGTAATAAGTGACGTGAAAAGCGATTATTGTGATTATATTATTTAGAGACAGAAGAGAAATGTAAATGAAACATAAATTTATCTCCTTTACCGTATTTCACATTTTGCTGTCAGCATGATTAACAATTCCGTCAGATTCTTTTCAATGCATCATTGTTAATTTTATCGCTAATTTATATTGTAAACTGATATGCGCACATGTGCATTCAAATATAATAACATTTAATTACTTATCAAATCCATTTATTAAAGCAAACGTATTAATATATAAAAATTTTTAAAAACGAACTATTAATTTAGTAAATTAAAATTTCTGTAAATGTTATAAAATGTATAACATTCTGTTATTTGTACAATTTTATAAAAGACGAGCGATATTTAAATAGTAAATATAAATGTTTACTTGCCAATTGTAATTTGTTCTTTTTGTTAATATTTCTTCGTATATACCATATATCGGAAAATTTTATATTAAGAACTATTTTACATTTTCTCCAGTCTCTCGTGTAATAGATGCAATATTTGTCGGTTGTAAATAAACAATCGTGCATATAGCATTTCGCATATAATCTCTGCAATGTCATTTCTGGGTTTTCCGAGATAACCGTTTTGATTATACCGCCACTGCGACGAGATATCCGTTCTCCCGACAATTAATAAAGTTGATCCGATCGCGCAGAATTAATTGCGTGCTTCTGGTTCCGTCAAACGCGCGAAATCTGATGCAGACATAGTAGTAGTAATTTGCATTTATCGATGAATAATCATATTCTATTCAATATCAATATATTTGTTTATTTCGATAAAATTGATGTCTTCGGAGGCAACGAAGTTAAGCAAACGATAACCATATAATCAAATATAAATTGTACCATTTATACGGAGAACAATAATGCGTATGCACAACTGTTCGAATTGAATGCCTTGATCACCTTTAACATTTCAAACAATAGCTCATATATGTTTCGAAGAAAAAACAATAATATAAACTGCTTTATTTTATTCTAACAGATTTCACGATTCTAGATAAATAAAAAATTTGGGCTGTTTAAATATCAGGACATACATAAGCAATAAAGTACTTTTACGACTTTTTTTATTACTTTCAAGTAAACAGTGCTCACATATATTGCGAGGCTTAGTTCGACGTTAAAGAGATATTTGACGTTAAAAATAAGCAAAATGTTATTTGCTCAAGAATCGATTTGCAAGTGAAATACATTTCAAAATCAAGCCGTAAAGGGATGCAATATTTGCTGAAGAACATGTTTCAAAGCTACCCCATTTTGGAGCTATCCCGAAGCTACCGGTAATTTATTATTATTATGTACATTCTATATATTGTACATCGATTTTCATAATTCAACCTGCAGCCCCTTTGACTCGTGATTGGCGGTAAAACACACGTGCTTGTACCTTGTACCCTAGGCGATAATTACAATGAAATGTATGCTCGAGAAGCGTTATAGTATGCACGCTAATGCAAATGCATTGCTCGGCTAAATCTAGATTATCTCGATCACGTACTGCATTTATTATATAACCAATATCGAAAACGTAAATTTATGAATACGCGGAGAAGATTATATATGTATTGTATATATTTTAACAAAGGAGGTTTCCCCTGAACAAAGTAAGATCATTTCTGCCACAGCGATTCTGTTAGAAAGATCAGTTTAGCACAATTTTTTCATTATAAAATTCTTGTCAAATTTGCCCCAGGAATGATTTTTTTCGAAAATTAACATTTTCTGCAAACACTTTTTTTTATTTTTTTTTTTTTGCAAAGATTCCCATTAAAGTATATTTATGTAAATTATGTAAAAAAGATAACAATTGCTGTTGTTCAACTATTATCTTCTTGAAATTAGTACACCGTGCATTGTATACGAAATTATACAAAACTCGACTGGTTATTTTGTTGATATTCCTTTTTCTTCTTTCTAATTACTGCATTTGTTGCTTATATACGACACAGTTCGTGTATCACTTGCAATTTATAAAAAACAATATAGTCTCATACTACATGATATTATTAGTGATAAACAGAATATTCTATCAATTTATATTTTTTTTTTTAAATATTATATTTCTAAATTATATATTATGTTATATTTTTTTATTTGTGATCAGTTTTACGTTCAGACTTTATACATATTATCTAAATTGTTATAATAGAAATGTATATAAGTATAACACGTGCATTAAATCTAATTGCTCATAAATTATCGAATCACGATATCGTATCATATTTTCTCTTTTTTAATAATAATCATACAATAAATCGTTATATGCTGTCTCGAAACCTATTTTCCTTCCAACTAATGTGCAAATATGATATGTATCGACTAAGACTAAATGATTATTATACAAAAGGAATACTAATAAGGCATGAAAATGGATCTGAGCTTCCTATGCAAATCTCCGAAATAGGATATCTCAAAAACGGATAGTTACGCTTCAGAATTTGCAATTCATAACGATACCTCTTTTGAAAGATTTACGTTTAATGAATATATAAGGAAATATTGTGTCTGTAAAAGATTTTATATACAATCGTGTAAAAGATTTTTAATGAATGTAAAATCGAGTTTTCTTGGTAAAAATTAATTTGATATACATATATATATATATATATATATGTCGATCTTTTCAATTATTAAAAATCATAAACATT
Organism: Nylanderia fulva; assembly: GCF_048542155.1. Taxonomy (NCBI): domain Eukaryota; kingdom Metazoa; phylum Arthropoda; class Insecta; order Hymenoptera; family Formicidae; genus Nylanderia; species Nylanderia fulva. The sequence goes on from NW_028190293.1 coordinate 1,680,774, forward strand.
ACGAGAGATAAGTTAAAAACTTATATTAAAATTTAAAAAACTTTTTATATATTTTTTTTATTAAATGTAAAACTTAAGATAAATTTTATATAAACTACATGTAAATAACGCACCAATTTTGTGAGTACGTGTAAAAAGTTGCTCTTTACATAAATACTGATTTATATTCTGTCTAGAATAGTTAATTTTTTAGAGCAATTATGTATACGTCTATCAAGAGAAAGCTTTAAAAGTTTGACAAAATCGCGACTAAGTGTTTTTAATATTTATATAATATAATAACCGATATAAAAAATTAGCACGGAAAAATATGTGCATAATGAAAACGATAAAAATACAACAGAAAACCGTATAAATCTTTGTTACTGACTCTGCATGACAAATGATTTTTTTCAATTTTTTTGAATTTATATAAACAGATATGAGCACGAATTTACAATTATAATAGTAAAAACAGCGATTAAGCGAGAGACAAAAATACCGTCCAAACTAATATTTTTATTAATAAAACGAAACTTCTAACGATTAATTTTTTTTCTTTTATTTTTATACATTTTTGTTTATTTTCATTTATTTTGGATGTATTGAGTATATCTATTTTTCTATTTTTAAAAAAAGCAGCAAAAAGCAGTACATAAAAAGTATCAAGCGTGGATAAAATTCAAAAACACAATACATAAAATGGAATGCTTGATAATAGAAAGAGAGATGCGTTGTTATTTAATATCAGATTTTTTTGCAAACATATTCGTTGTTTCCAGTTAATAGAAAACATACATTTATTCGACTAGAAATTTAATTTATGTCTTAATTGAGAGGAAGCGAGAGAGAGAGAAGCACTTGATAAAATAAACATATCTATAAATATATATAGATTCATCGATATTTATATGTATTCGTATTTATATATCCATATTTTTTAAATATTAAAATAAACATTATAGATATATAAATATTAAAATAAACATAAACATTTTAAAATAAATTAAGAAAAAAGTTTTACAATCCCTGATGACAATTAGTGAGATACAAGTTACGGTACAGAGATTAAACATTTATGTAGATTGTCTTGAATCATTCGTGTTGAAAGTTTCGAGTCAAGATACTATTAGGCTCTCGTTACATTATAGTCAAGTTAAAAATTACGATAAGTGGAGATTATTGAAGGCAAAATGCAAATGAACGATGCTTAAATAATTTAACAAGATGTACGATAAACACGAGGGATCTCGTGTACGAGAATTTCTCTTGGCGAGAAACTTTCTGGGGATAGACGAAATACTAATACTGTAAAGAAAAGCAAATAGTTTTTTTAAAGTTTCTTTAACGATTTAATTTTTTGTATACTTGCGAAATTTAGAAAATATACTTTAGTTTGAATTTAAGCTAAGAGTACCTTCAAATCGAGCTTGAAACTTTTGCAAAAGTTAAAAAACTGTTAAAAGAAATTGTTAGATAATGTTAAATAATTATTTTGAATTTATAATAATGTAATCTTTTTAATTATCTTTAAAATTCAAATTATCATATTTGTTTCATGTGAGTATACAATTAAATGTTTGGCTCGTTTGCTTTTATCTCTTCAAAATATTATTAATGTTTGGGTTTAATTAAGATTTTTACTTTATTATCTCTTGTTAAGAGAAAGAGATAATATAAAAATAACAAATGATAACGTAAAGATATAAAACCAGATTATTGTTGATTTGCGTGATATGCAATATTGTTGTTTAGACTAAAAATATTAAATTATTTTAAACTCATATATTCATTTTTTTTTTTTGTAAAATAATACTTTTTCATGAAGATTGAAAGAAAAATATGTTCTTTTGTGTCAGGGTAATATGAAATACTATATATAGCGAATATATCAAATGGCTATTCGATTGCCTTCGTTCTGTGCAGACATTTACTTTATCGGATTTCTATCTATTTTGTAAAATTTATTTTTGTAAGGATATATATTTTTTGTTTTAATTAGTCGATTCAATTATTCCACGGTTTTCGAATTAATTTCACAAATACGCGCGACGTCATATTTCTCATGATCTAAATATTGAAATAATTTTAATCGCGCGAATCTCGCTCGTACAAAAATCTCGCATTTTGTTATTTCATACGATTTGTATACATGCATAATTTAGCGAAACAAACGTAGCGATTCGCCGGAAAAATCATTTGCGTCAGAGACGCGCAACCTAAAAATAATGCAAACGCATTTTCCACATACGTGTCTCCGGTGAACTTTCACGGCGAAGAAAATGTTCCATAAGGGGGAAATGTGGTGCAATCAAGCTTATCATTTATAAAATGATAATAGTTTCACACACTATTATACTTCGAGAAAATGGTACTTCAAAAAATTGTCGTTTTTTAGAAGAGTACGAGAAAAAATTTTAATTAGATTAAACAATACAATAAAATACACACATACAAAATTACATATATATATATATATGTATATATAATTTGAAAAAATAATAATTATTAGCGAACGTGAGTAATAAATAAAATTCAACAAAAAAATATAGTGCTTTTAAAGTTTTGATAGAGCGGCGGATAAAATGCTAATCTAAAACCGGATTATTTCATTATTTGGCAATGCGCTTTTATAAATAGTAAAAAGATTTAATCTCTAAATGCGTGGCTTTTATATTGAAATAAAGTAAACGTATTGAATTTTTGTGGACAGACCACTCTCGGTTTTTTATAATCCACTTTTCCTACGGGAAAATATACTTTCGGAACGACAGATGAATCTCCCTCGCGTGCAAATTCGAACAAAGAAATGAATTGTAGCTCCCGAATGGCTATGTATGCAAATGAAACGAATGTGGAAAAAGTCGCGCGGCTAACAGGAACCCCAGATGACTGTGGGAGAAATGTAAATGTCTAGTTTGGTTACAGATTTTATAGAGGCATTTGTGCCGCCCTGATTGTTTTTATTTGTGCAACGAGCCGATACTAACGATAAATCGATTACGAAATCACAAAAGACATAAGAGATTATAAACAACAATTGATTATATACAATTTCATTTTTTTTTTATTCCAAATAAATTACGTATATATTATAATATTCAGTAATTTATAAATTATAAGTAATATATAAATAATCAAGTTTGAATATAAATAATTAAATAATAAAATAAACAGTGTTATATATTATATAACTTGATTTAAATTTTAATAGATAATACGGATCATCTTTCAAATAGAAACACATTTATGATAAAACAACAGCAACGGTTAAATTGCGTTGACAAATCGGATTACATCAAGTTAAATTCACATTATTAAACTGGAATTATTACACTTTCCAGCCAGTTGAACATTTACACACGAGATAACAGTTTACGAATCTCTGCTTAAACAAATGCTAGTCATAGCATCAGTTTCGAACTAGATTTTATTATATGCATTAATGAGAAATGCATGAATTTAAAAAATTTTTTAATCTAATAAGCGTTATTAATTTTATTAATGTACAGAGAAATAGTATGTTTATAAATTTTTCAAATAATTTTAAATCAAATATTTTAGTGTAGAACATATGTTATAAACTATTTCAACTGTAGAATATTCTATAATATAACACATGTATGTGGCTTTATATATTTTATGAAAATTAGAAAATTTGATTTCACATGGAGAAGGACAAAGAGAAAGAGAGTCATGTTAAAATTAATATAATTTCGTGTTACTGTGCTAATTATCATATATGACAATACGGTATATTACATTAATAATATTTTCTGCTTGGCTAAAACAAAAATGTTATTTTTAAATTATTATAATAACGCGCTTAAGATTTTTTTTATTTCAGAGCTATCCTTTTCATTTATAAAATCGCGAAAAATCGTGCTTTTAAAGTGGAATTAAATGGAAGATTAAGGAGATTTAAGGAACGTCAGGCAAACATTCTACGAGAAATCGGTGATTTAATATGAAAGGAAAAAGAAAAAGAAAGGAACAAAATTTATACACAGAAACTATTAAAAAATTATAGTAGGGAATAAAAGATACTTTTACAAGAAAAAATACTATATTTTTTCGCAGCTTTATAAAATTTTCTTGATTATGAATATGTCGAAAGATTTTTTTCGATTTTAATACGTCAGAAAATGTTCCAGAAGAATTATTCCGGCAATCAAACCAACAAATATTTTTTTATATTTGTTTCCTATCCTTTGAAATCGTTTAAGCTCATCAAATACGGGAAATGTTATCGTAATCTCATCGAGAATATTATTGCCACGTGTCGAGTTTATATATCCTTAATTGCACGAGACTGCTATGGTCAACATTCATAAATCTCAACGTGAATACATTACTGTAAACCAGGCCGTACTTATATTATCTCTCACTTCTATACAATTCACCCTCCAGTACTTCACCATGAATTACCGTCAGGATGTTAACGGGCTGATTTTCGCATAAATGACATCGAAATGTAGTTTGCGGCGCAGTTTCTCATAACTAGTCAGTCAAAAGTCAACCTGCCATCTGATTGTACAATAGTTCACCGATCAAATCGCATTGGCTGAAACTGATGAATTCTCGTCAGTTTCTACTTTCGTGTTAATTTACAATTTAATTGATCTATCAGGGTGTCTAATCGTCCTTGAAGCCCTTGAAATGTTCTGGAATTTTGTTTGTTCTTTCAAAATCCTGGAAATGTACTTCAATTTTTCGTAAATTCTTAATTTTTTTCGTTACTTCTAATTATTCAACTAAAAGTCAGTTGAGATATTCGAATAAAAAATATTTATCTATTTATATGCATAAATAAGTTGTTTATAGATTTTAAGCATTCAAATATAATATAAGAGAATATTATATATAATATTTAATGCATATATTAATTTTCATTAATATGCAATTATATGGACTTGATAAAGAAAATAAAATTTTTAGTTTCTTGTATATTTTTATTATATTGGAAAATCGTGTAAATTTCCTTGAAATGTCCTTAAATTTTATTTTCAAATTTTACTAGACACCTTGTATATATGTTTTGTAATGAAGAAAAATGATGCACAAATAATGAGAACTTTCAATGTAATCATAGATTTGCTAGAGTGCATTTTCGTATTGTTATCAAACAAAACAGAGGGATAACTTTTAGCGGAACGAGCGCGAAACTTTGCTCCTTTTCATCTCGTGTGCCATTTTCATCTTGTATTATCGCGAAATATTCGACGGTATTGTATAAGTCTGATGCGGAACCATGTACGTTTCGTAGCAGACAAAGATAAGTAGACCGATGTCTCTTCTGTTGATTAAACGAAAAACAAGACAACCCGATGCACAATAACGGAGAACCTTTGATAAAATGTGCTCTCTTTTCCACTTGATTAACTGTCGAACTAGCGGCGGTGAGTCTGAAAATACAAACGCGTATCCGCAAGATAAATTATTCACTGTCGCATCAGCCAAAATTGCAACCATTAATTTGGCATTTCAGTACTTTTACGGCACCCATTATATAGTACGGGACAAATCACAGTTTAGATATATAGAATAATTTCGAAAGAACGAAGTAATTTCCAAAGAGAAATTATTTCCAAGAAAACGCGTTTCAATACATAAGCAAAAATATGACAAATATATAGTTCTTAATTTACTATAACATTATTGTTGTAAAATAGATTTTTACTTATATTTTCCGAATGTTACAAAATCTTAATTTAAAGTAGCCAACTCAAACTGAAAGAAGATTATAATTACCGAAAATTATAAAATAATTGTCTAATCAATACAATTAACATTTTTAAACATATTTTTACAATGCTAATTAATATATTAATAATAATTTGCACATATATCAAAAGAGAGAAACTAACATTTTAGAGAGGAAAAAAAAACATGTAATATTTTGCAAAGCGCAAGATCGCTTTTTCCAACTCATGTTTACACATTTCCATCTCACGTTTAATATAATTTGCTTTACTTCGCCAATTACACGAGATAGAGAAATATTATTGATCGTAATTCGAGCGTGTCCTCGTCATAAATTTTACTCGCACTTTATCGCAATGCAGACAGATTGACATTATAATGTTACGATTTCACACAAATGCGAATTGTGCATCACAAATGCGCATTAAATCGACAAGATGGTCGTTAAATAAACTGTAATAAAACTGTAATATAAAGTTCAATTCCTAAGCTAAATGAGACTACAAATGTGGAAATAGAATAAAATATGATACGGAGGATTAACTTTTTTAATGATCGCTTCACGCAAACTTTACTGTAACAAATTTCAATTCGAGAGACTTAATAAAAAATGTAGTGTTTAATTTATAATTATAAAATAATCATAATATGCATGAAATACATTTTTCTATAGTTATATATATTTACAATCTTGATTCTAAACCTTTACTTCGTAATCAAACGCTATTTTTATACACTATTATTAGCTTTGATTCTGTCATTTATGGCTGAAAGAAAATGGTATTTGCATGTATGCTCATAAAAGAAAATTATCGATTGATCTTGAATTTTTAATTTTTGCCAGCAACATTTACAAGCACATACTCGTTTGCGAATAACGCGGGTATTGGAATCGCGCATTATGCAAATTTATTGCAATCGTTATTTACTCGATTTTCAGCATTTTTCTAATTAATGAACCACGGTTGCAATTCCGCCATTCGCGCAATACGATCGGGGATTTATTCGAATTCCTCCGGAATTTCATTATTTGTACGCCCGACTTTCTTAATAGATATCAAAAGTAGAATAATAATTAAATTAATTATTAGTTTATTTATTGATGAGACTTTAATAACAAATTAAACGTGAAAGAAAATATTTTTCAAATATTTTAACAGAAATAATATATGTATATAGAAAAAGAAAAACATATAACTGAATAAAAAAATAATTATAAAAAATAATTAATAATTAGTAAAAAAAATAATTTTCTCATTGATAATAAAAAATCTTATTGAGACTTAAAAAAGAGCTTTGAAATCAAACTTATATATATATATTTTTAAAATAAAATTACGGGAGCTATATACGATTAAAAATCGGAAAAATCGCGCGATCATAATTTTTTTACTAATTAAGTTCCAAAGGCGCAGCATGATGAAATATACAGACGCGTTCTTTGAAAACTTAAATTACTCTCCCGTCAATCTGCCAGTGAAAATCTCGAGAAATCTAAACTGCGAGAATGTAAGTTGTGGAGGCGGTACTTCCGTACCAGCTCGAAACTCAGTTCTAGTTTATATCAGGATGGCCATTATTCCGTCTATAGCATTAGAGGAAAGGATCAGTTTCGAGCACTATAAAAAAAAAATAATATCCGTTGCAAAATCCGTGTACAAAAAACAAGAGGGTTTAAAAGAACCCACGCAACTGCGGAAATCGAGGTAAAGCGAGCTTGCAAAGCACAAAAAAATACGATAGTATCATATAAATGTTTTCAAGCAGAAGAAAAATAATTTTATTGCATTTCTGAAGAGCGAACTCTCATTATTCTTCCAAGAAAATGTTATACGTCATTAGAAAATACATATTGCATATAAAGCATAGATATTCTTCAAATTATCCTTACTTCGAAAAAAAAGAACATACATTAAAACATATATATAATAAATATTACTTATAGAATAAAATAGAATAAATATATTATTTATACAATATACACTACAATAAACAATGAAATTTCAGATTTTCATAACTAATATCATAATTCAAGATATCTGGCGTAATCATGCTGAAGTTTTAATAAACGTTTATACATGACAATTCCGTCGTTCAATACGTTCTCAAAGAAAATCCCCATATTAGCGTCCTTCATTTTCTGATAGACGTAAAAAAGAAAATCCACGATGTATATACCCCCTACAATTTCTTCGCGAATTATCCGTCGCGTATCCTTACTCCGAGATAAGGTAAATAAAGACAGAATGAAGGAGAAATGATGGCGAGGGAAGAAAAGTCATGAAAACGAGAATTAGCAAAGTAAATATGCCTATCCTTTTCTTATCCGGGTAATTCTCCGTCGTCATAAAATATCTAATTTGATAACCTCGATTTCGCACAATACTGAAAAAAAACGAATTCTCGATGTAACCGAATTACAGAATTTCTTAAATTCCGCAGGCTTATGATTTATCTCTTTTTTTATGTTACCAATTTTTATTTATTTTTTCCATTCTTAGATAATTGTCTCGCAAAAGTATTATAAATATTAAAAATGTTAAATAAAAAAGAAGAATAACGCTTGTTTCAATATATCAAAGTATTAATGTAAGTAAAAATAATGAGCTTCAATTTATAATGAAAAAACTTTAAGTGATTTTGAATTAACAATAAGTTTCAAATATCCAGACGAGATGAGAAACTTGATTTTATTGCTCAATTTAGAATTGTAAGTCAAAATTTTCTTTTTAATGATTTATTAAAAAGAAATCACAGAAAATTTTTGCGTTATTCAATTTTTAATATTTATACTTATTATGAATAAATACACAATTCTACATTTTAATCAAATTGCGCAATATGACCATTAAGTAAATAAATATATATAATTTATTATGTGAATAAATACATAAATATTTAGCTAAAATTTCAATATAATAAAAATCTATATATTTATCAAAAATATATCATCTTTTTATAACAGAAATTTGCATTGCCACAAATCGCATCCTTGTTTATTTGTAAATTGCATTTGCCTCAATAATCACATTAAAGGAAGCATGTAGTTTTAACTTGTCATAAAAATCCCATTATCCAAATTACATTTTGATGTGTCTACATCGCGCAAGTATTAGAGGCAGACAAAAGGAGGAAACGTGCAATAGAATAATTTTAAAACAAGCAACTATGATTAGCCATAATAAAAAGCACGTTTAACTAGTCTACAACACTAATTAACAAATATGAAATTAAAATCGCTATTAAGATTATGAAGAACATAAGGAAAACTCAATTTCTACAATATTTTAACGAAAAGATACAATGATATAATTAAATCTTTTTTAAATTAAGAAATAGCCCATTTTTCATGTCCTCGATTGTGTTATATAAGCCAGATATACTTTCTCGTGATAATCTGCTCTGTGAAAACTGTTTCAATGAATATAGTGTCCGTACTAATAACCGATATTGATTTTTAAAGTCGATTCTTATATCGTATTTTTATCACGAATTATGCTTCCAGTAAATGACACAAATTTTCGAGAACTAAAAATGGTAAATTATATATATATTATTACACTATCACCCCTGTAACGATAAAACTTTTGGAATAATACCTAAAATAGAAACATAAGATAGAAGGATAGAAATGGTTATGACTTAACGTCATTATTAAAAGTCAAGTTATAGCGTTCTAAAAATGAAAACATTGAATATAATTAACCAACGCTGAAAAAATTGGCCAGAAAATTCCTCAATTGTATCTAGTACTATGAAACCGAAATTATAATCAAACAGGTGTTAAAGTGTTATATTTGTCGACAAAATATGACGCAAATACAGAAAAATAACGACTAATCTTTGCTTATCCTTGAACGAAAACTATTTCGTGGAATTTTCATACTAAAAGCAACAATTAACATTTAGCTAGCTTACTTTTTAAAAGATTTAAAATGTTCTTCCTTAAAATAGAAAAATTAGAAGAAAAAGAAATTTTCAAGAAAAAATAAATAAATTTCATGTAACTATTAAAAACTATTAAAAAAGTATTAGATTATTGTTGAGAACCCTCCACAATTCTTAAACTGTCAAATTCGATCTGATTCAGTATGATGACGTCACGAAATAAATGCTGGTCATTTTGTCAATTGACGTCATACGGACTGCTCTAGAGTTGTTTGTATAGCTGGTAATCTTTCATGCTATAATCGTATTATCTCTTAAAAGCGGGCAGTGATAGTTATCCAGCGCGTGACTTTTATTAATAAAAAATGGGGAAAAATCTGCGAGAATAAATCGATACTCTCATTGAATACTTTATACGATGCATAATAATAAATCACTTTTTCATATTGATATAAAAGAAAACAAATTCGCATTTCTTTCCATGCACAAATTTTTACAATATTGAAAATAAAAATTATATATTTTATTTTTAACATAAATATAATTTAATTAATATACATATGTATTATTCTTTGTACTTTTATTTTATTTGTTAAAAAAGGGGTAGAGAAAGTAAGTAACGACAGGGTGTAAATTATGAAAAATGAAAAATCGAATGTGTACACAAATTATAAAAATTGCGAAATTCTAGATATATGTATACTCTCAGTATATAAACTACATTTTATGATTAACTTTCGATTTCAAATAACACCGGTGTGATGTTATGTTAATCTCGGTTTAATTGATGAAATTTCATTTGAAAAGGACCAAATGGTCGAAACGTCGTGAAATAATCAAATAAAATTGCTAGTTACGTCGTAGTCAAGTCGTTTAAGCTTACATTTTATGATTTATTAAGAAATAACGTCTCTACAACGTCAGCGACATTTGATTTTCCACTCGGAAAACACGCGCCTCGTGTACAGCGGATCCCATCTACTTAAAAAGAGTTTACATCGCGAGCAAACACTTTGCAAATCGCTTAGCTAACGGGACGGAAACAAAAAAAATCTTAATTTCGTCCTTCATTAATTTTACACCAGGCAACCGCACGTACGGGATATTGAAAATTAAGTTTATAAAGGAGCTTAAATTTGATTGCAATATGTTCGGAATGAACATTATTTTATTCCACATTTCAAAAGCGCTCTTTAACACGAGTTAAAATTTTGGGCGAAACTTTAGTTATAGGTACAATTGTAACGTAAAGAAGAATAAATTTCTAAGACTACTTATTTAATCCAAACTCTACGACTAAATTTAAATTTTCTTCAAGGGAGGGCTGATGCAAATTTCGAGAACTTGTAAGAGAAAGTTCATCTTCGCGTTTCGCGAAGTCATCAAGGCCGCGCGGTCTCGTATAGAGTGTCGAGATTGTCGGACAGTATTCAGGGAACACTGTGTTCGGTGGTTAAAATTAACCTAGGAGTTCCTATAGTTGACTCAGAGCTCTGCGGCAGAAGGAATAAGATTCGCAGCAGAGAGAAGCTACTCGTATTTTTAGAGGGTTGGCAATAACGAAAGCAACAGCTGATCATTTTACCAAGTTGACGATAGGCTCTTTCCGTTTTACAGTTAGAACGAATTGTCTTTTTGCTTCTATTTGCGTAGCTTGTCTTTAAACGAATATCAGAATTTTATCGGTTTTTTATTGAAATTTGTGTTAATTGTTTATATTAATTAAAAACTCAATAATTATATTAATACACCGAACAAATATTACTTTCTCCAATACTTTAATAATTATCTTGGAAATATTTTAAAACTTAGTATTTAACGCTAAATAAAATGTTTAATTCTTACATTTTATGTAGAATTAAAAATTATCAGTGTCAACAAAAACATTATAGAAAGAGTCATTATCAAATGCACTTTTGATTTTTAATTTAATTTAAAGTTGAAGAAAACCACAAATTTTTTATCTATTCTTTTTTTATTGAAATTTGTGTTAATTGTTTATATTAATTAAAAACAATAATTATTATATTAATACACCGAACAAATATCACTTTCTCCAATATTTGTGTTTAACCATCTTGGAAATATTTTAAAACTTAGTGTTTAACGCTAAATAAAATGTTTAATTCTTACATTTTATGTAGAATTAAAAATTATCAGTGTCAACAAAAACATTATAGAAAGAGTCATTATCAAATGCACTTTTGATTTTATATTTAATTTAAAGTTGAGGAAAATTGTTTATCTATTTTTTTTCTATCCGATCAAAATTACGCAATCGACAGAAATTAATGCAAAACATATACATATATCAAAATGTTGTTCTCTGGTAAATAATAATATTAAATTATCATATCATGACATTCCGGTTCAGCAAATTCTTTCAATAGTTGGTGCCAATATTGTAGTTCAACAGCTGGAAACATCGATCTCAAAGAGTAAACATATACCTTACCCATACAAAGTAGTTTTTTCGTCTAACAGGAATTTCCTATTCCAGAACAGTAATGTCTCTAAAGTACGTATTATATATTTCTCTGTGCATTATATGTTGAGCATTTAACATTCGATAAATGTGGAATTTTTCAAGGAAAATTGTTTTACGCATTTCAAGATTCCAATATGACTATATCGTTTAATTAAAAGATGATATCTTCAAATATATTTACACGCAACTACAAAACATTTTTTATACAAAACAAAGTGATTTTTAATGATTGAAACGAATAAAGCGATAATTTTGTAACAAAGAAAAATAATTTTCTTTTCTTTATTAATTTTTATACAAAAATATTAAAGAAATTATATATTAATATAAAAAAATGTATATGTATTGATTTATAATTTACAAAATATATTCATGCATAAATAAAAAATCAATAATTTTGTTTGTTACATGTAATTTGATTAAATATTGTATTCAAAATTGAAACTAATACTGAACATTCCAAAAATATATTTTATTATCAATCAAACGAACCTTGTCCACGTAACGGTGTGCACCAAGTTTCTAATAAATCCATTTAATTGATATCAATATGAATAGGATGATCAGAACGTACATATTAATAAAATACGAGGTCTCTCAGTGAAACCGCCGTGGCCTTAAATTTTCCTGCAATCGATTCGTCAACTTCGCCAAATGGCTCGTGTAAAAGTTGTGATGATCGATTTAAAACGATTGAAAATTTCTGCAGAAATTTGCGACGGCGTGTTGACATATTCGTTCAAGCGCGAAAGCGTTCAATACTTATTAAAGCAAACATTAGACGTTCGTGGTGACACTTTAATGAGATGAGATAACGCGTAAAAATGAATATCCTATACGTTTTTATCCAGCAAATATATATTCTCCCTTATCGAAAATTATTTTCTTTCCTCGTGCAATTTTCCTAAAATATTATTCGAATGACATATAAAAACGATACTTGAAGTAATAATTTTAAGAGAGAAGAGTATTATTTTCAAGTATAAAAAGGCGAATTCTTTAGAAACGTTTTTCCCTAAAAAAAGTATACCCAGAAAGGTAATGATGCGTATATTCTTTTGAAGAATAGTCATCCATCCGTCACCGAAATAGGTCATACGTAAGAATGACGAGGCGCGACGAGTATATAAAATGCGACGAGTGTAGCACCGAAAATAATTCTGCTGTTTATATGGCCGCGATCGAGGTGTCTGGCTGTAGTTATAACAAACGATGAAATGATTGTACGCATCGCTAATTCGAAAAAATGTATTTCATCAAGAGAACGCTTATCCATCATCCGTTAGATGATTAAATGCTACGATAATGGAAAGTCGGAAAAATGATGAGAAAACACCATATGATTATTACTTTGCTTAGAGAAACTTTCTAAAAGGAAAATAATATATCTTATATATCAAACAATATATAATATAAAGAAAGTAATAGATACATATATCATATATATTACAAACATTTTTGATCAAAATTGGAAAAATGACATTTGAAATCAAATATCCTAAAATAGCCTCTTTTAAAGCAATTAGAAGCTTTTATTTTTGTTAAATAATGTTTACCAAGAATAAAAGAACAGAAATTAAAACAGAAATTTTCAGAAATATATTGCAGACCAGTAGATTATATTAAGTACAATTAGCATCGCTCGGTTGCTTCTCATTTAAGTATTAATCTGTGTAGGCATGTATTAATTCCGTTATTCGCCGTAGTATTATCTCTTTTTTGTAGGAAAAAAAGATTTTTTTCCTACTTTATCAAAATAACTCTCAATATAAATTAATTAAAGAAAATCTATTTAATTACAATCTATTTAAAATTAAATAAAAAATATAATCAAACATTTTGTTAACTTATTACAATTTTTTTCGGTTTATTTTTTTTAAATTATTGATATAATAATAATAATATTTTTATTTAGTGTGTGTTTTTTTTTTTTTACTTTTGCGTAGAATTACTATTAAACGAGATTCTATTTTTGGAATAATCACACAAGTTCCGAATGAATAAAATGAATAAAATGACGTAATTATGCAAATACATGAAGAACAAGGTTGCAATAAGAACAGAGAAAGAGTTTTCTTCCACAATGTCCGCAGTGAAATCGGCATCAGTAGCAGCTGTTATGTTCACACTTTGCCATTATTACCTCTACAACTGACACTAATCCCATCTCATTTCCTGACCGTTCCACTTCGCGGGGGCAACGAAACTAAGCGTAACATCAGTGCGACCCACTTGGTAAATAAAAGTTTTAGCGACGAATATTACGTGCCAACCTTCAACGAATCTCTAATATCTTCTCATTTAGCACTCACACTCGCACTGTCGAAATAACATAACTATATAGGGTCGAGGCGCTTATAATTGATTTGTTTAATCGGCTTAGATCTTCCGATTTAATTGAATGAAATTTTTCAAATAATTACGATAGTTTCTGCGGAGAGAAATTCTTTGGAAGAATATATCCACAGATCTAAATTAAGACCGGGATGGTTAATTCAAGGCAGAAATAAATTAAAATACCCTTCTCTTGCTCATCCGTAATTGTTGAATAAGTATTACGTTATAAGATATATATTTATTCATATAATATTATTTGAAAAATCTACATTCCAATGCAATGACCGAAAAGCTATATGACTGAAGAATTAATATTCAAATGATTATACATATAGTTCGAAAACTATTAATATATCAGCAGTAAGACAACATTTATTTTTTTAACTCAATTTCTAGTAAGTTTCATTAATACACTTGTGATTTTCAAATATTCTATATATATATTAATAGATTATCTCGTTTTCTCTTTCTCTTCCCGTCTTTCTCGCATCGATATAAATACCTTTTTTCGATCCTACGTAACTAGTCGAACTACGAGAAATAACTATGTACCGTGTTCGCGCAACAACACCTACGACAATGTCACATATATACATACAGTTCCTCGGAATAAACTCGCGAAAAAAGATTTATCGACATTCGACGGATAGGAGCAAAACTTTGCCTGAGAAAACAACTCGCTTGGTCTCTGGTAAAATCGTTTTGTTTTTCCTTTTTTAACAGAAGCACGAGCAAATATAGACGCTTATATTTTGAATAACCGAGAGAATCGTTTGTATGTATCCGTAATTTTATTAATCCATAAATTTAACGTCATTTTTTATTTTTTAATTAAGAAATATAAATAATTTTTCTGTGTTATTAATATACATAAGAATAGAAAAAAATTTTTTTTAATAAAATTATATATTAATTTCTACATTTTAATTGGAGATAATTTACACGAATAAATTAGCAATGTTAAAAAAACTTTTTTTGTCTAATAAAACTTGCTTCAATTTATACATTTTCGGTGTAAAAATAAAGAAGAATTTTATTTCAAGATAAAAAGGAGAAAAAATAGTCGTACAATTACGATAAAATAGCTTTGGCTTTGAGTTCGATCAACATGTTTTTTCATCTAAAAAAGCGATTGCCAACCAGAAATGTAGAGATTAACAGGAGGGGAAGAGAAAAATATGCAATAGTCGTAATAAAACCGCAAGTTAATGCGCGACGTACCGAAAAAAAATGCGTCGCTTGCGAACCACAAATTACGGTCGGATGCATTTCGTGCTAAAGCGCACACTTCTCATAAATTACCCTCAGAATTCATTCGAGAAGAATTGCCGAATGCATCGTCGCGGTATTTTCTCATAGCTTTATCCCTTGCTTGTCCGAAGAAAACTAATTTAAAAGCGACTATTTTAATGCAATTTTGCCAAGAATATATTCCTCAGACGGACAATATTGGAAGAAAATTAATTAGCAAAGAACTGTCCCACACAGCATTTGCATAATTAAGTTAACAGATCCTTTCTGGTGTAAATTTCGTTTACTCTTTAAAGAAATAATTTCATTCTAGAAGAAAATTTGGTTTTCGCGTATACAATTGACTTTCGTTTTGCAGTGTAACTACTTCTAGTTAAATAATATTATTGCAGAATAAAGAGAACTTATAGATAGATTATTTCAAAATTCTAAGTACAGATAAGACCCCAAAAAGAAATAAAAAGGCATTAAAAACCCATGAAAAAGTTCCTATGAGAAAAAAGAATCATATAAGTTTCTACACACACACATACATATGTCATAAATCATAGCTCAATAACATCACATGAAAAACGTTTTAGGACACCGAAGGAGGGTCCTCGAAAAGGCACGGTATTTTCTCATTTTCGACACACAGTTCGAGAAAAATTGAATTAAAAAACTTGAAAGTAAAACTGCGACTAATTGTAAGAAGTTACTCAAGAGAATTTGCCGCAAAAACTTGTGTAAATATATCTTTCATGCAGAGGAGACGAGAAATATCCTTTTTTCTTCTTCCGTCTCGTAATGATATATATATATCTTGAAATAAGGGAAAAGAAAGCAAAACGGCATATTTTACGTGTAACATGTACTATTAAAATCATTCGAAGATAAATATCGAACATCACAATAATCCCGAAACATATATTTATACATATATCATTCTCTTTCTGTGGCATATAAAAAATATCAGAAATTTCTCATATAAATATATAATAATATAATAAGTGTGTATTATATAAAATATAATATAATATATATATATTTACAAATCTAAAAAAAATGATATTAATAATGATGTAAAATATCATGATTGAATAGGCTTCTCTGCAAATGAATATATTAGTGCGCGTGTCATAATCCAGATACTAAATGCGCTGAACGCGTGGTGCAAGAAGACACTCTCGATCGCTGGGAGATGATTCTGGCCTGCAAATATCGCGCATGATGTTTCGTGCAAAGTACGAATTGCGTTCGTTTCTGTTCGCGCGCAAATACCGCTCTTACGCAACGTTATCAAGAGGTGGCCAGCCATCTCGTTCCTAGACGACGACACGTGCCAAAAGACCGACAAGCAAAGAGAGTACCTAGTCGAGTTCATATGTGAAAAACACCGATCCGCGAAACTTTCTTGCGCGTCCGACGACACGGCGGAATCGCTTAAAAATAAATTGACCGACAGCCGGCGGCAAGAAATAGCCGAAGCAAATTAGTTCCCGACTTTAAATGACACACTAACAATGACAGCACGGAGCGATTTACAGCTGAGAATTTATTAGGACACCCCATCGTCTGTCCCGAACTGATATAGCCTAACTGAGAATCCAATGTCGAAAGGCGCGAGATCCATAAAGTAGATATATTCGCGATTGATCTCTGTAAATTTATTTATTTCACGGAGCGATTTACAGCTGATAATTTATTTAGATACCTTATTATGGTGTTCTAAATTGATAGTCTAAGAATCCAACGTCGAAAGGTGAGATCCATGAAGTAGATATATTCGCGATTGATCTCCGTAAATCCATTTTATTTCCATTTAATATTTATTTTAGTAAGTCCTATACATAATTTTGTATAAAATCGAGAAATTTAGTTTGAGTATATATTTTAATTTTATTGAAAAAGTAAAGAAAAAAATGAAGATGAAATGTCGTAAAAAATGATCTTAAACATATATAAGTATTAAACTCATTGCAAAGATGTAGGAATGAAGTATTTGACAATTTGTTCTTATTTCTTGAATTATTAAATATCGACGTGATATTGATTAATATGACAATTAAAAAAAGTCTTTTTCTTTGATTTGTAAGCTCTTTCTTTTTCAAAACTATAAAGGCAATTATAGTCTGCTGGCGAGACAAACGGCACAAAGCATGATCGCAAACTGAAACGATCAGGAATGCGGGAAACCGTAATTGCACGCTAGATCGACGATGCGGAAATTAGGCAAATATACTACAATTACCGCGTGATATGTATATATATATATCTGTATATAACTGTATGTAAATGTATATACATACAATCGTACGCTTATTTCAAACAGATGTGAATGTGCCGAAGTGATCAGTCGTGCGAGAATATGATTCAATCAATTCGCTTCACACGTGTATTTTCGCACCCTTAAGAGCCTATCTGTATTTATATGTATTATAAGTATAAACGCATGCATTGCAAATCATCGCAGTTCTGAATAAATTCAACATTTATCACACTTTTATCTTAAAACTTTCCGGCAATCTCATCTTCGAGATTATGGAATGCACGCTATAATAATTGAATGCAATTACCGATAAAAGCTTCTAATTATGTCATTAATGTTAGAAGCACTGAACTTGGAAAAAATAATCACTTTATATTTATACACATGATCTAAGCGGTTTGATCTTTTTTGCTTCCACTTTGCAAAATAATTTTTAAAAATATGTATATAATATTATTTATTTTATATTTTAAATATCCGTTAGAATAATTCGATAATAATTTTGCAATAAGTGTGTGCACAGAAAATGAGTTAAAATAAGTCAATAATGTTGTTTATTAATTAACAGTGAAACGATTCGCTTCTAATTACTACTTTAATAATTTTATTAGTAAAGATACTTACAGTTCCTCCTTATATACATTTTAGTCAGAAAGGTATCGAAAATCGCTGTCTGAAATATAAAATAAAAATATAGAGTCAAGGACTTATCACAATAATATCGAAATACAAAAACATTGATTATTATGTATAAAGTCTAACACGAATACGTCTTAATTTGAAAACGATAAGAGAAGTAAATCCAACTTTAAAATATTACAGATTCAAAATATAAATGAACATGCCGTGTAAATTTTCGACAGATTTCCCACAATCTCTCTTAAATAAATATTCCCATACCGTTTATAATCCAATCATCGATGATCCAATTAATGCGGATTCCAGTCTCTCGGAAAAGTCTCTCACAAACAAGGGCGGCTATGAATAACCCGGTCGATGAAATCAAATTGCTATTATTCGCCAAAAGAGATTCCGTCATGCGAAACGTATATTTTGTCGGCTTCAACTTAGCGGACTCGTATTCGGTCGGGATTTCAGATAGTTACTGAACGCGAGAGATGTACATTGTATACCTTTAACGATATATATTCGCGACTTTATAGCTCGGGCTACCTGTAATAACTGTAGATAGAGACGACCGTGTTTGTTTGCAATCAAGTTCGGC
Source organism: Nylanderia fulva (assembly GCF_048542155.1). NCBI lineage: Eukaryota > Metazoa > Arthropoda > Insecta > Hymenoptera > Formicidae > Nylanderia > Nylanderia fulva. The sequence continues at coordinate 1,699,893 of NW_028190293.1, forward strand.
GCCCTCGAAAGCTCGAGTGTAAACATTACGACTGTCAGTCATGTAACGACGACGCGGTTTCTGGACTACTGCTCGATCAACTGGTCTAACAATGAGTCCCCTGATTCGTGCTTGTTGAAACTTTCAATTGCAAGAACAAACAAAATGAAAAAACTTTTGTGAACGATGGTGTGAAATAATAGAAGAAAAATGCTCCGACATTCCTCGATATACATGAAACAATATTGAAAATCTATTATTGAAAAATCTGTAGAAAATCTTTTACTTGCGCATTCAGAAAGATTTAATTATTTCGAAAAAAGGGCTGAAAAACGTGACACTTCGAAATTTCAATTTGACGAATTTACAATATATTAATTTTTTCATTGTTTATTCATATATATATATTAGGGTGGTCGTTATATAGGTTTTTTCAATATTTTAACGTTGGATGGTCGTAAATCAGCTCTAAATGTAGAAAAAAAAATCTCTAATTTTTTCAGATTTTTATTTTGAGACCTGAGTCTCCCTGTTGACATGTAATTTTATTAATAATTTTATTAATACCACAGTTCTGCAGCTGCTTCTGTCATCAATTTTTGTTGTAAAGAGTTTGAAATTTTAGTGAAAAAAAGTTGAAACTATTTGAAAATACCGAAAATATAGTATAAAATAATATAAAATAGTTAAATAATATAAATAGCGGAATAGCCCATATAATATTTATGACTATCTTTTATGAAAAATTAAATAATTTTGTTCACTACTTTTGCAGCTGACTCCATCTAGAACTGAAGTAAATTAAGTATTTTTTCAAATTATAAAAAATATAATATAAATAATATTTAAATACCATATAAATGAATAAATAAATGAACTGATATAAGAATATAACATAACACGTGTAAACAGGGAGACTCAAGGCTGAAAATAAAAATCTGAAAAAATTAGAGAATATTTTTTCTACATTTGGAGCTGATTTATGATCATCCAACATGATGTTCAATTTAACGACCACCCTAATATATATATATTTCCTTGTTCTTGCGAAGAGGGTTCAAATGATTTGCGTTTCTTGTATTCGATGGATGCAATTTTACTTTTTATTTCCCCAGATATAAACGTATAATTTTTTTAGTTCACAGATTACCATTGTTGAAGCTATTGCGACAGAGGATTCGGATGGCAAAGCGGCTCGCGATTCGTCGTAAAACAGCGATACATCGAAAAAGCATCTACGCCGAGCTCTCTACGCGAAGACGATAAAACCAATTCGATTCTCTCTGTGAAACACGATTGAGGATAATGTGCAGAGCGAAATATAGATCGAGTATAACAAGGGATCGACGTTATGATACCCGGACTCATTCGGAGATCTTTTGACTTTGAAAGACAACGCGAAAGCGACTCCTCGAGCCGATATCTGACAACAAAGGTGAAAAATCATTCTCTTTCTTAATGAAACTTTTTTTGTGCTTTCGGTAAAGGAGATTTTATCGATTTTAAACTTTTAAAGGTGTATCTGCGAGAGACGAGCGAATGTCTTTTCTCGATATACCGATAAATCTATATAATCATTCAGAAGGAATGTTAAATGGATGCATATATATGTAGATGGTGAAGCTTGTATACACGCATGAAAAGAAAAATAAATCTCAAAAGTCATAAGCAATCTGTAAAACGAATGATGAAACATAACATATTTTTAATCTCTTATTCAAAAAGATGTATATTTTTTTTATCAAATATCATGTTCATGAAAAAATAATCTCGTAATTTTTTCTGAATTTTAAAATTTATTAGACTTGCAGATTATAATCGACCCATTAGCATATTGTTGTCATGAATCAATATTTATTAACAAAACGCCTACACTTTTACTATTTTAACGAAAAAAAAATCGATTTGAGAATAAAATTAAAACAACGCAATAACGAAGAGTTAATTAAACCAAAACTGATACAAATAATTTGCAGTTGTTAAATTCGAGGGGCTCGAAGATACGGCCAATATTGAAACAAGCAGGAAAAACGGATAAACGAAGACGGAGGAGCTGGCTAAAGTGAAAATGGTAACGTGAAAAGGGGCGGCGGGATCGAAGAGCAGTGCAAAACCGGGACGAAGTGGTTCGAGAATTGCGAGACTGAACGATGGAAATGAACTCGACGACGACGACGGTCGATCTCAGTTATTACAATGTTAGCAAGTTCGCGCAGAACTTCAGCGGCAACGACAGCAACGACGGTGGACCGGTCGAGTGTAATGAGCAGATCAACACTAACGGCCTGTCCGACTTCATCGTTTATGGCATATTCATCAACCTGATCGGTCTCTTCGGGATCTTCGGCAACGCAATCTCAATGATTATCCTGTCGCGGCCGCAAATGAAGTCGTCTATCAATTATCTCCTGATTGGACTGGCCAGGTGCGACACGGTGCTGATCATCATCGCGGTAAGCAAGAATGATCTCCCTTCATTTTCTATATCTTTCTGTCTTTTGCATTTTCTCCGCGAAATTTTTAAGTCCACTTATTAAGTTTTAAAGAAAAAGAGAAATAAAGAATAGAAGTATAAAAATTGCAATTTAAAAGGCTAGGACCGAGCAAAGCATAATCTTTATATAATTAATGAATGAATAATGAATGCAGTAAATAATGGTATATTTATGCAGAGTTTCATTTTCTGATACTTCGAGAAAATTGCAAAGTTATTTCGAAAAAAGATGTACTTTGTTTAACTTACAAAATTTTTAAATGCTAACATTAATATAGAATTAGATTTTACGGTAGAATTATATAATACCGTAAAATGGCGTAGAATATTGCAGTTTTTATGCAAAAAGAAACGATCAAAGTTAATCTACCTGAGTGGCCGAGTTATTTCTCACCATAATTATGAAGAAACGACATGAAAGAGTTAGTATATTAAACGTACGCTCATCTTACTTTTTACTGGGTTTTACGCTTTTGAATAATATTTTACTATGTTTCTCTTTCGTTTATATTGTATAATAAAAAATAATAAATATAAATATCAATATTTTATACATATATATTATTTGTCAATATATTTTTTAATTATTATTTTTAAATATTATTTTTTAGAAAGGTAACAAATAAATAAATATTTTTCATTTTATATTTTATACACATAAAACTTAAAAATACTCTCTCTTGCCAACGAGGCATGGCATATCCCTTTTCTCTGCGCGATACACAAACAACTGCGATGTTCACAACTCGCAACTCGTTGGAAAATCAATGTTTAATTGGCACACATGACCAGAAACGATTTTCGATTGGATCGAACGATTTTCGGGGAATGCTTCGTGATTGCAGCCAGATGACCCAGCACGTTTACTATCGCCATGTCTGGCACCTGCCAATCAATCACATCCGTATCCCACAGCTAAATAGAATTTTTCAAAAAAGATTCACCGTTTCGTGTCATTTTCGAATTGCATTTCAAAGAGTTCATGACGATGTTATCGTTATTTTCTGGATAGATAGGTTTTGAAACACTGAGGACAATCAGATCAAAAATGATATATGAAATTATATGAAATATTTTTATTTTATGAATATAGATATTGCAAATTTTTCATTCATTTAATTTTTGATTGATCTAATTTTAATAGAATATTAATTTTGAAGATATGTATAAATAACGATGTTAAATATTACAAATTTCAAGAGCTTAATTTCACAAAATAAATAGCATCTAATAAATATTTAAATACAAAATAAATTTATAAATTAAAAAAAACAGAGAGAGAGAGAGAGAGAGAGAGAGACAGCGAGGATTATTATTGCCAAACATACCAAAGTTTTGAAAAAACTTGATGAGAAAAAATTGTAACGTAGATTTGCGAATATAAATTTATATCTCGAAGTGCAGTTTACAGTTTTGTATTGCGCTCGTTAGATTTTTGTTTATTATTAAAGTGTAATCTCGTAAGGTTTAATTAACATCTTGCACACGAATTTTCATCAAGGCGTTATTTTAACTGAGATTCTATTCGTACCATCCTTTCCAAATGTAAAACTCTTTGCTCCTGTTTATCTACATACGATTTTGGCGATTAATTAATGTTCATCAAAGGCCGAAAAATATTAATATCACGACGTTTAATAATGAATATTCAATATCGGAAATCAATTTTTGCAAAACATACCAGTCGCAGATTTGTCGCAATGATCAAATGCAAACCCCTCATTTTAATATTACCCTTTCAGTTCTGCGTTCTACACAACCGTAAATTTGCAATATAGCCGAGCTTTTCATTAAAATAAATCTTCTTTAATATATATCCCAGTAGCGCATCCCAGTTTACCTCATGTAATTTAAGCTATATCTTTAAACATGTAATTCATAACTTTATATGTATATTGGTTTTTTTATTTTTACCTCAAATATGCATATATGTATACATATATATAATTTTACAGATTTTATATTTTAAATACAAAAATAAAGAGAGAAAAGCTTATTAATGTATGTAGAAATGATCTTTATAAATTGGTAGTAAATTACAGTGTTTTTTTTACAAGATATATGTTTTACAAAATAAATTAAATAAATTATGAGTATAACTAATTATGGTATATTGTACATATATGAATAAAAAATATACACGACTCTTAATTTTTAAAAAGATTTTATGAGAAGGATCAAGACACTCATAAAAATATTGCTGAGAAAATTTATTTCTGAAATATTTTATAATAGCATTAAAATACATTGTGGATATAAATATCGACTGCACGCTACAGCTTTCTTGCAAAAATAATATAATATAAAGAATTGATATGATAGTAAAATTTTTATTTCTCTTTAATTTATTCTCGAAATAAATAAATTCGTGTCTCGGAGGAGAAGAATTAATATCGTTGAATAATTCACGCGCGTCTATCAAAATATTATGTAAATACAATATGAACCACACGTCAAGCTTATGTAAATAAATTCCAACGTATTATCTGTTGTTTCCTGATCTCGTGAGTAAAGTCGAAATTATAGCATTAAGCGGGTAGAGGTAAGCAGGAACTTCCGGTAAGAAAGATGGGCCGGAAGGGCGCGAAACTCATATACAAGATCCTGTAGCAACTCTCTCGAGACTACATTACATAAGCCACCCCGATGATTAATTAATCATGTGAAGCGATTCTCTTTCTCTCTCATTAACGATCCATTATTGTTCACTTATCGATTAAACGTCACGAGTAGGAAGGCACCTATAACTGCATTTTGCAATAAATAGTTAGAAGGATTATTTATTGAAGAAAAGAAGAAATATGAATCTTGAAAGTAATTATTGCGCACGAGAGTATAAAATGATTAAAATGGAATATTTTTCAAAATATAATAAATAAATGATATAATAAAAAAACTTTCTTTTTATTTAATTTTAAAAAATAACTACTCACTTTATTACAATTTTTAATTATTATTTTAATTACTATATGTACTGAAATATACGCAAAAAGATTTTAATGGATATTTATAATTTAGAAAAGAGCTTTAATCTCATATATAAGAAACTCTTATCATTAAGCATGAAATTGTGAATGATATATAAAAATTATACATTTACAGGTATTGATTTACGGATTGCCGGCGATTAGCACGTACACTGGCCTATTATTCGATTATAAATTTATTATCTATCCGAAGATCATCAGGTACCTGTATCCATTAGCTTGCATAGCGCAATTTGTGACGGTGTACCTGACGTTAACGGTGACCTTAGAAAGGTACATCGCGGTCTGCCATCCGCTGAAAGCCAGATCCTTCTGCACTTATGGACGGGCGCAAGTGGCACTCGTGCTTATAGTAATCTTCGCCTTTATTTACAATCTACCCAAGTAAGTAATAGCTGTAATTCAAGCTGTGTCTTTATCTTATCCTTCACTGTAGTTATTTTCTTTAATAAAGATTAATATATCGTAATAAAAAAAAGATTAGTAAAAATTATTTCAATCAAATTTTTGATCCACTGTAGTCTGCGTTTTCTGTTTTCGAATTAGTATAAAAAATAATTATAATGAAAATATATGACAGAAAAATATGTAAAAGCGGGAAAAAATATTTTTTAGATTTATTATACTCTCAATTAATTGTATAAAGGATAAAAATTATTATGTAAATTAATAAAAATGTTATTTTATAAATTTGATTTAGATTCTGGGAAATCTCGACGTACACCGAGAGACATTGGAAGTATAATATCACAGTGTACTGTGTCTCTCCGACGGAATTGAGGAGTAACGATTATTATGTCACCTTGTACATTCACTGGATGTACTTCTTCGTGTACTACATGTTCCCGTTTATCGCGCTGGTGATTTTTAACATGGCCATTTATCAACGGGTGAGTAACGTGAGTAAAGTCTAACATCATCATATGATTTCGAAAATCGCGGATTATTTCGTTAAAATAAATATTATACCGTCCAATAATATTTTATGGAAAATAATATATCTCGCAAAAATAATATTTTATTTCACACGTGTATAAACTTTATCCTTAATGTAATTTCTTTCGAATATAAATTACATGATAAACTAACTACGCGAAACAATAATAATAACAACGGGACAAGTAGAGATTAAAAAGATAAAGATAATCACTACTATTATTGCAAAGACGTCATCATTTATAATTATCAAATTCTGAATCAGAGACAATAAAAAATACCGAAAATTCAAAATACCTCGCAAAGCCAGAGATTAAAGGCAAAATATCGAACAGCATGCAGTATCAGCAGCGGAGCAGGAAGCTTTTCCCAATAAAACCGATATTTTCCGTTCCGTTTTTATTAAAACTTCTTTTTAGAATTTGCAATAAGCCCCAAACGGAACGGAAAAAGAGAGAAAAGATAGCTATGTCGATACCGCTATAACTTTGTCGTATAACGGGCCGTCTATAAAGTGACATAAAAATACGAATAATATGCCTGGGTGACGAAACCAATAAAGTTATTCGAACTGTGTATAAGTTCCTTTTTGTATGTGATACACATGTTTAGAATTCGAGAGCACGTATAAGGGTAACGAAATTCACGAACGGTTGCTCTGACACGTGCCACTTGTACAGACCGCATGACTGCAGCTGCAGACACGAGCAATATCATCTTCCTACGCGGGAGATGTTTACAACCAAAAATTAACATTACAAAATTATTTATGTTCTCTGTTACATTTTTCATAATCAAAATAATATAACCGAAAATTAAAGAGAAAACATATAATATAATAATATTAATTATTTCAAAATATATGTTCCTTTTCTCTTATAATTAATTTAGCAAAGAAAACTAGAAATTAATATAATTTAATTTGATATAAATTAATCAAAATTGTCCTTTGTTTTATAACTTCAAATAATTTATATAAAAAAGGACCATATTTTTGTGTGAAAAATGTGCATGTAATTGTAATTAATAGATCTTTTCTCCTTATATATAATTTATTTTGCAAGAAAATAATTACAAAATGGATCTTAATATATTAAGAATTGATAAATTAATATAAAAAATTATATATTTTTGCAATCTTGAATAATCTATAATCTATAAGATAAGAACAGTCTCACCTAAAGCATTGCAGGTAATTTGCATTCTCAAACAATACCAAGACATATAATATCATCGCGATAAGATTTAACCGCAAGGTCGAATTAGATTCATACGATCCTCGGGGGTCTGAAATTACAAAGTAGCGGTTGTCGAAGGACAACAATTTCCCTTGGCTTTCCCTTATCGCAAAACTTTAGCGCCCGCAAACTCTACCCTTAATTCCGGGATCAGGATGTGAATTTTGGTGGCATATTCTTCGAGACTTCCGATGACTTTACACGGACGAACGAAAGGCATGAGTCAAATAAGAATATTCATGCGGCAAATGAAGGCAATCGCCTAATCTTGGCTTGGAAATTCTTACGAGATTGAAGTCCGTTGATGTTTCTCATCCTCGCGAAAAGTCGAGAGTACGAAAATCATGCAAATAAAATCAAGAGTGAATACTTTTGTTTTTATTAATACATAAAAAAAATTAACGTGAATTAAAATATCAGCATATATATATTTATATTCGTATATTGTAAAATTGTTTTTTAATAATTCGTTGTCATTGCGATGATTTTTGACACAGCTTAAAATTAATCTCCTATGAGATTAAAAAAAGAATAATTTATTATTCTCCAAAAAGAAAGAATAAGCGCATGCGATGCAGTTAGGGGTATTTACTCTGCTTTTGTGTGATTTGTATTTCGACCCTATGTGTGTCCATATCTTGAATAATAAATAATTCTATTAATAATAATTTGTCGCACGCGAAGAGCGTATTCACCAGATGAACCGAATGCGGTAATCCGAGGTAACGCACAGCAATTTGGTGACACGCGACGCGCATAATAATCCGCCACGAGCGAGGCGAAGTCTTAACAATAATTAGCTCTGCCACTTTGCCGTCGTAATTGTTTTAGCTGACGAACACGTAACTTACGTTCTAGAAGCTGAAGTCGCAAAATCAGAAGAAAAAACAGAAATAAAAGTAAAACGGATTAGAGATAAATGATGTAGAAATAAATTATTGTAGTAGGTTTATGAAGGAAAATTACGAGTTTGCAATGTACACATTTTTAAAGTTTAGATGTATTTAAATTTTCTCTTATATTGTTTTCTATTTTAACTCTTCCCACGAGGTTAATTAGTTTGTTTTCCTTTCTTTAATAAAAATTGAGATTTTAATTAAACATGTTGTATTCTATAATAATATAAAATATATTTAATTTATGTTTTAATTATGCACAAATTATCATTTTGTGAATTAGTTTTTAAATAACAAGATATAATTTAATTATTGAGCTTTCACATACAACTTCCCAATTAATTCATATTATGTTTAATCAAATATTTATTAAAATACATTAAAAATAAATAATATATTAAGATCTATAAAATGCACATTTTATTAGCTCGAAAACAAAACATTAATCATTCATTTTAATCCATAAATTAATCATGACACATATGCTATAATTTTATAAAACACCTATAATATAATTATCGAATTATTTTTATATTGACAGTTCTTCGATTTGTTTCGTCATAATGTTACAAAATCAATGATGCTGTTATATTGTCTTATAAAAACTAGCGCAAATAACTGAAATTTCAAAGAATAATCATTCTCATGAACGAGAGATTCTCAAATCTTTTTTCGTTCCGCTTTATTAGATCGTAAGTAAAATATAGCAACTTATCTGGCATTTATTCAGTGCTTTCTTACGCATTTTCAAACGCTACGTGGGCGAATTTGGAAGCCACGAAACATTCAAGACGAAGAGTGTGAAATATATAATGAACATAAAGTGCAGAAGTACTGAATTTCATACGCAAATTGCAATGTCCTTGCTTGATATTACCTATCTTTTGCACGAGAATTACATATTATTGCACAAAGTAGTGTAGAACATTCTGTCGATTATAAGTACTGGTCGTCTTTATAAAGAGAATGAAACAAGCAAATTATTATATCAAAACAAGATTTTTCTGTCTAAAAAACATTTAATAAATTTTATATCTTACGTTACATGAAAATTTGCACATAATGTAAAGTTTTATAAAAAACATTGATCTTGAAATTTATCTATCGATAGTTTAACTATATCAATATATGGATATTGAAACAAACAAATTAAATATTTTTGATCATTTATATTTTAAACATGACTGTTATCTCTCGATATTATTATTACATAAAAATAAATCAATGTCTATAATTAAAATTGAAGGCGAATGAGAAATTATATAAGCATCTCATACAATCAATACTATACATATTTTGCCATATTAATTTAAATTCAAACAAATGTAAATTTTGTCTGTAATATTTTAGAAATATTTTCTATACTTCTATTTTCTTTTGAACAGAGTTTTGCAACCAAAGTTTTATGTATATAGACTTAGCAATATAATATGTATATCTTTCTCTCAATCTAGAAACTAACAAATATAATCAAAGTACTAATAAGATGTTTTTGTATTGAAAATTTCACGGCAATCTTTCGGAACCAATTCCAAAAGACGAAGAATTCGACTTTTCACAGACTTCGCAAGATACGACTTTGCTGAAGAGCGATCGTAAATCCGAAAAAAGCAGGTCAGACGCAGTTTAAAGTTATACCGGGGACTGCTGCAAATACAATGTATCTCACATAATTTTACGCCAAAATAATACGTGATTTAGTACGAAGTGAACAGCAACTTCATATGTCTGGGAAACTGTTGTTATTTTTTACGTTGCGGCAAAAAAGCTGTTGGAGCTATAATTTCAATACACCAAGTGTTTCACACTTTGTTTTTATCTTTCAACTTTTTCACTTCGAGAAGTTTTTCACTCAAAAAATTAACTAATTGGCAAAACAATTATATCGATACCTAAATTGTGATAAATTTTGACAATTCAAAAATTAATTAAAATTTTAGAAAAAACTTTTCATAATTTGTATAAACTTACAATTAGTTAATTATTTTTTATTAAGGATTGAATTAAATATTGAAATATTTGATTCAATTTATTACAAATATATTTATTAATCTCTTTGTCCCTTTAATTTTGTGTCTATTTTTTCCTGAAACTAACGATATTTAGGAAATATATTTAATGTAATTTTAACTCAGTAATTTGCATGGCTGTCGCGTTTCTGTTCTTCCCATTTTTTGACAGTCTCTTTTTCACATAGAAAATTGCGTTCGTCGCATCTTGATGAAATAAGAATCGCTCATTAACCTTTCGTCGCTCTTGTAATTAGTTGTGTTCTTTCACAAGCGCCAATTAATCTTTTTTCACATTTGGAAGTCATTACGAAATCTTTTATTTCTCATTTATGTTTTATAACATTAAACAGCACTCGTGAAAATTTAACGTCAAAAAATTACCTGGCCAAAATGTCTCATAAATCTTATAATATCGTAATTCTGTATTATTAATCTCACTGAATGAGCAAATATACCATCGTAATTCTCGTTATACAGAATCACTATTGGCAATTATTAAATATTTATTCTTCTTTTTTTTATTTCATCATATAAAAGACAATGAAGTATTTATTATCGAGATATAGATATATAATAAATAGATGGTTCTTTTATAACATTAATAAATATTATATTATGAAATAAGATATATTGAACCTCTATTGATACAAATATAAAACATATTTATTAATTAGTTTGATTACATATTGTCTTGAAAATGAGAAATGTATTAAAATCTAAAAATTTATAATTTAAATTAAAATTAACTTTTGAAAATAACTAAGAAATAATTGGATTACTTGACATTTTTTATTTAATGTCCTTTTTCATTAATTTTTCTCAGATTTAACTTTTAAAAATGTTTTTTACTTTTACATACATAAAAAAGTGTAAAAAAACAACAGATTAAATCTGACGTAAAATATTCTTAATTACATTCTCGCAAAGCTATGCGCAAAAAATCCATAAATCACAATTATATATATTACGTGCAAATTTAATTAAACACATCAAATAAATAGAACTAGATTTTTTCAAACTTGCACAATAATTAAACTTGTGTTTTTCCTCTTTGAGTAATTTTTTAAATAATTATCCTTTTATAATGTGTATATGTATATAATTCTGTAATATTTTATGAAGTATTTTATATTATGTGATTAAAAGCTAAATTACAAGACAATAAAATTAGAAAAATGCAAATATACGCATAGAATCAACCATGCAAATTGTACAATGTAACATTGAACCACTTTAAAAATATATACACAGAAAAATTAAATTCCTTTTCTGATAAAAATATATTTTATGCTTCAAAAATACATTTGATTCATCTAGATAATATAATTTTACTAATTGAGCCATAATATACGGGATTTCTTCCATTTCAAAAAAAAAATAAAGAGAAAAATTTATTTCTTTTTGTTCGAGAAAATTTATTATTATTCCCCATAATATAATTTTGGGCTTGGATTTTCATTTTTTAGGTGAGAAAAGCAAACAGAGATTTCCAACAGCTGTCGCGTCATCAACGTCGCGAGATCGGGCTGGCGACTATGCTTCTATGTGTAGTAGTGGTGTTTCTGATCTGCAACATTTTGCCCCTGGTCTCAAACGCGTACGAAACATTCATCGAGGATCCATCACATTGGATGGTGCAATTCGGCAACTTGCTGGTAACCATCAACAGCAGCATCAACTTCATCATCTACGTGATCTTCGGCCGGAAGTGTAAGAGGATATTCCTTAAGCTCTTCTGCTCGTCCAGGTTATTTGTACCTGGACGAGACAGTCCAGAATTTCAGACGTATGATGAGTCTATCATCACCAACACGACGAACATCGAGTTAAGAAACTCAGTCAGGCACGGTCATCTCAATCGCGCCAACACCATCAGCTGGAACAACAACGTGTCCAATGGCAGTACCAGACAGAGTCTGAAGAGCGGTAGACCGGCCAGTCCCGGTTCCTGCGTCTATTATCCGGCCAGGACTCCAGCGAGGAGTCCCAGTCAAATGTCGAGGACCTCGAACGATAGAAACAGTTGGAATAGAAGAGAAAATAGCGATTCCACGCTGTAGTAGATAACATTATTCCTCGCGTTTATTAGCGAAATTTTAATTAGCTAAATATTTTAATCAAATTTCAAAAACGTCCAAGTAGTGAGAGAGAAAAAAACAAATTGTAATTCTAATGAGCAACAAATACAAGCAAAGCACATTAAAATTGGTGAGATATAAAGACAGTTTTTCATTTTTTTATCTGTTAATTTGCTAAAGTGAACTCAACTTATAATATCTTAATTTTTTGTCGAGAATTTTAATTGATCAAAACAGATGAAACAAAACATATGAGAGTACCATATTATCATATATCATATGTATAAGTACTTGCAGCGTTTTCCGATTTATTTGATATATTAATATTTTTAATTAATAATTTGTAGCTAAAAGTGCTAAGAACATCAAAAAGGATCGTAGCTGATATAACGAATAATTAGTTTGTCACTCTCTGTGAATTATTTATTACTAAAACATTATCTCTGATCAGAATTGGAACAAAACAATCCGAAGAAGTGAAACGATTAATAGACGACTATTTTAAAATAAACAACAATCAATATTCTTTTTTTATTATCCAATCAGGAATCTTGTGGAGAATCTTAATCAGGTATTGAGAAAATTTATAAGTCAAAAAATAATTCATTTATCAAGGAACAATTAATATAAAAACTTTTCATATGTATTATTCCTAAAATCATCTCAACAGTTCACATCCAGTTCTTGGATCTTCGAATTCAAACAGATGGAATAATGTAAAAACGAGATTCCACGGTGCGGTGGACAATTGATATTATTGTTCTCTTGGGAAGAGCTCGGACCAATCCTCTTCATGTTCGAACTTCGATATAAGAAAAAGGATCGTTAAAAATAACAGTCTTCTATCGCGGAAGAGTTTATAAAGAGCACTTCTTGCAGCGATGACCTTTTTCAAGTGATTCCGAATAAGTTCCATATTGCTTCCGACGATTTAATCAAACAAAAGAAACTGATACTATATAAGTTTTGATGCAGCAACCTGAATAGTACTTTGAAAAGACAGACTAGAATTACATTAAATAATTATGCTGCATAATGTTTCTGTCGCTTTTTTATTGTTTTTTTAATAATTAGAAGCATGTATAGCACGATATATCAGCTTTTGATAGATGAAGCAATAGAAGATTTCTCTTTTTTTATGATAAAAGCACTACATAATAAATGTATAAAGCGGAAAATAAAATCAAAATTGAACTTTTAAAAGCTTCGTTGCGAAAGAGAGAAAGAGGGAAAAAATCGAGTAAATCATATTAAACCATAGTTATAAATTTGACTTAAATAGTATATTTTATATAAGTAGAGAATGACATCTTGACATCTGTAAATAAGGTAAAACATAGGCAAACAAAAAGCTTTCAAAATGGAAAGTTTAACTTCATTGAAAAAGTGTTATACAAAAGAGAAGTTAAAAAGTAATTCGCTAATACGGATCTGCCAGGAAGTTTCGCGAACTGAGAAGTTTCAGCGAGTTGATCACATACTTAGCTCTCCTGAGGAAATAAATCGGATTTCGTCGAAAGTACAGAAGTCAAGAGTATGACATTCCCTTGGGGGACTTTCGTAGGAAGGCCGCAGAGAATGCTGCATATCTCTTACGTTTTCTCGCGAACTATTGCTCTTCAAAACTTGCATACCGATCAGTCTCAAACGACGTTAACTTACAAAGGAGAAATTTTATTACCCTATGATCAATGAAAGTCGCTATTGACACTACTTTCAGCAGGCTTCAACAATTTTTCGAGACAAAGTAAAAATATTAAAAATACGTCGCAATTTTCTCAACATCTTTTAAGCATAGTTTGAAAGGGATAATTTAGAAGATATATTTTTCTCTTAAAAACTCTCTATAATAATCGGTAAATCTATAATAAAAAATAAATTTACAGAATTTTCTATATTTTTCAGAAACTTCAAATATTTTTCTAAATTTATCTTCGCGGAACGGAAGATCGACACGATCACACTGTAAATATTTTCTTTTATTTAGAAATGTAAATTTAAAAGAACGAGGATGAGATGAAGCAAAATGAAAAGAATGAATGCACTAAAACGCCAAAGAAATATAGATAGTATACTATTATAGACCTTATTTAAAATATAAATGTTAGCTTTCTAAGTTTCATGAACATATAATGTAATATCTGCACTGAAAAAAATTACATTTACCATACGCGAGCGGAAATAAATATATATGTATTTTGAAAAAAAAATTAGAATTACTACAAAAATTAGACGTTAATATAAGAGAATTGTAAATATATTTCTATTTATAAATTATCAAATGATATCCATGCCGACTTTAAATATACCTTCTCCCTCCTGCTATGTAAAAATTATTTATTTATAACTTATATCAAAATGCTTTTAATTCGATAAGAAAATATCAATAATGTGTCTAGTAAAATAGATGGTCCAATTTGGCGTTTCTATCTAACAAGTAATGTAGTTGAATAACGTAAGATATATTGAAATTTATCTTAACAATTTCCGAATATAGAGATATTCTCTTGCTAAAAGTAGAGGGAGAGGAGTAATTAAATTTAAGTACAGAGGGAAACAAAACGCTCTCGTAGTTATACGACAAAAGAGATTCGCCATTCTAGTCATGGAATTTCTATCAAACTCGTCTAAATATATGTACACACATACATACATATGTATTTTTTATATACGTACATATATATATATATATATATATATATATATATATGTATGTATGTATGTATATGTATATACTCGTATATTTAATATACATACAATAAGACTGTATATATTATGTGAATCTACTATCCTGCAAATGTTGTTTATCCTATCCCACTGCTGTCTTGATATTCTTGTAAATACAATGTAAAAATCATCAGGTAACAATAAAACAACAGCTGGGAAAAAAACACTAATTCGATTACAAAACTCGAGATGAAAGAAATTTACACAAAATTTATTCTGTTTCCTAATTCTCGAATAAAAAATATGAATTTTAAAGTTAAATGGTTTTTTGTTATTTCTTTTATATATTTAATACTAAATCATCTAATAATTTTTTTTAATTAATCGCCTTCAAATGTACAAAAATTAAGATTAAATTATTTATGAATTCCAAAAATTCTCTCATTGAACAAAATTACAATTATTGAATTAGAGCTTTATTCCAGCTAGCATTTTTATTCCATCGCTGCTAAAGCATATCGTACAAATTGTTTCCATGTATTATCATTAAT
This sequence comes from Nylanderia fulva, assembly GCF_048542155.1. Lineage (NCBI taxonomy): Eukaryota > Metazoa > Arthropoda > Insecta > Hymenoptera > Formicidae > Nylanderia > Nylanderia fulva. Next base: position 1,715,731 of record NW_028190293.1, read on the forward strand.
AGCATTCTTTAATTTAATACAGCTAGAACATTAGTTTTGTCACTCATGTAAATGTACCTTTTCTCTACGACTCAAATGTGTTTTAAATAAATTTTATTGTACATAAAATAAATTTAATGAATCTCTCAAACATGTGAATTACAATTCAGCCCTTGATAACAAATAAGCTAATTTATATGATGGAGTATCTTAATATATCATTACAAGGAATTTCCATGATTGCAATTGTATTTCCATGATTGCGATAAGATATTCATATATATATATATATATATATATATATATATATACTTTCTTAAAATATTGAACAAGATGATGATATAATAAAGCGGATTAAATTATACAAAATTTTGAAGATATTAATTAAACAAACAAAATATATAGTGAAATATATTAATGGAATATACTCCACTGAATATATTATTCAATCATTATACAGTATAATTGTTTCTTTTTCTAATTTTTTATATTTTAGCAAAGAATTATTAAACAATAGATACAGAATTACTGTATTCACTTGAGACTATGTTACTGCAAATTATGACATATGCTATCTTGGTAATGAATGGTTACCCATGGCAACATATCACATTGTTCACAGAATCAAGCATCAAGCAATAAACAAAAAAGATCTATAAAAGATAATTTAACTATTTATTTGAAGAATTTGAAGGAGAGTTACCACACAACGTATTGTATTACATAATGTAAAATGTAACTACAGTTTCATATCATCTGAATTACGTCTTTTTCTTCGGCTTCAAGTAAAAGTACAAAACGATCAGTCCTATGCCAGCGTACGTCGCCTTCGTCACCTGGAAAATTAATCAAGCATTCAAAAATCCACTCCAAGGTAAACTTCATCGACAATGACTTTCAGGTTAAATCACTCACGTTCGCGCGACCATGCATGGTCTGGCTATTAAAGTGTTTTGCTAAACCAGTTAGCTTCTCCCCGCCTTCGGTCATTTTTTTCACGATGAAAAATTAAATCGATCGCGAAAATTAGTCGCAAAAGGACTACAAAAGTTCGTCAATATGAGAACTCACTGGCTGATCACGATCAGCTGCTGGTTGCCATGCTCGAGATATATCGAAGGTAACTCGAGATAAATCGAAAATAAATCGAGATATATCGAGAGAAGCCTCCTGGTTTTAAATCTTGTTCGATTCTTGCAAAATTTGTTCTGCAACATTCTTGAATATCTTTCTCAAGATATCTAAATATATTCCATATTATAAGCGCCAAAATAATTTAACTTACATTTTTTATATAAATTAAATTATTAAATTAAAAGCATACTCCTTTTTTCTTCATTCAGAAATGGAAAAGTGATCCATTCACATATTTTATTTGTATTACATAATAAAGTTAAGCGAAAATAAATAATAAATAAACACAATGTAAGTGTACTAATTCTCTAAACTTCAATATCTTAGAATTATAAAAATGGAGTTAGGCTCTTTTGGCGCTCAACACCTCACATATAAATGCGATTTGATATATATATATATATATAAATAATTATGATTATATATATATATATATATATATATATATATATATAATCATAATTATTTATATATTTGATATAAATCTTAATCTAAAAAATGTCTTAAAATTATCTAACAGCATTTACTTTTTCTAAATTACAAAGATTGTGCTTGATTAACTGTTATAAATATTTATCATAAATGTTTTTGAATATATTTGAGAAAGACAATTGCTAATATTTAGGATTTATGATGTAGGTGAATATCACATATACAGCAATCAATAGTTTTTTTTTAACTCGATATATTTTATAAACTTATCCTTAATCATCACACACAATAAGTCTTCTCATTTAGAACAATTGATTATAAAAATCTTTAACATTTAATATTTAAGTCGTATTAATATTTAATATTTGAACTATCGAGTACTGAAACAGGGAATGTTCGTAATTTCATTAATTTTGTACGTTCAACATTATTAGAAATAACAGTATGATAAATGAAATTTTATGATTAATTACATACATTATATAATAAAATATACTTTATACTATCATATTAGTTTAGTCATAATTAAATAATAAATGAGTAAACATATATCATATGAAAAACTAGAAAATTTTTGGTATCTTTAAAGCAACATTATTGTCATTATAAATGTAAAAAAAAATTAAAAAATGAAAATTACCTTATTAACTATATAAAAAGAGGAACTCTGTCGATCACAGATGTAAACTTAATTATAAACTTGACAAGCAAAAGTTATATAAAACTATCTACATTGTGACACGTTTTAAGTAATTATACCTTCTATCTAAAATTTTTCAATGCATATTCTTCAATACGTTGTCTTAAATCACGGTAAACACAAATCAATGTCTAAAACAGAAAAAAGCATGAAGTTAGTTATATATATTCGATATTTATACATGCACACAAAATATTTCGTAATTAACATTGTTCATTATAAATAAAAAAATTATTTCTTTTTCGAAAAAACATTATGTATAATTATAATTTTTTCGTGATTGAAATTGATTGAAAAATTTAGATATCAAAAATACTCACCCACATATTGAGCAGAATAGAACCATTTACAAACTCCTTTTTCTTGAAAGCATTATCTATTTCCTCTCGAGTGACTATCTTTAACTTGCGTAATAATGACAATCCGCTTTGTAACGAGATTAAATGAATGGAAGTAATACGTTTCTCGGCATCTCGGGGAACATTTAGAGGATAACTAAAATTTGAATAAAGAAGGATATTTAAAAATATTAATTTAAAGTTGAAATATGAAATCTCTGTCCAATTTAAATATAAATATATGTGTGTTCGTGTATATGTTAAAATATATATTACATTTAAAATATTCCAAACTTACTTATCAAGTTGTAAAAATTGTAATGGATATTCAGTTCTTTTGACTTCTTTAAATGTAACTTTTACATTCATCGCTTCTATTACAGCAAACAAACGAGAGCACAATTTGAAATTCGTAAAAGTTTGTATAAATTCATAGGTCAACATCCAACCTTCGTTCTCAGTGTGAAATATACATGACACGTTTTTAACTAAGTCTGTAAAAAATGGAAAAATTATTAATAATTTATTTTAACAATATCAAGATAAATAAAATAATTCAATTCATTGAATGTTCGATAATGTCATACGTACCAACTTTTTGAAAGACAAAAGAGACGTCGAAAAAAAAGTCGTTGTTCTTATTATTATGTTCTATGCATTTTTGGTTTTTAATATAACATAGGTTGTTCAAGAAATTGTTATACATATGTTGTTCTGTGTCATTCCTTTGGAAAACGTAACTTAAATCTACCATTCCACCTTGAGTTACAGATTCTCCTCTGTTTTTCTCACAATTCCAATCTTTAGAAGATGAAAAATTAATCGACGTGTTAATTATAGGTTTCTCATTATGATTTTGCGAAGGAACACTTCCAATTTGCGATTTAATCAAACATTCAGGGATCTCAACGTGTTTCCAGGCTTGAGAGAAGATGATGCGCTCGTTTGTTTTAACGTTTTGTTGATGATAAATCGATTCGTTGTTTCTAATCTGTGGTGAATTTTGCAACGTACAATCAGTTGGTGGTTGAGTGATGTAGCTCTCGTCAATGTGCGAGCTATTTTTCAAGTACGAACTAGCTATATCGTTTGCAGACGGCGAGAATAAATCCTTCTTATCACATTGTCCATTGATAGACACGTTACGATCGTTCTTAAAATCGTTATTGCATGCGTTTTGTATCACATCTGCATCCGTTTGCTTCTTCTGCATATTATACATAACTGGTCCGGCTTCGTAGATGACTCTAGGAGTGTAACCTTCAGCACTACTTATGTTATTAACGTATTTCGGAATCGTAAAGCCACTGTTCTCTGCATGAATGTTTACAGTTTCCATTTTTGCAGCGTGTTCTTGCAGATTTTTCATAGGCAGATACGATGTGGCATTCGTATCGTAATTATTCGCCATCGGCTCGCTCTGCGTCTCTGGCCTCTGCGGTATCTGCATGTTATCAGTCATCGAACACCTAAAAGGATTCGTCTCCTTGAACATATTGGCAAATTCGCTATTCGCAGTACTAAAGAAGCTTGAAGAATTGCGATTGTTATTAGAAACGTCAGTGTTCATCGATATCATTGAATAGGCCTGTTTCATCGCAGGAAAGTTTTGAGCGTTGCCCTGATCGGTGTTTGGGAAAAAGACATTAGGTGTAGGCGCTGATGATGATCCGAACGTGGAAGATACAGAGCTCGGAGTCCGGGGTACCGGGGAAGACGGTACTTGAACACGTGGACTGATTTTATCAGATTGATGCCAACTGGACGAGAATGTATAATTGTTCGAACCGTAAGTGGGAAACACGGGATGAGTCTGCATTGGTCTGTCGTCGCCGAATGAATTCGATAATAATAAATTGCTCAAATTGGCCGCGAGCTTTTGATTCACGAAACCTTCGGCATTCAAGTTCGGCATTGGCGAGTTAATATTTTGCGTAGAGCCAAACTTATCCGTCGTCTCTCTCACGAGATTGAGCGACGCTGATGACGATGTATCGTTGTCTAGTGGTTTCAGCGTCTTTACGAACTTTTCAAGGAATCTATTCAAATGATGCTGGATTATCATGTGATTCTCAAATATCTTTTTATTGAGCGGCGAGCGTTCTAGTAGATCGTATAAAAACTCAGCCAGCATAGTGATCAACTGCAAGTTCTTATTCCAGATGGTCGTAAATATCTGCTTTCCTACGTCATTGGGGATGACATTGTCGTTTATAAATTGTTGGTCAGTCAAAAATGGATTCGTTGTCATGTCCTTGTTGTCAGAACTCGATGTCTTCGATGTGCTTCCGAAGGTGTATACATCGTGGAAATTTCTCGCTGATATGTTAGGCAAACCGGTTTTTTCGCCGAGAGGTGCAAAACCCGGTGGTGGTCTCATCCAATATTGCTCGAGGTTTTCGCGAGACTGAAGAGGAGTCTGCTCGGAGACCGTAGGTGCCATCTCATTCAAATCCTCTGTGGACGTTGCCTTGGAATGGCTATCGGATATTAGGTTCTCCTCCGCGAAGCAGTACGTCGGCAATGAATTCGAACTGTTTACTACTACGTATCTCATTATGCTTGCCATGTCGACGGCATCGCCCTGAGTGATGAAAACAAGAGGGAAAAGATCAGATAAAGTGATATGCGTAACGAAATTTTTGCTACATGCAGATTAAATATTTGTAATATTTCAACACGCTCGAAGTAAAAATTTAAAAAACTCGACGATTAGAAAAATAAGTTTGATGTAATGTCTAATAACATTTAACCGAGGCAGAAAGAATTCGGGAAAAATTATCACTTTATGTGATCGTAGCGTGTTTTCATACTGACTGGTATAATAACTTTACACACATTTTTTGCTATTTTTCAATATCTTTATTACACACGACATTTGTATTTTACGCAACACTACATATAACATAAGGTTCAAATTTTTCCCAAAATTGAAGTAAATTAACATTTCAATATTTGTTACATAACTGCAATATATATATATATATATATATATATATATATATATATATATATATATAATTATATGTATAATTATATATATATATATATATATATATATATATATATATATATATAATTATATGTATAATTATATATACACAATTGTATGTATATATATATATATAAAAATTATTCATAAGTATCAATATTTGTTACATAGCTCTGCCAAAACTATATATATATTTATATAATTAATATATATATATATATATATATATATATATATAATTATTTTATATATAATTATTTATATATATAATTTATAGTAATTCGTGTCCTTAATAGAATTGTATATTTTATCACGTATAGACATATATAATAGTATATCACTTAAATAATTATTAAACAATTATGAAATATTTTTATTGTTAGTGTTAAAATATTTCGATGATAAATCACATTGTTTGTATTGATTAAAGAAATTAAAGAAAAAATCTATCTATAGTTCATTATGCTAAGAAATTTTCTCCTTGAAATACAATTTTATTAAATTTTTATAAAGTCGTCATCATCATCTGAGATTTCAGTCAGTTCTGCAGATTTAATTAGTGAAAGAGGTATATAATAATCCCAATCTTCATTGCTATCATCGAATTCTAAATCGCAATCATTTAACACTGGCGGATCGAATGTTTTCTCGTTTATGTTACTCGTCGATTTGCATATCACATTATTCTCAATCATCGAATTGTCGGCCGATTTGTTTTCTTTCTTGTCGTAGCTTGTGTCACAGTTCGCTGCGGTTTCTCGGTTACTCAGATCATCGGAATCCAATTCATCTTTGCTCGTCGCATTTTCCGAAATTTCATTCGATTTGCTTTCTTCCTTGTCGTAGCTTGTGTCATTCGCTACGGTTTCTCGATTACTTAGGTCATCGGAATCTAATTCATTTTTGCTCGTCTTAGTTTCCGAAATCTTCAGTACCAGTTCCAATATTTTCGAAACGCGCGGCTTCTTCTCGACAGTCGCATTCGATCGTTTTGCATCGTCAACGTTACAAACAATCGTATTAATTGTCGAGGATTGATCTTGCTTCGAATCCTCCATAGTAAAAGAAGTGTTGGAACTATTTTCTGAGGATAAAAGATTTGTAGTCTCGTTGATGTCGCGATTTAACGAAAACTCACTCGAGGACGTGGACGCAAGTTTCTTAAAGTTGCATAGCTCGGTACTCTGATTTTTAAAATCCTCGTGTTGTCCGACGTTTGACGAAAGCGTGCTAGTACTGCAGGAAGATGCAACATACTCGCTACTCGAAGAGTCTTTCGAAGAATAGGGGCTCGACGAAATGCTCGAATCCACCGAATTAATCTGCATACGCTTTATTTTATCCAACAACAACTTGTATCTGGAATTGCATACTTTATCAGTTGTTTTGGATTCAGGACTTTTATGCGCAATATTATTATTATTCGTATTTGCATCCAAATCTCTGTTCTCTTCTATTTTCTGTTCGGTTCTTGTTTCACACGTTTCGCCATTTCCGTTTATCATCTCGGTTTGATCTGACCCTTTTGAAGAAGTTACACCATTGGTCTTAATAATACTCGTATCGGGACTCTGTGTATTTTGGGATTGAGTGTTATTACACAGTGTTTCAAGTATGTCCCCTGGTACAACTACAGCTGTATACTTATCATTGTATACTTCCATCCTGTTTCTCAATCTTGCCATGGATTGAGACACGTTCTTGAAGTGATAATCGATATTCTTCTCAGGCAAATAATATTCCTCCTCTTTACGAGTTATATTTAGAAAATAAGGGGTAGCAGACGCTGGCTTTTCCAAATGATTTAATTTATGCGATTTCGATTCATCTTCCGTTGTATTGCTTTTATGCTCTTCAATGTCCAAATTATTATGCGATGTAACGATTGTTTTAGAAGTAGAATGACCATTCTCTTTTATTATTGACCAATCAAAAGGCTCCATCAAACCATGTCCACCATATAAACTTCTAAACGTTCCGAAATCTTTCTTATTATTTTCCTCGTTGTCGGAATCTCTGAGAGCAAAGTTCATATTCAATACACCATTCGTGACACTTCTATTATCCTCGTTAGCGAAATCCGTATCCAATGAACTAATCTTGAACTTTCCATTATCGTTACCAGCAAAATCCATAGCTAATGCACCATTCTTAACGTTTCTATTATCCTTGTCAGAATCTCTAAAGTCCATATTTAATGTATTGTGTTTCATGCTTCCATTATTCTGAATGGTCTTCATATCTGAATCGACTTGTTGCGCGTTATCTTTAAAATCATGGTTGGGCTTTGGAGCCGAAGTACTTGAAGTAAAATTGGACGAAATATTAGATGTTTTCAATTTTTCCAACAATTTGGCCAATGACTTATAGCGTCTTGGTTGTTCGTTTCTCGAACAATCTGTTGGCTGCGATGTAACATCCGATGATTCAGCAATCGGTAAATTAACCGATGAATTCCGTAGCATATGTAAGAGAATTTTTTTATTAGACGGGATATTACGCGAAACCTCCACAGTTTTACTCTCAATATTTTCACTCTTTACATCAAGTAATTTGTGTGCCCCTTTACTACATGGTACCGATTGATTTCTATCGTGTCGCGTTTCATCTACATTTACTTTATTGCTTTGTATATCGGATATCTTAAGATTGGGAATTGGCATAGACTTTATTTGCGCAGCATCAAGGCATGCCAAATAATGAAGATACGCATAATTTTCGCACATACGCACCATTTTACCGCATTGCGCTAGTTTCTCTTTGATTAACCAATCATTTATATGTACATCTTCTTCTTCGCTTGTATCAGACAAAATGACTATCATGGAATTGTTCTGTAAAAATAGATACCGAATAAATAAATCTATAACAAAATTGCAATTTTCTGTAATACTATTATTAAACTACATATATATAATTTAATAATATTAGAGTCTCATCAATAAAATAATATTAATCTAATTATTTTTTTCTTACATCAAAAATTAATATAAAGATAAGTAAAAGATATATATTTTACACAATAATCATAAAATAATCTAATAAAGCTAAAAATTAAAGCAATTTGGCATTTTTTGTGACTTAAGAAATAGAAAATAATCTTACCGCAGCATCAACAGACATTATGGTTAAGGCTAAAAGAGTTTCATCAATTCTGTCGAGCAATTTATCTATCACACTCTTTTTCCAGCTATCACCAACACATGGCTTAACGTTATACAAGCCACAAGGTATTGCTTGAACGCGTAAAAAGGAGAACTGTTTGTGCAAATAATATATATCTTCAGCTGGATAAGTTTTCAAAGTGCCGTAGTCGTAAAACATCACCTATTGAATGATAAAAAATTATTATATAATGTAAATATCATATATTGTAATTAATAAGAATCACTCTCAGAAACTTAATTTTATTATTTGTATATTATTATTTATTTATTATATTTTCACTCACCGTTACTCTGAAATCTGGCTTTACGGATTTAATGATTGCTCTGTGCCACCTACCCGAATATATACATGCACAGTGTAAACCCTTTTTTAAAGCTATCTTTGGAATAGTGTACTTATCCTTATTATAATGATAAAATTTACTGAAAACAATAAAATAATCTTAGATTTAAATTCAGATTCTATTGTTAATACACAAGCAGTTGATTGATCACTAGTGCACTTACTCTAATTCATCCATGAATCCCTCAAAGCGTTTCTTGTTTTCCCGTAGATGTACCCAAAAGAAGTTTGGATGAAACATCTCTACAATGTACACCTCTAAATATTTTCTGTCACGTTGTAAATCAGTCACCAATATATGCTCCACGCTGTCGTTGTAATTCATTACATCATCAGGTGCAAATATCTTGGTTATGCTAGAAGACTGAAAAATTATATAGATCAATTATTGCAATATTGTTGGAGTATATTATTATAAATTGAGAGAAAAATTATAAAGTAATTATATAAAAATTATATCTTTTATCTGAAGAGAATAAAACAATCTTAACATCAATAAGTACAATTAAGAATGTTCAATGCAAAATATAGCTTGTCAACTTATATGAGGAGTATCAAATAAATATAAGCATACTAGAAAAACTATTGCTTATCATTTTGCTTATACTTACGACATCCGCTGGAATCGGTGCATTATCATCAAATTGTGTTCGCTTTGCATTATGTTCGTCATGTTGCTCACATGGGTTTAATCTTATTTCGCTAGGCTTCGCCGAGTCTTGATCAGGAACTGTCGGCTTCTTGTCCGCGCTGTATAACATGAAGTCGTCGGTCGAGTTCAATCTTGTCATATAAAAAATGTTCGGCAAGTGAGACACGTATTCGCGCACGCTGGTAAAGCCTAGCTCGATGTAATTCAGATGTACGTTATACGCCTTCAAATATTTCTCAGGCAGCTCGGCGCACCAGATACCTTCTGGATGTTGTCGCACCAGCTGATCCAATCGTGATTTTGTTCTATCGCTTATCAGCGAAGAAACATCAATGTAATCAGTTTTCGTAGCATTCGTATTATCATCTCCATTCGTCGCAGCAAAACATTCGTCATTCTTACAATTGTATATTGTTGCGTCCTGTTCATTATTTGCAAAGTTCGCAGCGATTTGCTCCGTGGACTTTAGTTGTCTCGGATAATTACTATTTGCATGATCGGCCGGATGATTAAAATCTTCATCGCTAGAGTCTTCAATGAAATCAGATCCCTCATCTCCTCCAGCATACACTTCCGATGGTCGCGGCATGTTCTGCGGCTGCGACGTCAAAGACTGCGGATAATTCTTTATCTCTCGCAAAGAATCATTCGCCGCATTCGTAGGAAAAATCCAATCACCGTCCAGATATAAGAAATGCGACAGCTCGCGCATTTGGTCCCGGATGTCGTAGATGGTGAGCGTGGTATGTGGCAATTGCTGCTGCACCATCATCATGACAGATTGCACGTTCACTCCTCGCGGATTGTTCTTAACATATGTGACGATACTTGATAGCAGATCAGCCGGGATCCTGATCCGCGGACGTTGCATCTGCGGCATGTGACGATTTATAAACGGCCGACGACAAGGCGGAACGTACTTCTTCGAGATCGAGGCCTTCTGACGGGATACCAGTGAGCTCACGTGTTTGGTCTTTTCTGACGCAATCCCACGCACCTGGTATCCACCATTGGCCCACTCGACTACAAAGTGCTCAGGCATACTTTTGAGAAATTCCACGAGATTGGCGTAGCCAAATTTACGCCAGGGTATACGTTCCTTCTCCATCTCATAATAGTCCCGATCGAGAAGTGTAGTCGGAGTAGGTCCTGGTCGAGCAAGTAGACAGGCCAGGATAAGCTTGCGAACTTCATCGAGGCTCGTATCATTCGTCGGCATAGCGTTGAAACTTTTTTCTTGTCCTTTTTATATTTAACAGTAAAAGTCTTCTTATTACTGGAATACTGCTACTACATGAGAAGCGTTTGTCTCTCGCGATATCTTATCTACAAAAACTGAAGCCTGTAAAAGAAAAGAATTTCTTTTTTCATAAAAATGTATATAAAAAAGATTTCAAAAGTCTATCGTATATGGTAGTATGTATACATTGGGCATGTTTCGATATACACTACTAATACTGAAAATCTACATTATGTATATTTACATTATGTATATAAAATATATAATAAATTAAAAAATATTACTTATTTCTTTTTATGTACATTATCCACACATAACTGATAATGAGCAGGTTCCGATATACACTGCTAGTACTGAAAATCTATAATTTTCATTATGTATATTATAGATTTTCAGTACTAGCAGTGTATATTGAAACCTGCTCATTATCAATTATGTGTGAATAATGTACACAAAAAGAAATAAGTAATATTTTTTAATTTATTATATATTTTGCATAATTACATACAAGTGTAAAAAAATATCTTATATATCAGTAAAAAGATAATAAAAGATATATCATAATCGCAAAATCTTATGTAAGATTATTATTCCTTTTTAAAATATTTCTTTTTTATCATAAAGGAAGAAGAGAAAGAGAGATAGAAACAGCAAACTGGATCTGAAGCACAGATTCTCAATATAATAAGATAGAATAAAACTTAGAATAAGAATAAATTATTGTGTATGTGTGTGTATGTATGTATAAAAAAAAATACATAGACAGGATTTGCAAAAGTAAGAATTTTAGAAACAGCATCAATGTGAAATTAAAATCAATATGTTAAAATTGTATAAAATTCTATCTGTGTTATATGTAGATATTATTATATAATTGTATAGATATTATATTATTGTATAAAATTCTATCTGTGTTATATTAGATATTATTATATATTATTAAATATTATTACATATTATTGTAATTATATATTTTGTTAATTTTTTGTCTTCTTTTGATTTTGTTATGGTTTTCATAAGAAATATAAATAAAAAAAAGCGTATGTATCAAATTAAATCCCAAGGGAATTCCTCAATAAAATTGTTTATCTATCTTCTAGAAAAAATAACTATGAGATTTTCATGATATATATACCAAATCTATTACACACAAATCAAATATATCTTTGTTTTTGAATTAATATGTAAAGTTTAATACATGGAATGAATCTCACTCCTAAAATTAGAACACATTTCTTGCTTTTTATGAAAAAACATCTCAGAATGCTTTTATCTCAAACAAGTAGCTCACATTCTTTTTAAACAAATAATTTGATGCAAAAATAAGAAGGTATATGAAACAATTCTTTTATAGAAAAAATTACAAACAAAATTAACAGAATTCTATACACTATACAAATGATCACGCTTATTAGCGTGTAAATTCTACAATAAATATCAAAGTTTAATGATATGAAATACAAAGTTAAATTTTATATTAGGCGTTTTTCTTTTTTTTTTTTTTTTTTTTTTTCCATAGAGAATACCTCCAATTTTTTAAGTTTAGCACATGCCTTTCTTCGAATGTAAAGATGAGTTAGATAACTTATATGAAAAAAAGAAGATATTCTTAAAACAACTAAACGATATAATTTTAGCTTACCTATGATGTTAATCCTTATGAGAATGAATAACTCGACACCTCTCGACAGCTAATATATCTCAACCTTACCGCTCTTGCAAACCTCATACGGATGATATGACCAAGCAATATGGCGTCCTACGTAAGAAAGAACTTTTCGCGGTTCTCATCCGTTTAGAAAAGGATATTCGAAATCCCTTTTATCTAAGACAAAGAGAGGTAGAATAAGAAAAAAATTGAACGTGGTAAGGTAAGGTTAAAAAGTAAAGTTACACTCTAAACAAGGATGTTTATCTCCGTTTTATCTTTCTCGCTTGACTACTTTTATGTGGCTTCCACACACAGAAAGCGAAAATATTTGCCTCCAGGTAAGAAGTGACGCAGTAGCCAATCAACGTGCCGCTTTTTAAAAGAGCTGTCAGTTTATTGGCTACCATGTCGCTTCTTGCGTGCAGGAACTAGAGTCCCTAGAAATAAGCATTTTGTTAGACTTTTATTGGCTTTAAGGGTCGGCAGTACACCCAGGCAAACTTTGAATTGATATTGGAGACCTCGTGCGGTGACAACGCGAAACTCCGGTTTCAGTGTTGCCAACGCCGAGAAACCAATTCTCGGGTTTTATGTAGTGGTGTATGTCTGTACACGTACATACACCACTGCATCGCTCACGCGGACGCACGTAAGAGAGACAAGGACCGATAATCACGTGTTCTCCTTGTTCCACTACCGTGCCGGTATACGCGAGATGCCGCCTGAAAATGCTTTCTGGCCTTCCGTAGCAGAAAGCAGTAACGTAGCAAGACTAATAAGCACCTATTTTTGTAAATTTTATATATGCTTATGCACATATGTGGATATATTATTTATATATAAATATATATATATATAAAATATACTAATTTACTCTCAATTATATATGCTACTGTTATTATTTATCATTAGACAATTATAAAACAGAGGTTATAGATTTGGTCTGACTACACTGGCCTCAAATTAAAGTTGTATATATATTTATTTTAACGTTTCGACCATACGGGATGTGGTCCTTTTCAAAAATACAGATTGGAATATCAGAGAGTTACAGCATTTCGTCTTTAAGATGTAAGCGCAAATTATGATTCGGAGAGATTTAACTTGTCAAATAATAAAATATAAAATAAATTATAAAACATATACATATATAATTTGTAGTGCTATATATATATATGTTTTATAATTGTCTAATGATAAATAATAACAGTAGCATAATTGAAAGTAAATTAGTCTACAATGTTAGACACGGGTACTTGTTAGATTTGATAATTTATTGCTTATACTTTTTCGAGAGACAAGAATAAGAGAACGAATATAAATTATTATTAGCTTGTATAGCAATCATAGATTGACGAATATGCATGGTTATTCTTGATTTTTTTTCTATTATTGATGTTATTGTATAATTTGCTCCATAAATACTTATAACATAAAAAAACTTATGTCGAGTAATATTGATCAATGCAAAGGATGTTCAGTATGTATCACCCAGTAAATTATTAGAGTTCAAATATATCAATATCAATTTTTTAATAATATATTGGAATACAGAGAAATGATAAAAAAATATATTTCGGCAATAAAAATTTTATAAATATATTGAAAATATTTTTACTACACGAGCGCGCGCGCGCACACACACACACACACACACCCACATACACACTATATAAATGCAAAATAATACAGAAAATAAATTTTTAATAAAAATCAACATACCAGCTATTTGTGTATGCATATGTAGCTGCAAGCATGCAACGGATTTATTACTTGATAAATTTATTTACGGACTTATTTTGCATTTATATATATATATAGTGTATGTAATTGTAAAAATGATTAAAATATTTTCAATATTTAAAAATTTTCAAGTTTATCGCCTTATATTTCTATAATTTTTCTATATTCTAATATATTATAAAAAAATTGATATTGATATATTTGAACTCAAGTTTTTTACGTGATTGAATATTATTGCATTGAGCCATCATACGTTACTCGTAAGTTCTTTTACGTTATAATAGTATTTATGTAGCAGAGAGAAAGAGATAAGAGAGAGATTATACAATACAACTTCAATAATCGAAAAAAATCACGATAACGCTATTGTCATATCTATGTGTGTGCATATATATAAACTTATATATTATATATTTTATAAATAAGTAAAATATTATGCAGACAATGTATACAATATAAAATGTTCAGTTTGTGCTATGCTTCAATCAATAACACTGGTCGACAAAAAATGACTTTTTTCAGGTTCGAAGATTTCCAAAGCGTATTTTTGTAGATTTTTTTCATGCCGATTACAAATTCGGCCGCAAAAATTGCGTATCACGTCACGTTTTTTAGATATCTTGATCTAAAGATGCAAAAAAGGGCATTTTAGATACTTTTCCGTAAAATATATAGCTTTAAATTGGGATGTGATAAAAAGTGCTACGACGGCTCAAAATAAAACTTCTTGTAGTTTATATAAAAAATATATAAAAGGTCGAACCTATAAACAGTTTATTGAAAAAACTAAATTAAAAAATTGAAAATATTTTTTGCACGTTTCCTTATACTACTAATACAAAGTCTTTAGAGGTTCGATAGATAAAATATTTATAAATATTATTTTATTTGTACATAAATATTTAATTATTTATATAGATTTATTTACAAATATATAAATCATAATAATTTGAAACACATTATGTGAAATAATCTACATTTTTGTAAACACACACACACACCCACACACACATATGTAAAAGAACAAGAATAGCAATAATTCTTGCCTAACATTATCTTTCAATTATCGTTTCGTGTACGCAATATATGTATTTCGCATTATGCATCTGTAACAAATTATATCGAATGATTTATTATTTGCATATTAATTTGCATATTATCTACCCAGACAGCACCAAGTCTAAAATTGACGCATAAGATAGCATTAAGAAATCTTTAAGACAGCTATTTTATGATATGATATCAAAAAGACATCTTAAAGATATCTTACGCGCCAATTTTGGACTTGGTGTTGTTTGGGTATATAAATAAAATATGTACACAAATAAAATAATATTTGCATAAATATTATTTTATTTGTACATATTTTATTTACATAGATTATATGCAAATATTTAAATAAATCATTCGATAATTTATTACACATTTTATTTATTATATAGATTTATATAGATTATATGCAAATATTTAAATAAATCATTCGATTATTTGTTACAGATGCATAATGTGAAATATATATTGCGTACACGAAACGATAATTGGAAGATAATGTTAGGCAAGAATTATTGCTATTCTTATTGTTCTTTTACATATAATATACATATACAGAGAAACAATGATAATACGAAAACCGGTTCTTGCTGATATCTCCCAATAATCGCATTCGTTCAACGCATTAGTGTTTGTGTCTACATGGATGTTACCACATATGCGATGTAAGAGAGACAAGGACAGAATGATAGTCTCTCCTTGTCAAGCTGTTAGCTGTCAGTATGTTACCACGGAAATTTCCCCTGCTCCTTATGAGTCTAGTGAGAATCTTATAGTCCAGATATTTCATAAAATAAGTGACATAACTTTGGTTTTTTTTTTTTAATATATTCTTGATATAATAAAGTAGTCCGCCAAAGAGTCGGATTTTGCATTTTTGCTCTGAAAAATTTATAATAAATAAAATACGGACTCCTGGCTAACCCAACCTTACCCGTTACTAGCTGCGCATTCCCCCAAGTTATATTATAAATTTTATTTTCATCTTTTTTTCAATAAATAACTCTTTGGCGGACTGCATTTGAGCTTACTGATTAAGAATATCATAAATTTAATAAGATTCATTCAGTAGTTTCGCTAATATCTGGAATATAAGAATCTCTAATTCCCGGCCGGCCGATAGGCGTCTCCACCATGTCGCCTGCCGACCCTTAAAGCAAAATACCAATTATATCAGAGAAGAGGAAGCGCTACTAGATAGTAGCAACCAATCTAGATTACGTAGATTCTTTGTTCATAGAAACTAATCTAGTGGCGCTAGCTTCATTTTCTCTCTGATTGGCTGACTTGAATTCTCATCTCCTTGCAATCGGACTCTATCCACGACCATGACCAGTAAATAACTGGGTACACAAATTATTGGGTATTATAGATACAAATTACTGCGTAAGTATTTTCTGTAAAAAACGTCAAATAATAATGACGAAAAACATGAAAAAAGCATTCTCGATTTTGGATTTCACGTATTAATATTCCAATATTAATTTAACCTAATAAGTAAAACATATAATATATATAGCATATATATATATTTTTTTTTTCAAATGGCAATTCGAAAAGCGATGCTTTTATTTTACACGTTGGAAATAAAATAAGCTAAGCATATATATATATATATATATAAAGATAAAACATTATTTATAGAAAAGTTTCTTTACGCACAAATTAATGTGATAATAATTTTTATAATTGTTTCGCAATCTTAGATTGTAAAATCGCTGCTTGTGCAAGACGTACAAGAAAAAATATATAATTTTTGCTTATGCACAAAAGCGCAGCAATTTTACGAACAAAATATTGCGAGAGAATTATAAAAATAATTACGTCTTATCACATTAATTTTTGAAACATTTATATATATCCCTTATAGAAATTTATCACTAATAACCCCAATATTTCGAGTACTTATAAATTACTGTATATCAGTATTTTATAAGTACTCGAAATAAAGTGATTAATTGGCGTTACTAGTAATAAATTTCTACAAGGGATATATATTTACTATTTGGGATAATGCATATTTTGTAATAAAATATAAAAAAGTATTGATTTAAAAAAGAGAGAGATAAAAAGATATATATATGCGATACCTTCATATCAGAATTTCGCGATGCAAGTATAAAAATTGTTTTAGATTTGCAAACATATTATTAAGTATATAATATGCAAAATGCACAGTCATAAATTGGATCATATAGATATATGTCTATAATTAAATAATATATCATAAAAAATATTTATAATCTGAATATTGATGTTATATATCTATAACAGCACGCATATCTCAAAGACGTTCAGAATTCAGAAAATATATCCTGAGGATGTTTGAATGTCCTCTGCATATCCTTCAGAATGTCTTTCGGATATATATATTATGTGTAGTAATAATTAAATCTAAATCATAAAAAAAATATATAACCTGAAAATATTGCTACATCTTTTATATATATATATATGTATATAAGATATAGCAACATTCAGATTATATATTTTTTTTATGATTTAGGTTTAATTATTACTACACATAATATCACTTTTGCAGAATACTTACAGAATTATTTGACAGAAAATAATTATGAAATTATTTTTTTATTTTATAATGACCTCTTTCTAATTAATTGCATGTTCATGTATAAATATTTATGAAATTCTATATATCATAAATTGATAATTATAAACTGCTTAATAATACTTGTAATCTTTGACAGATTTACGATAGAGAAAAAAATTAAACTTGAAACTTAATTAAGGCTACTATAATTATATATATTATCTCTGGCCTTTTAGACACAAATCGCACTCCATCATCCGCATTGCAGCAACGTGTAACGTGTAACCGCAAGTAGGCGTTCTAGACGACGAGGAAAATAAGATTGACATTAATTCCGTTTTGGATACGATGAGGGTTTACGAGAGAGAGCTTACAATAAGCTGCAGAATAATATATAGGATCAATACAAAAAAAGTGCACTTTAGCATCATTTATCCGTAACAATAATTTAATATTTTGTAAATAATATAATATTTCAGCTTTTGCATCTTTTTAATTAACATTGTAATTCCCATTTAGCAAGCACACGTCATTTTAACGTTTAATGACATCAGTTTGCTACTTGGGTTATAAAGTAATAGAAAGCTTATTTTATGTATTTCTATATATATATATATATATATATATATATATATATATATAAATTTTTCTTTTTGTTTTACTTTTTCGCAATAAAAATATAATATATATATATATTTTTTTTTTTACAAAAAAAATACTATTGAAAACATTTCAGAAATCAAATTAATTTTATTAATTTATTACTTATCTTTTATCTTATCTATATACTAAAATATATTAAATTAAATTAAGAATTTCACTGTATTTAAAATTCTCTTTTATTGTTAATAATTAATATCTCAATAATACAAATAATGAAATAATATTATTGCAACAAATATATATATATATATTTATATTGATGAATCATCTTCGGAACTTTCAAAATCAGCGAACCACGCTTTATGTCATACACGTAATCTAATTATAATAGACATCAATATTACACAAATGTCATATAACATGGTATATGTATAATTATCGTTAATCTTCAGAACGATTGGGCGTATATAATCAATTGTTGCTTTCTCTTTCAGATATTGTTTAAATTTGAATCTGCATTCATTTCAAGTGCAGAAAGAAAGAGGATGCGTATTATGAAATGAACTCGAGATCTTGCGGATGCACCAATGCAAGGACTACACATTTGAGAATAGATTTCATATAACATATGGTATGCATAATTATCGTTAATCTTCAGAAAAGATTGAATATATCTCCATTAACACATTAACGTTATATATATAAGCGTTTCAGAAACGTTCGAACCTTACGTTCATATAAAACATATGTAAATGTCCAACTATAGTCAAACGTTATACAATACTTTTACTACCATTCGTTATTGAGGCTTATTCAATAGAATTTTAAAAGATTGCAAATTTAATTAGGTACATCAATATTCTCTGTGCACTAAAAAATATAAAGACTCACAATTCTTCGAGTGATACAAAAGTCTTTAGATTTTTACTGTTCTATACATACGGACGTTCTCATCGTTAAAGAAACAAACTGCATTTAGCAAGTTAACAAATGAAAAACCTTTGTTAAACGTTTACATAACGTTAAATATATGTATCCCGATATAACTGGAAAATCACCGGAATATATCCCGGTGATATATATATAATCAATAATTGTTGCTTTCTCTTTCAGGTATTTTTAAATTTGAATTGCACTCATTTCGAGTGCAGAAACCGCGAGAGAGCTTGCATTATGAAACGAACTCGAGGTCTCGCAGATTCATCAGTGGAGGGATCGGCTATAGTAGGGGTAGAACTACTGTATCGAGGGTCTCTCTCTCTCTCTCTCCCCTACTAGTAGCGACATTTAAAATCACACTGCCGCTCGCCGCCAAACGGCAGTGTTGGGTGTCAGTCTGCGCAGCGGCGCGTTGCGTTGCTTAGCTCGAGAGAGTGGTGAGTTAGCCTGAGAAACCCGCCGGGTGGTTCGCTAATTGAAGTCCCGCAAGATCGGGAGCTTCCGAGAGAGTGTCCGAGAGTGCAAAAGAAGAAAGACAGCGAAGGGAGAGATAAGAATCATCACAAATAAATTGGACCATTTTTCATCCATCAACAACTGGTCTGACGTTTCTCGCCCCCTGTGTAAAAAATGGCCCCGTCGTGCTTTGAGGTGATCCTCGTCGGCTTCATCCTCGTGCTGCCGTTCCTCTACGAGACCAGCCGCACCTTCCGTTACTACTTCAAGTTCCTGGTCTATTACGGCATCGTAATGGTGAACGCGGTGCTTCTGATGCCCCTCATCTCTCTGCGACCAGGCAACGTTAAGAATTTCTTGTTAGTATATATATAATATATATATATATATATATAATCTTTATATATAGGGTACTAACGAAAAAAAAAAAAACAGGTATAGACACTGTACTTGCGCGATTGATTATTGAACTTCTGAAATCTTCCAAAAATATTTCTATCAACGATAAGATAAAAAATATATCTGTTATCGATCATATAACATAACGTCTATGTATGTGTATGCATATGTGCGTCTCGCCGGAAAACCCCCATAAGCGCGATCGATCGATATTGCGTGTGTTATTGCGCTCGTTCGCTCGTTGTCTCGTTTCGTGTGTTATTACACGGTTCCCTCGTGTGTTTCCCTTCGTACGGTCTTCCTCGTGCTAGCTTGACAGCGGGCAACTCGAGAATCACCGGGACGACCGAACACGGGAATTTATTGACCGATGCTCGCTGGTTGTTTAGTGGGTGGTGGTGATGGTGGTGCCGGCGGTATTTGTGGTTGTTATTGCGAACGTCGTGTCAATGTTAGTGCTGGATATGAGTGGAGGCGGAGAGGGTTTAAACTTGTATCTCGGAGCTATGAGAAAATGAGTCGCTTCCCTATATAATAATGGTACTCTTTACACACAACAGAACAAACAGAATAATATATATAAATACTGTGAAGCAATATATATATTTATTATTTATATTTCTCACATTTAATATTTTACGTCACATTAGCGTTTACGTAAATAGAATACGTAATAACGTTGTTATTGTAAAAAAATTGTAAAGTGTGCGTAGGAGTAATTAATAGAGACGGTCAATTGGAAATCTCTGTGTTAAGCTAATATTTATATTCGTACGAAATGTTTGTCGAACGTATCGGTTGACTCTTAGATAGAAAAATTTCCTTGGTGGAAATTCTTTATTCGATAGTCACTCGTTGCATATCCGATAAATTCATTATACGACAATGTAATATCACCTTTATATTTTACTCTTTAGTACCGGTTTATTGATAGTAAATATTTGTGTTAATATGCTGCCAGCATCTCAGATCCAAATATTTTAGATACTATCTGTATATATTCGTGCATACACCATTAGGACATCGTATATATTAACATTAATTTTTATTCCATTGATCAGGAATAATTATTAAGCAGTAATTTAAGATCTTTGCAATACATTGATATTTATCTTTTTTGAAACATTGAAAATCATAATTTTTGGATCTTTTTAAACTATGATTTCAGCATAATTTATTCATATGGTTTTTTCTATTATTTCAATTTACTTAATTTCTTTACACACATATATTAACATTGATTTTTTATATAATATAACTTTATAAAGTCGATATATATACATATATATATATATATGTGTGTGTGTGTGTGTGTGTGTGTGTGTATTTTTTTCATATCTCTTTTATATCTATTAAAAATGGAAAAAAGAATAGAGCTTAAAATTTAATTATTCATTTTTTTAAAAGTACATTATCAAATTTTGAAACAAATTTTATTACGTGTTAACATATGTGTCAACATATTTGCCAAGATTTATGACCTCTTTTGATAGAAAACAAATGTGAAAGGACATAATACAAAGTACAAATTTCTTTAGAATTTAAAAAATTCTATACATTTCTTGAAAATTTAGAAAATCTTTTCTCTTTAAATTATTTCGATTTAACAAACTTTTCTTTAATGATATATATAAATGTGATATATATATATATATATATATATATATATATATATAAATTCATCTGTAAATTATTTACGCATTCCTTATCTCAATAGAGCGTTTCTGATAAATAGAATTATCGTTTTTTCGTTAATTTATAAATTGTTCATAAAATTATATTGAATTTTAGTTGTTATATATATTTATAAAGTTATTCTGCTTTTGTTATTCTGATTCTTTAAAATCATGAGAGATAAAAAGTTGCATTCTTTAAAATGTTAATGTAAAGTTATTCTGTTCTTATTATTCTGATTCTTTAAAATCATATATTGGTTATTTAAACTCATATTGGTTATTCTGTTTTTTTAAAATCATGAGAGATTAAAAGGTGCTTTAAAATGTTAATGTAATTTTTTTCACAATATTGTTTTATAAGAAATTTATTAAACTACAAATCGAATAAAATAGATGCTACTAGAAAATATTCTACGTAATCTTTAGATCTGTTGTTTTAGGTTGAACTGACTGAATATACAATTCATAGTTTTTATGTTTATTTTTTTCTTTCAATGTGAAAATAAAAAAATGAACTCTGAACTAATGCATCAATCAATTCAACTGTTTTATAAGGAAAATGCATTAAACTACAAACGACATAAAATAGATGCTACTAGAAAATATTCTACGTAATCTTTAGATCTGTTGTTTTAGGTTGAACTGATTGAATATGCAATTCAAAGTTTATGTTTATCTTTTTCTTTTAATGTGAAAATAAAAAAATAAACTCTGGACTAATGCATCAATCAATTCAACTGTTTTATAAAGAAAATATATTAAACTACAAACGACATAAAATAGATGCTACTAGAAAATATTTTACGTAATCTTTAGATCTGTTGTTTGGGTTGAACTGATTGAATATGCAATTCAAAGTTTATCTTTATCTTTTTTTCTTTCAATGTGGAAATAAAAACATGAACTCTGAACAAATACAATCAATTCAACTACGAACAAACAACAAATCTTATAATACATATTGTGTATTTATTTGTACATATATAATCATTCTTTTTTTTTATAAAAAAGTGCGTCGATTTAATAATAATAATTTTTAAACGTGGATATGCGCTTGAATTTTACGTGGAATGGGGGCAATTCTTTCGTACATATTTATTAAGAAAATTATCTAAAATGAAGACATTTGTCTCTATGATTTCATCAAGTCGTAGTTGTACTATATAAAATGTATTTTGCAGATTGGCATCATCGGTGTGCCATCATATTAGTACTCTGCTGGGATTGCGCTGGGAGCTAAGGGGCAGAGAACACCTGGAGAAGGACAGGGCTTGCATAATAGTGGCGAATCATCAGAGTTCGCTGGATATATTGGGGATGTTCGATCTGTGGCCGGTGATGGACAAATGCACCGTCGTCGCCAAAAAGGAGATCTTCTACGCGTGGCCGGTTGGCCTCGCCGCATGGTTGTGCGGTCTGATCTTCATCGACAGAATGAATTCCGAAAAAGCGCGATCCGTACTTAACACCGCCACGAACGAGATCCGGGACAAGAAGGTAAAATCCCATGCATAAATTATTAGCACTGATTATCAATTAGCTTTTTCTGCTATTTTCGATGTTTCGTAGATCAAACTGTGGATATTTCCCGAAGGCACCAGGCACAACACCGGTGAGATACACCCTTTCAAGAAGGGTGCCTTCCATGTCGCAATCAAATCCCAATTGCCTATACTACCGGTCGTATTCTCCTCCTATTATTTTTTGTCGGCGGAAGAGAAGAGATTTGATTCAGGTAAGAAATTGTAAAGTTGATCGTACAGTATATGGAGAACAAAAAAATTTTTATCTAATTAAATTTTCAAGAATTAAGTTTCAAAGATATAAGATTAATGATTATTTTATTTTTTCACGCTCAAAATTTTAATAAATTTATTTATAACAACAAAAGTTATTCAAATTTATTTATATTTAATAAAGATAATTCCTTTTTGAAAATTAGAAATTTTTCAACAACTTGAAATTGATTAACAATTGTTTATTCGAAGATTAATAAACTATTGGTAGAAATATTTTTTATTAATAAAAATGTAAAGAAAATTATTAATTTTAATTCAAGGACACGTTCTCGTAACAACGTTGCCACCCATTTCCACGGAGGGACTCAGTACGGACAATGTAGAGGAATTGTTGGAGAAAACACGAAGCGCTATGAGCGAAGTATTTCACGCGATGAATCGCGAGATCCAGCTGTCCCTCGCTGCCGGTAAGTCGTATGCTGAATGATCGCCATCCGGTGGACCATAACGAGCAACCTCATCTTACAGGGGAATAAGAGAGAATAAGCAAATACTCTTTTACAAGAGTAGCGAATAAACCTCCGCGCGGGAACCAAAGACTAAGTATCTGCTTAACGTTCTCTCATGATATTATTTTAATTTATATTTTAACATTTTTTCAAAGTGAAGGTAGCGTAGATAGCGTTAAATTTTATACACAGTATATATTGCATATTTTATTCCTTATTCTTCATAAATTTATTATTTATTTTTAGCTGTGCGAATCGCACAACAATTTTAAATAGCTCTTTCTGTAATTCTTTCACTCGCATAGTCAGTTACCAAAGCTTACTTATTATCATTGATGTACAAATGTCATTCGTGATACGTGGAACTTTATAGATGATTTTTTATCATAGAATGAACAAAAGATTATTTTAATTTAAAGATATTGCATTTTTAAATTAAGATAAAAAATACACAAGTGAAATAAGTATAAAATCTAACAGAAAAGTTATATGCTGAAGAATTATAAACATCACTTTTAATTAATTAGGTGTAAGTTTAAAAAACAACATATTGTAAACTATACAGCACTCTTTACCATAGACGAGAATAGAAAGAAAAAGACAAAACATTTGACATGATTTTTCGTAGAGTTATGAGCTGTAAATATGATTCATTAGAATCCATTTTGTAAATTGTGGGAACATTGTTAGCATTTATACTTAACAGATTTCACTAAATTACATTAGATATATTTTGTTATATACATATAAGGTATGCTTGTACATTCCTATTTGTCTGTTTTATGCTTCCACTCATTTCTATATGAGATGACATTTCTATATTTTACGTATGAATGATAATTGCATATAATTGTAATTACAGAATTACATTTTCATTTTAAACATCTAAAAAGACAAAACAAGTTCAATTTTTATTTTTTAGCCAATTCTCTAAATATGCATCTTTTTAATTAAAATTTTTAATTTTATTTTATTAAAATAAAAAATTTAAAAGTAAATTAAAAATTAATTTTATAATTAAATAAAGAAATGTATATTAAAATTAAAGAAATGTATTATAAAATTTAATTTGTTGATAAATTATTGATTGTTGATTTATTTTTTTAGTAAATTAATATCAAGATGAAAAGAGAAATAATATTATTACTAATTGTATAATATATTAAATCAGAAACACACATAGTGTATCACATTGTATTGCAGTGTACATACATTTTCACTTAGTTATGATTGCGATATTATGAAAAATTTATCATGACTGATCGTGATCATCTTTTAGAAATCAAATTTAGTTTCTGGATATTTCTCGAGTGTTTGTATATTTATATATATATTGTATTTTTAATTATAGTACGCCCCTGTTTTCTATAATTGAGATAAATGCGACATCCTATGTAAAGAGTCAATGCTTTCTTTTATATTATTCCCTATAAAATTGGGAACTGTGTTCACTTTATAGCATAGTTTACATGATGCTTTACTGCTAACTTATTGCAATTTATTAAATTAGAACATCTTAACTAATGTACTAATTGATGAAAAAGAAAGCAGACTAATTTAAAAAAGCATTGCGTCAACTACGCTTTTATTTTTCTTCCGAGATTATTGCTAAAATTCAGTATATACTATTAAAAATTATATATTCCATTATACATATTTCACTGACATGTGTTTTGCGTTTTCCAATATTGTACAAAATTCCAATATAAAAAGAAAGATGGATTTGGTATAGAATTATAAACGCTTAGTCACAGCCATAAAACTCTTTAACTATAGTATCATGAATCACTCAACTATAGTATCATGAATAAATGATCATATGTTTAATTATTGGTGTCTTGCCAATAATTAAACTTTTATACTGTGATATTACGTTTATGTTTTCTATATCAAACATCAATCTTTTCGTAAGTTATAACAGCTATGTGATAATAGCTGTAACACAATTTAATTAATAGCATGCTAGAATCGTGTTTGTTTAGTCACTAAATAGTTCATTGCATTGACTTCTGATAGCTTCCTGTAATCTTTAATCAGGTAGATGATTTCTGCCTAATGTACTATACAGACACAAATATTTCAAGATATCGATTATCTACGATATGTCAAATGTTCTACGATACGATTAATCCAATTGTGAAACTATATAACTTAAAAATATCACATATACAAGCGAACAATTTATGTAGAAAAGTTGAGACATAAATCAAGTTTTAAAAATTGTATTAAGATGAATCGCTGCGTCTCCAGTTTGCATTATATTAATTCTATTCTAATCTATATTCTTCAACTCGAATTCGCACTGCATGTTTTGCGTTAAATATGATCAATATGTGATACAAACGATAACAGCCGAGTATTATTTTTAGCGTTGCATGTGTAGCGCGAATACATGAATTGCGTCTAAAAATTCGTGCTATATATCACTTTATGAATGAACAATTCACATAATGAAACATGTATCTTTTAAGTGCTATTTATAGATTTTCTAAGATACACTTCTGTTATTGCAGCTGTTGTATTATGTCTTAATGTTACTGTTAATATTGTAACATTTACTTTATATATCGTGATGATTAAGCTCTGTAGAATTGTGCAAATATTTTTGTATCATGAAAATGAATTGAATCTGACAGCGGATCCATAGCGGAAATTATACTTAATCTTGTTTATTGCATATTTTTTGTTGAATAGAAAGAGCGCATTTCGATAATAATGTATTCATACACGAAAGAATCGTAATACTAGCGCCTGATAGAGGACTAACTTTTATTGAGAATACTATTTGAAATTTCTAAAATTTGTTTTTTTATTACATTAGGTACAATCGTGTAACCGTTTGACTTTCACGTTAATATTATCTTCCTGATAAACAAAAAAACGCACAATTTTCAACCAAACGCGTTAAAGCTGCGTTTAATGTACGATTTCTAGCGTAATTGAATACTATTTCGTGCATGAATAAATAGAAATTTGGAGTAAAGTTTTTGCGATTTGGAGAAAAATCTATAGAATTTTTTTTCGTATTTACAAATATATTATCAACATCTATCCTTCTTGTCGAAAATAAAGTAGGTTTTATTATCAAAAATTATCAACGTGTCGTTTAATTATGAAAATGAGATCACAAATCATATCTTTAAATAATACTTTATTTAATTCAAATATCTCCTTCAAGTATTTATCATCTCTGTACCAATTTTGAAAGAGCAGTGGTATCACACGATAGTTTATAGAGCAAACCAAAACATCGTTCCATTCTTACTTCAATATACATAGATAGAATTAAAAGATTAAAATTTAAATGCAAGTGTATCTATTGCATCAATTAATAATTTCATGAATAAAAGTTATGTAAAAAATTAGCATATAACTTATCATCCAAAGAGTTTTGTACTTGGGCTGTGCATTTGTCATGTTATAATATTGATCGATTGAAGCGAATATTAATTAAATGACCACATTCACAAACAGGGTTCAACGAATTATATGAACTCTTTATTTGTCTGCGAAATGAGAGCCATACTGATCAAATTTATTGATTATAATGTTTTGTGTACACTATATCGATTATATAAATAACTGCAATGTAAATTAAAACATGGTTTGCAAAATGCAAGAGCAGATAAATAAAGAAACTTGATTTTAAATTAAGAGTATATTATTTATCTCTTTAATGGCAATAATACAAAGATCTATGAAAATGAAAATAGTATTCATAAAATAAATCTTTTTCAATATTACAATATGGTTATAATTAAATTATATTTAAATATTGAAATATATGAAGTAGAATAAAAGATATAGAACCAAAAAATTAAAATTTTAATACATTAAATTTTCAAATATAAATATAAGTCATTGTCAGTTAAATATCTGTATAAATCAAAATATGTCTAAATTTTTTAATTATTTAAAAAATTTTTTTAATTAAATATAAAAGAACTCTCTTTTGTCTGTTTAAAACTTATAATTTGTAATTACATTGTGTAATATTTTAATTTTTTTCTAGAAAAAAAAATTTGTATAATGTGTTCTATTATTCTCTCTATACTTCTTATTCAATATTTATGTTACATTTTATGTATCAAACAAAAAAAACACAAGATGCACATTACCTAGATTAGATCTACGAGATTTCGTAGATCATTACTGAAATTACAAGTCCATTGTACCACTTCTCTGTTTCTCTTGACTCTCAGTCCATGCCTTCGCTATTGTTTTCTTCATCTCGTCGTCCCCGTCCTGATACATCTTCTTCATAAGATTCATTAGACTAGCCCCGGGATCGTTGTCCTCGCCCAATTCCGGTACAGATGACGATTTCGCATCCTTGATCCTCTTCTCTACTAATGTAATGTGAGACCAATCTTTGGCAACTTTTTTTGTGAGTAACACAACAATCATATCAGTCTTTATTTTAAAACTACTCTTCTCGATGTCGATTTCAGCACACAAATTATTGATTGGCAAGTTATAATTTTTGTTATCCAGACCAAGTACTCGCAAATCCAAAGAATCTTTTGTAAAATTGCAGATGATGGATTGTTTGGGCAACTGATGAACATCTTTCAATGTTATATAGATTTTCACTGTTGTGAGCGTCTGGTCCCATCCATAATTGTTCAATTTCACTTCATAGCACTTTTGGGGACCATTGAGCGAAGGAGTTGTTGGTTTGATAGCTGCATCCTTGTTTTCCTCAAGTAATTTTGCTAATTCCGTTTGTAGTCTCCTAATTTCCAGTGTCAGCACATCTTTACTTCGTTGCCTATGAGCCTGCTCGAGTAAACTATTGAATTCCTCAATGTCTAATTTCACCTGTTGAGAAGAATATTAAATTTAAGTATCAAAATTATTAAAATTTAAGTGAAGCAGACAAAACTTAATATTAATTAGTTTCAGTAAAATATTTGATACATTAAGACCAAATTATATACATTTTATTACATTAAATTAATCATACTAATTTTTGAGTAGAAAACAAAACATAAAATAGAATTTTAATAGTACACTCACTTCGTCACTTTTCGTCGACATTGTTCTTGTTGAATAATTCACAGCTCACGCAAAATATTCACGATATCGTAATTTTATAGAGAGATGAACGTCTTCGAACCGACACCCAGAGATCAAATGCTGACGAAATTCACGATAGAACGGCACACAATCTTCCAGAATTTTCGCTGCTGGATGGAAAGACAAAGATACGAATCCGAATCTTTGGTCAAATCTGTTCTGCACTGTTGCACTTTGTACAGTAGAGTTTATAGGATGCGTTCGTATTGGTGCACTCCTCGAATTGGACCAATATGAGCGCATTGAAGTGAAAAGGAGCAAGTTGGAAAATGCGACGCGGACAACCCTAAAGAGACGTCTTGCTGATTGGTCAATTAGATACGAGATAGGATTTTCAAACGAACTCCCACGCGTCTTTTTGCGCTGAAAAGCGTTCTTAAACATTTGGTTTAATAACATGACATATATCGATTTCGTGTACGCGAATGTCGTGACAATATCAAGGAATTGTGTTTAATGTATGTATTCATTTTGACGCTGTGGAATATTATTTTATTAAATAATGGAACAGTCTCTTAAAAGAATGTCCGATGAGGTGGAGCCAAAAATTCTCGAACCTGTTCTAATGCGAATGGATAAAGAAAGTTGCATACGTATTGACAAAAATGAGGTAATAAAATATATTATTTTAATTTAGACGAATTAATTGTAAGAATTTATTGTGATTTCTCAGTCGTACTTATGTCTCAAACAATTTTAATTATTAATGAGAGAGTAATAATATATATACAGGGTGACTCGCGTATCACCTCGTAAGCAAGTCAAACCGAGTAGAAAAGTCCTCTACCATTTTGCGAAATTCTTAATAATTAATGAGAATAATTAATTAATATTAAATTTAAGTATTAAAATTTAAGTGAAGCAGACAAAACTTAATATTAATTAGTTTCAGTAAAATATTCTGCAAAATGGTAGAGGATTTTTCTACTTCACGAGAGGTGATACGCGAGTCACCGGATACCCTGTATACATATATATTAGAATAAATATATGCATCTTCCCTATATGTATGTATGAAAATGTTTTGTTCATTTTTATATGTAAAATATATACAATTTTTATAATGTATAAGTTAAAAAGGCAGTCTCAATAATATCTACTAATACAGTAAAACCATAAATTCAATTTAAACTCCCACACAAGTTAATATAATTATTTATTTATAACATTTTATTGCATTTTTTGTGGTGTATCTATATCAGAAATATGTAAATCTTGTAAATATAATCTTTTTGGGGGAATATTTACAGTTTAAAATTGGCCGTGCAAGAGATAATGATGAAATTATATTGGATGTTATGATATCTAGAAGACATTGTGTCTTTAAATGTTATAAGGATGAATGGATGATTAAAGATTTAAGTTCGTCTTCAACATTTGTTAATAATGTTCCCATCCTTCCTGGAGTACCACAAAATATCTATCCTGGTGATGTTATACAATTCAGTCCTAATGAAACATTCAAGTATATATTTACTCTTGCTGAAAAAGATCATTGTGTTAAGAGACCACGTTTAGATGAAAAAATACTTGACACTGTTCTTATTCAACAAAAAACATTTGCCGAAAGTCAAAAGTGTCAGAGAAAAGAACTCAAGGATAAGCTGGAAATCAAACAAAAGGAGCAAGTTGTATTAAAACAGCAGCTTGAAGATTTGTTATCGCAACAGACTGTTATTCAAGATGATAAAGAGAATTTATTAAGACAAATTGAAGTACTAGAAAGTAAAATAAAGACAGGTAATACTCAAGAACAACATTTAAATAACATGTATTCCCAGTTATTGGAAAAATTAGAGAATGAAAGGCAGCAATTTGAGACAAGGATAAACAAAGAGAAGCAAAAGTGGCAAGAAGCACTAGATATGAGTAAGCAAGAGAAAGAAATGTTAGAAATAAAAATGAAAGAACAAATGGAAAAATGGAGAGAAGAACAACAAATAGAATGGAGAAATATGATGGAAAATAAGGTAAAGGAAGAAAAAAATATTCAAGCTCAATTATTGAATGAAAAAAATATTCTAGAAGAGAGATTGAAAGAAACAGAAAGAGCCTTAAAAGAACAAGAAGCAAGGGCGGGAACTTCGCAGGCAATGTTAAATGGTATGTTTTGATAAATTTTATTAAAAAAAGAAAATTGTTTTCTTTATCTGTATATATGATACTATTTTTTAATTATATATTTTTGACGATTTTGAACTTTTTACTATAAATTATTGAATTTTATTAGACTTCTATTTTTCAGCAAACATAATAACTGATGGAGCAAGTACAGCAGATAATTGTATAGTTGTAGAATTGGTAAATGTTGATCAATCTTCAGAATATCATATACTAGACACAATAGATTTAACTGAATTTAGCCAAAATGTTGTGGAGGCTAATACTAAGGATAATGTTTTTGGAAAAGTGAGTGACATTATGGACGAACAATTGACATGTAGCATATGCTCAGAATTATTTGTGAGAGCAACAACATTAAATTGCACACATACATATTGTGACCACTGCATACGTATGTGGAGTAAAAAACGAAGAGATTGTCCTGTCTGTAGAAAACCGATAATATCGATGAATAGGTCATTAGTTTTAGATAATTTTATTGAGAGTATGATTGAAAATTTGCCTACAGAACTCAAAAATAGAAGAAAAGAGATTATGGAAGAAAGAAAAGGTAAAAAATAAAATCATCATGATTTTAAATATTTTATATTAGTATTGCGATATAATTATATAGTGATATGTAATTGTCTCTCTATATATAATTTTTCTATATATACTTTTGTAGTATCTAATCCTTTTGTAATATTTTAGCATTAGAAAACAAGAGACGCTATTAAGACAAAGTACAAGAAGACAGATTATAGTATTTTATTGTATATGTTAATTTTATGATGTAAAAATGTGAAAAAATATTTGTCATAATTAATTAATGATAATATATAAAAAATATGTATAGCTTTGATCTTTCTTAACTACATGTGTTCAGAAAAATTCAAGTTTTATTTTTATAAAAAAAAAATAAAAGTACTTTTTTATATTTTATTAATTTTTACAGTATGTTGTAACAAGTGTAAGATGTGTAAATGTATAATGAATTAAATGGTTTTATGACATTAATTTTATACATTTATTCTTTAAGTAAATCTTTCTGCCAACTTTTAATTATTTTTTTTTTAATTCTCAAATTTTCAATAACTTTGTATTCGCAGTTTTGCAAATTTTTAAAAATTATCCTTTATTAAAGAGACGATATCAGGTCTCTGTCTAATATATTACCACAGTATATTACAACCTATTCTAACCTTATCCTTTGGTTATTTTCAAACGTGTTCTACACCTTTGCAGAGAGAATTTAACTGGAGAATGAGCAGATTAGTTATTAGACTATTAGTGCATTATTGTTGAAATTAATTAAAAATTGTATATCATTGATTGCTGAACAACATGCGAAACACATGTTCTTTTATTACGTACTTTCAAATATTCAGATGCATTAGTTCATCAAGTACATACTGGAATTTGTACAGAGAGAGTAAATTCATGAAAAAATTAATGCATGGAACTCATAAATCAAGAAGGTGAGAGATTTCTTCTGATAAATTAAGTTTACGTTTAAGTTACAAATTTCTATTGTGAAATTTTTGCAAATTTTTATTATATTATATTGCAGAAAGTGGTATGATCCAAAGACAGATTTACAAAGTACTATAGACATCAAGCAATCTAATCAAACAATCTCTGCACAAACAATGCGTAGAATGGTAGTCCGAGATAAACTTTTTATGAAGCACATTACAGACTTGATGTCGATGGGGGAAGTGTCCGATATCATTAAGGGAGGCATAGAAATTACTTGCGTGAAAATCACGTCAGATTTTAAATACGTCAATGTGTTCTGGATACACACTACTGATAATATCTCCTCATTTGTTAGCGAAGAAGCATTGCAACAATGTGCTAGAATTATTCGACATGAACTATCACAGCTCCGTGTTATAGGCATAGTACCTCCTATCCAGTTTGTCCAAGACAAACAGTTTTCAATGGCAACGGAAGTAGAAAAAAGATTAGCAGCAATAAATTTGGATAATGAGACACATTCTGAACCAATACAATGGAATGATTCACATACTGATATAATAGAAACTTTGCACTCGCAACCAGATACAAATCATGATTCTAAAATAGATGAACCTTATATAGAATTTCCAGTGATGAGACACGATGTATTAGGATTAGATCATCATAAAATTATGTCCCAGGTAATCTATCTTTTGTTAGAAATCATATTCTCAATTTTGTAATAAATAAGAGTTTTACAATAAAAACAACAATAAATATATGAGATATTTTGAATTGTTACAGATTATTGCTTCTGTTTCTAAGTCAAAAGAGGCTGTGCAAAGACGAACGTTAGTAGACATGGACTTTAACGTTGATAGTTCTTCCAATCTAGTGCCAAAAGAAAACAACTTCTTAACACAGAAAGAGCAGAAACAGATCTTCTCTGAATTTCTAGTCGCGAAACGAAAAGAAGAAAGACGCCTACGTCGTACGAAACAACTGCATCAACATGCATTATTAAATAATTTTGAACAAGAGATAGAGTCTATTGATGACCCTGAAGATGAATCTTATAGCGATGAGAATTACAGTGACGAATTCGACGACAGTGAGATGCGATAAGTTCAACTCTGGTATATTTCTCAACAATCTTTATTATTCAATATAAATATAATACTAATTCTCGATTTTCTTACATTTGTGTACAATAATTTATTAATAATAAAATGTATTGCACAATGTACATAATCTTCGAGATAATGCAATTCACAACAATAAAAAGACTAGTTACTATCTTCTGGACATTAGTCTATTTTAACAAAGGTAAGACTATAGACATAGTAAACTGCAATGATATATTGATTAAATTGCACCAAGATTAAAAAAAGAGAGCTTTAGGGAGTTCATCTTCTTTCTCAAGTATAAAATGATCATCATGTGTGGTAACGTTTTTACCCTAGTTAAAAAATGATAAACAGACTCCTAAAATATTGCCGCTTTCTTTTTAATTTTGATCCACGATTTTGTTACGATAGGATACGTGCACGCACGTACTTACTACACCTATAGGCAAGACTGTACATAATGTACAAAACTTTATCACGTAATTACATGTCATATACAAGCTCTTTGATCTCGTTGACTTATATAAATTTCTTATAGCATTTTGTATAAGATTTTAATCGATGTGTTTAAACTTGACGAGTATAAAGAATATAAATCTTACTTATGGCAAGACTATTCTTCTATCAATTTCGCATATTTGCAATAATACATTGTCATAATTTTCGAAACTGAAAGTGGAAATAATTATGTAAATAGTTATGCAATATCTACAATCAATTATCACAAAAAGCCAACGTCTATCAGTTTACATTTTTACATTATCATTTTTATATATTATATAAAGCTGCTGTGTTGTAGAACACAACAAAAAAATAACTTATAATTTAATATATCGCGTGTGCAATATTCTCCATTATATTATAATAAAGTGATTAATAATTCTCTATACTAATAAGAAGTGAAATGTTCTATTTTGTGAGAATAAATTCCGCGCGTTGGACTTTAATTAAATCTTAGTCGATCCTGATGTGTCTAATTTTTGTTCTTCAGGTCTTCGTGTTTCGAACGTTTCATTGGCTAAAGTTACATTTACTTCTTCATCAGTTGTGATTTTAGCATACGAACGTAAATTTGATGATGTTAAGTGAGATATTGAGTCACTTAAAGCGCATGCTTCCAGTACATATTTATTGAAGGTTTCACTTTTATCCGCATAAACATGATGACCAGCTCCGGTAATTACCTATAAAATATAATTTTATACATTTATAATTTATTCTTTTGTACAAACAGTTGCAAATTAATCTGTTTCACCACTATCGTAATTTAATTTTTACACCTGGACGTTAACATATGATGAGGATCGATTCTGTTTAATTGTTTCACCAGCTGAATTATCAACCCATGACCTGCTACCATATAGTAATGTTATAGGTATGTCATTGCTTAACTTATCCATCCGTTTAACAATAGGATTTTTCGCCCATCCAAAACCATGCATCATTGCATGAAATGCGCTTTCACCACTGTTAAAACAAATATAATATAAAAATATAGTACAACAGTACTCTTTAATTTGTTTCGAGATGTTATTTTTGAAACTTACGATGGTGTTTGCACATTACATTGATGTATGTATTGCGAAATTATAGTAGTATCATCCTTTAACAGAGGAGTAAACTTCTTCACTATGTCAGGTCTTGTCTTTTCAATGAGCCACTGTCCTATAATATAATTTTAATATAATAATGTAAGATTTATATACATAGATACACTCATATATGTACATAAATATATTCATAGCGACACTACTAACCAAATGGTCCAGCAACTCTAACTGCCCACAAAGGATTCAAAGGTTGCACTGCAAATGCTATAGCCTTAACCCAGAATGGTATATTTGCTTTCGCAGCAGCATCACTTGCTTTCGCAGGAGTATCGGATGGTTTTTCAGGAAAACCCCATGGATCAGCTAATATGAGATGTTTTACTCTTTCAGGATATTGCATAGCATAAGATGCTGCAAGAAAGCCACCCATTGAATGACCTAATAATACAAATTTTTCTAGTTGCATTTCTCTTCTCCATTCTTCTACGGAACGTATTAATTGTTCTTCGGCTTTTTGTGCATCGCTGCTAAAAACAGGTCTGCTACTCCTACCAAATCCTAAAAATTAAAAATTTCAAGTAATTATATATTATACACAAGTCTATCAAGTAAATTAGTAAAAGATATTTGTATGCAGTTACAAAGTTCAATCAATTAATCATATAGATATGTATGAGTCATATTTTTCAAGTGGACAATGATGAAAACAGAAAGAATTTTTGATCTATTAGATTGCATCATGTTATTTGAAATTACAAATTTGAAATTATATATATAAAAAATATATATGAATTATATATATGAAATTATATATATAAAGAATACTAAAAGTTTTAAATATTTTGATATCCAAAATATCTATGTCTTACCTAATAAATCAATGGCATACACTGGTCTCTGAGATGCAAGCGCATCCAGATTTAAACACCATAATGCTACTCCAGCTCCTAAACCATGTAATAAAACAATTGGTGTTCTTGGTGATTCTTCATTCAATGAAATAGTCCATATTTTATCCGCTGGACCCACTACTGGCCCAATATCCACATACCATCCTCTATATGCCGTTTTTAAACCTTGCAACATTGAAATTAGCACATATAAATTTTTATTTATCTTAATAAAATTCTTAAAATTTAATTATATTTTATTTACATGACAGGATCTTTTTTTCCACAGCACGTAACATGGTTGAAGATGATCCAGACCAACTAAACCATCCCCAAATCCAGCTGCTGTTTAGGAAAAAAAAAGGATTATTTTTCTCGTACACATACGTACGTAATTGAAAAAAAAATATATATTTCTTATTTTACAAAATATATTCCAAAATTTATATCAACGAAAATAATACAACTAACAAAAATTTGTGACAAGTCATGCTTTTACATCACACAGGTAATACTCTAGACATATGTATTAATAGTGGTGATATCATGTGCTTCCAATTATCTACTACGTTTTTATCTACATCATATCTCTCTAGCTACATAATTAATATTGTCACTGCGAAAATGAATTGCAAGAAACTAATAAAAAGATATACTCACTTAACAAGTTAACAACCATAAAACTGTCACATCGTGTTCATCTATATATATATATATTTTGTCAGACCGATTTTTTTTCTACCGCCTCTATTAATAAAATAATCTGTCATCATCGCGCAAAAGAAAAATTGTCGCAAAACGCAGGTGTACAGATACATGATGCCAATAAATGACGTAACGATGACTGCGCGGCAATCGCGTTTTAAAATTGCGACGTGTGAATCATATTTCGCGAGGATGAATTTTCACGATTAATTGCGAAAATATTTGACACAAAATCGCTCACCTTTTCGCTTGGACGACCTCATGATCTGCCATGGGTGCAACGTGGGTGCAAAATCACCTTCTCGCGGTCGCGTCTCGCCGCGATCCGGCCCTTTTTGTTGTTGACAACGCGGAAAAACACGCGCGTGTGTGCCGTAATGCGCACGATGCTATTATCTAACGGAAACGCGCGCTTGCTGTGCGAAATAAAATAACGCGCTCGCTCGGCCGAGCGAGCAGCGGCTTCGACGACGTGCTGGAGGGGAGAATGTCAGAAGGGGGAAGAAACAGCTGATATCGAAAGCAATTTCTAGAGCGTGTTCGTTCACTCGTTCGCGGGGGCAAACGAATACCTATACACACACACACACACATATATATATAGATATATATATATATATATATATGTTTTGCGTTATGTAGTTACATATGCGAATCTTCTTCTTTCGCGAAAAAATCGATCTCGAAGTTTCTTCGAGATCGATTTTTCAACCCTCGAATGCCGCTTTTAGTGAAGTGAAGACAACTTCACGCGACTCAATATTTTTCAGAAAAAATATTTTTTTTCGTGCAATAATTCGCACAGCCAAACGATACATACTGTAGATAAAATCAGGTATATAGATGAATCAATGATTTCGACGTGTAAAGAAATCTTTGGATGTGATTATCTATCCTTTTTTTCTCTTATTCAAACGCGATGAGAAGATATATAAAAAATTATAGTAAATTTAGAAACTAATAATATATAGTTTACAACTATAGTTTTAATAACTATATATATTATATTATATTAATATACATATATTATATATTAATTATAATAATAAATTTTAATAACTATATATAATATATTATTAAAACTATTAAATTTAGAATTGAAAATTGAATTCGGTTCATGAATTATTCATATATACTTATTTATTGTTTATATTACAGGTGGAGCTATGTTTTAGAGAAGAGCAACAAATCGATTATTTACATAAACCAGTTTCCCCCAGCAATTATTTCCGCATTTGAATGAAATAATATAATCTGAATTTCGCGAAAAAAAAATGTAAAAAAAGTAAGAGTAGTTGCATGATAACTGAAGAAAACAGAAAGCATTTATCAACTGTGAACCGTCAACATTTAAGGCACCGGCAAATTCTATCATCCGGGAAGACGAATCAGACCGGATGAGACGCGGATTTCGAATCTGGAGCATCAGCTGATTATGACGTAAGTCGCGCATAATCAAACGCGCGCGTGAGAATCGCGTTGCTCATATTTCCTGTTTTTCATTAGATTTCTTCGGCGATTCAAAATGACGTCATTTAATTACTTGTTATGTTACAACATAATAATTATACGCACATAAGTGAAATTCCTTGTCTAGAAGATCGTCGATTATGCCGACTCGACACCGGGAGGAAGACACTACAGTTCAAGGGTCGCATCTTTGTAAGTAATGCATATCAATGTACGATAAAAATGCTGATAATATATGTCTGCTCTTTTTCTCTATGACGTATTATATCGCGCCGGTAATCGCAACGTGTTATTGTTAAGGCCAAAATATAAAAGTGAATGATAACGCGTGAATAATTTCGTGTAAATTGACGAGTATAATTCCTTATACAAAGTAGATATATTAACACATATGTGTGTATCGTTATCATATTTTATTAATTGTGCGTTCATTACTTTTACATTTCTTTTGCTTAAATACTGACCAACGTAATATCTTTCATCGAGTGTTCGATGTGATATATATTGAACTTATTAATAAACATGAAACAGTTTCAAATCTTTCTCATCATTGTTTCGAAATTTCATTCATAATTAATCAGTAGCATCAAACTTGATGAAAATAATGTAAAAAATTAATAAACATAAATAATATACAAATATAGAAAAATTAAATCAAGTAAAAAAGATGAAGAAAAAAAATATTTTTAATGTTTTTTCAATGTTTCTCGATCGTAACTATATAGAATTTCCGGACTCTCTCATTAAAGTAATTTTAGAAATACAAATCATAGCAAATAAACATAAAATAACTTGTCCTACATATGTATATCTTGTTTACCGTTTTGTTACTAATTTACGTTTATCGCTGAAACGAAATCAAATAAATTCCAAGATTAGCGCAAAATAAAGTCTCATTGACGCAATAAGTAAGGGAACTGAGTTACACAAATCAGCGATGACGCGTAACTGCAATGATTGGATTTCGTGAATTAATATGCACTTGCGTTTTGCACCTATCGTGATTAATAATATTAATTGAACGCTATTCCATCGCTTGACGCAATGCGGAATCATACGGTGTAACAATCGCTATGCTGCTTATTGTTCATCGTACCTTGTACAAAGCAACTATGTCGCGAGTTTATCATACGATCAATTAACACCGATGTTTGTTACACAGTCCGCTTGCACCTACATGCTAATTTCGCGAAATTACATAGGAGTGTACATAAGCACACGTGGATTAATTATGTGAACTATATATATATATATATATATCTTGTAGAACATATAGCAAATTAAACATGGGCTGCACCTATATAAAGTAAAACGTTGATTTTTTAAGTATGATAATATTTTTCAATTAAGATTTAACATTAAAAGTATGTTATCGTAATTCGTTTTTATGTAGTTATTATTTTTTACAATGCAATTATTGCAATTAAAAATTTTAGAACAAGAAATGTATAATGCAAATGTGTTCCAAAAATTCTGATGAACATTCTCGACATTGTGTATCTCGTATCCGGAGACCTCGATAGAAAAGCTCTGAACACTTTTTGCCCTCCCGACAATATAAGCCATTCATCCCAATCAGCACATCCTCATTGCATGAGATTCTCATTACTCAGTCCAATTGTTTCGCGAATTCAACCGCATGATCGCGCCATAGATATTGTGATTTGTGTTCATTGTTAGACGATAAACGTGCATAAACGATGAGGATCAAATTATATTAACACCTAAATGTTTAATATATATTTATACTGTGTCAAATAATTTTTTTCTCTATATACACTTACTCTGTAATTATATTTATATATAATTATAAAAGAATATGTACATTTTATATATATTATTCATATTTATGACACGGAATTAAATTCTGATGTCTCGAATATTGTCTTAGAAAGTCTGTGACAAGTACAAAAAAGTGTTATCACAGATGACGCATATATATATATATATAACGAATAATGCAGTTACATGATGCTGCAACAAAGAACAATTTCGAATTTTTTGTCTTCATCTCATTAATCAACACGCGCAATATAAGAAAAGGGTGTCGAAAACGATGTATTTAAAGTATCTGAAGGCAACATGAAGTAGAAACATTTCATGTGTCGAGAAGGCGTGTTTCTCGCTAAATCGAGGAACACGGACGGACGGCAGGATACGCACGCACATTTATATATAATATATATGTGTGTGTGAAGTGAGCACGGAACTCACGTACACACGTACACATACGTCGCGGTGGCGTAGGAATACACGTGCTTCGTTTCGGGCGTCGCCTGCTGGGCACTACTTTCTCGCGGGTAGCAGACGATACCGAAGTCGCCAAAAGATAGGTGAATTTTCAAGGTTGAGAGACACGGATGAGGTAAGAATCGGATGAGATCTCGCACCCGGACAAATAAATTATACGATCCAACAGGCATCTCTTGGTGCACGTGAATGCACGACGCAGGAGAATCCCCATATTTCGCTACTATAACTTCTTTTTTTTTATTCCAGGACGTCTTCTCCGATTATTCATCGTACCTCGACCAGGTGGAGTGCACCGAAATCATCTGTAATCATTATTGCGATATAATAACTATTGGAATTGAAGTAACGTCAGATATCGCAATTAAAGGATTTTTAATCTATTGGTTTGTCTATTATATATATAAATTAAAGCTTTATTTTTTCTTGTCCAATTCCAATATAAATATATAGTATAACATAAATAAATAGATTCTTAAATAGAATAAGTAAAGATAGTTCTGTTTTGCTTTAGACAAATTTAAATGAATTATTTATATAGGCAATTTCAATTAATATATATTTAATACTTCTAGAATGACGTAATAATTTAATTATTAGAGAATGTCTATGACTATTGGTATATTTATTACATATTTTTATTGGAGTGTAATATGCCGAATGATGATGGTATAAAAAGGTTCATGTAAGAAAAAGAATAGATTGAGCGAAACAAGGAACCAGGTGGTGGACTAATTTTGTGAGTTAAAGGAGAAAGGTACGATGATCATAGTGATAAAGCCAGAGAGATAGAAGAAAGACATTGGTCTAATCCATCTAGCAGTTCTATGAGTAGATCAAGCTGTAGTGGAGTTAGTAGTGGTAATGAAAAGCAGTAATAAAAGATAGTTGTCGTAATTTAAAATGGGGAGGTAGTATGCCTAATATAAAAGAACCAGTAAGGACATTGATTAGCACTTTTAATGTACATAATTATGCTCATAATACAGTTGAAACTAATTTTACACTGCAAAGCAATGACAAAAATATCGAAGTCTCATTTGATAAAGGTATGGATAAGTACTAGTTTAGCAGATATCTGGACAATATAAAAAGGAAGATAATATGTGAGTTCTATAGAATTACGGAAAGTAACGATAAAGAAATATTGGACACAGCTGAGCTAATTTTTTATGTTAAATCATTTCCATTTAATATGAGTAAAGGCATGTTATTAGGGAATAAACAGAATGGATTGAAGTTTGTGACACCTGTAGAAGAGGGCATAATTTTTAATTTGAAGTCTTATTTGACTGCTTTACTTACAAAAGATGTTCTAGATTCTAGAGGATATGCTGACTTGTGACATTAGGGCATCTGACAGAAGATTATTTATGGTATGGTGAATTTCCTAATAAAAAATTATGTCAGCAATTTGAGAGTATGTTTTTATTAGGGATGAAAGCAAAGTATGAAAATGTTCCAAAGAAATCTCTAAAGATTGAAGATAATGATGTATATATCAAATACGTTTTTAATTATGAACATAATGACATGACATATGAGAAAAGTTTTCTTGACTTCATTCATCCAGATGATTCATAGCGATGATAAAGACGTATACTCACCAGACTTTGGACATCGCTATTGTTTTATACGTCAGCTTTCATAGACCGCACCTAGGAACTTTAGACAACGGAGCGTCGACGCTCTGGCGATAGCACCCCTTCGCAAAATCCTTCTCCCCTTTCCTTCAATTATTCATAGAAACAATTACATGGTAGTCGCATCATCATATCAAGATATCGGAGCTTCCTCGCGCTCCGTGAAATTTATAATTACACAGAGCGCGCGTGTATATCCATCGTGCTCGAGGATCGATAATCCAACTCCATGCGATGGAGTCAGCATTTTCAAATTTTTAGGTTATAGTACGCGAGTTTTGCGGCGAAGGGGTGGGGGAGGAACGCGCGGGGGAGAAGGATAGATATGACACGAAAACGAACGGAACTACTTCGCTAACTACGGCGGAGCAAAGCTGTCACGGCGCTGCGCGGCAGCTGCGCGCGCATGCGCGGCGCGACGCGCTTGAATACGGCAAGTGACGGAGGCGGCGCGCGATTGGCCGCGCGTCGAAGGCGCGCGGTTGCTAGGCAACAGTAATAACGCGCGCGTTACCGGCCGGCATAGTGTCGAAACGAAGCGGAGCGGTTCGCGGTTTTCGTTTCGTACAGTGGACACAGAACGACGGCGACTTCCGTGGAGTTCGTACGTGCCGGATTGTATAAAACGATATACGGTGCCCGAGTCGGACGGATTACTCACACAAACGGGCACTTTCTCTCCCTCCTTTCTCTTCTCTCTCTCTCTCTCTTTCTCTCTCTTTCTCTTCTCTCCATCTTTCTCTTTCCATTCGTCTCCTCCGTTTGTCGCTTCGTGGACGTTCGAACGCGCGCTCCTCTTTCAGTCTCAGTCTCGCGGTAAAGGACGTCGCGTGAGCTTCAAAGTTTCAGGGCGTCTGCGAAAAGGAAGACATAAAGATGGCAGAGGACAAGAACGAGACGAGCCCGAGTGCCGAGGGCGAGAAGTCGCCGCAGGAAACAGCGGCGGCGTCGCCGCCAGCCGCCAAGGAGGAGCCGACGAAGGAGTGCAAGGAAGACGAGAAGAAGGTCGAGGAGAACGGTGAAGGCGAGAAACCGAAGGAGAACGGCGAGGAGAAGACTACTCCGGAGCCGAAGGACATGCGGGCGATCGTGCTCAACGGTTTCGGCGGCCTGAAAAGTGTCAAGGCCCTGAAAAAACCGGAGCCCGCCCTCGGCGAGGGAGAGGTCCAGATACGCGTCAAAGCCTGGTGAGTTTAGCTTCTATTCTATACACGCTTTACTTTTTACTCGTCCGCTTTTTGTTTTTACCAATCGAAGCACGATGACGCATATTTTCTCCCCGTTACCTATTATACCGAATCGTTAGATGTGGAACGGTGTATAATATATTTCGGAGCCATATTTTTTCGGATTAAATTACTGGAACGCCTCGAATTTATGCAGCAGTATTCACCGGGCTTAAAAGCCATTATCATTTACGGTGCTAATGTTCCTAATTTTCTAATCTAACTAATTAAGCTTGATAATTTTTAAATTATTTTTTAATTATTTTATAATGAGAGGTGAAAAGGAAAATCCCTCAAATTTTATATGTTTGTGTCAGAAATTTGTACATATATAAAACTGATACGATAATATTAATATTTCAAATTCTTGAGATAATTTTCTTATCTACCTAATTAAGCTTGATGTTTTTTTAATTTTTTAATTAAAAGATATATTTTATTTTTTAATTATTTTTTATAATGAGAAATAAAAGAGAATTTCTAAAATTTTATATAATTTATGCCAGAAAATCAATAATTAATTTATACATGTCGCGAATCTTTTTTTTTACAACTTGTAATTTTATAAGACTCGAGAAAAATTATATTCAGAACTAAATGAGCGACAACTGTACAAACTTTTGTCGGGATTCTTTGTCACGAACAGGGTGCGGCACGGTCCGGAATTTGTCCTTCGCGATCAAATTTTCTATATTATATTATGTCGTCGGATATAAGTGTTGAAAGAATAACTTCCGTTCTTTTGTCGAGCGTTATCAACGTAAATTCTCCGGAATGTTTGGCTTAAATATTTCTCCACTTTCCCACCGCGTTAAATATAAATTCTTTGTGACTATATGCGGGTTGTACATATAATAGGCTAACTAATTATGATCCTAAATGCTTAAACGAGTCGAATTAAGGAAAATAGATTTACGAGCTTATCTACGTCTCGCTAGATAAAAATTATATATTTTTAATCTTTA
Organism: Nylanderia fulva; assembly: GCF_048542155.1. Taxonomy (NCBI): domain Eukaryota; kingdom Metazoa; phylum Arthropoda; class Insecta; order Hymenoptera; family Formicidae; genus Nylanderia; species Nylanderia fulva. The sequence continues at coordinate 1,760,493 of NW_028190293.1, forward strand.
CGTTAACGTTAAATATTTTTTATGTTACAATTATTGAATCGCACTGTTGTAATCGTTCAAGATACTCTAATATGCATTTAATTTTAATATCGGAGCACCCTGATACTCATTTCACTTCACACAAAGCATAAAACGTGATCCAAGCGATTTGTTAAACGTGGAGTCGTATGACATTTTTTTTCATAAAATTATAATAAATATCGTCTCTGAATATCCATTCGTTTCATGTATCATTATTCAATACTTGATCAATCGATCAATTTTCCGAAACGCAGATATATGGCGTAAATTGAATCGTATAAATCACAATACAGTCCCCGACTATTTATCACGTACATACGGAGAGGCGAGGCGTGATCAATTTGATTTTTCAATTATATAAAGAAAGAAATATCGAGCTTTGCTGCGCGTCGTATCGTATCGAGGCTTGGGTTTTATCTCGAACAACCAGAAACGTTCGCGATGATGGTGCACCGGGGGAGATGGCGAATGTGTCGGATTTGCCAAAGGCTTGCGCGACCTTTTCGCGCGTGAGTCACGTTTTATAAAAGCTATTGGGATTGATGAGAAAATAGCCCCCATAGAAAGATATCACGCTGCCAATGCCGGCACGACGAATAAATTTGTCTGCCTTGCTGCAGACACGTTCGTTAAAGCCGCGCGCACCCCCGTCGTCGCGCTCGATGAGATAGACGGCTAAATAAAGTGCCGTTCAGTTGTCGTTCCGTTAGTACAAGCATATTTTTTATTTTTTTATTTTTTTTATTTTTTCGTCGTTCGAGAAAATAAAGATTCTCTCATAGAGATGAAAAACACACACTCGATCCTCTCTCTTTAATTAAGACTTTACTCTTTTGTCTAATCACGTATTTCCAAGAAATATAAATTTATATAGTAGAGAGCGAATAATCTTAGATGTAATTTTAATACGTTAAATGCATTTTTTGATAATTATTCGAGCAATAACGTGTATCGAAACGCAATCGTTCCCTTGCCAAATTGGTCTTTGCCTTGCAAGCCCGAGGCATTCTCCATTTTAGTCGAGCGTGCATTCACGCGCGCCTCACATATGATCGTGATCTCCATTTGGACGTATATATATATATATATATATATATATATATATATATGCCCTTTGTAATGAAAGGGTTATTCGTCGCAGGAAACGTCGAATTTAAGATGTCGCGTCCGAAAGTGGAAGTAATATTAAAAGCGCATATCGCTATACCGGAACATATAAATTAATACGTTTTTTTAAATACATTTACATACAGTTCGCGTTTTTGTTTTATTATTTAATTTCTCGTTGTTATTTAGATAGAATTTTTATATGAGATCTGATAATAAATTACTCATCGAATATATGATTAAATGTTTAGAAGATAAAAAAATAAATGAACTTTGATAGCATTTAGCTTTGATCTCCGATCATTTACTGAAATAATTAATGATACAATTTTTCAAGTCAAAATTTTTAATTTTTGCAAAAAATTGACTTTTATATTTAAAAAATTGGGTTTTTTAAATGTTCCTTTCTACATTGAATGTTTGTTATAAACATTCATATTTGCAGGCATAATTGTGTATCTTTTTTTCTTTATTACTCGTGTAGAATGAGGAGTCGAAGGAGCAATATATTGCTCCTGAATAAAACAGTTCTTCCTTTCGTCTCTATAGGGAGACAGTAAAATCCAAATAGCGCGATAAACCTTATTCTATGTATAATAAATATCTTTGACAAAAGAGACGCGTCTGAAAGAGACTTTGTCCGGTTTGTCTAGAAATTTAAACTTCAACAGATCCAAGAACGCATTAATGTATTCGAGTTTCTTCGATCGTTTCTTTTTCTAAGAAAGAGAGAAGTGAGATAGTATATATAGTATCATTTCGAGGTATCATTTTAACATGGTTCACCCGACATTCTGTAATCTTCTTTTTTTTTACATTCTGCGAATAAGTCTTTTTTCCAACGCGTCTCTCTGAAAGAAATTGGAAGCGATAGGAAAAAAAGGTGTGTAAACCCGATGAAAGACGAGTCTTGAAAACGCCTTAAAATACGGGAGAAAGTGAAAGGAGAAAAGAGGAAAAAGAAAGAGAGAGAGAGAGAGAGAGAGAGGAATATAGATATCGGGGTGGTGTATCGCTTTGAATGGTATCCGTTCAAAGTTTCCCATAACGCGATATTAAGACCTCATTAGCATGATAAACTTGACGGGACAGATACAATGGTGCCTTTCATTTAAGCATGCTTATACGAAAACGCGAGAGCGCGAGCTTTCATCCACACAAATTCCGAATATATGCCAGGAATTTACGTACAAATATCCACGTAATATCGTCCCGATCATTCACGCACCGTCTATTTGCATATAGCATATGCAGACTTAATTCCTACACGAGAAAAAACTATAGCTGTACTGTAGCTAAATTTTAGCTGTTCTTACATCACACATGAAATTTATAGTTGTTATGCCCAAATTTTAGCTTTGATAGCTAATATTTTTCTAGCTATAGAATTTTCCTTTTAACTATATAACTAAAAATATTAAACTTTAATTAGCCAAAGTATAGTAGCTAATTTTTTTCCGTGTATATATTATAAAAGCGTATTTCATATATTTACGCAAGAAAAAAATAATCCTTCCCCAATTTTTTAAATATTATGCGTTGCACGAAAAAATTTCGAATCTGAATTTCTAATTGCTTGGATGGGATTTTCAAGTCTTAGGAAACTTAAAGTAAGATACTACTCGTTGAGCCCCTTTTCAGATTCGCAGACTGTGAAATCTCAAGTTCTCTCTTAATTTTCTTTAGATTTTTGAATTCTCAAAAGCTTTTATACTTGCTGGATCCTTGATTAAATCTCAAATAATTTAAGTCTCTTGCACGATTTATGTAGCTTCGATTTTCAATAATATTAGATACATATGTTTCATCTATTCGCGTAGAAAATAATTAAGTGCATAAATATGCCTGCTACTGTTAACATCGAGTCTAATCTCAAAGGAATGCGCTTTGATAAAGATCATTGGCAATAATGACAATCTTAGATTCGATCGTAGTATCGTGACGTACAAGAAATCTTCGAATTAACCCCAATAATAATGTTATCATACATCTCCCTCCGCTCTCTGTTATCCTTTCTCAAGCTTATTGGCCACAACCTTGTTCTGCAATTAAATTACGGATAAATCAATGCGTGAGTTGGAGCTTTTCGGCTAAAAACGATTACATCCGATTTCTATGCGCACGCATTTACGTTGACAACCGCGTGTGTGCAAGGAATGGGAGGGCGGAAGGGAGGCTAGGATAGAGGGTGTAGGAAATACGGGTGTGGTTCGATCAATACGGACATCCTATAGATCTATCGGTGCGTTCGTATCGTCGGGTGAATCATGCTACATTTTTTTTATATACATTGTTATTACACGGACGGAAAAAAATGTCAAAAATTTAAAAATAAATTTCACGTGCAATACATATATATGTATATAATCATTATTTTTTTATCTCGGCAATTTCGTCGACTAATTTTTATTTTTAATTACCGCGAGAAAACGTTGCGGTTAAAACGTTGATGCGATAACAATTGGCGAACGGTTCGACAATAAAGAGACAAATTTGCGCTGCGTTTTATGTCAGTTGAGAAGGGATACTGTGTGTGTAAATCATCCGCTTGTGATGTTTACGTTTCTCTGTGTGGCATGCAGGTTTCTCCCGTTTCTATTGCGAAACATGTATATCTGATGATCGTTCCGCTTGCATATTTGCGACGACGCATGCAATTTCACAGAGCACGCAGAGATATGCACAAGAACAAAAAAAATGGTATATTAGCCAGAGAACTCGCGAGATTGCGCGAACCGAATCTTAAAATATGTAGAAGCGACCGCTTCACCGCAATTTGCCCGTGACAGAATTTTTCATCGTCTGTGTATATATACATATTATATATGATTCGTTATATGCGTATATCGCTAACTATGGTAAACGAAGAAGCCAGTCGGCTAATCGTTGTCTCGGGTTATCGTCTAGATTACGCCAAGTATTTTCTGTTCCTTTTCAGTCAATAAGTGCAATCAATACGATGCGTCAGCTAACTTTTATATGAGAATCACCGGTAGGAATCATCGATCGTAATGACAGATCGACATTTTAGCACAAAGACGATTTATTATTCATATCTTTGATTTGATTTTATTTATATCTGTGATCTCGTTTTTCCTCGCAAATCGATTAAAATAGTAGAGATTTAATCAATCAGACGAGGCTTTAAAAAAATGGAAATTAAATATGTATCATAAAATTATGAGATAGGAAAATTCGCGTGAATGCATGTTGTCGAATCGATGCAAGAATTATTTACTCTGTGAAATACATCGTGCAGCTTGCAATAATAGAAGCGACACGTACATTAATGCGTTCGTGCCACGCTAGTGAGTCATAAAAACAATATGACAGTATACGTACGTATATATTTGGATCAGCAGCTGTTGTCTTCATTTGATTCTTTTTTTTATATCTACTTATCCCGCTCATGTATTGATCGCGTATACATAAGAAATTCATCTGTCAGCTGTTTCGATATCTAATTCATTTTATAATGGTTTGTTTGCAAATAACAACCTTGTTATTAAAATACCTCTCTCTCTTTCTCTCTTATCTTTATCTTGAATAATTATTTACATAATATTATAAGAGTCTAACGTCGGGGTGCACACAAACAAAATAAACCACCATATTATAAAATTAGATTTCCCTTTCTGCAGCGGACATCACACCTGTATATCCTCACAAACGCGTAACTAATCCGTGCTTTGACCTCTCCTTTAGTAACGTCAGTCCTTACGTACATACATAACTGACGTACTTTTCTCACCGTTACATCTGCCTGATTGCGATTCGCTTCGCACGACTCGCCATATTTTTTTTCAATTTTAATACTTTATTATATTTTACATTTTATTTGATATTTTACATTTTAATTGTAACTTACAGATTATCCCAAATTTTTTATACAAATTTATTAATTAAATTAACTAATTTTATATTTAAATGAAATTTATATCGAAAAAAAACTAGATATTATAAAAATTGATTAAAATATCTTCTTTAAATAAATATGTCTTTATGAAGTGTATAATCCTCGATGAGTCTTACACACGCACACCTATATACATATACGGTAGATCGAAGAGGTGTTGTAAAAGAGTGCAGCAGCCTCTTTCTCTCTCATCGGGGAGAGATGATAAAAAGCAACAAAGAACTTCTATATCGGTATCCTCTGTCTGAAAACAATTGATAACTCCGTCGCTGCACGGTCATTCATCGTATAATTGTTGGCCATTTTTTTTCACTCAAGTGCGTTCACATACTCGTATTTGTTTTATTTTATTATTTTTTTTTATTTCTTTAAGTCGGCGAACTTAACCTTCGGCCGTGTCTTTTTGTTCTCGAAGACGAGCAATTGCGCCATTTCACCGAGAATGAATTCTCCGGGTTGATTAACTCCGATTCTCTCTCTTTATTTTCTCTCTTTCTCCCTCGCTGTTTTCGACAGTTTCGATATCGAATTTATTCGTTCGATGATGTAACACGATAAATATGTTGAGTGTTATCTTCGTACCATTAATTTTCACCCGATATCTCGATCGGTGTTCATTCTACATGTACACACATTTGTGAATCATACGGGTTTCAACGCGCAATTATACGCTCGCATATATAAAAGATTACATTTATTCGTCCCTCTTATTCTTACCACGGGGATTATTTACGATATTTCTCGTTGTTGTTTCAGCCTTCGTTTTTCTCCCACGTTGAAGATTTAGGTTAATGAAATCAGAAAGCCCCCGGCTTATTTCGAATATAATTAAACGCGGGAGATATTAAACGTCGAGTGCATATCCTGCGACTCTGCAAAGTAAATATCGCAAGATGACCGTAATATTCCATATTTATACGGGATACTATATATCCTACATTATCTCTGCCGTAATTTTTCATCAATAATGTCGGCCTTTTTAAATCGAGAAAATATTTAAGAAAACACACGCGTCTGTATATGAAATTACATTTCGATGTGGCAGAGGGAGAAAAACGAAATGTCACTTGGAAATTTTACGCAACGTTTCGAGATAAGGCGACATTACTGATATCGACACAAATCGTCGTGTGTGTACATGTTGTATTCATCGTGTTATGTATAAACGCGACATTTTTTCTGACACGCGTGCACATGGAAAATACCGCAGTGGCGATTCGGGTGCACTTTCACTCGAACGAAAACGTTCGCTCCGATCATCTGTGAGTCACGCGAGATTCGTGCATTTGATTTCATCGTATACAATTATAGGCTCGTAGGCGCCTCGATGTCTTCCCCGACGATCGATTGACGTGTATATCTACGCGATAACACACGTTCACGGGCTAAGGTAGTAGTGGAAACGTGCGGTTAAAGGGCGACGTCTGGCCCTCCTACCCTTAAACGCCTGTATACGGGGTGTTTTCGACCGACTGCACTTTCCTTCCCTAAACGACGTATAACGATGCATTTTAAGAGAATTTTTCAGTAACTCATCGACGTCAATCATGATCGTCTCCGCAGAAGGACATAATTACTTTTTTTTATTTTTTGTATTAAATACGCAAATTAAATTTTTTTAATTTTTTGTATTAAATATGCAAATAAATTCCAGTGTTTATTCAAAAGGAGAGCAAATTTTTAATTATTATTTTACTGAGGATTATTATTTTCCAGGGAAGGAGGGCAACTGCGAACGCCCGCATATTAAAATATATTGCAGAGATTTAATGCTTCATCTGCGGGAAATTCAGCTCTTTGTTAACTCGAGTTGTTTGTTCTTCTCGGAGACACCCTGTATACCGTGCGTGTTTCTACGTTCGTTTTGTGTTGCGGCTTTATGCGACCCTGGGGTGCGTTGCATGTCGCGTCGTCGAGTCCGTCCAGTCCCGTCCGTCCGTTCAATTGCCTCTTGCCAAGAATGGAGAAAATTATTCCCCTTAATTCGACGCAATTTAAAGGAATTAAGCGATTGCAAGAGAGTTTTCGAGAACTTCTTCGCTTCGTAACTTCTGAACCTTTTCCCGCGTCTTGTCCTTGTACCCGAATACCTTTTCAAGCCTCCTCAACGGGAGCGAATCGCCGAAACGCGGTTACTCCGGTTCCCACGACGAAGTCTTCAGGTAAAACTCGCTGGTTTACCGAAGGAACAGAGGACCCACGTCGCTTGACCAAGCCTTTTCAATTTCATACTGCTAAAATTAGCCAAATTTATCATACCGATGGAATGTCTCGATACCACATACCTATCAAATGCTCAAGCAGTCGTGAAATTAGACTGATAAATTCCGATTGATTGTTGCGTTTATTTATTTCTCTCGCTTTTTATCTATTGCGTATACGGAAAAAATTAGCCAACATAGCTTTTTAATTATCCCTATATGTTACAACCTGAAATTTAATTATCATGCTCATAAATTTTAGTAATATTTTACTAATATTCTTTAGCTATAGAATTCTACAGCTAACAAATATTAGCTGTCATATAACTAAACTAAATTTCATGTAATATATAGAGACAGCAAAAATGTAGCTATAATAGGTAATTTTTTTCCGCGATAATTACAATTATATTACATATATTGGATACGTCGAAAGGGTTAATGAAACGGTACGCAGAAATTCTGCTGGTGACCGGAACGGATCGTTTCTCTCTCGCCGCTTGTTCCACAGCTCCAGGCTCCGGCGCGAGCGGAAGGAGCGGAAACGACCCTAAGTACGACAAATTGTGAAAGTAATGGACAGTTAATGCGGTGTCTTACAAGGTGAATGAAAGCTTCTCGCGTGACGCGCGATCGGCTCTAAATCATGTAATACACGAGCGTTATCTGCGCAGTAGCTGTTAGTCGGCGGACGACAATATGCGACAATGAAACGGGTCGCGACCAGAATTTCATTATGCCATATCGGGAGCTTGTCGCCGAACACGCTCTTTTATCTTTGTGGGACGGAATATGTTTTCGTTCGCTTCATTACGTTTAACTGTCGCATTTGTGCACTCGACGAGTTTATATTAACGACTGATAGCATATTGGACTCGGTTGCAGCGAGAATTTGAAAGGCGCCTCGTCGAACATTTATTCGCTATGCAAAATATCGATATATAGTTATATGTCGGTCGCAGATAAAAATATATTTTACGCGCGACCTTACGAAAAAATTAGCCATTATATGTATATAGTTAAATTTTAGCCATATCATTCTCCATTAAACTATAACTATAAAAATATATTAGTTGCCATAGCTAAAATTTAAATCTAATAACTAATATTTTTAGCTACAGTTTAACGAAGAATTCTATAGCTAAAAATATTAGCTAGCTAGATAACTAAATTTTAGGTTGTAATACATAGGGACAGCTAAAAGCTATGGTGGCTAATTTTTATTTTCCGTGCTATTATTGTTACTTCGTAGAACACAAATATACGCAACTTTTCTTGTAGAATTTTTTTCTTGAAATTTTTTCCTGTTTTTCGAGTAATTACACAACGTAATTAAACGAACTGTTGCAACCTGCGTATGCATTACACTGCGGTTACGCGACTGCAGTGTGCATTATATGGACCAAAGCCAGTATGTTAAAACATAGAGGGGAGAGAAGAGTTTATGCTTGACGCTTTGTATATTGCTACGCTTTTGTGCAAAGACATTTGGTATATTAATTGCTGCGACGACCCTCGTCTCTCTCATCTCCTGTCACAAGTGCAAGCCGCGCTGTTTTTACGGCCATTTAAGATCGCTAATTTTAACTCGGTGTATTTTTTCGCCGCGCCCTGCGACCGCAAAGTGCGAATATATACGGATATATATGTATGTGTGTATAAGTCTGTTGTGCGACAGGCAGGAATATTTCGCGCATCGACAGGCAGAATTTAATAGAATCGGCTTAATCCGACGCGCTGCCGTGGCGTTTGTGCGTTCGCTTATACCTGTCAATAAACCGCGGAATGGAATCACATATATACACACATTGCATTGTATTTCTCTATTCGTTACATTGAATTCAATACGTTCCTCTCGCTAGAAAGCGCGGACGTGTTCGCGGTTGTACGATGCAGCTTGATGTAAATGATGCGTAAGTAGCGCGATTTCCACGCATTAAAGTCCCGTATTCGACGCGTATTTTGTTTTATTGAACGTGCACGCGTGTATCGCAAACTATAGTTACGGTGACTAGATTTTCTAAGAGAAGATAAAAAAACAAATTTGAAAATTTTAGGACTTTGTTTCAATATATTTCCAAATCGGTTTGCCAAAGTGGAGGTCAATATACAAAAAAAAATAATAATTTTGTAATTATCAGAAGTCTACGTTCTTATTCTTATAGTTTGAAACTGATTCGACTGTGTTGAAATAAGCCCTTGATATCTTAAATAGATTCCGGATATATAAAATCTTTTATATAAAATTATGGTAATTAATTAGAAGACAATATGTTATTGAAAGAATTTTATTAGAATTTCTCTGATTAATCTTTACCACAATAAAAAATATTAATATCTACACAATAAGATGAAACTATGTTCGATTAATTTTACTACATATGTACATATATTAATATTGTTTATTTATTGTGGTAAATATTAATCAGAGAAACTCGTATAAAATTTTTCCAATACACCATATTGTCCCACGATTACTATAATTTTTAGGGTAAATTCTAAGAGCAAATTCTCTTCATGTATAAATTATCTTGTTAATACTACAACATTAGGTAATAAATTAAATAATATACATAAAATACATTAAATAAAAAATAAAAGGATACAATTTTTAAAATATAGGAGGACAAAATTGAGTCTTGGAAAAATCTAAAGGACAACTATTTGAAATAAATCCTCTAAAATAAAAGACAGATAGTCGTAACTATTCATATAAAATTGATATAATGTAATGTGTTAGAATTAGTGTTAGTATGAACTAGATTCAATCTCTACAAACTCGTTATATCATGTTCATAATGTGATTATTAATTACACGCGCCTCGGTTATTACTCTTTGATAGTATCGAAGATGCTATAATTCGATTGTGTCGAAGAGTTCAGTCTTATCACTTTGTGAGAATCCCCGCCCCTAAAATTCGATTGTTCGGAAGGAGTAACTACGATCGATACGTCTAGTCGTCGTTACGTAAATCGTTCGGCGAAGTTTTGTTTTCTGTAGTATATATATATATATATATTGTATTCTCGACCACAATTTCCTTCGTTACGCTTATCGGTAAAACACGGAGCTATCATATACACGCAACAGCTGCGGCGCATCTATGTGCTGGTAAATTGAAACGCTGAAACTATTCGTCTTCACATATTACAAATGAGTCACGTATTTTCTTATTATTGGAAATATCGCTGCTTTCCTACATCTTATAAATTCCTTTTGTTTTATAATTATTCAGTGTACATTTATCACAAAGGGGGAAAGAAAGAGCGTTTAATGAAATATTAATAAAAAAAATTACCGCGATATACACACGATAAGGAAGCTTGCGTGGGTATTTGTGATACGTTCGCCGACCTTGGATGAAACTTCATCGAGTCCACGATGACTCATTTCATGGTGCCTGGTACTCCAGGAAATTACGTGGTGTATCACCAGAGTTGATAACAATTTACGACATATCTCGTGGCTAAGTCATAGTGCAACCGAACTTGTATGTTTAGCAATGCGTCAAAAATAAAATTCGTTTCTCACTCAAGCTCATAATCAGGCTAACAAACTGTAACAGGAAGCTGCGAATGCGTTGTAAGACAAGCAAGTGGTTTCTCTATCAAATTTATTTAAAATATTTACAAAAAATATTAAATTATTTACTTAAAAAATTGTTATAAATATTTACTATAAGTTTATTATACAGAGAGAATTTTCCCTCAATATGGTATTGGAAAAATTTTAGAAGAATTTCTCTGATTAATATTTATTACAATAAGAAATTAATATCTACCACAATAAGATAAAACATATATTTAATTAATTTTACCATGTACATAATAAAATTAATTATGTACATATTAATATTTTTTATTGTGGTAAATATTAATCAGAGAAACTCTTATAAAATTTTTCGAATACCATATTGTCCCACGATTACTATGATTTTTTAGAGTAATTCTAAGAAAAAATTCTCTCCGTGTAAGAATTTAATAAATTCTATCAAAGAAATATACAAATTGTATATTTATTAAACTATTTTATTTATTTATACTATATTAAATGGAATAAATTTTCCACAATAATAAATATGTAAAAGAATGAAATATAAATAATGTAATAATGTATCGACGCAGTCACCAAGCTTTTTGACAACATTCGTTGACGATTTTTGCTGAAATGCGCACATATCGGAGATACCGATAGTAAATATTTCCACGATGCGATGAGTAATGTCGCGACGCTTTGCCGTCGTACCTTGCGTGCGACGCCAGGCATCGGTCTAGGCGTCGCGGCGCCTTTGCCTCTTCGTACCCTCCTGTCATAGGGACGGGGCCAGCGAAGGTAACTACAACCACGTGTATTTATCTGTGAGCCGCGAGCAAGTTCGTTGTTGTATGCGAAGCGGTTCTATTTCAACCCTCCTTTATCCCCTTTCTCCTTTCATGGTTTTAGATGCGTGTATGTAACGCGTATAATGTATGCGTAGGATTTTATAATTCGGACTCTCGCGGGCTTTTTTTCTTCCTTTTTTTTTATTTTTATTATTATATACGAGGGTGAGGCGTTTCGTCGAAGACGAACACGCCCGTTCATTCCATGAGATCGAAATTAGAATATAATTCTGGATTCAAAGAATACAGTAAAACTTCCTTCGTTCCCTCTTTGTTATGCTAATGACAATTAACTATTACATGCTGCTACTGAAATGCTAAAGTAAAAAGTATTGATTGCATTAATTTCTGACGTTTCAGTTCTACTGTTACTCTTTGAGGGTCAAAATTAAATTTTGTATCGATATTTTCATTTTTCTCTACACATACAATAAATCACAAATTTAATAAAATTTTTTTTACTTTTTTCCAGCGGGCTGAACTTCCAAGATTTGATGGCTAGGCAAGGCGCAATTGACTCGCCACCGAAAACTCCGTTTATCATGGGCTCCGAGTGCGCGGGTGACATCGAGCAAGTCGGCGAAGGAGTCGAGAACTTCAAAGTGAGTATAAGAGCACGAAACTTTCAACAAATCTGATTACGAGTAAGCTTAAATTGTAAACAAGTTTGCATCTCTAAGTTCCATGTATATTCGCAATTTTATTATAAAATGTATCGAATTATAAGACCCCCATCACTACATATATATAGTTATTTTCTTCCTCTATTCTCTCTTTATTGAAATAGAAATAGATTTTTAAAGAAAATGAATGCAAACAATGTCGAATACTATTGATAATTTTTTAAATTGCACATGACAGAAGCTAGAGTCGTCGAAACGTGTAGATGGAATATAACTGAATTGCGCAAGGCGTAAGCTTCCTTCGATTTGATTGAATAAATTTTCCTCTATAGGCTTAATGGAGAGCTAGAAGCTCTGCCTAGTGAACGCTATCTACATAGTAACGCACTAATCCAATTCAGTTGGATGATGGAGCTACCTTGATTATTAAAATAGCGGTTCTATATCGATTTTCAGCTTTGACGTTACATTCGGCTTGATGTTTTGAAAGCTCTTGAAACGCGTCCTTATAGCCAAAATGGTGCTATAAATAAAACGAGAAGCCACTTTTTTTCCTCGCCGCGAATTTTTCATACCCGTTATTGAGCGTCTTTACGTCAGAAAAATGCGCAGAAGTCTTCGTGCTCCTTGATAAAGTACCACGAGGCTATATATAAGGATCTTGTTATCATATTTAACATGTTCATGCCTCCTGGTGTAGATCCGCGGAATTTCTTTATGGCTGACTATGGGGCGTCACCGTGTGGAATAGCTTGTACACTTAGGGTGGTCTATTTTCGTGACTCGCAAAAGTCTTTTTGGGGTCAGAAGGAGGTAGGCAGAGAGGCGAGTTTTCCAGGCGTCTTTAGGGTCAGATATCCGGCCAGTGTGTATAAAACTGGCCGCCTTGCTTTACCAGAAAGAGGAAGAGAGGAGGAGGAAAGCGTTCCCTTCGAGCATACGGATCGGAAGTAATAACAGTTTGCTCCTGCCTCTGCTTCTGCTTGCTAAAACGGATGTGTTGTAGCGAGAAGCCTAATTCGATAAAGCGACTCACTGTCTTTACGAAGAGGGGGACCAAGTGTAAAATCCCTACACCTTTTTCATCTATATAATAATCCAGACTCACAGGAGTTACATTTAGAGTAGCTTAAAGTATTACACATTTCCTAAAAAAAAATAAATAAATAAAAATAGTTTATTAATTTAAACTTAGACAAGGTTTAGTGTCTTTATAAAAAGGATTAAAACATTTCATCCCCTCTTAATATCGGTCCTTTGAATATGCTTGCGTTTTAAATGGAAAAGAAAATTTCTGATTTATAGCATATATAGTGTAAAATATTGTTTTGACACTGTTGAGAAAATAATGGCTTTTTTTAACAGGTGGGTGATAGGGTGGTCGCCCTTCCCGATCACAAAGCATGGGCGGAGCTGGTCACCGTCCCGGCAACATCCGTTTTCGCGCTACCACCCGGAATGAGCTACCTTGATGCGGCCGCTATCACCATGAACTATACCGTAGCGTATATTCTGCTTTTCGAGCTGGCCCATCTCACTCCCGGAAAGAGCTTGCTGCTTCACAGCGCCGGCGGCGGTGTGGTAAGATGACCAATTTTTCTTTTATATTTGTATTTCCATCGTGGAAAAAACGAAGGGGATGAACGGAAGAAAGGATGAGAGGAAGAAACGTGGAATCGCTCTCCGGAAAGATAGGAGGAGAGTACATGATGAATTGTATTTTTTAATTACACTCTCCGCACAATATTATATCCTCAATCATGAAGGATTTAATGTGCTTATGGGTGTATCGTAATTATTAAGTTCGATTATGCGCGATGCGATATTTCTTTTTTTTTAATTCTTCCTTTCCTTCTCTTCTTTCTCTTCTTTATTGCGAATGCAGTATTAAAGATAGAGCCGTTATGATCAATCGTCTGCGATGCATAGGATTTTTTAATCATATCTCCTCTTTAAAATTGCCTGCAATCTTTATCATAAAGATTCCATTCGTTTAAAGATATCGTAATTATGTATTACGTTCAACTATAAAAATGGATTGAGCATTTCAACAATATCTTTTTATGCGATATTAACAGCTACTTCTTGTACAAAATGCACGATATATATTTTATTAACTTTATATTGTACATATTTTTAGTATCTATTTACTTATATATATTTATTGTGCGCGTGATTGTATTAAATTTTATGGCACAATGCTCGGCACGATAATAATGTTGAATTCCACAGCGCGATTTATCGTATAAAATAATAGTTGTTAATGCAAACAGAATGTAAACGGATAAAATTATGCCTTTTATGCACAATAGTGTTTAACCAACAATAACGCGACTCCGCGAAGGAACGCTTTCGCGGAGTTTGGACAGCTTTACCGTAGTACATACCATGTGCATGTGCATAAACGAGTTAATGTCTCGCGCATAGACATTTTGCTCATAAACGCAAATAGCCGACGTCTTCGAGGCGTGTTTACGTTATTCGGAACGCACTACAAATCCAATAAGTAGCGGTATTACGGCCGCGGCATCTAAATCGCCGAGAAGCAAACGACATTAACATTATTGCTAGAACCGTTTTATGGGCAACGCTCATATATAAGAGAGGTACGCGGTACTTGTGACATTTGGCTCTAAATTCGTTACGCTACATTTTACGCACGAGAATATAACGGAGCTTTTTATTTTTTTTCAACTCTCATGGTCGGATATCAAACAAATTTACCGTAAATTAATCCTTAAAGACCTAAATATAGAACTCTATGCAATAAATATAAATTTACAATTTATAAATCATTATAAACCCCGGTTTTGCCTCCCTCGCGTATTCTTCCCCTGTTAAGTTACACCTCGAAATGAGATTTGCCAAGCTTTATTTACTCGCTCGGGAGAGCAATTTAAATCCTACAAGCCCAAGGCTCGAAAACATTAAATACTTGGCGGGGTGCGAATGTTGAAATTTCATATAAGCGACGATAGTTGGACGACTGTTCGTACTTGCGAACCCGAGGGGCAGCGACGGGGGAGATCGAGAAGGTTAAAGGCACCAAGGAGATATTTCCGGGTTCTTCGACCACGCGGAGAAGAGTGGTTTCTCTCTCGGCGGCGAACGCGCGAGGAGAAGCGGAGAAGAAGAAGAAAAAGAAGAACCAGTCGGGATCAATACGGCTCAACAGGTTACACCCGAAACCAACTATACGACTGGCGGCAAACCACCCCTCTCTCTCTTTCTCCACCCTTTCCGTCAGCCGCTTTGCGCCCCCTTTCCTGGACGGTTGAGACGGAAGGCGAAATCTACCGGAGGGGGTTGCGGGACGCGGCAGATCGCACACGGGGGTGTGAGGGTTGCCAGGCAACCTTTCGCTCTCTCATCGACCACCGTCATGGACCGCGCCCGTCTGAGACCATACCACCACCATCACCACCACCATCACCGTCGCCATCACCGGCACGTTACTACCACGTGGCGCGGCTTTAAGCTGTTTTCACACCGGCGTTCTGTGCCCCACGTGTACAACCGGCGTCAACCCGATCGATGCCTCGCTATGGTTTTACGAAACTTTATTCAAAATTACTTCTGCAACAATCCTGCACGGGCAGAATTTCTCTTTGAATTTATCTTGAAAATCATGGTAAAAAGAAACGATAAAAATTACGATAAAAATATATATTAATATGTACATTAATCGAACATATTTTATATCTTATTGTGGTAGATATTAATATTTTTATTGTGATAAATATTAATCAGAGATGTTCTTATAAAATTCATCCAATACTACATTGTCCATGATCTTCAGTGTAAATTTTAAATGAAAATTCTTTCTGTGTGGATATACTTTGTTTCAAAGACTCTGCGAAAACGTTCTCTTGCCATGTGAAACGTAATTGTGCTACGCAAAGAAAGAAATACTATTTAAAATCCAAATACGAGATATACTTGAAGAAAAAATATATATTTCTACTACTATTTTATATAAGATAATGCTAATGCGCGAGAGAGTATTCTACGTTTTCGAATGTAGAGCCAAATTTTATCTGCGGTGAGTCTTAACTCTTTTTTTATTAATCTCACTTTATTGCAGTGTCCGTACTTAAAATAGACTAAGGGGCAATAAAAAAGAAATACAAGCGCATATAAAAAGACCGGACTTCATGTCGCTTTTATAAGCCAACTACAATTTTGCGATGTTATCCAAATTAATGGTTGACGCGGTTTAACTGTTTCTTTGTTTCTCTAGTCCTAGCTGTAAAAGAATCGATTAAACGAAGATTAAAATGGCTGTTGGAAATCTTTACTGTTCATCCTCATACTGAATAATATCAAGTGACAATCGACAATCATTCTTAAGAATTCACGGTATATTTTTAAACGTGTATTCACACGATGTATTTGATGCATCTATCTCTTCACTTCAAGCATATCTGAAAGCTCTTTCGAATATATATCGCGCATACCTTCATAAAGGAGACCCTGAAAGGCGACAGAAAGAAAGAGATATGATGCGATCCCGTTTGAAAGATTCACGAGAAAAGAGGGAAAGTTTCTCCCAACGTGATCAGAAAGCGGTATTTTTCACGAGTCGAGTGCTCTCTTTTTAACCAGGGAGCTTTTCTGCTCTTACGTGACCGGCTTCCCGGGGCTAATGCGCATAGAATCACGCGTAAGTGTTCGCGTTTTCGCGCGGAGACCCATTGTTGTCGGAGAGAGCATGAATTATAACTCCTACGCTATATACATATATACGTTGTCCTTATCCTTAATGTCAAGGGAAGGATGAACGAGGAGCGATATTGTTCTTGCGCGAGTCGCACGGATCGGTTAATATTCATTAAATCATTGTCTACGTGTGATAACAGAACAAAAATTTCCGCTCCGCGAAATACATCGTTAATTAAAATAATCAATGTAAACGTAACATCATTAAAAAAACGTAACTTTCATATAGTATAATACACTTTTTGATTAATCAATATAATTTTATAAATATATATTATTTTATTTATAAATATAATTGATTATAATTAATAAATTTATAATAAATTTTTCAATTAATATTGACAATAGACGCGAAAAATGAAAGCAAAATCTTGGAGAAAAAGGGAGAGAGAAAAGATGCGATATATTAAGAAATATTTAAAAAATTCCTCGCTTGCATAATTTTCACGCACGCATCTCTCACAGTGCGTAAATAATTTGTTGCGGTTACTTAAAGATTCCGGATTGTCTGTTCTGTCTTTATATGCATATATTTCTTTCTCCCTCTCTTCTTCTGCCTCCCTTGTCTCTCTTTTTTTCTCATTTATATACTCTTCTTCGAGACCGGAGCGCTCGACATCGGTCGCCGGGTATCGAATTCTCGACAAGGGGCGGAGAGAAATGAAAAGCAACGAGCACGCGATTCTCGGAAATAATGTATGCCGCTTCTGTTGAAAATCTCAGACGGCTGTGTGCACGCGGCTCTGTGTGTATTTCTTTTTTCTCCTCTCTTAATCCCGTCTCATCCTTTCTCAAGTCATATACTACTACGAGCGAATGCGCCCCAACGTGAGCCTCTGTAACTGTATTTTCTCGACAAAAAGTAGCTTGCATTGCGAAAAAGGAACGGAAGAAGAGAGGAAGAAAGATAGCATGGATTGGAGTATGTCTTTTAGAATTTTTTTCAGCGAAATGTCAAAAGCGAGCGAACACATATGCGCTATTTCTTTAATACGAATGTCTCGTGATTCTTTATTATTATTATTATATCAAATTTTGATATCGATGAGGAATATCATTTTTCATTCGATTTAGGGTCAAGCGGTGGTTCAGCTTGCGAAAACTGTGAAGGACGTGACCATCTTCGGCGTCTGCAGCAAATCCAAGCACGAAGCACTCAAAAACGCCGGAACTATCGACCACCTTTTGGAACGCGGCACCGATTATAGTAACGAAGTCAGAAAGTACGTACACGATATCGCGCGTGATATGATTACCTGGCCTCTTTAGTGCCTTAATAATAATTTTCAAGAAATTTCAAGATATAATCAAACATCCCAGATAGCAAAATTGGTCGTTCTTACATCATTTTGACATCAAATTAAGTCAAAACGACGTCAAAATTACTAATTTTGCTACCTGGAAGATAATATTGTATAAAGCCAAACGCTACGTTTTTGTTATTTCTGATTATTTAGAATCTCTCCGGAAGGCGTAGATATCGTCTTAGACTGTTTATGCGGTGAAGAATGTAACAAGGGCTACGCCCTCTTGAAGCCAATGGGCAAGTACATCCTTTATGGATCCAGCAACGTCGTCACCGGGGAAACTAAGAGCTTCTTTTCCGCAGCGCGATCAGTACGTAATTTCAAATATTACAAATTAATCCGATTCCTCTAAATGTAACAATAAAATTTATTCGAATACAATAGTATATCATATTGAATAAAATATGTATATGTACATATATTTTGTGAAATTTCGCTGTAATATTTTGTAACGTTTGTTTTTTTAATTTTATTGCCAATTATTCAATTCTCTAAAGTTTCTTTTTCTTTGTGGTGTCTCTTTCTTTAATATTATATCCCCCATCATCTTTATGCATTCTTTTATTGTTTGTCGTTTAGTGGTGGCAAGTCGATAAAGTGTCGCCCATAAAGCTATTTGATGAGAACAAGACATTGTCTGGATTGAATCTACGCCACTTAATGTACCAACACGGCAGTCATGCGTTCGTACGACGGGCGGTGAATCAAGTGTATACACTGTGGAGCGAGGGCAAGATCAAACCAGTGGTGGACTCAACATGGGCGCTGGAGGATGTACCCGAAGCTATGCAAAAAATGCACGATCGCAAGAACATCGGTAAGATCGTGCTGGATCCGAGTCTGGAGCCGAAGCCCAAACCAGCTACGCCGGCTAAAGGCAAAGCGAAAGACAAGAAGGCCGCGAATCAGGAGGAGAAGAAGGCGTCTAGCGTAGAGTCGGAAGAGGGAGAGAAGAAGAAGGAGCCCGAATTGACAAACGGTACCTCAGAAGACAAATCTGATAGCGGTAAGAAAATAAGATGTATACATTTTTTAGAAATAATTGCAAACAAAATACTATTTTATATAATTTCATAAAAATATTAAATTCGATCAATGATTCATCTAATGATTTTCGTTCATTTTTTCTGTTTCAGATTCCAAAGAAAAGGAATCTAGCTGAATTAGCGGAAACTAAGACGAAAAAAAATTGATATCCGCAAACATTTGCAAGAATTTTTCAAAAATATACTATTGCCCGAAAGAATGAAAAATTAAGTTCGTTTTAAATAATACATGAGCGATATTGCGCAAACTTTACATGCAGATGATTCCATAAAAACTTTGTACAACTTAATATAATGGATGAAATAAAATTCCGAACAATTACTGGAGATATAGAATTCGAAATTTCAATTTAGTGAGTAATCGATCGCTTGTACTGAGTTAATACACATTATACTCTTTTCTATCTAAAAGCCACCTTTTTTAACGCTCATCATCTGCATGTATATAACTATTTTTCCTTACATTTGCGCCGAGATTAATAATTCATGTGAATTATGAGTGAAGGAGAATCAACCAGCATATTGCATAAGAACGAGAGAAATAACCAAATAGAAATAACAATCTTGATGCGGTCCACAGTAGTTTACAGAATATAAGAACGTTATGTTTATTTTTTCACATTGACCAAATGATTAATTTTGCGAGGAGTTAAGTAAACGACTGTTGGATACCACGTAGTCATTAGGCAGCTTAATTTTTTTTACTATCGCTATTATTTTAGGAAATGGATACAACTAGCCTTTCCGTACTTATTAAATGACCATAAATACGAAGTAAACAGCAGTTTAATAACTGTGTGTTGTCCAACAGCTATTTACTTGGCTCTGTTTATCTGTATCGAATACTATCGCTGCTACTACGGTATATACTAACACACATTCTCTCTTATACTAATATAATATTACTTCTATTTGTAATTTATAATGGGATAAAATAACATAATTGCGCTAATGTCGCAATTTCCGTAACGAAAAGCTAAGAATGCAAAGCTGCATTACTTTCGTATATAAATTTTACGTATTACGAAGATGTTTTTACGCCACTTTATTATTCATCGTGATCCTTTTGTCACGATGAAATATCCTTTTTAAATTTTAACGATAGCCATGAAAGTCAAAAATAATATTTAGTACACTACATATATTAATGAAGTATTTTGCTGAGATTTGGACGCTCTTTTTTTCATACGATTTCATACTTTATAATAGTTCTTATGTAAAATTAGTTATAGATTTTTCCTATGTAGATTTTCCTATGTAAAAATTGAAAAGTAGAAAAAATTTAAATACTAAATGTAACTAACATGTTTACTCTAATCGGTATTTTTCTAAATCAAAATTATCTCTTTTTTTTCAAATCACGTTGATCTTTGCAACGATATATCAACGAGCTTTCAAAATATTTCGATTAAATTTTTGAAATTCGAGATGTAATGCAAAAGTAAATATAAATTGATTCGCCTTAATGTTTATCATACGCTAAAAATTGTGGATAATCGAAGATTTGATATCAAATCTGAATATAAGAAAATTGATTATGTATGATTAATTATTTAAACAAAAATGTAATTAGACTGATTAATTACGGCTTGAATATAAGTCTAATAAGGATATTACTCGGCACATAAGTGCTTTGAGAATTTATTTTAACGAATGTTGGCGTACTATTATTTCTTTTTATGACTTTTGACTCACAATCAGTTTTAACAAAAAAAGAAAAAAAATCAGATGTGCGAACCGATAATGTATGTACTTTAAAAACTTCAAATAACTTTATTGTTTAAATGAAATTTTATAAACATATTTAATGACGTTGCATCAACATGTACATGAAGAGTAATTTAATGAATTAGCATCGTAGAATATATCGCTTTTCTTACGAGAAGGAACGACAGTCTAAAAAAAAAAAAAAAGAAAAAAAATACGCAAGGCCTCATTTTCTATTATCACGTACTCGCGTGAATACATAATTGTCGCTTGAGACGCCGAACGCGTGACTGCAATCCGATAAATTATGTTGAATCTGCATTGCGATCTTTCCTTAACTTTAGAACCTTCGAGTAATATTTTTGCGACGGTCGTGATATATTGTTGGCCGTTCTACGTACGCAAAAAGAAAGGAAAAAAATAGAACGAAGAACGCGTTTTTAACGGCGATCTGTTGAGAGCGAGAAGGTTTTCATAGTAATATAAACGAAAGATTAAGGATCCTCGTGAGTCTCGTGAGAGAAGGTGAAAAAAAAGGGGAAAAAATTTCGAGGGCGTGTCCTTTCGATGGAATGCGGCTCGGTGGAGAAGCTGACCGATGCAGAACAAAGTGTGCATATCTCTCCGGAACGTTGGAACAATTTTGGTGTAGCCGATTTCGTTAGGATTTGATACTAGCTCTGTATACCGATATCTATATTATACAAATCATTATATGAGAAGAAAAAAAAGACGTGCGGACGAGAGGAAAAGGTATGTGTCGAGGATATCCAAGCTCGCGCAAATCTCGAATTAAAGTGAGAGAAACGCGCGAAAGAGCCAAGAATTTACTGCCGTATCGAATCTCTCTCGGTCCAAAAGTACATAATACTTATCTTACTCTAGAAAAACGTATCGATCTGAAAGGAAAAAGTGTGAAAAATGCAAAAAACATGATAAATGTGGCTGCATATTTTGAGACATCTTTTAAACACGTAAGAGATACTCTTAATCCCGACACAAAAATACACGAACACACGCCCATACACGATGAAATACGATGACACACATCATACTGTATATTTTATTGTAAGGCTTTAAATGTTTCATCAAATAACTCTATTATATTATAATATATCTATATATATTTGTATCGATCGTTTCCTCCTGCCCTGATTTTTTTATTTAGGTCCGAAGCACGAATGTCAGAATAATAAGTCCGGGATGTACGAATGTTATATGCGAGATTGGATGCAAGAGCTTTAAATCTAAAGAACGTACGCGAAAATCGAATAACCACAGGCTATATATTTTTTATTACAATGATCATTTTAATTCAACAATCGAATTTCATACATACCAACATTGCGTATTTTGCAGATATTTCACATTGTCTTATTTACATATAAGGATGTATGTCATGTTCCACATAACAAATATTTTTTGTACAGCTAGAATATTTTTGTGTATTCTTAATTCTTTCTGTTGTCGAAATGAAATTTTAAATGCGCGAGTAATGATTTTTTATGAAAAATTGAGAGAATTCAGATTAATTTTGAATTATTAAAATACATTTAAGAAAAGCCGCTGCACTCCAGAAAAATTTACGTAGATCAGACCACTCATAAAAATGCTGAAATTTCGCGATAATATCGTAATCAAAATATCTTACAATTGCGAAATGCTATTATATTTTTTTGAGAAAAAATGTTTAATGGAGAGAGCACAAAAATTATGCAGATATATTATATCGGAATGCTTTTAGCTCTGTAATTGCTACATATATATATACATATATAATCGAATTTCTAAGCATTTTATAAAATGCATATCTAATGCGTCATATCTGAAATGCGCCATATTCTTGGATGCACGTTTAACTAAGCCACTTCTAAAATTTAAGAGTCGACTAAATTTTAAAATCGCGAGACAATCTACGTAAATTGGCACATGAAATGAAACATGTTCGATAGTTAATGACCGAAATGTATGCATATATGATTTCATGCCAGCACGCGAGAGTTATTTGGCCGTAATAATTCCACTTACCTAGGGAACGAATCCTTGAAACAAATCGTGCATAAGTACGTATAAAAACGATTGTCAAGAATGATAAAATGAAAATTATTTACAATCGTTAATAAAAAGGGGGGTATGCGGCGAGGGAAATTCGGACAATTTTTTCAAGAATATATACTTTTACGAAAGGTTCATCGTCTCAAAAGCTGTATAAGCATTCCGTTGATGGAGAGCGAGGATGAGATGATAATTAAGCACGCGTGCGTCTCTTATATATATTAGTTACGCGAATCCGCATCGTTAGACAGCAGGACCTACAATTTTGCGAACGTGATATATTATGATTGTGTAAAATTGTAAACTTTGTCGAGGAGTCCGGGCGAAAGCAACGAGCACTTTTTCTCATCATCGAGATTCTCGATCGCGAAGAAGCTCATGGGAAAAGGAAAAAAAAGACCTTCGCCCGCTCCCCGTCAAGCTTGATATAGATTGTATTTTTGGCTTATTATTGTAAGACTGACTATGTTGCTATATTAAAGATTGCTTCGAAAACACAGAACGAAACTTGATTGTATTTTCTTCTTCTTCCTCCTCCTCTATATCCTATAATATAAACTCTCTCTCTCTAGAAGAGAATTTTTCATTCAAAATCGTGCAAGGATACATTAAACGATATATGAAATAATATTTTTTATTATTTATATTTGTATAAAGGTTATAAAACTTAAAAATATGTATTCCATATTATGTGTTAAATTATGTGTTGATTTCGCTAATATTTAAAAAAAAGAATCGTGATAGCTCAAACGAAGATCACTTTGCAATGATTTGTGTTATTGAAGTACTTATACTTAATTTATCTGTATTGTGAAGCAGACTTTTTCTTGGACGGTATCTCGAAGCGTTACGCAAATACGGATGTATTTTAAAGATCCGTTATACAGTTATAATTTATATTATATCGCGTGTATAATAAATAATTTTTGCAAAGATATGCGAAAGTATGCCGTTTGTCAATTGTCGATAATCATATTTGAAGTTCAAGGCAGACCCTTAAAAGCATCGGTAAAGCGTAACTGATTTATTATTAAACTTTTATTAACTATAACTTAAACTATATCTTGTAAGGCATATACATAATATCTATATAACGTGCTATGTTATTAAAATAGATCTTTAACGTCTTTTTTTTAACAGATACGTATCTATACACATAAATGTTATTCTCTTGAGGCACTAATTATCGGGACGGAATAAATTCCTTTGATCCACGCAAGTACATATTTATATATAAACAGGACGGTATCATCGTAATTTACTCGACTTTAAGTATCGAGTTGGAATATTTATGTTTCCTATTCTACTATTTACATATTTTGCCGAATCACACATTAAAGTCTTGTGTTGCCTTTTTGAATGAGATTTTTTTTATACATTTAAAAATTGAAATAAAACAGGTAGTTTAAAAAAAAGGGAATTTTGACGAGTACTACGAAGGCACGATCTACAAATAATATATAATTCCGTAAATTATATAGATAAAATAATCACGGAAAAAAGAATTAGCCACCATAGCTAAATTTTAGCTGTTCTTATATTAAAACTAGAAATTTAGTTATATCTAAATTTTAGCTATAATAACTAATATTTTTTAGCTATACTATTGATGGAAAATTCTGTTTAATTGCAACTAAAAAATTAGCTATTATAGCTAAAATTTAGGCATCATAACTAAATTTCAGACATAATATGCGAGGACAGCTAAAATTTAGTTTTGGTGGCTAATTTGTTTTCGTGAAGAAATATCAAGAAATATACAAATATGAAAATTATTAAAAGAAAAAATTTCAGAGAAAAGTTTTACATTGCTTATTAAAAGTCCGAAACTAGTATGTAATATATCTTCTTTGATATACTCTTTTAATTACTATGAACACTTTTGCTGTAATTATTTTGGTAATGATAGTGAATAGGATAGCTAACGAAAATCGCTGGCTACAACTATCACGCTTGATTTGTACTTGAGATGCTTTGCCTCCAAGAGTACAATGCCCTAATCATATAAAAAACAACTTCATGCATTCTAAAAAAAAACACAGGACGGATAATATAATATTTATAAAATTAATATATATAATAATCGTTAAACAATATTGTATAATAAAATAGCTTTGGACGTTATTTGAAATTGTGTCCAAAATTGCTCGCAATCAATATTCTTCGAAATGATTACTTTCGATTAATGATATAAAAATTTTGTTTGTGCGTTTTGTATCAAGAAGTAAATTCTATTTTCTAAATTATAATTTTGTAAAGTAAGTAATACTTTGTAAATAATATTATATATATCTTCTGCCTATTGCAAAATCTTTTCGAATAAATATAAGATTATTGTTCTTATTTCGCAATTAATATAATATGATTTTCTATAAATATAAAATATAAAATCGCATGAAAACAAATATACGAAAAGATACTTTTGATTAAATATATCTTACATAAATTATGTAACAAGAAATTACTTGACATTACTTGAATGTCGCATAACAATAGCCATAATCATTAAAAATAATTATCTTAATTAGAAAAAGCAATTAAAATTCAGAAAATAATCATTTCAATGACAATTATTCCGCGTAATTATACGGAATAATTAATTATATTAATTATTAATTATTTACGCGAAAATAACTCGTCTTCTATTTGACTTACACAATTATTGTTCTCATTATTTTTATAAAATTATATATAAAAACGCAGCATTTGAAATTTTTAGAGAAATGAGATTCGTGTGGACATGTATAGTAATTTTTGCTTATCGTATTGTTCCATATTTGTGCTCTGTTAGCAGAGGCAAACCATGATAGAAATTGACAAGAATCGAACATTTTTACCTTTGTGTTATTGTTAGCCGTCGTAGAATTGTTGCGTTCGGAAGTACCTCGTTATCGTGACGACAATTGAAGCGATAAGCAGGAAACCTGCCGGCGTGGCTAAAAGTGTAGCGGCATTGTAAATTGGGCAGTAAGGACACTGTGAGCTGCCGCAAACCTCGCATATATTTAAAGTATATGTGGGCAGTGCATCGAATATAGATTCGTTGAAACGTTCTGAAACAAGAATGGGGTAAATAAATTTACAATTTGAATAAAAAATATAATGAATAATATAGAGTGAATAAATAATATAATGATATACATATCCATTAAGCAATATAAAATATTAGTATATTTATAAATACCTGGCGAATAGTAATCATAAACGCGAATGGGAAGATATCGCGACATATTTGCGACGGGATACCAACGTTCCACAGTGAAGTTTACGCATGTCTCTTCGTAGTCTAGATAATCGAAGTAGAAAAGCACTTTCTTTTCTTGGAAACGTGCTCTCTGCAGATTCCTCACTTGTTTCGACAAGATGTATCTATCCAGAGTTTGCTGTTGGATTATGTAGCCGGTTGGTATAGCTACGTCCAACACAGCCATACCAGAACGCGAGGATTCGTTGAGATTCGTCCATCTGTACGAAGAAAAATGCATTTTCACAACAGTAAAAAGAAAAATAGCAAGATATAATTTTCTAATTGTAATAATCTCACCTTTGACAACTAAGATAGGAGATGTGAGACTGATTTCTGCCGTGGAAATTCGCTCTGGTGACTAGATCGAAGGATTTAATCGGTGGCTGCGTTTGGAATCTCTTTATATCCACGTTATATTGCACGTGCATCTGTAAAATTGCGTAGCCCGCGCCCTTTGCCTGCACTTTGACAGTTCCCCATGCTTCAGGTATCTAAAAAATAATCATATACAATTTATGAATATCGTCCTGATATTATCTCGCGGAATATATACGCATCTCGAAGTGTTACGTACCTCAATAGTTTGAAGTCTCGCCAGATTGTTGTCGTTTACAGTCAACGTCTTGGTCTGACCCGGCAAAGCAGTAGCCTCCACAGTTACCGTGAGTGAACTGACGTCCCTGATTCTCGACCTCACGGTATACTCCATCAACGCCTTCATCGCCCAAACGGTATCCTGAGTAGAGGCCCATCCACCATCCGTCAGTCTCTGCGCGTTCAACCACTTAACAATCGGCTCTATCATGATCTCTTGTCGAGCGACGTGCACCATTAACGCGTACGCGGTTGTCTCTATATTTTCTGAATCATATTTGTAGGGTAGACGCGGCAGCAGGAAGGGTTTCTGATTCTCCAATTTGTACGGAGGAAGTGGCACCTGTTCTCTGCCCCAGTATGTCAACCCGCCCTCTCTCCGCGCGTGTCTCGCCAGAATATTGAAAGCCTGCTCAGCAGTGGAGGCTTTCGCCACCAAAAGCGCGTAAGCCACTATCGCTACTTCGTATGGCTTGCCGCGTTCTTCCAACAGTTTCAGATTCCTCTCCAACCATTTGATAGCGTTCGCCGCGCTGAGAGCTACTTGAGAACCTAGACCGCCAGTGAGATCCTTGACGCTTTCTAACGTGATAAGCACGTGAGCGGTAAGACTGATGTTTCGATGGGTGATTATATCGTTTCTATAATTCAAGGAACTGTTCATCTTCCGGTCCGGCAGCCAGGTCACCTCGTAGAACGCGCCTTCTGGCGTCTGGTGCTTCAGTATCCAGGAAACCGCCTGAGCTATCACCTCGGGATCGATGTACAAGTAGTTCTCCCATTCGTAGAAGCTGGCCTCCTGAAATACTCGGGCGCAAAATGCTGTCAACCAAACACTCGGCATCGATTGGTTCCAATCAGTGCGGAAAAAGCTGAAAGACCCATCGGGATTCATGAACGACAACTGTCGCTGATAGCCGATATTCATGTAGTAGAAGCTTTCTTTTTCCTGCGTACGATTGCGCTGATTAATCAAACGCATGTACAGGGTAGTGTACATGTTAGCGGCGAAACTGAACATGTTCTGTTCGGCGCAATCCATTGGTAGATTCATAAGACTCGTTGCATTTACCGGCATTGTGGGAAAGATCGGCCCCACCACGTCGCCTACCAAACTGATGGTCGCCTTGTTGGATCCAAACACATAATAACGATTCTCATCGTAGGGTATGATCGGTGTCTCTGTAATGTTTACGTGCATGTATTGGAATACGTAGGCTCGATTACTGAGATCTAGTAGTATCGATTGATGTCGATGCTGAGGAACTCCGTCAGCCTCGACGTGCAAGATGCGAGTCACCGAGTCCCTGCCGATTAGAGTGCTAGCGTAGACGTGTACTTTGATATCGCCGAGTCTCACTGGTACGATGGGCAAATAAACGATGTTAGCGTCCTGCGCAGGGATCCAGATAAAGAATTGATGCTCGCCGAAGGAAGTACGCGGCTTGTACGACTGCACAATGCCGTTGTCCTCGACGTGGACGAACTTGAAGTCCTTGGAGCCTGCTAATACCACTGTCGCCTCGATGTTGTAGCGCTTATAATTGAAGACAGACACTCGGATACCGATTTGTTCGCCTTGTCTGCTGTTAGTCGGCATCTCCACGTTTATATAGAACGGCAGAACTCCGGTATATTCCAGCGCTTTCGGTAACATGCCAAAGCCCATGCTGGGCGACATACTGAATACGGTGACCATCCAGTGAACTGGCCTTCGCGGCACGTCCAGGTTGAAGATCTGCCGACCGTGTGGACCGATATTGATGTCCTTCCACAGCCAGACGTTCTCGTAATGCCTCTGAATTCGATTGAACCGCCATTTGCGGAACTGCGCTAAATCGGTTGCGTTTCGCTCGACACATCGCGTCTCGTCCGAGCCATCCTCGCAGTCGAACACGCCGTCACATTTTTTGTCCAGTCTATAGCACCGACCGTTTAGGCACTCGCCATATCCTTGAGTTCGGTTGCAGAGTTCGTGTCGCCGGTGTATCACGGCATCTGTGAAGACAACCAAGCCGATGTACTCGAACGTGCGGTTGACGTCGATGCCGAAAGTGGATGATGGGAAGTATATGATTTCGTCCGGATCGCCATCGTGGTACTGCCAGGTGTGCATGTGGGTGCCATTAGTCTCTTCATCGAAGTGTGCCATCTTCGTGATCACGTTTGCGTACGTCAATTCATTGCCCGCTTGCATGGTGTAGAATGAACGATCAATGCCTGACAATCCAACGTAGGCGCCGGGCTCGCCATAGATGGCCACCTCGACGCGTTCACCCGTTCTCGACTTCTTGTTGTTGATGAACACAGTGAAGTTGTTGCGCGAGATGCCGTTCACCGGAAACGTCAGTGAATCCGCTACCACATCGCCATAAAGACCTACGTAATATACCACCGCGGTTGCAACAGGAGCCATCTCAGGACTTAGAGGTATCGCAAAGGTTTTGATGTTGTGCTGCATATTGTCTTCTCCGGCCAGGAGTATTATACCTTTGGACATGATTATGTAGTTAAAGGTATCGATGTGGAAGTTGGTTTGTACGTGAAACACCATGTATTCACCGACTTTAGGCTTCTCAGTGGAAGTTGAGATCTTGATGTGCTTCGTATTCGGAGACTCGTGAGCGAGCAACAGCAATTCGGTCTGCGTTCTCTGACCCTCGCCGTCGGTGATGTGTGCGTAGATCCTCATCGAAGTAATATCGTTCAGAATCTGATTAACGTCGGTGCTATGCTCCAGTCCGAGTTGCTTTCTGAGATCCATCTTTACGGACCATATATCCGCGTGTTCCGGCGACGCTGTTAGATATTGGGTATCGATTGTACGACGTCCGCTTCGCATCTCTACGTCCGCGCGAATCTCCACTACGGCACCTAAGAGTTGCGTAGGTCGCAGCGGCGAGTTGTCGTGGAAGGACGCAACCAGGTTCAACGAGAACGGCATCGCTGGTTTAAAAATTTGCGGACTACCGCCGAGGAAACGAATTTTTGTAGTCGAATTGAAGATCCTCGCCGTGGAGTAGCCAACGATCACCTCATCCAAGAATCTCTCGCCCACTGTTGCAACTACTGTGACTTCCATTCCGTCGATGGACGAAACAAAGTTCAATAATTCCTGCATAGGGTATCGGAAGTGATACGTCCCATTAAAGAATCTTAAAACTGGGACTCTCTCTTCGTAGGGATTGATTGCTCTAAACCATGCCGGATAATATTCGTTAAAATTAAAGTACCTCTCGACTGGATCAATTCCTGAAGGAATGCGCGTTCTGTCTATTGGCTTGAAGCTGGCTTTCAGAGTTAAATTACCCCTAACCGGCGCGCCCGAAGTATAATTCGCCTGAACGATACCGTAAATATAGGGATCATTGTCGAAGAAGAACGCCGGCATCGTAACGTTCACCTCGAACCGTGTCTGATAGTACTCTTCCACCAAGAATGTCTTCTCCTCTACTTGATTCTGCGCTATTATTTGCACGATCCATTCCCCGAAAACAGGTTGATCGGACAATTGATATGACAGCGACACTGTACCCAGATTGCTCTGCCTGCTGAGCCATCTTCTCATAATTCTTCTGTTTGGATCCAACATATATACATCCACGGGATTGTCATACGCTTTCAATTCTGTGTCTATTGGAATCGTTCTGAATCGCACCGTTTCGCCTTGCATATATACAGGTTTATCCAACTGTATAAATATAGTCATGGAACGTTGTGAGAATATCAGCTTGGTTTCGTTATAAAAGGCCTGACCACCTTTCAGACTGTTGTACATCCCTTCTATGCGCAGTTTATAATCACCACCTACTGAAGTAGGTGGCATACGCATCATTAGAGTTTCTGGTATGCCCTCCTTCACTTCCTGAAAATCCGCCGCGATTTCTACACCATTGCGTTGAATGGATGAACGTACTGTCATAGGTAATGGGCTGTGAAGTATGTTTACAGCGACTCTGTACACTTGATCTGGTCTAACCATACGAGATGCAACGACAAAATATGTGCTGCAAATAAATTAAGAATTATGTTGACATTTTATTCACACAGTTGTTTTATTTCTGTGTCAAACCCAATATTACTCACGATTCTTTAATTATGACATTTTCATTTTGACCTAAAGGATTTCGGAATCCAAAGCCTGTATTCTGATCCCATTCATCGTAACGATTTCGTGGAGGAGATCTTGAAGTGAAGTCCACTGATTCTGGAGTGAACTGGCCATTTCCAGAAGCCAGCAATAATAAGAGAATCCAGATCGACATTTTTGCTGAAATATATAAATTTATCATTAATTTATATTCCATAGAAAACATTCAAACATTTTTTCATGTTAATTTACGATTTCAATTAAAATATCCATGATAATAGATACGCAAATTTTTGATAAATATATTAGTCATCAACAGTACATGAAGAAACTTGTCAAGTCGATTAATTATATATAAATATGTCCCTGAGATAGTATCGTAATTCCACTCACTACGCGTTGATAAATGAATAAATAAATAATAATAATACGTAAATAAATGCACAAATAACACAGTAAAATGAATTTAAAAAATAGATTACACGGGGTTAGGCGGGACGGTCAACGCCCAAACGCGCATTCTTCGAATCGTGTGTCATTATTTAGCGCTCACCTCAGGACGATTTCTCAATCAAGTCGACCGAGTCCCGCGTGTATCACTAGAGGATGGTGCACGCGATTAGCATCACCGCGATCGCGTGCGCTTATATACGAGAATTACAAAAAATCGTCGAGTACGTCGGGCATCGTGTGTAGAAATTTGCGAGCGAAAGGAGTGGCCCGTTACAAACTTTTGTTTTGTCCATAGACCTGTCAAATGCATAGACAAGGCTAAACCTAACCCTTGCCATGAAATCGGAAGAGTTACGTCATGAACTTCCTACTTTCCGATTGGTCGATTAAACACTACGAATTGACAGTTAGTGCTCCATCTACCTGTTTTATTCGTCTATGGTTCTTCCATTAAATATGAATGAATGAAATGTCATGATAGGCATGTCATATGTCAAAACCGAACACAGAGGACTGTTGCGTCATCTGCAAGCAGTGATGATTGCTCGTCATGTTGTCTGTTATTTTCCTAGAAAATGAACCGATAACAATAATGTGTCTAGGGATACGACAACGCATATCAACATCGATTTCGCTGTAATGTGTAATTCACCGGCGTAGCCCCTGCTATTTGAGCCATTTGAGCACAATTTTGAATAATATCGAAAAATATCTTTTAGCATGCATATTTTGAACTACGTTTCATGTATTCTACAGTGCCACTTCCCATAGACATCTATTTGTCGTCATGGACGAAACATGCGAAAAATTATTTTGCAATACACTGACGTGAGTTTGACAACTTGACAATTTGTTATTCTTGTGTATATAGCAGCTTGTTGTAAACATAATTAATTTTTCAGTGAATCACTAGTATGATTTAAATAACACTGTTTATAAGCATAATAAAGGTCTACTTTTTAATTGTATGAACCATTTTTTTAAACAAAAATTAGACGAACATTTATTTTATAGAGAAAAATTGATTATGTTAGCTGTTATAAGATCATGATTATTGGTACATGCATTTTATATTAAAATTTGCATTCTTCATGATTAATCAAAATTGATATTTTTTTACAAACAGGGCAGAAGAACTATTACGCAGCAAGGGTATCAGTAGTAACACATTGGAAGAATGGGAAAGATCTTTGAAAACTTTGCCCAAAAGTGGAAAGAAGTATTTTGAACCTAATAATTCTTGGCTCCAAAATGTTCAGATTGAAAAGGGACTTAAAAATCGTAGAGACTTATTAAATATTGAAAGAGTTGAACGTACCTCAGAATTAGCCATTGCTGAATGGATACCATCCCAAAAAAAAGCCCTTGTTACTAAAAGATCTGGTCAAGAATGGGCCAATTTTGGCTTGGAAAAAAATGGTTCCTTATATTTATTACCAGAAGAAACATTATTTCTTATAGAAACAGTATGTTTTCTAAAATTTATATAATTATAATTTTTTAGCAACTTTCTCAAACTGTAATTATTTCTACAACATATTTAATGTTAAAAATATAATTTATTTTTAATATATCCTTGTATATTACAGAATTGTCTTGAACTTATTTGGAATAACGTACCATGTTCAATTCAACAAGCATATGAGATCTTAATTGATGACTCGGTATGCACTTTGGAAGAATATAGAGTTTATAGTCAATTAACACGTTATGGTTATCGTATACAACGTTATTTTTATGAAGAGGCAGAAAAGTGCAATAGATCAGATGAATGTGCTAAACGAAAAATTATTGTTGATCCTGAGAGTGGACTGAGAATGTCTGACAATCAATTGCAGAATCAACAAAGCATGGAAAAATCAAAAGAAACTTTAGTAAAGGATCTGATGAAAACATCAAATAAGTCATTTGTTAATGCTAATACAAAAGATGATGAAAATATTATAGTAGAAGAGCCTGTGGATCAAGTAGTGCAAGATGTAATGGTCCATCTTTTGTCTAATATAGAAGGCCAGAAAAGTATAAATAACTCTGTTACTTTTGAATTAATAGAAAATGATACAATACAAAGTGATATAAATAGCGAAGAAAAGAATCGAAATTCTAAACCAGAAATAATTTCTGATGAAACTTTACTAGGCAATATCAAAATTCTCAGAGATACAACATGTAACTCAAAGACAAGTTCTAAAGTATCAAAATGGCCAGGTACTCGTATTCAACGTAACGTTAAGCAATTGCCCAAGAGGAGTGATAAAGTATTATCTCCTGAGATTTCTGTAATCGAGTCTAGCTACACAAATGAAAGTTCTAAAGTAGAGAAACGAAAGTTGATGCAAGTTGACGAGTCGTCACATACAAAAAAATCAAAGCATGAGGTAAGATATTCTTTATATATATGTAGAATGCCTTAAAATTATTTATAAAATAATTTTGTTCTCAATTAGGTAATTGAATTATCTGATGATGAGATCCAGGAATTACCACGA
This sequence comes from Nylanderia fulva, assembly GCF_048542155.1. Classification (NCBI taxonomy): domain Eukaryota; kingdom Metazoa; phylum Arthropoda; class Insecta; order Hymenoptera; family Formicidae; genus Nylanderia; species Nylanderia fulva. The sequence continues at coordinate 1,794,451 of NW_028190293.1, forward strand.
TGTATGACAAGAATGGAAATGTTAAACTTGTTTCCAAATATCGCTTTTCAATCGGATATTACAGAGAAAATCCACAGGCGATATTTACCACATAATATAAAGCCTCAGAATAATATTTATCAGTATAATCGGACCAAAATTTTACGTATGCAAGAGAATGATAAAAGAGCGCGACAGAATTGCAAAGACACAAGGATAAACACGAGACAAAATACAACGCTTTTGAGGAGTCCTGTTGCCGTCAATAATAGAAATACTCTTTTTCATAATCAGCATTCGCGATCACCTTTGTGTGGCCCGTCAAGACCGTTTTATCCTATGGACCAAATACACGGAACGAACATCGGTTTGTCTTACGCGTACAGATTTCCTTTTAATTACAGTCCGGCCGTTTACGTGCAGAATAGAATCACCCAGAATGTATTTCAAAATTTGTTCGTCGCCTATGAAAATAGTGGAAATGCCATTCAGCAAAGCAGAAGTTTGACTATACAAATGAATAATTACGCGATGCCAATCACGCACATGGAGGGATATCGAATGAGACATTTCTTTGCAGAGAATCAATTCCGGCATGGTTTCTATCAGAATCTTTTGTGGCAGCAGAGATTTTGTCAGCGGAGGATGTTAGAAAATACGTCAGTGCACAACAATATGCATCCTGTTGCAAGACAATATGATGATGCTAATAAAAGTAATCAGACCAGTCATGAAGTCGTCAATCGTCCTTCTTTTACGACTCGTCTAGGAGCTAGTTCATGGACAGAACTGAAAAGGAGATGGTCTGAAGAGAAAACTATTACAATCGACGATGAAGATTATATAAATAACAAATGTGACGAAGAATGTAATGAAGTGCAAGTCGTAAAGCTTATCAATCCATTGATCGGTCCAAGAAATGTATCTTCACTGACTGAGATCTTCAGTAAACTAGCTATAATCAAATCGGCGCCAGAAAGGACCGTTAGAAGGAAAAGGAACAAACATAAGATATCATACAATGTGTACTCCTGCACTCATCATTATAGAAAGACGAATCCTGGTCAACCGTTGTACAGCCTGGTAATAATAAGGTATTTTCTGTTAATAAGAAAAATGTTCTCTTAATATTGCACATTAGCATTCAGTAATTTTCAACAAAATTATAGGAAAGAGGATTCATTTCTTCAACCAGTCGAGTTGAATCGCCTACAACAGGATGCGAAAGGTTCTCAGATAATATTAGCATATGTATCCATGTCGATATCGTACATTCAACCAGGTATTATAACGATGCCAAATATTTGCACCTGAGTAATCCCTGCTAGTTGAAATTATTTCGGAGCAAATGAGGGATGATGTCTATCTATCAAAAATTGCTTTGTAAAATCCATAAAATTTATTTTATTGTAATAAACTTTTGCATACTTATAAAGACGAGAAATATCGATATTTTTATGTCCCCTATATTTTTTACAATAAACAGTTTGCATTTCAAAGTATTATAACATCTTAAAAAATTATTAATCATGTAAAAACTAATATTGTATTTTTCTTATGTTGAACACTTATAATTGATTTTTTATGTATATATATAAAAAACACTGATAACAAAATTAAATATAATTTAATAAAATATGTAACTTTGAATATGTAATATAAAATAATATAACTCGAATTAATAAATATATTCCTAAATTATACATATATATTAGATATATTTTTTTATTTAAATAATATTTCATAGCAGCATTTGAATTATGTGGGATAATACAGACGATCGAATTTGAAATAAAATGTATAAATTGGAGAAGGAACATTATTTCATCTGATGTTTTTTCTCTCTCTCTCTCTCTCTCAAGATATTTGGAGCATGTGCCGGAGAGTCTATCTTCGCATATATATCTATATGTTTACGCAGTTGTGTTTTGCTTTCGTCTTGAATCTTGTATGTATGTCAGAGTATTGTGACATTTGACAAGCGAGCGTCTCAAATCACGGATTATTAAATGGAACAACCACCGTTAAAAAGAATTTGCAGTGAAACTCCTACAGGATCTAAAAATGACTACTCATCAGCGCAAAGCGATGAGAATCCAGTGGATTCGAGTATCTACCTAACCTATGACATTTTGAGAATTGTCTTTCGATCTTTAAACGGCAGAGATTTAACAAACGCCGCGAAGGTTTGCAGGTATAATACATTATAATATGTAACTCAATTTAATATCCTAAATATATACAATCAGAAAACTATATTTAAAATATATATACATATATATATATATATATATATATATATATATATATATATATATATATATACAAATACAAATTCGACTTATACTCATCATAAATAAATTTTTAAAGTTATTTATGTAATATATATTTAAAATATATATTTAATATATATTTATATATAATTTTATATATAATTTAATATATAATTAATATATATTTTAAAATTTATTCCTTAAAAATTTGATAGATAAATTTATTAACAATTATATTTAACATCACTACCTATTATGTGATTGTAAATAAAACATTTATTATATAAACTGACACTATATATAGTATGAATTATTTTTTACAGACTTTGGTTAGAAGCTGCAAATAGTGAAAAATGTACAAGAAGATGTCCTGAACATTTTATCCAATATTACAAATCATCTGTAGATCTAGAGAATATCAAAGACTCAAAAATTAGACCATCTGTAGGATTCTTTTTTATTTCTAGATTTACATCACCTAAGATAGAAGGTATTAGATGTTTATTCTTTTATTATATTCTTTATTATATTATTCTTATATTAAACCAATTCTTTTTAATTAATTTTGATATTAATTATTATAATGTCTATGTGTAGATAGCATAACTAATACTATGTAACATATTAAGTATGCAGATGAAAGAACTTTAGTAATAAAAACAACATTACATTTTTCAAGACAATTTCTGTAATAAATCACAATTTTTAATATATGTGAATTCTGTATTTTTATATTTTAATATTTATATATTTTCATTTTCCTCTAGGCCATGAAATAATATTATTGAAATTAATATATTCTATCTCTTTTTATTCAGAATGTATCTTGAACTCACTTCCACAAAATTGTATGGCCATAATGCTATACACTAATGGTACTATTATCAATAATATAGAGAAAGAATGTGAAGATTCACATGTAATATGTGCACTTTTACCACAAATTTCGGACGTGAAAATCAACGCGTTTAAAGTGACAAAGAAATGTATGCTACCAATTTTGCAATCTGAAAGACTTTCACAAGCAATTAAATATCAAGAATTTATTAAGATGATTGATGAAACATCTGTACAAAATTGTAACAAATCTACATGTTTGATGTTACTCTGCAACGAAGCAGGCTATGCGACAGCAATGTGTCTCGCCGCGACTATAAAAAATAGGTAATTTAAATAATTTAAGTAATTTATAAATATAATGTATAGTTATTGATATTTAACAACGTATGTTTTTTCTCTTAGCCAAGATGGTATAACTTCTTTATGGGGTGGTGTGGTAGAAAATATACACACGCAGTATAGTAATATACCATATACAAAAAAAGGAGAAGATATTTCATACAATCCGCGTAATCCATATTGTCTAGCTGTCTTAATTACCGGCCCGATACAAACATGGTCTACGATTGTAGACAAAAAATGCAAAACGAAGGAACAAATTGAAGTGAGATTAAGATTATTTAGAGATCAGGTAAAGCTGAAGAAACATTCCTTGGGATTTATGTTCGCATGCAAAGCTCGCGCAGCTATTATACATAACGAGAACGTGTATCAAATACATAACGAGGAAGCGATGATATTTAAGACATTATTTCCCGAAGTACCTTTAGTTGGTTGTTTCGGTGACGGCGAGTTTGGGAAAAATACTACACATGCTGAGGAGATGCAAAAGGAAAGTGAGTAATTTATCAATTTCTTTCTCGATAAAAATATTGTCTCTTGAAAAAGCATACATTGTTTTTATTTATTATTGTTATTATTTGATTTCAGCGAGGAGTAAAAAGAAACAGAAAGTATATAAAGAATTGTACAATGAATTCTCCATCATGTTTCTGATACTTACATATGGTTGATGCTTTGAAGGGACACATGGATATATTACGATTATTTTTTATCATTCGCGCGTTGCTAGATTTTAACTAGATCTCTCTTGTTTTTTTTCGTTTATGAACTATACTTATAAACAAATAATTAATACATGACATGTTATAACATTAAGTCTAAATAGAGAGATCGTATTTTATTTTTAGATACGTTCTGCGAGTGTTTTTGTACAAATTAAGACGTTGCTACCGAAGATTAAGAAACAAATATGTTATATAATATATGATAATATATTGTATGTTCTTACATTATGAGTATACTTTGTATTTAGTTTCGTTCGTATTACATACATATTTTTTTCATTACGTTTTCTGATATGCATGTTATAAGTGATTATACCGGTCGAATGATCGCGATGTAATGTGCCTTGTTTTAAACATGCGTATCAGAAAATGCAAATGCAAAAAATCCAAGATACCGAAAATTGTTACCTTATAGATAGCAGTTGTAATATTATCGGTAAACCAACCGGTTTCTTGACGTTGATTTAGCGCAGGTCGTATGCGATATGTGTGCACAAAGTAGGTGTGCATTTTGGTAATCTGCACCCTTCTGAATACAATTATAATCTCTGAAGCCGCTTGACAGTCCTTCCGCGCAAGGTGATACAACAGTACGAGATAAAAACTGAACAAACTAGGCCACAACGAAAGGGTATACTGACATCTTATCGTGATGCTAGCAGGATTTAAAAAGGAGTCTTCACTCCATGACATCAACGATTTAATTACCACGATCGTCATTAGCAGTTTTAAAAGGTCTAGGGTTCGCACGACTTGTGATCCTAAACGATTTTACTCAATTATACTGATAAAATGTTACCAAATCTACTTATATCAAAACAAATTATTATTCTCATTACATTATGGTGTTCTTCTGTACATTCGGAACGATGGGAAAGTGGTTTGCGCCAAAGATACGATGGCTATGGAGAGGATTGGATATTCATGCCTGATGGTAATGGGCAACCTCAAGTAGCGGTATTAAAAATACAAGATACCGAAACGAGAGGCAGCATATTGGACGGATCGGAGATAGTTTACGTAATTTACACTCGGTATTCAATTATAAGTTGTATAACACTTAATAAGCTCACTACTATTTTGTACGTAGTTAGTTGTTTATTCGATCTCCTGTATTTTTTTTAAAGATCCAATCCGAAAGAAGGCACACGAGTGACTCTAAATAATACCTCGAATCTCATTAATTCCGACTTTAAACCTTCGCGAAAAACGAAATTCATTACGCACGGCTGGAAGTCAAGTGCCATGAGCACCGGGATTTTGAACATGAAAGAAGGTAAGTATGATTGCTTATTTCTTTAATTACTTGATGAGTTATATCTCTACGAAAGCGCACTTTTTGACAATTTGCGCTTTTCAAAATAGCTTTTCTTACTCATGGCGATTATAACGTTATCCTCGTGGATTGGGAACCTTTGGCTGCGAGCACGTTTTACTTGGGACCGATGCAAAACACCGTAAGAGTCGGGACTGATGCTGCCAATTTCATAAATTTCTTAGTGAAGGAGACTGGATTAAAGACCGAGGACGTTCACTTTATCGGTATATCGTCTTGTGTAATAAAATGATAACGCTTCATAATTGCATTTGCATTACTTTGTGTTCATTGTTGATCCACATAAGGCCATTCTCTCGGTGCACATGTGGCTGGAAACGCGGGCGGTTCGATGACTGCTGGAAAATTGAGCAGAGTAACGGGTTTAGATCCAGCGTTACCGGGATTCCACATGCTCTCTTCTGAAAAGACTCGATTAGATTCTACCGATGCAGTATTCGTTGACGTCATACATTCCTGCGCAGGTGTCTTAGGCTTTCTTCAACCTCTGGGAAAAGCAGACTTTTATCCCAACGCTGGTACGGCGGTTCAGCCTGGATGTTGCTGCGTTCCCGAAATAATGGGTAACGAGTACTACTTGTTATTAATCTAGATTCTTGTAACAGAAACATTGTTCTTATCTCGGTTTATTTTAGAGGCTTGCAGTCATGGACGGTCATATGAATACTTTACCGAAAGTATCAATTCGAAAACAGGATTCTCGGCGACAAAATGCGATAGTTGGGATTCGTATATGAACGATAAATGCGCCAATTCGCAAGTGGTGCTCATGGGAGAGCATGTCGATCAAACTGCAAAGGGTCTATTCTTTCTCAGAACGAGATCGAATTCACCTTACGCCTACATACCGAAAGTAATTAATAACAATATCTAAGTAAAGACGATATCCATACAAGCAATTGTTGTAGGATGCATACGTATATCGAAATAATTTATATACCCTACATAGAGAGAGGTTGCTCATGGTTGCAAGAACAGCAAATATAAAATATTTGGCTTTAATAAATAATAATTACATTATTTTACACATGACTGAGGTATAATAACCATAGCGACAAACGAACATTTTTGAATATTGTAATATACCCTGACCTCCAAAATTTCGCTTTACGCATCAATCGTGTCTTGGCACCTATACTACTTTATGATAGTTAAGAAACAAGCAGCACCAAAAAAATACGGGAATGACTTAATATTAAATTGGTTTATAAAGCAAAGTAGTAACATACTTTTTGCGATAGCGATGCGTAGCTGATAAGACCATTACACTGTCCTTAATACTTAAAGCATAAAGATGATTTAGCATAACGTGATTTGGTTCAGGTAGAAGAGTAGGCTCGCACTGAAAAAAGAATAAATACAATAAGAGTTTTGTTAAATTTTATCTATAAACTATTTCTTTTCCAATGTAACTTACGGATAGCGGTGTATCCTTGTTAAGAATAACTTGTAACAGGTGCGGTGGTAAGATAGGCGGACCAGCTACTTTCTCCCAAGGCTTATGTGGTGGTATTTCTTGTCCATATTCTGTTTGAGTACTACTACTAACACCCTCGCTGTCTTTTGCGAGAGCTTGAAATACTTCAAAATCAGATTTCCTTACAGAGACTAAATTGTTTTTAGAGCCCATGCCATTATCTACAATTTTCTATATAACATCAACAATTTTTTGCATTTTATATAATATTACCTATGACACAGAATCATTAAATCCATAAATGCTCACCAGTCCAGGATCATGCCTCCATTCTCCATCAACGAAAAACTTATATTGATGCTCTCCCTCGGGCAGATCAATTATTGTGACAAAATCCCCATGGCTCTTTACCATTGGCAACGTTTTCCATCCAGTAAATGTGCCGCTAATATATACTTGCTTCCCTCCTCCTTCCCATTTGAAAACTGTCGGTAATACTTTACTGTCTGCAACTTTTGTTCCTTCGGAGACTGTGTTGGATCTTGGTCGTGAGCCAAAATCCTCTCTTTCTTGTTGGTTATTCTGTTAATATTCATATAAGATATATAATATAATATTTATATATGTGCAAATAAGTGTATATATATATATATATATATATATATATACACATATATATATATATGTTAATTCAATATTTTTTAATGTATTACTTTTGCAAAGTATGGCTCTTCTTCCTCTTGGGAAGAATAAAAGAGATTTTTTGCAGAGGCTTTTCGAGGTTTTTTGTCAAAGACAAATGCTTGGCCTTCCTTTCCTGGAGAGGGTGGAGGATGATCTTTGTTACATCGATGCTCTCTGCTTGCTACATTTCCATGATGATGACTGACTGGTTGATTGCTTCCCGCATTACCCATTATTATATCTAAAGACTAAACAAATAAAGAGATAACAGAGAAATCTAGATTTTACAACTTTATACTTTAGCCAAACAAAATTTAAGTCATGGAATACTAGATAGCAATATTACATAAAAATATGACAAAGAAAGAGATACATTTTGATATTTTATAGGTTAACAATAGTGCATACGTCTCCTTTTAAGTAAAAATAAAAATTAGCATAAAAAAGATATGGATCTAAGTTCAGAGATTTCGAGATTATTTAATGGTGGATATTATTTAATCTGAATAGTATAAATATAGTAACTCCATCGTATTCAGAAATACCTATAACCACACAAGTGTTCTATGAAACATTACTCACTTTGCAATAATCTTTTTATCCGCTCGATATACGCATCGATGACGACGAACGACAAATCGGATATGTAAACATTCGCTGGCAATGTCAAAGCTAGATTAAACAAGCCGATACGATATTCTACTTCTACAAATATTTAGATTGTCTCGCGCGCGCAAGCCCGAAGATCATTCGCGCGAAACAAACAATAAAACTGATTATAAATAAAGTATGTATTATGATTGTAGCTGTATACAGTGCGCAGAGATTCTCTTTCTCTCTCTTTCTCTCATGTTGCAGAATTGTTTCACCACAGTTACTATTGTTATCAAATATCGATATTGTAGGGAACGTTGATATTTTCAATCAGTAAAGTCGATTTCAGTAAATTCTCTCCAATAATATACATATGCATATTACATATGTCAAAACTGCAATAAAAACGTAAATAAATGTACATATATGCATAAAACAAATATTTTATTTATAATAATAAATTAATTTTGTAATGATATTCTTAATAAAAAATAAGTAGAACCTTCAAGTTTGGCGCGCATGCGCAGACGTCACGTCCGTTTCGCGCGTATCTCAACAAGGTGATCGCGTCGCGCTCGCTCCGTGATTTTCCCGCTTTTTACGTCGTCCAAAGCGAGTCTCGCGTCCGAACGAGTGTCAAAAGTGTTCAATTAGTACCGCGCGACCATTATTTTATATCGATTCGATGAATACAGCCGTGTGTCGCCGCGAATTGCGTTGCAAAGGCTCGTTGTAACCATTCGGACGAATCTCGCAGCCAAGAGATACATTGCGCACGCGCAGACGCCATGTTTGTTTCACGCCGAGTCTCGACAAGGTCGTCGGTCGCGCTCGCTCCGTCATGTTCTCGCTTTTTACGTCGCCCAAAGCGAGTCTCGCGTCCGAACGAGTGTCAAAAGTGTTCAGTTAGTACTGTGCGACTATTATTTCATATCAATTCGGCGAACACAGCCGGGTGTCGTTGGGAATCTCGTTGTAAACCCCGTCGTAACCTTCTCGAACGAATCTGGCGGCTGAGAAATCTACGGCGCACGCGCAGACGTCGTGTTTATTTCGCGCCACGACGAGACGGTAAGTCGTCGCGTTTCGCGAATCTCCGTTTCGCGAGTGACCATCAAGTGTCGAAACAGTCGTTGTCCGTGTATGATTCGTAATTTTATTTCAAGTGCTTCCGGCAAATGTACAAAATACCGGGTACCGGAAGTGCCGGGAGTGAAGTGCCGGATAACCTCTTCATTAGAAGCAGGGTAGTACCAGTGAACACCGCTAGATGGCAGGTGATGCGCTGATTGTGAGATGATAACAGAGCGACGACCGGATAATCATTTCTACGACGGGCGGTAAGTTTTGTTTCACGTGTTCTCTCTCTTACTGCATACTGCTCCGTTAAGGCGTCAAAAACGAAATACAATGATTTTTCAACTCTCGATATAAGAAAGCAGATACAGATTAAGTGATATAAAATTTTTAAAAAATTAAAGAAGCGTTAATATATTTAGTAACCAAGCAATCTCCGCGCAAAATAGAATTTTTGCAAGTCGTAATTATAAATTACAATACACAGCTCATACACTTAAAATTCGTTTCGGAAAAAAATAATCTTTTTCTCATTCTTTTATAAAGAAATGTATTAAATGAAAGATTAAATTGCCTGCATTTTTTTACAAAATTATTAAAACGCCCTCGTAAAAGATGTTGTTTATGCTAAAATTACTGGTAAACATACTGGCCGTCAGATCGTTCTTCATCGCACATTTTTACTCTTTCCCTCTCCTCTTCCCTTCTCCCTTTCACACGCTCAATTTCATCTCCCCCTCATCTCCTTCCCGGTCGTCAATTTTTTTTTCGCGTTTCCTACGCGAATTTATTATTTATAAAGCCGAAAGTACCTCGGGCGTGTTTCGTCCTTCGTAGCCGGCGGCTACGAGAGTGCTTATATCGCGGCTCTCTATTGCTCTCCTCGCGGCCGCGAGGATTGATCAGAGGGGTTGGACCGCGAGTAAAAACGTGCCCCGTGTATTAAATATCCTGCAATAACAGTAATTACGGTTACGGTATTTTATAAAATTGCGTATAGCTACTTCGCTACCGCGGCCGGGCAAAATAATGCACACGTGATCTTTATTGATGGCAAATATTACAATGTTATCCACTTCCGAAACGAATCGGTCAAGATTCGAGAGAATTCCTGAATTTCAAATATAACCGCGCAATATGCTTATTTTTATTATTTTTTTCTTCTCAATCGTAATCGCGATTTGATAAATAAATACGACTTCTAAAAATCGCTTCCGCTAAACATTGCTGCAATCTGCATATCTTCAATATATCGATATTCGATTTATATTTGAATATTAAGAAAACGTAAATTAAAATATAGACAATATCAATTTACAACTGTGTAGTTGCAAGCTACAATTATAAAATATCGTATTATTGTGTCTATTTTTTGCGATGCAATTATTTAAAATGTAAAATGCTTTACCCAACTGACAAAGCGATAAACGTTTTTTGCTCCCCGTAACGATAAGTCACTAACATTTCACTTATCGAGATAACATGGATTTTATTTACGCAACATGCCATATATATTGATTATTAAATGTATGCTTTATTTAGTGATGCTGATTAGATTAGTGTAAAAGGCTAGGATTATCTAAAGTGGGAACATCTGTTCGTAGTTTTTGACAATTGTCAGGTTCGTTATATTCCATATTCGCGATTAATTTTTATCTCGATTGTCGATGGATATATTTGTTTGTAGAAAAAATTCGAAAATTTCGTATGACGTTGCGTTAAAAGCACGATAAAGATATGCATTATTAATTATCAGAAGACATATTGATTTCGCGAGAAGATAATTCGTGAAATTTTGAATTAAAAGCAATTCAACGATATAATCGTGCTAAATTCTGAAATAAAACTTATTTTCAAGTTAGGCCTTATAATAACATATTTTTACTATTATTTCTTTCTTTTGTACATTTTTTGTGTGAAATTTGGCTAACGTTTTTAATTTCTTGAACTTAATTTCTTAAGAAAAAAGTATTATTAGTATAATATTCGAAGAGTATTATTATTATATATAAATTTGAAAGAAATCTTCTAAGAAATTAAATTGCCCTTTATTCACTCGCGATGTATTTTAATTGCACATTATAAAACCAATCGACTTCGTCATATAATATCGATTGACGGAAGATCGTAAATTCGTAACGGGTCTCAAAAGTCGTCTAAGCCAGATGTCGAGCGTTCGAAATAAAAAAAAAAGGAAAAAAATACCAAAGCGTATTCGAGGAGAGAAAAAAGGAGAACCAAGACAGGGGGTGGCGGGGGAAAAGGATCGGTGAGAGGCGGTGTGTGCATGCGCTTAATCGATAATCACCGGCAAGTGGTTTCGTCCGAAAAGGGTGCGGTATACGATACATCTGCGAGGTATCATCAGCGCCGCGTACAAAAGGCCGATCCATCATCGGGCCCGACAATCCAAATTCAAAATTGGCCGGTCAGTTCCCAGCGGTCGCGCGTGCAATTACAATGAAGATTAAGAACAATCCAAACAATCTCCACGTCAGAGTAGCGTGGCAATTCGAAGACACGAAAACGTCTTAAGATGAAAAGCGTCTCGTTCCTCGTATCGGTTTCTCCTATACTTCGCGAGCCGGTTTCGATTTAATTTTTTTTTATTTATTTCTATTATCATAGAAGAGAGTATAAAGCCTGTAGCGTGCAACGAGAGATGCCGTGTCGTAATATCGCCTTATTCCTACAGTGGTGCACGCGATTTTCTGCTTACGCGCCCGGTCGCTGAAATATCAATGTAAGCTGTTCATTGAGCGCGCGGTATGTCAGATTGTCCGTTTCTGATAGAAGAATAGCCTTCGCGATTCGAGCATAATAATAGGTATAGTTCCAACACAACGTGTTTCAACATCTCGTTGGACTTTAGGATTAATAAGATTTCCATGAGAACCAATGACGCTTTTTCCCCGCACGTTATAATTACGAACGATTTGAAAATTTCGTCGCACTTTAATAATTCAATCGCGAATATTATCATGGTGGACATTAGATAGATTATAGGTATTACTAGTATATTAAAAACATTTAAATTTATGTTACATAGTTTCTTCTATAAATATAATAACACAGAGAATTTCCTCTAAGAATTTTTCCTGAAAATTATGATAATCGTGGGACAATATGGTATTGGAAGAATTTTATAAGAGTTTCTCTGATTAATATTAAAAAATATTAATATCTATCACAATAAGATATAAAATATATTTATATCAAAATATATGTTATATCTTATTTTGATATAAATATATTTTATATCTTATTGTGATAGATATTAATACTTTTAAATATTAATCAAAGAAATTCTTATAAAATTCTTCCAGTACAGCATATTGTCCCACGATTACCACGATTTTCAAGATAAAATCTAAGAGAAAATTCTCTTTGTGTAGCATTTAAAATTCGCGTTATTGTCTTCGGTGTTAAATGTCACATATAGTACAGCTTAGAAATAATTTTCCCCGAGCTCTTCTATAAGCTATGCTCGATTAATATAAAGAAGAGGACGATGATCTTTTTTTTTCATTATGTGAGAGCGCGAAAACGGTGCGGAAAGAGAGAAAGAGAGAAAAAGAGAGAGAGGTGGGAAAGGATTACGGTGCGTCAACGGCGATGACTGAACGAGCCGTAATCGCTGTGCCGATCTAATATTTCGAATAGTTCGCATTTACAATGGGCTTTATTGGCGGGAAAACTGTGAGGGGGTATTTTGAGCAGGCGGGACATCCATCACGGGGTGTCAACGCGATTGTCTTCCGCGGCGTTTGCCACGGGAAAGTATTGACGTCCGGCTCGCGCAACCGCCGAAAATGCCGCTCGCGCGCCATCGTCGCACGGGGAATGGATAAATGTCGTTAAAGTAATTAAAATCGGTTGCCGGTTGTACCGCGATCTCTCGAATAACGACCGAGTTTCCCCCGGTGGTCGCACGGGGATGCGGACGCGATCGATTCGCGCGGGAGAATGACGCGTCAGGAAACGCGATGGACAGTATTACTTCGGCCAACGAATTTATCCGGACGACACGGCGCCCGGCTTCGCCATTGTGTCGTATTTAAATGAGCTTTCTAATGTATTTAGCTTGAATACCGCGTGTGGCGAAAACTATACTGCCCCGTATATGTATATGTATGTGTATGTGTCGCAGAGACGCGTTTTGCCACCGTCAATATCAACGAGAAGATTCGTTTTATCAAGATTTTCACTTTTTATCAAAATTTTAAAATGCAGCGAATCTTAATCATTTTTTTTCTTAATTATGTCAAAATATATAATATATGATATGTGAAGTACATATTTGATTTTTTTATGAAATTTTTAGTATTGTAAAATGCTATTTGTAAATTTTTCCCTCCGTAATCAGGGATATTTATCTAGAATCGTATTTGACATATGTACATATATTTATTGTAGTCGTCCAATGCGATGGTCCTCCGTGTCTTATCCAGGAGATGATGCGTGCGCGAGCATGCGCGCCGCAATTTGTGTATCTATCGCAAATGTGTATCTATCGCGTCTGAATGTGCTAAAATAATAACGAGAAATTGCGGGCCGCGCGAGAGAGAGAGAGAAAGAGAGACGGAGAGAAAGAGAGAGAGAGCTGCGTTTGCAGGGGATGCCGACGTATAATCGAGGCGCACCCTCTCTCCCGGCTATCTGTTTTATTTATCCGATAACACGCCATTATGGGCGAATCGTGAATGCGGCTGTGCCGGTAACGATTGGCTATTTATAATAACACGTGGCATACGGGTAATTAGTTGCGCGCAAGCCACAGTGAAAAACCGAACGCCCGGCATCGGTATCGAGAAAAATTGCCGTCGTTTTTCATCGCGCCCCTTTGTCTACTTTATTTGGACTCTCTCGTCACTTTTTTTTCTCTTCGCCAACTTGTCTGCGAGAGAAACACTTTCGATCGTGGTTTCGATCGTGCATATTCTATTAGCCGGCGCAATTAAATTTCACATTACGCTCTTGACAATTTTATCTACGATTGATTTTTTAATCTTAACACTACGGGAGGGAAAGGCGCTCGTATGCAAATAGGCCACTACTTATATAGCGCGTCAGATGAAGCGATCATAAAACATAGACCTCTTCAGTAACTTTCGCATTTAATCTTGTCACGTTTTCGATGCAAAAATATCGTCGACGCATTTCAAACAAATTAAAAAGAAACAAAATTATACTCGTTAAAATTAATGTCTTTGTCGAGCAAAGTAATTATTAGTAATTTTAATATAAATCGTTTCGAGAGCAAAGAGTAATCGAGATAACGTCGATTAAAAGGAAATTTCGAAGTCAACGCTAGGAAAGAAATGAAGAAGAGCTCGCGCTTCTGTTTATAATTCGGACGGCTATTCGATCACGGAAGATTACGTCGGGGATTTCATGGGGGTTAGAGGGTGGCAGAGATATGGCTGTATCGGATAAAGGAGAGGTCAGGGGGAGGCTGGAAAGTCTTGTCCATTGTGCCGGATCTGTACAATGCTTATCGACGGTGATTGCTTCATTGCGGACTAGAACGGGGATGCTGGATGTAAGGGCGTGATGCATACACACCGACGCGGCTCGGCGTTATCGGGTTATCGGCCGTAATGCACACGCACGCCGACCACCTTTCTACTGGGTTAACATTTCAATCTGGAAAATGTAAACCATCCCACCCTCTCTCTCTCTCTCTCTCTCTCTGTCTGTCGACACTCGCTCGTTTGCATATTCGCGCTTGTTGTTCTCGCCCGGCGAACGGACAAATTTGGCTACGGCCCGTACCGATTGATTCTGCGATTGTGATTCCAATAGCCGCGTGCCGATGCAAAATTAAAACGGTAGAATTGGCATTCGCACGATACATATTCCAGCGAGAGAGCGAGAGAGCTTCGCCACGATCGATATTCATCCGCCACGGGAGTTCATCCAACAGTGAAACGCGTACCGGTAAGAGACTGAAAGAGGGAGAAAATACGCGATGAAAGTGCGCACGGCGTGAACATCGAAAAGTGCAATCGGGCCTGTGTGTTCTCGATGCGGTCCTCCCGACGCGCGGGTCCTCTGCTCGGCTGCGTCTAGATGCGCTTGTATTCTAAACGCGCGAGACGAGCAAAAATCCGTCCGCTTCTTTTTTTTTTTTCCCGTCCGCCTTTCGTTCGCAACGGTGGCAAAGAGAGAGAGAGAGAGAGAGAAAAGAGAGTGACCACCCTCCCCGTCCTCCTCCCTTTCTCCATATAGGCGTGTAACGACGATGCGCAAACAATGACGAGGGTTACGTAACAGCTATGCACGATGCAAACACACCGTGTTGCGCTAAGCGCGTATCTGTAGCGGGGTGGGCAACGAGCGGTAACAGGGACTACGGTGGCGACGGCGGCGACGTCCAGGACGAACAATGCGTATCACACGGTGGCCTGTCTGAAAATGCCCGGCGTTCGTTCCCCATCGTGCCAAACCTCGCGCCAAACGCGAACAGGAGGAGCGATATCGAGGTGTGCTTTCGAAAAATAGATAGATAGATAGATGAGAGAGTGATAGAGCGATCTGCGTGCTGTCGAGCGTAATATCCGAAATAAATTTCCGATAATTCACAGCCTCTGAAATACTGCAAAGAATGGATTAGGACAATTTATCGTTAATTATATTTTTTTACGTATATTATTCTCATTTCTCGGATTAACGATCATTTCTCTTTTCGAGAAACACGTAACAAGACGTAAAGCATTGTTTGTTTATTATTGTTGTAATTATGGTCTATCGTGTAATCAGTGTTCGCTGTTATCTAAATAAAATTATATAGGTGATCATCTAGATACAATTTTGGCATCCTTATTTTTATATATAGATGTATAAAAATATGTATTAGGTATCGACATATATCTGCAACTTACAATTAGATGGAAAAAATGTCTTCACGAAATTCTAGAATAATGTTTAGATAATTTGGTTTAAAGCCATAGCATACAAAAATATTGAATTAGTAGAACTTAAACAGTAAGCGATAAAAATAAAAGTATGAATATATTTTTATATCCCTTTTATAATTTACATTTTTTATAACCGTGTTTACACAAGCAGTCTTAAAAATAATATTATCTGGAAGTTATCTAGATAAATCGTCATATAATTTTATCTAGATATATTTAAAACAAAATCATCTTTATCTTATTCAAGATAAATTTACATACTTTCATCTCGCCTTATCTAGCTAATTTTAAAATCATCTAAGCACAACACTGCGCGTTTTAAAATTGCATATCTCGACGAGAGGCATTTCTCTCGAACTTTTCTCGTGACAGTCGAGTTTCTTAACGATTCAGCGGAGTATCGTCGTACAATCTGTAGTTACGGAATTTCATCGGTGACCGCAGAGGACAAGAGGAGACCGGTGGTGGTGATCGCGTTTCCACGAGCGAATGCATCGACGACGGGACTGTCCTTCATTACGTACGAAGGAAAGTGCAGTCATCGGCGCGCATACCCGTAGGTATGCACACACAGAGGCATTAGCTCCCCCAAAGCCTAGCCGGTATTAATTCCACTAATTGGACGTGGTTTAGGTCGCGGCAAACATCGGTCCCCTACCGGTTGCCCTTTCCCCCTTTCCTTGCCCCCCTCCGACTTGCCCGGACCACGCACATCGATCTCATGATCGATTGTCTTCTCGCAAGACAAAACAAAAAAATATTAATTAAGCTAAAATAAGAACAACCAGATATCTATATCTATACAGAGAGAATTTTCTCTCTTAGAATTTATCCTGAAAATCATTATAATCGTGGAACAATATGGTGTTGAAAGAATTGTATAAGAGTTTCTCTGATTAATACTTACCACAATAAAAAAAAATATTAATATCTATCACAATAAAATATAAAATATATTTGATTAATTTTACTATGTACATATATATATTAATATTTTTTATTTTGGTAAGTATTAATTAGAGAAACTCTTATAAAATTCTTTCAACACGATATTGTCCAACAAATACCATAATTTTCAAGGTAAATTCTACGAGAAAATTCTCTCCGTGAATTATCCAATATTAATATAAGATTAGTCTAATTTGTGTATGTATTTTATTTGTTAACACAGGTTGTAGCAGTCAAACTCGCGCGCAGCTTATCAGCAATACTTGTATCGAACGAATCGTTGTTTCGTGTTTTCGATTATAATTTTCTCATTGTACAAAGTACTCGAAATACGCGCGCAAACCACGCGTCGCGTCGGGAGTGCCGTGTAAAGTTCCACGCGTCGGGAGTGCCGTGTAAAGTGTCGGGCGATCGTAATTATTCGTGTTTTCGCGAGTGTCGTGAGTGCTATACGAAGGACCAAGAGAGGAGGAGGCCCGGGGAGGTATCGGGCGACAGCAGGGCAGCTGTGAGGTATGCAAAATAAAAAAAAAATATATATATATATACACATACACATATGTATAAATATACATAATTTGAATATTTTGTTTCCAGATCAACGTGCTGTGATACTAGAACTCCGCTATTGCGCCGATCGTGAGTGAGAAATTGTTTATTTTATAACATTTCTGTATGAAGCTGGTGTCTTATTTCATGGAAACTGATAAATAATAAATAATTAAGAATTGTAGCTTTATTTTGAATAGTTCCAGAGTTCTTGATAGTTAAATATAATATTAAATAGTTCTAGCTGTTAAAACAACAAAAATGTTTTTATCCTACAGCATTTTCCTTATCAGTAATTATTAGAATTTAAAAAATTTATAGTTTTACATGAGTTCTAAATAGAGTTCTGTTTTCTAAAATTAAAAAAATATTAAATAAACTAAAATAAAAACAACCTATTAAATTAACTAAAATAAAAGATACCTATATACCTATAGATATTGAGATGAAAATCGATTTTTGAGAGTTCTGATTTTTTTAGAGCAGTTTTCGACATCCTGATAGTTTCCACGAGACGCCAGCTTCACAGATGATTCTTATGCTTTTCTGGAAACGTTGTTGTTTGAATAAAAGTTGATATTTGTCGATAGGCGTTTATCTGGTATCGCGATTTGTTATATTTGTTTAGCCGTGTTTTGATATTAAAATAATATCGCTTTATAATAAACTCGTCTGCTGCAAACTTTTTTTTTTTTAGGTTACTGGTACACAATTAGCAGCATATCTATTACATGTGCGCAATAATTATAATAAAATATTGATCGTAATATACATATGTACCTTAGATACATTTACGAGATATCAAGCGCGTCTGTGCTCGAATATTACAGCGCGGAATAATTAATTATGAATCACGTAGAAAATGCAAAATATCAATTAACGTACAGGATGATGTAGGATTAAGAATGTAAAATTTACGTCGACTCGCACGCAAGTTAGATTTACAAGTGCAGGAATAGATCGAGCTTTTCGCTTATGCTGCTCAATGAAAGATAAGCCCAGGGGGTTTTGCTTCGTTTCGAAATCTACGAGGTATAGGGATCAGCTGTTTTGAGTAAATGTATTTACGGATCGTAGAATCTGTACACATGAGAGAGTATGCGTATGCCTGTATGTCTGCATATGCGTGTATTTATGTCTGCATGTGTGCGGTCGCGAATATGTATCGATATAAACACATACGACGATACTTGTATCGCGAAGGGTCTCCCTAGCGAATCTGGGTCACCGGGCCGACAAGGGACGATGAGGGGTTGATTGGCCAAAAGAGAGGAGAGAACGCTAGACTTCTTTCCCTTCCTGTTGCTATCAGCACGAAGCGTCTATGACGAGATAATCGGCGACCGTCTCCGCCGAATCATCCCTGCCAAATAAATTTTTCCGCTCGAGCGGAATCGGGAAGCGTTCGTGATAATTAAAATTCGAAAGAAAAAAATTGATGCTCTTCTGATTTAATTTATAATAAAACATTAAAGTTATTTAACATGCGATAACGAATGCGGCTGCTTCTCCATTCGAGCTTTTCTTTTTTAATCAGCGATATATTTACATTCTATTTTTAAAAAGATAAAGCATTTTGTTTGTTACATCTACTCGTGTGTAACATTACTCGTACTCGCTTCGCACTTATGATTTTCATCTCTGTCCCGCGAATCGAGGTACTCGATCGCGGCAAAATTCACCTCCAGGAACTGTCGGCGGATACGGGCGCCTTGGGTATGGCACAAAGATATTAAGCACCCATACCCTAACCGTGTCGGAGAGTGTAGACTATCCTGTGTGTTGGACTGGTGGGGATGGAGAGGCGGAGGAAACGCAGAGGTGCGCACAGCGCGGAGAGAGGGTAGGTGGACTAAGGGTGGGTGAAGGCGTAAGGGGGTGGCGGAGCAGGAGAGAGATCGCAAGGAAAGCGGAGTTACCTACAGAAGAAATAAGTGCGCGCGTGTAATGCTGATGGCGAATATGGTAGAGGAGATCTGAGAAAAGAGTAGGAGAGGGTAGTGGAGAAGGAGGTGAACGAGGTAGTAGAGGAAAGAGAGAGAGAGAGATGCGCGGAGGGGGAGGGGGAGATAGAGGGAGGGAGGGGGAGAGTAGGTTCGCGGATGGCAGAAGGGTGAAGAAGGGAGGCAGCGCGCGCGAAAGCGAGCGATCGATTCGAACGTTGGCGACATTCTTCGTCGTAGGGACAGGGAACAGTGGGAGAAAGAGGGAGAGAGAGATAGAGACGAGGGTAGTACATGTGTGCGCGCCTAACGCAGAGGGAGATGATGAAGGAGAGAGATGAAGCGAGAGTAGGGCAGACGGGAGCGAGCGAAGAAGAAAACATATACACAGAAGGCAGAGACGGCTGGTCGCGCGAGAGAGTGCGAATCTGGAAAATGTGGAGGGTGGCGAGAGAAGGGTGAAGAAGCAAGAATAATCAAAAAGGTAAGAAAAAATGAGAAAAATATCGGAGCGGATTTCGAAAAATCGAGGATAATATTTAAAAATAAAGAAGAAATAAAGAATAATCATAAAGATTTAAACATGAGGACCTAGACTATCAGATATAATGAAGCGGAAGAGTCACGAACGAAACACTAGGATGGAAACGATGCAGACAGTCAAAGGAAGAAGAGAAATAAGAGTCGAGTGAAGAGACTGGGTAAGGCGCCCGAGAGAAGAACAGCACGTGAGTAAGAGACAAGAGTGAAAGATATAAAAGTGCAGAGAGTGGGGTGAAGAGGAACCCGCACGCCGAGGCAGGAAGGAGAACGTAAGACCCGCAACGCGAAAGAAGACAAACCCGGCAAGAGTAAAAGAAGAAATCCCCCACTCGCATCATCGTTGGTACGTTTCAGTCGTACTGTCCTCAGGCTCTCCGCGCGTCTGCGTCTGGTTGTCCCTCTGTGTTGGTAGCCCCCGGAACCGTCCTCGTCGGCGTAGTCGTCGTCGTCGTCGTCGTCTACCACGTCGGTGGCAGAGGTTGGCAAATAGTGGGGGATGCGGGGGGCGGTTGGCCAAACTGCCGCCACCCGGAGGGAAGGTTCGAAAGGCGTAGACAGTGTTAGCCTGCCGTCCAATAGCGAGAACAGCCGCCCTGGTGGCTCCGCCAACCGGATAGTCGGTTGTGCGCACAGAACGCCCATCCTCCCCGTTTGTCGGGCTCCCACTGATGTTTTTATTTATTACATCTGTGACTGGGTAGGGAAATACTCCCGACTCGACCGAGAGAGCGTTTGCTACTTTGAGAACGAGCGACGCGCGTCCCTGCGAGTTACCGCGGCAGCCGCCTCCGTCGTCATCGTCGCCGCCGCCACCACCGCCGTCGTCGTCGTCGCCGTCGTCGTCGTCGTTGTCGTCGCCGTCGCCGTCGCCGTCGCCGTCGTCATCCTCGCTGTCATCCCATCATTGACATTGTCACAGTCATATCTCGTGTACACGTTACGGTTCTCCTCGTATTTACGCGTATCCCGGTTCAATCGTCGTGGTGTAGCCGTTTTCCGTTTGTTGTGATATGAAGACATCATTATCGTGAGCTAGTGAACAAGTTGCTATGTCTCGCTGATAAACTCAGTGCCGAAGACTGTTGTCGTTCGCAACAACTGTCATCGTCGTCGTCATCGTCGTCGTCGTCATTGTCATCCACGTAATCGTCATCGTTATTGCTACGAGTAAGCTGTCGAGTTAAACATTTTTGCGATGGATCGGTGAAAATCAAATATCCGCGTGGTGGACTAAAAATTTGTTATGGACACAGAGGTTCACGTGCGTGTTAGGACTGAAGAAATCGTGAGGTTTGATTCGTATCAAGACGCGCAACACTTTCTTGCAGTGATAAGCTACACGTTCGAAGTTACTAGTTTGGCGGAGTTTTAAAATAGGAAATCAGTTGCAGTACACGTTAATCATCGTCGAAGAAAGCTCACAAAGAGGATTGGAAGAAACATGCTTTAACATGCATTGAAACGATCCACGTTCCTACGTTCGAGTCGCACCGCGATATTCGCCAGCGAGCGAACACAGTGACGACATTGAACGTCAGAGACACGGACCGTATCGCTGGCGACAAGGACGTGGCAGAGTGTCTCGTCGTTTCTACGAAGAATAGGAACGCGCGTTTCCGACCCTCCATGGACCACGGAGCGATGGACAGCTCTTCCGATCACAGCAGCCGTGCCAGTCCCGTAACCGGCAGCCCGAAACATCCGCACAGCCCGTCGACGCAGCAGAGTCAGCAACAGCAACTCCACGGCAGTCAGCATCAACCGCCGCCGTCCCATCAGTCGCACGGGCGCGATCAGATCCGCGATCATCAGCAACAACATCGCGGAGTGCCGACACCGGGATCGCCCACGAGAGGTTCGCCACCTCAAGGTCTTCCTCTGAGTCCACCGCCCTTGTCAGCCGGGGGTGGACCCGGGGCACCGCCCGGAATGGTTCCTCGTATGCCAGGATTACCGCCACCGGGACTGGGACTATTGGGCCAGCTCGGTGGGATGCTGAGCGGTCATCATGGTTCACCGTTGGAGCTGATGGCTGCTCATCACGCTGTCCTACCGCCGAGATCCTACAACAGTCCTCCGCCGATCAGTACGAGCGATCCTACCGCCAACGAGTGCAAATTGGTAGATTATCGCGGTCAGAAAGTTGCGGCGTTCATTATCGCCGGCGACACGATGCTCTGCCTGCCGCAGGCCTTCGAGCTGTTTCTCAAACATCTCGTGGGCGGCCTTCACACAGTCTACACCAAGCTCAAGCGGCTGGATATCGTGCCGTTGGTGTGTAATGTCGAGCAAGTTAGAATCTTACGCGGCCTCGGAGCCATCCAACCCGGCGTCAATCGGTGCAAGCTGCTCAGCTGCAAGGACTTCGACGTTCTTTACAGGGACTGCACCACGGCCAGGTAGGTGACGACGCTCTTGAGAAATGACGCGACGACGGTTCTTCTCTCGTATAGTTTTCTCCCTCGATTAGGTTGTCGATTGCGATTCCCGGTGAATAGGCATTCGTTGGTCGAGAAAAATGTACGTTTCCTCTGAGTTTGGTAATAACAAAATTATCGAGCGAGTGTGCGGAGCGAGCAGAAGAGACCAGAGCTCGGAATCGTGACTGGTAATTTTGATGAAACCAGTTTTGACATTCTCCATTCTGCCTCGTGGCGATCATGCCATTGCATCGCTATGTTCCGGACGTTTCTGCAAAACGAATCTGAAAATTCAGATTAGTGACGCACAGTGGATATTTATCGACTAGTTATCTGTTAACGCGAGTCAATTTTCATAACAGGGAAGAGATGCACAACTTGCGTACATCTGCGCGCACACACTTTGACGCTTTTGCTTCTTCGCCGCTGCAAACGGAAGCTACGATCCTCGCATACATTAATAACGCGCGTTGTCGCCGCTGGGCAGCACTTTATCTTCGCCTGTACCTCGGCGAGGTACCTCGGCTTTCGCGCCCGCTACCAGTCGGCCAAAAAATACTTTAATTGTGCACCACCTACCGCTCCTTAAGACTTGATCATCATCGAGAACGGCTCCCGGTGACCCTCGGGCTTTTTCCGTATAGGCGATTCACGAGCGATCCTCATGCATCGAAATTGCTTCGCGAGATTGCATTTTGCGTTTTGAAAGGAATGCCGTTTCGGCATTCAATGGCCTTTATTTACATACGCGAGAATTATGCCAAAAATGAGAGACGTATCGCGTCCACTTGTAAAATAATTTTCATTCCAAGTATAAGAGAGCAATCGCGTGCATCCCGATGGCAAAGAGAGAATAGAGAAAGAATTAAGATATCCGAGTCACGGCATCGGCACGTGCTTCTCGTTTCTAGGATTGTCACCAAGTTCCCGCGCCAACAGGTGTCCCTTTCACGGCAGTTTCTCTGAATGAATCGTCCCCGGCGAGGGAGAGAAAGAGAGGATGCCGGGCGAGAGGAGGAGAGCCTGGTGTTGTACAAGCTCTCTCTCTCTCTCTCTTTCTCTTTCTCTCTCTTCCCCACCCACGAGGTAGACGACAGACGAAACGGAATGGTAAACGGAACGAGGGGATTTAAGGTCGTCGGCTAAAGTGTTGTCCTCTCGCACGAGATCATTTGTCAAATCCGGATCGTCCCGTTCATCGATGTTTCGTATCAACCGATAGATTCGGCGCAATCTCCATCGATACGCTTTCGATATAATCGGTCGATTTTATTCGTGTCGTTTAATCGTTGCGGAACAAACGGAGATACGCGGCAGATCGCGAATCTGAACGGCAAATGGGCAATATTTGTTCGGCGAGCGACGCGCAGCGGCAGTCACAACGGAAACGGATTCAACGCGACACGGAGAGAGGGACAGAGCGAGAGGGAATCGAGGGATATCCCGAGGGACAGAGTGAAAGAGCCGGAGATAGCCAGAAGGAGAGAGCGAGGGCGAGAGGAAGGAAGGAGGAAGCTCGTAGGGATCGCAGGGATTCGAATAATCCGGAGTAGCAGTCACAGAACAGAACTTCGCGAGCCGTCGGCTCGTGCGGGTCTCGCCCTTTCCCGAGAGCTCGTTTTTACGTATTTTATACAGTTTACTCTTTCTCGCGATTTATGCGGAATCGTCGGGTTAGTTGTAGCTCG
Organism: Nylanderia fulva; assembly: GCF_048542155.1. Lineage (NCBI taxonomy): Eukaryota > Metazoa > Arthropoda > Insecta > Hymenoptera > Formicidae > Nylanderia > Nylanderia fulva. Next base: position 1,818,729 of record NW_028190293.1, read on the forward strand.
ATTAGCGACCAATTTCCTCGACATCGTATCCTCTCTTGTAAGTTGAATATCATTTTATTTTGCTGTCTTTTTCATTACAAGACATCTCTCTCCTCTCTGTTTCTCATATAATAAACATTATAAAATTTGTTTCAATTTAGAAAGAACGATCTCGAATTCCTGTTTATTTCACGAAACTATGAAAATTCTTTCTATATTTATATAATTGTTGTGATTAACGTCGAAAGCAAGTGACGATTACTTAATTATCAATGACAATTATAACATTCGCGATATTCGATTTCGAAAATGAAAGACGCAAGATCGTTTTTTTTTTTTTTTTATCCAAACCCTTTGCACCTCCCCGTTTATTCGGATCGCGGAGGATCGCGCGGATATCGATCGGGGGAAAAAAGCGAGACGGCGCGGTCGCTTGAAAAATAGGATGATCAAGAGGCTGCGACACGGCCTTCCTGTGCGGTCCGATCGCGTGTACTGCTGACGTCGTTACATTCTGATAATGCACAGCAACGGTAGCGGCAGCAACGGATACACACAGGCGAGCCACATCTACGACGAGTCAAACACACACCTATACATAACAAAAGCATACGCTCTCTCGCATGCATCCCTATACATGTGTATACGAGTGCACATCGACCCCGTTCTACGCTTCTGCCGGACCGATACAACAGCATGTGCCCAGAACCGCACCGATAATTCAGGGGGATTTTTCTTGCGGTTTACTTGCGCGGCGCCGGCTGCTGCGTCCGGAGATACTGGACCGAATTGCGGCCGTATTTTTCGTACTAGGTTCCCGAGTAAATAATAAACGTTAAAAAGCGGACAGCATATGTGTGTACGCAAACGACAGCGAATGCGGAGAGCCGCGTGCCGGACTCGCAATGCGGAACCGCGTGCGCGTGCACGGGACACGCGTATGGTACCTAACGAGCGCACAATGCGTGAATCGTTACTGCCGCTCGGTGTATTTTTAAATGCCGCGTTTATTTCTCATTGCGAGATATCACGCTGCTTTTCGATTTTCCTCCAAGACGCTATACCTCGATCGAAAACGCCAACAGGTATTCTTGTTGTAGGCCGAAAAGAGTAATCGATTGCATTATTAATTAGTCGCGTCATATATAAATATATATATATATATATATATATATATTTATTAGGGCCCTACGATAATCGGCGAGGAAATAATAATGCGGCCGCGTTGCGCATAGCTAACGAGACGAGTCAATTATATCAATTAATTCGCCTAACTCGGTCGGACGGACGAACGATCGCGCGCAAACTACCTATTCGGAGTCGAGCCTCTAATTGGGAATCCGCGAAAAGAGGTCGCGCCGGGAAGACAAAGAAGGAAATGAAGGAAAAAGCACAGAGGGGAACGCGAGGAAAGGTACAACGTGATTTTTTTTCTCTATTCTTCCTCGAGAACGCAGCGTCTAGTATATGTACCTGGAGCATAACAACAACAGTCAGCCAGAAACTACGTGGGAGTGCGCGCGGCCCTGGACTATAATTCTATGCGCTATTAGCCGTTTAATTATAAAATTGTGCATAGATTAATTGGCTCCCGTAATGGCTCTAACAATGCACAGACATATTGTGAGAGAGCGAGAGACACAGGGAGGAAAGAGGAAAGAAGGGGTGGTACACAGAGAATAGAACCGGAGAAGAGAGGGGGTGAAAAGGGGGAGAGCAAGAGCATAGAACAGAAAGAGAGTGAGAGAGAGAGAGAGAGCAGCAGAAAGCCGTTATTAATATTTATTTCCTCTGCTCGCTCCTCCCAGCTCCTGGTTGTTGCCGTGCGCCGATGCGTGGTTATAGGCTACGTAAGCTTTTAATATCTATGCGCTCGTGTTAACTGCACGAATACACAAATAGGGCTCGGTAAAGTCCTCGTATGAACGCGACTGTGCTCTCTCTTTCTCTCCTCTCCGTGGCTCCACGGAAAGCATCGCGATATTATTCGACGGACGGACGTCTCGAAAAGGGATCGTTCTCGATTCTTTTGCTGCAGCCAGCAACGCCGAGTGGAGAGGATGATCGGTTTCTCCTCTTTTCTCTCTCCCTCTCTCTTTCTCTCCGTACACACGAGCTCGTATCTATCTGGTAATTGTATCGTTTACAGCAGCTGGCAGGCCTCTCGGCCTTTTTTTCCCGTTCCTGCACGGGGAATTGGGCCGCCAGCGTGATATTATAAAGGCTCGCATGACCCCATTGTTAGCATTACTTTTCATCGAGATACATATATATATATATACATATACATAGATATACACGTGCTCTTCCATATATATATACACACGCCCGTAGACTCCCCCACGACGTATATATATGTATGTGTATGTGCGTGTCTCTCCATTAAATCTGCTTGTCGATTAATACCATAATCGAAAACGAAGTCCGCGCGTTTCCCGTGTACTAGTTGCCGTGAGAATAATTCACAGGCAACTGCAATCGATGAAAACCGCGAAGCGGATATAGAGCCTTGAACTTTATAATATATAGTATAAGGCGATAAAAACACAGCCGCACGTTGGCTTTTTATTGATAAAAAAAAAGTGGAAATTATTCCGCCTCGATTGGAAAACTCACGAGTGCATCATAACGCATCGGTACACTGATCAGTTATTAGCCATTTCGGTGCTCGTGCCAGAGCCATTTAATAATATATGTACCATATATTCGCCAGCATCCGGGAACTATCGCTTATTTATTTATTTATTTATTCCTCGGTCTCTGTAGCAGCTGTAGCTTATATTCGCGGTAGTTTATCGAGTTGTTTAATTACTTCGCGCCACACTCGAGAAACCGGAGCACTCGGAGCGGCCTTCTCCATTTATCTTTACAGCTTTCGAAAGCACGGCCAGCGGTCACTAATCTCTTCTTACACAATCGTTCTTAATTTACGGAAATTAATTGAAAACACAAATCTGAGAGGGGTGCCTGCGCCTTTCTTCCCAGCCTTCCGTCCGCCGCCCTCCGCCTACGACGCCGTTCGCCATCGCCATCGCCACCCACAGCCTATTCCCGCGCTTCGCTCATAATTCTCGGTAATTAATAATCTGCAACAAGTAATAATAAAGCCAGTAATCCGGCTGCGCGCGCGCGCGCGCCGCGCCGCGGTCGAGCAGCGTTCTTAATTCTGGATAATTAATGCAAAGACAAACAAGAAGGATTAAAATCGACCTACCCATCCACCCACCGTTCTTTCTCCCGTTGTTTCTCCGTACTTCTCCCTCTTTTTGACGCTGCTGCTACACGCTGCTTCTCTATAACGTTACCCAAAGATGGCCGACTGTTGTAGCCGTGTGAGAGAATTCGCTACTTTTCTCTCTTATTTCTTTCCCTACGTTCGCAAAACTTAAGGTTAGCAATTTTGTTCTCTTTGCCGAAAAAATGTAAGAAAATTACAATATATTACACTAAAATATATCTGCGATTATGAATGATTTCGAATTATCGTAACGCGCTGTGAACTTGATCGCGTTTTATTTGTATAGTCGATTTAAATAGTCGAAAATTCAATTGTCGCTCTTTTTCACCATTCGATCGCGAGACGAAGTCCGACAGTTATCAAGCTGCTGCGCGATTTAATTACGCGGAGTAATTAAGGAGAACGTTGTGATCTGCATCTAGGAAGAATAGGGGATGAGGGAACGTGTGTTGGCTGCGCGTGCAATGATAAAGTCACAATATTATTATCGCGATCTATATCGTCTGCCGGCCGTCTGCATGCGGTAAGACGAGATCCTTTCTCGAGGACGATGGGAACCCGTGTACGATACGCCCAGAATGAGGAGAGGAGAGCCGGGAAGGAGAGAGAGAGCAGGATGCGAGCGGGCCCATGGCTATAATCACGAGGCCTCTTGATGGCGAGATACAAATGCAAGTCATCGAGGCCCCGTATTGTATCGCAATGGCGCCAGGCTCCCGTTCCGCGTTTCCCTTTCGGCGTTCCCCGATGCGTTTCTCTATCGTGCGGCCGTATAGGTATATTCGATGGAACCCAAAGAAAGGCTCCCAATTTAAAGCGTTAAATACGCGACTGTTGCATCGATATTTTATATATATTTTCTGCCGCGCCGTGTTAATTCTTGCCAATCATGATGCGTCGGAGGATACGGTAAGATTCGATCGAACCGCGAAAGTTAATTTCCCTCGTCATTTTCTCATATTATTTGGAAGACAAACGATCCTTTCACAGAACTTATAAATGATACGCGCTATTTCAAAACCGTTTATAAATTGTGTATTATTTTTTTGCCGCACAACTATAAATAATATTGAATTACTAATGTTTGTACTTGAGTATCTATAAATAATTATTGATAATCACAACGATTGTAGAAAGTCTTTATAAATGATAAAAAAATGCATTATAAATTATAATCATTTTTTTCCATACATCGTATATACAATTCTTGTAGATTTTATCATAGATCGAGAAGGAATGAAAGCGTATAAAATCTCTCGAGTCAATTCGCATTTCCGACAAGCGTGCCACAAGATTGTTTTGAAGATTCGATCGGAGCATTTTTCTCGTCAACGAGAGCTCGGGGTTGCGTTACACACTTTTAACAACGGCCTACGCACACGTCGCGTCACACAGGAACCAAAATCGATTGTTTCTGCGCGAACCAGTGACCCACATTAAAACAGCTGACTGCGGCGGCGGGACCCACGAGTCCCGTTTCGTTCTTTCCCCTTGATTCACCCTTGTTGCGACGACGCCCGCCGCCCTCGTAAAGAACTATCCCCAAGAGCGCATCTTTCGCTTTCGCCCGGTGACTAAAACGCGCTACAACTCATCGAGAGCGAAACAAGGGTCCTTAATCCTTCTGTATTTTTGCTGTTACCCCCAGATTATGGATGGAGTCGATTTTTTGCACGATACACTGTTCATTAAATTCACAAATAATTTCGAGGTAGATTTATAGATGGATTGATTAATTGAACAAATTGGAAAATCTTATGAAAAATTGTCTGCTTTTTTATCAATTAGGACGATCGTGTTTCATCGTAAACGAACAAGATAGACCGCGCGGCTTCGAAAGAAAGCTTTATTACGAAATATGTAGTAGATCGCAATAAAGTGCTTCCTTTAATCGATACTGTCTTATGGATTCCTCGTACTATCGTGTCCCGCATTAACGGAAAACATTCAGCATGGGCACCGCGGGCTCTTAACCATCTCTCTCGGGAGACGCGTTTAAGAATCCCGCGTTTGTACATGCAATCGCGTGTTCACGTCGAGTAAGCTGTGCCTCGATAGAGCGAGCCTCGTCGTGGACGTGTCGTGCTACCGGCGCGCTCGGGTCCGTAAATCCTTTACGGCAACAATTTTATGCGACCGCGGATTTAACGGAATTGATCCGAAGGTCAATATAAATCCTCTCCCTCTCCCATTCTCTCTCTCTTTGTCTCGACTATATATCGCCATCTTATTATCGTAATCGCTCATATCCGATAGTGGAGATTTGCATTAGACGATTAGTTTCTTTTCCACTTCTTTTTTTTTTATACGTCTCCGCGTTTGTTTACCCGGGATGGGTTATTATCTTCACGATACTCATGTTTTCATTTACGAAAAGATTACGAAACCGCTTGTGTCTCGTTCAGATTACATTGAACAATCGAATACTGAAATGTGTTGTGTATGTACGGGCATTGTATCTAGTTTGATCAACATAGAGCGACTGTCCGTGCGTCACACATATAATTTGCGAAATGATTGATTGGCCGGAAATGATACGGGAAACATATTTCGAAACATTTCGATAGGCGGGTTTCGCGTTGCTCGACCATCGAAAGTTATTATGTTGCGATTAACTAATAGATATGAAACAATTATAGAGAGAGCGAGGGGTAACAATTTATTCGGCGATTTATGTTTTCTCACAAAATTACGAAAAATATATACGCGATCGAGAGCTTCTTAATTCCGCCGGAAAGTCGCTGCATTTGCACTATGTAATTGCCATAATTATGCGTCGCTCGCTGCAATATTACGGTCTCTCTCACGTTGGAATGCCGCAGTCCGAACGAATTTCAAGTTTTCGTCCGGCGCGACCGCGTCGTGTGCAAACTGCACGAAAGGCGTCCTTTCCGCCTCTCGCGAGGCGGCCTGTCACAACGATACTCGGTAATTTCGAGTGATTCGTGGACGACGTCAGCGAGCATATCGCACCCCTTTCGCGAGAGAGGGCTTTCGTGTGCACGCTAGCCACTCCAACTCGTTACACACGGTAATTAAACGACGCACGAGACTACCCCCGAGAAGCTAGGTGGCAGTTAGAACTTGGCCGTTTATAAGAGGAATCAAGTCGTTGTTAGAACTCGGCTCCGTATATATACCGCATATGCTTATCCGGATCGATTGCGCAAACGTTCGCGATTAGCATCAACGTAATTGATAGGATTTTTTTCTCTAGTTGCTTATGATCGTATATAGCGAAGAGGATAATTTGAGTACAATCGGTAGGTCTAGAGGCGCGGTTCGAGGACGTTTTGGCGCCACCATATGGCGTGGAACGCGGCGGTAAAATCGCGATTGTTCGAGACTTTGCTAGGGCCGAAATCAGTGCCGATCGAGGAAGCAGTGGCAGCTTCTTTCGAGCGAGGCCGTCTGTTTGGCTCGCGTGCTGTTCGAGTTTGGCGCAACGTCGCGCGTCAATCAAAATCGGGGCTCTCGAGTAGCTGCTCCTATAGTAATGATTCCCGCGCGAGTCGATGTCGAGTCGATCTTACGTACATGGACGCCTGATAGCCCCTGTGATATATCCTTGAAGGGTGCCCAGACTGCGGAGTCTCGAGTCGTCAGCCCAGTCAGCCAACTCGGGCGGTGTTTGCCGGTTTTGTCGGGCGAGGAGCCATCTTTACACGCGTGCGGTCCGCTCGCGTGATGCACGCATGCCACCTCTCCTCCCTTCATATTCCGCTCCTTTTTCCTCCACAGACCTGGTCTCTAGTTTTCTCCTTTTCGCTCTCTCTCTATCACTCTTTCTCTCTCAATCCTATACGTATACGTCTCTTCGCGGATGCCTCCTTACTTCGACTTTACGTGCGATCGTTTACGCGCTTTTCCCTTTCGCGCACGAATGTAGGCTTACGGGATAAATACCGCGTGATCGCGAGATATTGATCGAACAAATTATGCGAGAATCAGCGGCGGAATTAGATTGCTCCTATAGATTTTTGATAGTCTTCGTAGCTGAGAGAGAGAGAGAGAGAGAGAAAGAAAGAGGAAACGCACGAACTTAGGATGATCCGTTTATTACCTTGCGCGATATGTATATATTTTTGCTTAAAGCTCTGTCATCAAAAATTGATAATTTTCTGAATAAAAAAAACAGCTGATTGTGTGTCAATATTTGTTAAATATAGATAATAATAACGATATGTGCTTTAAATGAATGAGTTCGTCGGGTTATTAAGCTCGCGCAACGATATATGGATTCGATTGTTGCAATTTGAGTCCGCATCGTTTTAGGATCAGCCGAAATCGCCGTTTCATTAACACGGCATCCTGCGATCTTAAGAAGCCGAACCGAGAAGAGAACCGGCTCTAGGTCGGCACGCCCAGATTTCTATATGTAATCTCGTGGAATGAATCATTCGATTCCATCTCTCTTCCTCTCTCTCTCTCTCTCTCTCTCCCGCGAGCCGACCGATTTCGTATCAAATCGACAAAAGAGGAGATGCATTCCCGTGCATATGTTTCCAGTCCAAGCATAACAGCATGCAAATAATACGAATCCATCCGGTCTATGACCTCTGCCGATGATGAAAGAGAGGAAAAAAGTGTACGACGTTTCGATTGTTTTCATTTTTTTGATTTCTTCCTTGGCTATTTAAGCGTCTAATTTTGATTGGCATTTCTTCACAAAGTGCCGACTAAGGACTGTCAGGCCATCTCTTTTTGTTGATTAAGCTAAGTTTAATTTTTAATCAAGGACGGCAACTATATACGTGGATTTCTTGCGCGGTCGCGCGATCGCCGACAACTTCTTCGTGCGCGTTACGACGAAAAAGTTTCGCTCCGTTAATTAATTCGTGTTTTTCCAGCATCTCGAGGATTACTTTTTCCTATCAACGGTCGTGTCTAACCGGTCGCCGCGCAACGCGTAATCTTCTAATTTCTGCGTACCGCATTTCTTCCCTCGCGCACTCGAGATAATATAGCAAATAATATGTAATTATATCATTGTTCGAAATTAGCTGTCAGCCGTTGTTATATACAGTTCGGGACGCCCGCGAACGAGCAGTCGAGGTGTTATTAGCGTTTGACATTGATACATCCGATCGGCTACGGCGTGGATATTTTGCGTTATCCTCTTCGCGATCAGGATCGTCGATTGCGCTGATGACGATTCTGCAGGCAGATGTTTGCACGTGTTTGTCGCTTTAATGAGAATGATAACGAATTACGATCGAGTGTGAATTAATTAATTAGGGTGGATGCGCAGCAATAAATGTTTCATCATGGAAAGAGATAAGAAATATTTTTAACAATTTAATTTGGATGGAAAATATTATTATTATGCGTATATTTTCGAGGAAGAGAGGAGACCAAATTAATAAATTTCTACTTTACTGCTAATTTACGACTGTAATATATTTTTAATATTTTAGGAGAATAATCGAGAATAATTTTCCAGATCAAAACAAAACGATCTGTTTGAATCGCAATCTTAACTGTTGGCGAACATCCACGAGCGAGCATAGGCATATAATTACACGGGATTCTGGCTCTCGAAAGCGTTCGCTATTTATCAACGTCGCTCGTTATGGCGTATTCTCGAGGTAGAGCAATCTGGCAAAATTGAAGAAAATGATCGCGACGTTTCGATTCGGTTTAATTATCAAAATTTTCTAGATCGATATACGCGCGGATTTATATTCATCGAGATCGCTGCAAAATTATTAAACGATTTAATCTCTCTGCGGCGTTATGACGTAACGATATACATATATACCGCGATACTTGTCGATCCCCGACAAGGAGCAACGATCGGATCGCATCGCTGTGCGAATAAATTATAACATAATTGTGCACAATATCGTTTGACGTTTTGTAAGTAAAATTATGTCCGTAGTTACGTCGAAATTGCCTCAATTATACTAACTTTACGCTTTCCGGTCATGCCTAATCGCGATCGCGATATAACCGCGTTGCCGATTTTTTTTTAATCCCGTTGTCGATCGTCGTGAAAGTTTCGTATGCATACATATCCTGGACGCACTCGCGAGAAAAGTAACGACGAGGATCCTCGCGCGCGGTGTCTCGCCTGGCGATTATTATCGCCTGACACAGGCCATAAAGTACATTTTAATTCGCGCACATCGCGCGAGATAAGACCGGTCGACCGGCTAACCGTGCGTGCTCGGTACGTATCCAGAGAGGGTGTATACGATATTGCTGCGCGATCGTGGGACAATCAGACTTGCAAAAACGGGACTTAATTGGGCCTTTAATCGCGGCGGAATGATGATTAATCGCGGAATAGTCGGGCGTAATCTGGGTACGTACCGAAGTACGTATTCGAAAACGGGCCGCAAGATAAATCGCAGGCATCCTCGAGGTAGGAATACGACGACGGTTGTAGGTACGTGCTAGAAAACGACCGTAACTTAAACACCTGCGAACCTCGCATGAATGTATGTATATATGTAATATGTGTAATATTTCACGCTGAATTATTTATATCTATCGACATACAAATGATTAGATGCCAAACTCTTCCTTCCTCTCCTCTCTCGCGAAGAAGAACCGTACGATGGAACGCGTGCCTAAACGTATCCGAGTCTGTGTTGCCGTTAACTTAATACGTGGTTTCGTATATGCATATATATATATATATATATATATATATATGAACGTGTAGCCTCAGCTTCATAGTTGACTCGATCGTATCTCACGCCGTGTCTAGAGTTTAGACACCCGTTGCCCGCGAAAATATCAGCATTGTATAAACTTGATCCGGAGCGCGCGCGTTGAGGGGGATATCTCTCGTATATACATGCGATGTATGTATTTATGGGAATCTTCTGCTCGGCCAATTTCGGATATGAGAGCGAGCTAAAGAAAGCGGACGCAGAAATAGGAGAGCCAAGAATTCCGCTCCGACCATACACGTCCTCCGTGGAGGAACGAGCAGAGTATTGTCGGCGCGAACATTTCGAGATGCCTTTACTCTCATTCTTCTCTCTTTGGCCGCGGTACTCTAGACGAGCCGCACCATCTGCCCCTCTTTCCCGCGTTTTCGATACTTTTTTTTTCATTTTTATTTCCCGCAGCGGGCGTAGACGAGAATACTCGGTGCGGCGTTAAAATAACTTTCAGACACTTATAGAATTTAATTATATATTTGTCGCACGAGTTAATAAGACATTTGAATGCCTATAATATTATGCGTCGATGAAATTATTTTAATTTGAATAAATTTTGTCAAATTTGTATATTTAAACTCGCGCGCGACAGACGCGAAAAAATGGAGACATCTTCTCGATATCTTTGCTTCGAACCGCGAGACGATGATGACGCGACGCGGCCGCGCATCTCGGACCCTTAAGAGAGTTCGCAAACGAGCTGCCGCCGTTAATGAGGCGATATTTCAGTTTTTGAATAACTGACCTAGCCCGGGAGAGAGAGAGAGAGAGAGAGGATACACGTCGAACCGGTTCCAGTCTCGGCGGCGTCTACCCGTGGAAACATATGTCTCAGAGCGTCGTCCCCCCATTCGCCTTTGTCTGACGCTTTGTACGCGCGCTCGTTCCCGATTTTATCGGCTCGGTACTCATAATTCGCGCGTTGCATGCGTATCTGCTCATCTGGTCTAGAGTCTCTTCGTACGCTACGCGTGTACACGGCCTTTTCCCCTTTTTCGCTGCTGCTTTTATCGGCCGCGCGTATATACCGTATATACATATACGTGCACGCCGCATACATCATCCGGTCGATTCGGTACCTAATGGCCGTTTCGGTCTCGGACGTGTAGGTACCTACCTACGCTCTTCGATCGTCTCCTCCCTGCTCTGCTACCACGGAGTTTCCTTGTCGAATCTCGTTTTTCTCGCACATATTATGCGCGATGCGTAACAAGAGCGCGCGCACGAGTGCGTTCTCGGTTAAATCGTACACAGACGCGATACCATTTTTTTTCATCCCTCCACAACGATTCGAAATTCGCGAGAGATCGACCAGAGAGATGACATCTTTTTTCCGTTCCGATCGTTTCTCACAAGTTAATAAGCGTTTCATCGGCCGGACCGCAGTCGAGAGGTTTCGTTTATTTCGCGACGAAAGGTTTAGGGGTAGCAAGTAGCGGGAGGGAGGGGAAGAAAAAAGTGCCAGGTCGATCGAACGAGGTTGCTGCGGGCAAACAAGAAGCAACTGCTGCCGTTCGGTGTATATACTCTAACATATAGTAGCGTAGAGAATGAAAAGAAGAAAGATCGCGAGCGCATCGAGCAATCGAACGAGAGAGAGAGAGACAGAGACAGAGGGAGAAAGGGAGAGACACGAGCGAAAAAGATTCACTGCCGATCAGATATCGACGAATCGAAATGAAAACCAAACAAGCCCACCTCCCGCCAGCCCGATCCTCGCACCGCCGCGCCTCGCTTCATCGATAATTGATAGAATAAATTAAATCATTTGTCTTGGCGGGAAATTAAAAAGGTAATTTATATACGCGCGCGCGGATAGCCGGGGCGTACCTGGTCCAGTCTCTCGATTGAGAGAAGGAAAATGAGAGAGAGAAAGAAAGATAGGCGAGCTACACCTACACACGCGGCTCTATTCGTTTCCTCGGTGGAGCATTTAGAACGCGCGGAAGAAACCGTCCCGGGATGCATCATTTGGAATTACCGAGTGGACCACGGATGAAAAAGAAAGAGAGGCGAGTAGATGCGAGACAAGGAATTATATGCGAAGGGGTGGAGGATAAGAAAAGAGCGAGAACTATACGCAGTGGTGAATCGTTTTGTTTTTTGGCTCGTCTTTCGATTTATTCCTCGCTGATGAATCAGGTGTGGCTTTTTCTCTTTCTTCCTCGACCGAGAGCGAGATTACTTTTGTGGGCGGGTCGCTTTCTGTCAGTGCCTCCGAGGTTACATCCAGGTATGAAGAGAGGAGAGAGAGAAGAAGAAGAAAGGGAGAAGGGAAAGAGAGATGCTTTCGCGCTACGTTCGGCCTGTCTCTACAGCAACTCTCTCGCGCTCCCGAGTTCTTCTCTCCCAGCTTGTCTTCCTGATTTGATGTAAATTGGAACACGGAGGTAGTGATGGTACTGATACCCTCTCGCGCGAGAGGTATCCGATACTCCCAAGCACACGTATCAATCTTTAACGTTGCATTTCAGTGGCGCGAACACACTCTCCCGTGGTATCGAATTATCTCTCGCGAGCCGGAACGCCCTTTGTTATTACGTTAATCGCAATTATTAATACGATTTTTCGTTATCATTTTGAATAGAAGATTTCACACATCCGCACACGCATACATATACGTACATACATACGCAAGCTGAAAATATACCTATACAATATAGAATTATGCATCGCAAACTGAATTTCATCGCGTTCCGGGTTCACGATGTGGATCGCCTATCGAGAGGGAGTAAATCCACGGTTCAACGAGGTCGTAAAACGTTCGTGCAACCAGACAGGGCACTGCCTTCTACGAGGCCCTCGACGGAGGCGGTCCCGCGGCGCGAGCTCACGTGTTTGAAATTACAATAAATATTGAGCGCCAATTAGAAGGAATGTTTTCACAGATGATACGCGCGCCTGATATATCCCGGCTCTTGTGTATGTATGTACATATATGTGTCTGCCGCGCTGCAATATCTCGCGAGAAGAGGGAGGAAATTGTACCGCCGCGCCGCGATCGTCGTCGTCATTATCATCGTCATCGTCCACGAACGAAAGTAACGTTTAGCACGGCGCCTCTGACGATATTGGTTTAGGCGTAACACTTGCCTGCGATTGCTAATAAATAACGAGAGGAACTCGCTGAGCGCGTCAAGATGGGAGCGAGAGAGGACGATCGCCCGGGTTTTCAGGGAGAGAAGGAAGGCGCGATGCAGCAGAGGGCCCGCGATATATACATATATATATATATATATATATATATGTATATACACGCGTAAGGAAGAGAATGAGGAGGGCCCCTGCTTTGACGGGCCGACGTTCGGCCATGGCCCGGCCGTCTGTTTTCTCAGGCAACAACAGAAAACGAAATATATGCGCGCGAAACGCAACACGTTCTTTCTCTCTTTCTCTTCCTCTTCCTCTTTTTCTCGCATCTCTTCCTACTTTACTTCATTCTGCACACTCTCTGCTCCCTGTCTATCCACCACGTCACCGTCTCGTCTCTGTCTTACCATCTCTACCGCTCTATTGGGATGCAAAGCGGTGTGGGTCGTTAAATTTGTTTTCAGCTGGACGTATCACATAAAGACCCATCGTCGTAGAATAATGTTTCGCGTACGTAATTTCTCTATTTAGTGTTAATACATCGAGGAATAAAAGTATCGGTAAAATGTAAAGATACTCCAATAAAAGCATATATCATTGATTGATCTATCATTAATTAACACGATTCTTAGGCATTTCGAAAAACCCTTGATAGGTGTTAAAAAGGTTGACAAAGACTCGGTATCTCTCGGTATTAGTTTAAAACGAGCGAGAAAACATTTCTCGCACGAAAAGCTAAAGGGCCAACAAACAGGAGAAACAAAGCTCGGTCTCGGAGAAGCGGCAGCGAAGGACGATTTGTTCGCGCCGCGGGAGTTCGGCTTAACGAAAATAAGCTAACTTCTCACATAATTCACTGGGGACTTGGTCCGAGGGCCCGGGGCTCTCCTCCCCGCGAAACGAGCCAAACGAACGGAATACAAATAGAAATCATTAATGGTTTTGTTTCGAGAGCTCTCTTTCTCTCTCTGTCTCTTTCCCTTCTCGGTCCCGGGGCCTCGAGCCAAGGCGGAACGATAATGATTCGTTAATGATTGGCCGTGCTACGTCGTCGTCGCTACGAAATTCGATTCTTCCCCTCGCAAGGTGGAAACGATTCGACTTTGTCTTGCCCGACCGCAAGTACAAACGCCGTGGCGATGGAACAATCGGGATTTCACGCGGATCGAGTAACATCGTGGTCTCGAGTCGAATTATCGAGACTGCGATGTATAACGGATGGAAAGGAAGTCGGGGAGCAGGTAGCTCACCTGAAAAACACCGCGTCGTACATCATCGACTTTTCAGCACGAATGTTCCAAAGTGTTTTAAACTACGTGCGTTATAAGAGCGATACACCACACACTGGCCTTCTCGCGATAATTTCCCCACGAACAGATCCGTCCTCGTTTGTTACGATCTCAATTTACTACGTCCTTGAGTGTCACGTTTATTTCTGTCAAATGGTTGTTCGGTAATTTTAAGAGAACGCTGGTAATTTACACAAGAGCCTTCTCTTGAAATTGATTCGAAGGTAGAACGAACGCTTCAACGATCGATTCGAAACATTTCGCACGATAATCGGCTGCGCGCGATAGTTTTTCACCTTGATTTCTCGACTTGCGGATCTGAAAACGATTGCTCGATACATTCGACATACGGTTCGGGACATCGGCGCGTTGGATTGGGGGGATTTACCAGAGTACATTACATACGTGTACGTGACAGCATTTCTTCCCAGTCGAAACGTCGTATCGATCAATGACAAAAATGTTTCGAACAATACGACCCCGTTTCTTTATTATAGTCATCAGTCATTCGGTATAAATATTAAATTCGCTAAAAAACTCGCCTCGACGGGCTTCGGGAGGTGGGGTCGAAATTGCACCGTCAGCCTGCGGCACAAAGAATACACGAGAGAGCAGCTGACCGATATCGTCGATCGGGGAGGGGTGCGCCGATCTCTGCTGGATTCTGTACGATCTGAAATCGACTTTTTGCGATTGCTATCTGATAAAAAGGGATTACGCGCTGTCACGACGCGCGAAGAAAAAATTCAAGCCTTATGGCTCGACTAGATTTTCATTAAATACACTCGCTTATTATTAATTCAATATGCCAAATTATAGACGTCAAATTTCATATGAATCAATTTCGCGCGCGCAAACCGGCTGTGCTTTCTTAAAATACTTTCCTTTTCACTCGAAAGGTGTGCGCCGAATGTGCCAATGTTTCATTGTCGCCTAATATATAATTGCACGCCTTCACGAATATTGTAATTATACCGGGTGGCCCGCGTATGACGAGGAATCTCAAACTAGGTGGCGAGAGAAGGCCCTCTTAAATTGTACCCAGAAGCAACGGTCGCGTCTCCTCCGCGCCGAGTCCTCTCGAGGCAGGGGAATCATTGTGGCCGCTAGGAACAAAAGGAATTTCAAAAGAAGTAGCCGAGGGAGCCCATTGTCGTGGGAAGCGGTCGTTTAGCGTTTGGTAATGAAGAACATCTGAGAGAGAGAGAGTGAGAGAGGGAAAGAGAGGACGCGGCGAATACCCCGGGAGGAAACAACGAACGTGTCCGAGCCGCAACTAAACCCGCACCTCATTCGAGCATCTACGAGAAGAGCACTTTACCACCCGGGAAGGATATAAGCAGGATACCGGCTGTTTTCTCTCAGACAATGTGTTCGATCCTCGATAATAGCTTTATAATTACGAAACGCGACAGAATGGATCACATCGCTGGCTCCAAGAAATCTTTTCTTCTCAACTTCATTGTGTGTATAGGGCAAGATCCTCAAAATCATTTAATACAATCGTATTTTCGATTATTATTAATTTATCTAGATGCAGATGTCAATTTTAATTTTGTAGAATATTGCCTGAGAAGAATTTGCATTTTGAGTTTGCTTGAGTGTTTGAATGGATAAAGGAAAGAAAACTCCGGCTTTTTCCATACGATGTGATGCGTGCATTCGCATTTGCGTCCTCGATAACCAGGATTTCACGGCGGCCGATGATGGCGGGAACACATTGAACCGACCTCGCTCGAGAAACGGCGCGCCGTAATCGTTTCAGATAGAAAACAGGAAGCGCGCGAGCGTCTTGATCGACGAGCGAGCGAGCGAAATGTGCTTACCAGCGTCTAAGGCAACGCGCTAAATAATCGCTTCTGTAGGCATAAGCGAACACAATGGTACTCGGCATTAATTAACGTACAAATTAGCATCACCGGGGTTAGCGAACAGAGCAGTGATTACGTTTTAATGATACCGACCGTCAGCGGCGGCTGCGATTTCTCGGGTTGTTGGCAGCGCGTAGAGATATCTGCGAGGATTGTCTATTCCATTCTTTTTTTCATATAACGCAATTTTACAATTGTATCTCTCTCTCTCTCTCTTTCTCTGTTTTTGTCTCCTATTTTTGCTCATTCCGAGGAAGACGGCGATAGCGACTCGAAAGTTCGAACCGCTGTCATAAAAAGCGGCATTCTATATATTAAATAAATTCTTGCGAAAGTTGGCTGCGGATCATTTCTCTTAGTCTCTCTTTCTTGTAATTGCTACAACTGTTACATTGCCGTACACTCTTGCGCATTTCTTATTCGAAATTTTCGCAATTTGTCCTTTTAAGATAGCAAGAAATATATAATTACGTTAATCGTTATAATTGTCACTTTCTCGAAATCTCGAATGATATGTATATATATTTCTGCGCCAGTCTCCACAGTTTTCCTGTCTGGTTCTATGAATTATCGCGGAAACCAATTCAAGTTTCACGGCGTAGACGCCGTCGAACATGAAAGCTAATTGCGCTAATTCGCATGTAGCGCACTCGTAATTTCATTTGCCGTAACCATTTTTTTTCATCATATGTCATTTTTGCGCGAATATATATCTCCATTTTCTTCCGCGATATTCTCGCGTCCGGCTACACCGCAGATCCTGTCGACGCGCGTGAACGTTACATTGTGATGATTTAAGAGGCGCGTCCTTCCTATTCTCTCGGTCACGCTCTCGCGCGCGTAACAACATGCCGATGCGTTCGCGGCACGTGGTGCATCACGTTTCGACTCACCACAGACACACGATTGACGCGCGAGAGACATTTAATTTCAAATTATGCAAATTACTCCCAAGTAAGTCTCAACTTTTTCTTCGACGCTGATCGATTTTTAATTGAATACCGGAAGTGCTCCTTTAGACGGACTTTGTAGACAAGTGATGTGTGTGTGTGTGTGTGTATACACACATATACATATATTCGTAATTTTATTTTTACAATACAGCTCATCTTATATATCTCTAAACATTAGAAACTTGTAATGAAGTCATCACTTAATCATTTCACGCTAATGCCGCTGATAATCACAGTAGCGTGTGAGTAACATTAAATTTTCTTGCATTTAATACTCGTTTAACTGATAACGAGTGCTACCGTGTGAGCATCGGAGTAGTCCGCTTCTTTCCGGAATTCCCCTTGCGTTCTTAATTAGTTTTCCTCGCCCTCGACATTGTAATGCGCCTAGCGAGGTTGTTAATACACGGAGTCGTTAATACGGCCAGTCTGGAGCGCGCATTAGCGTTACGCGTGCACTCTTTAAGCCTTCGTGCGTTTAGGTTTATTAGCATACGTTCGTATTCAACGAGACGAGAGTGCATCCTGACTGTTCCGTGCATATTTAATAAAAAAAAAAAAAAAAGAAAGATCGAACGCTCTGAATTACTTTTCTGAATTCGCCTTTCAAACTTTCGAAGTACCTTTTAAAGTTTCATTCGCGAAATACCGCTATACGTGTACCGTTCCATCGTAATGTCACGAGTGCCGCAACGGAATTCACCTTTGCCGAAGTATCGATCGTATGCCTTTGCTAAAAGTCGAGGAGCGTCGTGCCGAATAGTGTAGAGGAGAATTTCCGTTTTCGCCTTTCTTCCTTCCTTTGTACACGACGGTGGCGAGTCTCGTCATATATACGAAGCGCGCCTTAATTATTAAACTAGATCCTAGACGTTGAAATTGCGAGGCGTTACGCGAGACGTATTTTTTTCCCCTTGCCGCGTGCTTCAAACTCCCGTTCTTCTCCTTCGTTGCTCTTCCGTGTCGTCTCGACGACAGTATATATTTACGTATATATTTTTCCACCGTGATCTTTTCGTTTTCCTGGCAGGTCTGCTGAGAGTTCTGGATAGCACCTCAAGAGTTCCAAAAAAATTCCAATGACAAAATTAATTATTTCGAATATTTTTAATGTTATCGCTGATTTAAAGATTTAATTTCGTCAAGTTAGCAACCCCAAAATTTATCGATCGTTTTTTTGGCTTAATTTGCTAGAACTATTTTTAAAATTAATAAGAAACTCTTTGGAGTGCACTCGGAACTTTAAAATAATGAATTTTTTGAAAGATGTGGTGTGAACTTTACAGAGGTTTGTTTTTCACGTTCGCGAGGAAATTTTTCCATGATATAATTATAGTAATTCGTCGTATATATTACTCCCTCAGTTAACGACGTAAATTTATTATGAATGCATTGCTTCTGCTTTCTGTCATTTAATGTGTACGAAATGACAACGAGATATATATAAGGATGTCCCTTTTTCTAGTGTCGCAAAGGGTTACGTTCATGTCGTAATAAAATAAAAAAAAAATTGCCGATATCCAGAGGTTACAATGTTAACGAGAGTAAAAGGAAACTGATAGTTTAGAAATTAGCGTCGCTAATGATGATTAGCCGTGTAATTTCGTCAACGCGAGAAGAGCTTCGCGCCAGCCGGCGCGAATAAATCGTTCGTGATGTTTCTTCCACTTACGTCCGTCCGTACGTGCGTACGGGTCTCTCTCTCTCTCTCTTTCTCTCTCTTAAGATCTTAAGCGCAACGGAGCCTGGGAGTTATGGTAACCGTAAATAATCCCACGGGTACGGTAATGGCAATACCTGAGAGCGAGCCCGGGTATCGTGATTGTGCGCGACGCGCGGCTATTTACCCGCGCCGCGACTTCGAAGATGTGGACGCTGTGTGTTATTATAGACGTTCCTTTTTATCCGGCGCCGGATGCTTATCGGCGACGCTAATTTTTTCGCCGCGGCCGTAGTAAAACTGACTGCCAACGGAGAGATCGAGAAAGATGAGCGCCGTATGTGCTCCGCGTTAATAACATACACGCGTCTCCTCTTCACGGCGATTCCATCCTCGTCCCTTTTCTCCTCCCTCTTCAAAATTAGAGTTCTTCTGCCTTTAGCTCTGCCTAAATTAACTTGTCCGAAATTAAAATTGCTTGCGGTGAAATATATATATAATAATTTCAATTTTATATAAGATTTCTCAATTTTTCTCGATATCTTCCCGCATCGGAGTAATCTGCATTAAACTAATGAGTCTTGATATTGAAATACACCCTCGTCTCTCGTATAACGAGGGTGTTTTGTTCGGGTTAGCGCGCGCGTCATATAAGTTCACGGTGCAACCGCGTTTAGGATTCGGCTCGAAATGGGCCCTTAATATATTTCACGCGCTGCGCTCTCGCATTCTCGGCACGCTTGACGGTACCTGAAAGAGCACCGCGCTCTATTTTCGGGCCCCGCTCCTGTCATCCTGTCGCATAATCGCCCCGCGGGTGTCACCTCGCGTTTAAAGAGGCGCCCGATTTCACGCCCCCGTCGATCGCCACGGGTGGCCGACATTTCACGGTTGCGCGACAGTCCTCGTCTGGGCGATGCCCTAAACACATTCTGAATGCTCTCTAAACCTCCTCCGGACCGCCTCTGGAATGAAAAAAAGAGAAAGAGAGAGAGATTCTGCCACTGCTTACGCGCTACTGTCATCGTCTCTGTCCCATCTGCCCTTCCTCTTCCAGTTTCTCTCTTTCTCTTGCAAATATCGCTCACGCCCCGATTATCGCGATAAATGGCGGGATTTTACGCATCCCCGAATTATCTCACAGATACACGTCGGAGAAAGAAGGCATCAGCAGGAGGGTAACTACCGGTGCGCGCGATAGTATACATGGCTTCGGTCGTACTTATTGGCATATATTGTCATCCTTTTGTCCGCGAGACATTTATTTCTTTTTTTACTCGAACGTGACAGACAGACTCTTTATATATATGAAATGTGGATAAAAAAAAATATGTTGCACTCAATTTATATTACTTTCGAACGGTATTTTATTCTTTTTCCGCGCGCGAGAATTGTTCCGACCATCGGATTTCACGATCATCCCGGTTCTTCCGCGCCGTGAGATATGTTTCATCAATCATGTCGTACTAACTCCCGCAACGTTGTTCAGCGGAATCACGCGTGCGCATCCAAGAGCGCGTGTGTGCTCGACCGGCCGATTTGCCTCGCGGAAAAGAGGAATACCCGCGCGCGTTATATCTTTTGCTCCGACAAATTGCCCTTAGCGCTATCTCATCGTAGCTTCCGGTAGCGTTGAAACTTCTGGCGCTCCCCTCGGCGTCTATACGGCGAGTAACGGGACGGGGGAAAAAGAAGGAGGGGAAAGAAAAGCAAAGAACGAGAGAAAAAAAGAATCGCTCCGTGTGTATGTTTGCCCGAGATTAACTCAATAAATAATAGCGACACGGCGGGTGTTCCGCCTCTTCGCTTTATTATCTCGAAATGCAAAGGTGTGTCTCGCTCGTCTCGAACTGGTCCACTTAGGTATATACGGTTCCTTTATTTTCCCGATCTGGATATTATTGAAATAGCGATTGTTGAAATTTTTTTGAAATAAAATCACACTGTTGTTTTATCTGGGTTAAATATTATTAGCTCTAGCGTGTTGTCTATAATGAGGAATTGCGGTAAAAAAAAATATTCGCCCTGCCTAAAACGTTGTCGCAAGATCTCTCGCGATGTGCGCGCGTTACAGACGTATATTACGAACGTCCGCTTTCCCCCGGGTCTGCCCGAGACTTGGCGCAATAATCGCGTTTAAAACGCATTCGTTTCAATCTCACTCCGGGGTGCCCGGTCGCTCGCGAGAGAGTTTCCTCTCCTTGCTCGGCTGGGCGAGAGATGAAATGGAAATGCAATAAAAAGTTGTAATCGAGAGTCGGCGTCGGTTATATACCCGGAATACCCGGGGGACCCGGATAAAAGCCGGCGCTTGTGCAGACAGAACTCTCGTTCTTCTTTCATTTTTTTTTCTCTTCCCGCGAGAGAAAAAGAGAGAAGTGAGGAAAGGAGGGGAGAGAAAGAGAGTGAAAACGCATTCGATACGGAATAATGTTGGAGTCTTATTATTTCGACGCGAAACGTCGTTCAACCTTCTGAAGAGGTCCAATTTCGCAGAGTTAATCCTTGCAAATGAACCTCGTTGCCTCGCCAATGAGATCTCGTCATCTCTTTTATTTCCCGACTTTTTATCATCGTCTCTGAACCGTATATATTATATATACTTGACGTAAACTTTTCAAACTCTGAATCTTCCGAAAAAAATTGCTTTCGCCAGAAAATCGAAACGTCTCGGCTGGACCGAAAGCCATCGGTTAGATATATTTCATCGCGTTTAATTTGTCTTCCGATGCCACTGGGAAAAAATCATTTTGACCGCGTAATGGAAGGGAAAACTGGACCTTCGACGGTCCTCTCTCGACGTTCGATTCAATTTGTCGAGAACGAGGAGGGATCTGGATCGCGGTGAGTCTGGAATTGAAACATCCGACGACGACTCGCCGTACTCGCGCGCTCGGATATTGGGAAATAAAATACCTCGCATATTTTCGTACACGTCGGAAGG
Organism: Nylanderia fulva; assembly: GCF_048542155.1. NCBI lineage: Eukaryota > Metazoa > Arthropoda > Insecta > Hymenoptera > Formicidae > Nylanderia > Nylanderia fulva. The sequence continues at coordinate 1,840,427 of NW_028190293.1, forward strand.
TCGAGACGAGAATATTGGGGTCCCCTGGCTTCTGCTCCTTGGATTTTCGTTTTCCTGCCAGCAGCGAGAACGACGACGCCGCTGCGGAATTATAATGTGGCGGTATATACAAACGAGTTGGCGTTTTCGGTTGTAATTTATTCGAGGCCACCCCGTAATTAGCGGGACGACCCGACGGGCATACTATTCCCACTCCTGTCGCGTTCCCCGGATTCCATTTATCACAAATCAGCAGCTGCCTCGGATACCCGTGGCCCCGCTTGCGGTGTGCTGTCATGGTGTCGGACATGACATTCTGATAAAGCTCGTGAGCAAAATTAGAGTTTTGCGTTTTGTTTTTCCCGCTCCCGATACTTTGCTCGTTAATTGGAAGCGTAATCTTCATTCTCTGCCATAATATATTTTCAAACTTTTGACATGTATATAATAAAGTCGCAATATAATATCTTTTCAAATATTCGAAACAATATTGTGTAAAATTTTATAAAAGGATTTAACTTTAGATACAAGTATACTTTTTTACTCGCAATTATACGCAGAGATCGCGAATTAAAAAAAATTATATAATAAAAAAAAACCAAGTAAGATACAATTAAATAAAACTATATATTTACATTACTCCGCTTGTGTAGAATCTCGTTCTCACGGATGCATTTCGGGTGAGATAAATTTAAACGGAACGATATACGATGTGTATGGAGAGTCGGAACGAGCACGCACACCCAAAATACCCAAAGCAAATGGTAAACGCAGAGACATTATTCACGGTGTCACGCTCACCTCCTTCCGTTCCAAACACATTCGGTTGAAGGCTCGTCGAGGGTGGATCGGCGACGTGTCGCAGGATCACGCGTGATCGCGCCCGGTCGACACGGAGGAGGAATCGTCGAATAGCACCACCATTTCCTCCCGAAATTCGTCTCGCTCGCGCTTCCGCGATCGGCGATTACCGTTTCTACGTTTCTCTCTTTGTCGTCGCCGCGCGCGGAGAGCAACAGCAACAGGTGTCCGCGGGGACATTCGCAGAAACTGCGAGGGATGCGAGAGGGTGGAAACGGCGCGGGCGCTTCGAGAGAGCAAGGGAGAATGCCTCCTCTTTATTTATGAGCTTTTTATTCGACTTGTTGAGCTCTCGCTCTCGCCCTCCTCTTTCTCTCTCTCTTTCTCTCACTCTTTTTTTTTTTTCGTCGTTTTCCTTTTTCGTCCTCTCGACGAACGCGAATACGAATCCACAGAGAGAAAGAGAGACAGAGGGAATGGGAAAAAGGGCGTAAAGTACGCGTGGCGGCACTCTTCCGCCCCGAGAGAGGGTGCCGGAAATCTCTCGTTTGCCGGGGGCGGAAAAAAATGCGACATTTTTCCGCGTAGCTGGTAGGGTCGCGCCTGCCGATTTTTCGCAAAAGAGACAGAGTGACAAAGTCACACGGCTCTCTTATCCGCGTAAGCCGAATATACGTGTATGTGTATACGCCGAGCTGTTGAGCGCAATTAATTGTTTCGAGACATTATCTTCCCTCCGACTCCGTTTAACGATTTAAATGCCGACTTCGTGCCTTATTCGAGATTGCGTTAACGTGCGTTTGGATGAAAAATTCATAGATATATTTAACAAATAATAAGATGCAATTTAATTCGACCAAAAACTGGCTATTCATTTATTGAAAATAAGTACACACTACGTTTCGACCCACATTGTGGTTCACAAGTGTTGTTCTTAGCAATTACACTCTCTTCAGCAATTACATTAATTAAAAATAGAAACATGAAAGTTGTCCTGTCATATCGACAATCTGTTAGCTACTGTAGACTAGTATACTAGTCATAGACAACTTTCATGTTTCTATTTTTAATTAATGTAATTGCTGAATAAGAACAACACAATTGAAAAGGACCACAATGTGGGTCGAAACGTAGTGTGTGCTTATTTTCAATAAATGAATAGCCAGTTTTTGGTCGAATTAAATTGCATCTTATTATTTGTGAAAATTTTATCACTGGCGATCAACAATTAAAATTGTGAAGATATTTAACAAAACTATACAAGAGATTGCCGCGGTCGAACCATCCGCTTGACCCGAATACCAACGCGCGCGCCTTTAATACGCGGTTATAGCTCTCTTCACCGAGATAAGGATAATAAAACGGCCAGGTCTTTGCACAATATTCGCCAACTATCTGCGCATAATAAACGTCGGTGGAGGGAATCTTCTCGCACACATACACAGGCGAGAAAGAGAGATTAAATTTGCCTCTAAACGAAGCGCGCGATCTTTTAACGATTCTCCGATCGCGCGCAGGTGTAATAAAATGTTCAACTCCGTTATCCGGAATCGCCGTACGAATCTCCGGTGAAATCAAGTAACGTTTGCGCGCGGCCGATATGCTGCTGCATCCAGGAGTCGGGTCTGGCAGATCGTGACAACGATACCGATCCAAACGCCACCGACAAAAGGCAGCCCGGGGCAAGGAAGGGGAAGACTAGAGACTCCTTGGAATCCCGTCGGTTATTTTCGAAGAATATTCTCTCTTGTAGGTTTTTCTACCTCCTCCCCTCTCGTAAGTCCATCGGGTTTCAGGTATTATAACACTTAGCCTCGGCTACCCGCGTTGCGAGTTCTTCAGGTATACACAATACCGATTTCTCTCTTTCTCTTTCTCTCTCGACAACGCGGAGAGGAGATAGATACGATTTAGGCGTAATCCGTCAAAGAGTTCTTTCAACGTCCGCCAGAACGTTTTATCTATGATCTCCATTAAAGTTCAGTTAACGCCCTCTTAGCCCTCTTTCGTTTTCCCAGTCCAGAACCCCCTTCTTCTTTCTCTTCTTCTTCTGGTCTTCTTCGTCTTTCTCTCTCTTCTCTCTCTCTCTCTCTCTCTGCGTTTTCTCTTGACGAGAGCGGATACGGATTTCAACCGGGGCTTCTCTCTTCTCCTCCGATGATTCCTTTCAAAATGCGTTTTCGCGTTTATACGTCATTATTATCGCCCCGTTACAGCATTCAATATGAACGCTCATTTTTCCCTCCGCGTTTTATACATCCTAACGTGCACATGTTAAAAGAGTATATGCATTTCAGTTTTTATGTTAAGACTACTTTCTACATTTGTCTCTCTGTGTGACGCTTTCTTTAAGATGTAAAAATATTGCAGAAAGAAATGTCTCCGTTTCTTTCTTGCTCCACTTTTTTTTTTGTAATATATAACAGAACATTTGTTGTAAGATATATGAAAGTCTGCAATAATACACGTTCTAGCGAGAAATCGAGCGATCAGCCGCACTCCGTGCGTTAAATCAGATGTCGGATGAATCGTAATCTCTAGAAACAACGTCCGAGTTTTATGTACAACTTCCGTCCACGTCCAATTTCCTTCGGATTTTTATACACGCCCGATAGTCACACGCAATAGCGGAGTAGTAAAAAAATAACACGTGATTTCTCTCTCTCTTACAACGATCTTTAGATTTGTGCGTCATTTTCAGCGCGAGGAATGCTAACGATGGACAGTATACTCGCGTTTCTCCGACGCGCGGCCTCATCTTTAACGTTTCGACTTCTCGAGGTGTTTCGAAACAGAGCGTGGAGAGAGCGATATTCGGGCGCCGATGCCGAGGCATTGTATATAATTAAAACCTCGTGAATAAAGCAAAACGCAATCTCCCCGGCTCGCGCGGAGGCGCGTCGTTTAATTTCACGTTCATTACGTCGCGAATGCGTATGTGCGTGCTTGCTAGCGTGCGTGTACACGCGCTCTGCTCTCTACTCCGAGGGGGCGCGTCTCTCGACACGAGCGCGCAACCCTTCCTTCTTAGATGTAGCCCTCTGGAAAACACCGTCTCTCGTCCCTTCGAGCGACTCTCTGTTACTTCACTCGCGACGACCCCATCCCTCCGCACTCGAAAACCTATCGGGTTACCTCCGACATAATTCCGTTAATTATGATTTCGTAGGATGATTTTCCGTCGACTCGAACGAGCGCAGTTCTGCGATTCTACCCTCTCTGCCTCCGCTGGGAAAATTATTATTTGACGCGCCGCGCCTGTAATGTATCGCTATGTAACGCGAGTAGAGAGTAAACGTACCCCTACGCACCCTATATACACTATTATTCCGATCCCGATCATTTTCTACTGTCTCCGTCATTGTAGCAGAGAATTATCCATTTTGTATTCTATCGAAAGATCGTCTCGAGTAAACCCGAAGGAAAATTTCAATTGCTTTTATATATATTTCTCCGTCTTGATTTATTCCGTGATTGCTATACTTCATTATATTATGTGTGTGACAGCTTCTCTTCATTTCGAATACTCGCTCCGTATCGTAGGCGCGACTGTGGAAAATCGGGAAACGGGTTAATCGCGACAAGCGGAACAGGCGACGGTAGGTGGTACCAATTTAAACCTCATAAATGCAAAATCGCGCGATGATTGCGTTCATAAAGGCTTCAGTGTTAGTGCGCGTAGCGTCTTGGCGATCTCTCCACGGCGTTCTCTCGCGACGCTTCTCTTGCCGGGATAATTTACATTGATATTTATGCCGTGTCATAACCGAACCCACGCTCGGGGGGGTTGCGAAACGGATTCGTACAGCTAATCCCCGCCTTGCCGGGGGGTTGTTTTAATTGAAATCTTACTCGGTTCCTCGGATTCGCGAGAGCGAGGGACGACCAGAAGACGATGCACTCCACGAAAAGGGGTTAACGAGGGAGCCTTGCGCGTGCCGGGATCGCTCACTCTACACACCGTATACTAGAATCACGCGGATACTAGAATCTAATTTCCCATTAACCAAAGATATCACATCGCACGAATTTCTGAAAATAAATGTCGCACAGTTTCGAGAATTTATCGCTTAATTGTAATTTTGTTCTCGAGTATGTATCTCATATTTTGAAGACGTACAAACGTGGTGATGAAATGAACCTCGATTTGTAGGAGAGCAACGTATAAGTGCGATACGACTTGGAATTACTTTAACAGAACGCGTTCGGTCTTCCCTTCGATAATCCGGCGGCGCTGTACATGAGTAATTCAGAATGCTCTTGGCGAATTTCTGAAAATAAATGTCGCACAGTTTCGAGAATTTATCGCTTAATTGTAATTTTGTTCTCGAGTATATATCTCATATTTTGAAGACGTACAAACGTGGTGATGAAATGAACCTCGATTTGTAGGAGATCAACGTATAAGTGCGATACGACTTGGAATTGCTTTAACAGAACGCGTTCGGTCTTCCCTTCGATAATCCGGCGGCGCTGTACATGAGTAATTCAGAATGCTCTTGGCGAATTTCCGCGGGCCAGCGCGCTTACTTTTTCGCCGAAACGGCGAAAGTTGAGCAATTCCGCGAGATCATGCCGCGCGCCGAAATGTCAACCGCGAGACCACTAAAGCGAGAGAAACTTTTAATTCGTTCATTTCGTCGGGCTCAAAGGGTCGGCGAATGAGACTTATTAAAATTTATACGAGCAATCCACGCGCGTACAACCAGTCGTCTCCTTCCCTGGATCGCGCGAGTCTTCTCGGATCTACGAAAGATTCTCTTATTTGCAGTGGGAAATAAGACGACCCAAGTTCACCATCTTGCGATCGAAATCACTATTTATGCTATAATACAAATTTAATATTTCTGTCAAATCTTTATTATATAAAAATTACGCAATTGTAGAAATCTTTTTCCCGAGTTTTTTTTTCAAAAATCAAGACAAAGTTTCGTAGAACCGCGCTTGATTATATAGAAGATCGAATCTCTCGCTGTGTACTTTTTATTTCTGTAATAGTGTATAATGTTCGAAAGAAAAGGAAGAGGAAGTTAGAAGATAAGGCATAAAAGCGGTCTTCGTTCTCGAGAAATTACACTTTTACTTTAATCTGCGAGACAATACCGCGGGCGACTGTGGCCGGGAGTAAAGGGCTGCGTTCGCATCGACCCTTCCCTCTCCCTCGTACCTTATATATATATATATATATATATATATATACTTTCTCTTTCTTTCTCCGGGGGTCTCTTCTTCTCGAGCGTGCTAATACTTTTCAAGGGGTTAAAATCTAATTCCTGCAACCCTTCTATACATAGCATCGCACAGATCCTCCCGCCTTCCTCTTCTTCTTCTGTTTTTTTTTTCTTTGCGTCGTCGACGGCGAGAAAGCGCTTCGCTCCCAATAGACATAATAAAAACGCCATCTGAAATATGCATCCCTTAATAAAACTGTCCAATTAGCCGAGAATGGAATTAAGTATTTAGGGGGTGTCGGAGAGAAGACTTTTGCCTGGTTCTCAGGTGCTCTCGCGAAAACCCTTTCGCGAAAAGATTACGTTTCCCCTTTGACCATCGCGTAGAACGTAGAACGAGAGAGGGGGGGAAGGGGAAGTGCGAGGGAAACGATATTTCGTCCTGGACAGGAGTTGAATTATTTATAACGCTGAGATTCCTCCGCTCGGTCGTGCTTTCGGCGTCGATTTATTTATCGTCGAGCCGTGATTCGCTCGTGTCGTTGAGATTTATTCGGATCGAACAAATTTCCTCGAATCTACGTGTGTTGATGTAATGAAACTTTTCTACGAGATAACGAGTGTTGAACGAGTCGAAACAAGGACATTGTTATTCTTCAAACGCGAATCATCGCGTAACGCGAGCCAACCCTTCGTGTCTCGAGGAAGACAGCAAAACGCGGCAGGGACAGGATGGTCATTTATAAAATTAAATCCCTGGAATATTTCAGTCGTACAAATCCCACCTCCACATTGGTATAGGTACGAAGGGCGGCGGTCAGGCAATCGTAAAAATTCCACGGGGTCTGGATGCATTGGAAATCCACGTAATTAACCGAAGGAATTTCAGAGTGTACGCCGGGGAGTCGATTAAAAACGCGAGCAACGCCTACAGTTAAACGGTAGGGAAATTTTTCGCGCGTTCTCACTCTTTCCCTCTCTCTCTCTCTCTCTCTCTCTGTATTTTTTTCCTCTTTCTCTCTCCCATCTTTTCGCTCGTTCTCTTGCACCTTCACCCTCGATCCGTCCGCGCGCGTTTCTCGCTTTTTTTTTTTTTTTTTTTTCGTAGTCGCTGCTTCTGCTCTATACTGCCATGCCGCCGTGTACATTTTTTCGGCTTCGATTAAAAAATACTTCGGACCAATTATTCCGCAACACCCGTCCGGCGGTCTTTCGCGCCGCCATTCTCCGTTCGGCCGCTCTTCCCTTTTCTCATTTTTTTATCATCACTTACGACTTTTTTTTTCTTTCCAATCTTCACGTTTCTCGCTCCGTTGTCGTTATAAAATCGACGACGTGCGTTGAAAAAAAAAAAACCCGGGGGTCGCAGGCGCGCGCTTTCCGCTCGATTTTCTTCCGGCTTTTTCCCGACGAACGAGATTGACGAATGGCGATTCGCGAGAAGAGGGCCAATTATGTAAATAATCGAGCAGCTTATTTGTATACGCTCGCGCGATGCACCGGCGTCATTAATCGTCGTCCTCGAGCATTTCGCGAGGCGACTATAATTAATACAAATCGTTATGCAGCGTGCTCGAGAAACGCCACAAAGTGGCGTAAGGAAGGGAAAAGAGAGAGAGAGATGGTTCGAGGGGCGTCGTTGTATGTACCGTGGCTGCGGAGAACGAGAATCCAACGTCATTCGAAGTAAATTTATACGACTAATACACCGCTGCCGGAGGTCTTAATATCCAGCGGGGCGCGCGATGAAAGCAGGCGAGTTTAAAAAGTGCAATATCATGGAATACATAAATGCGAGATGAGGCCATTTGAATGAAAAACAAATAAATTCCGCCGGCGGACTCCAGCCGGATCGTGTGTATCCAATTTCGTTTTCACGCCGGTTTCATTTATTTTAGCCGCGCAGCCACGCGTCTCTCTCTCTTTCTCTCTCTCTGTCTCTCTTTCTCTCTTTCTCTCCGCAAGCTCATTTGGATTTATCATATAATTACAGTACGCGCCTAGTATATAATTATACATCGCCGAATAAATCGCGACTTGCGATTCAGATCGTGACGCGTCCGTTTCCTATCATTATAATACGAGAGAGAGAGAGAGAGAGGGACGGGATTATACATATAGATAATAATCAATTATTGATGCAGTTATCTGTCTAATATCTCATGCTCTGGAGACAAGGGACAGGGAAGTCGACGATCGATCGGGGTAATTGAATATCTTTTTTTTTTTTTTTTCTCGCACGGTATCAAACCGATATACGATGCATCATGCGTGCGAACACGCGTGTAACTGTATCGTATCCCGGTAGATTTCGTATTACGACGATGAACCCCTCCGTGCGCGGGCGAGAGAGCGTGCTACTTTCGATGGATGCTCACTCGATATGACACGATACGAGTATTCTGGGGATCGAGATAAAGGAATCGAGTGGGCAGAACGTGACGAGACAATGGATCGCCGATCCACTAGCCGTAATACAATCGCATCAGCATCTCGCCGTATTGTTTGCCTCGCTTTGATATCAGCCCCGAGCTCTCGATTCTTCTTTTCCTCGTTGGCCGCGGGTTCTTTCTTTTCCCAAAGATCATCTCCGGCCTTCTCTCCTTTTTTTTTCTTCAGCCCTCTCTCTCTCTCTCTTTCCCGTCTTCCCTCTTCCCGAATCTCGCCGCCGGCGGAATCCTCCTCGTAATTAACCTCGCAAAAGTAACGCTAATTACGGCCGAGTTCTACTTATCTCGCCTCGCGTCAACCTCGCAGAGTCGCACTCTCCTGCGAACTTTTTTTCTTCTTCCACTCGCTTTATTATCCGGAGGAAAAACTCGAAAGCGAGAAAGACTGCAAGCACGCGGAATCATACATAATGCATAATTTTCAACAAAAAACTTGTGAACAGATTTGTAAGACGTATATATAAGCGCGCACGTAAGACTGACATACATAGATAAAATAATATATCTTGGCGAAATTAGCATATTATATCATTAACGAAAAGAGGGGATAGAAAGAGAGAGAGATGAAGACGATGCATTTAAGCGGGAAAAGAGCGAGAAGGGTGTTTTGCACGAGCTCGAGAAAGAGATCGATGATCTGTGAGTGGGAGAGAGAGAGAGAGAGTGAGACGAAGTAAACATGAGCTCTCCGGTGAAGTCCGTATAGATAATAAGACGCGATAAATTCGTAACATTACCACATGAATATCCGCGATGTGGGCGTACGGCCTCGCCACTGGCACAGAAATGCAGAGCGCATCAATTAAAAAGGCAGCAGAGAGAAAGAGAGAGATTATATATGGCTTGTGAATGCGCGCATCCTGGTACATCTAATTCGCGCACTCTCACGCCTGTTTTCAAATGCCAAGCTACGAATGTGTAGCCTGAGAATGCTCATCGTGCCCGTGTCAAAAGAGACGACCTATTATGAGAATGGAAATAAAAAATTAAACATCGCGTTTCTTTTCCTCGACGATTGATATAAATTAAACAAGAGAGAGAGAGAGAGAGAGAGAGAGAGGGGGCTGTAAATTTAATAATACGATTCATTTTTCTCGACGTCCGGTTGCATTTAACACGGGGCGAAGTTTCCTTCGAGTGGAAATTCGACAGTAGCTCTCTCGAGGAGAAGATCGAAGATCGATGATTTCGAAGATGAAACCAGCAACCCATTTCACTCACGCTAGACTGAATCAGCATTCCGCCGAAGGCGGCAGAAGGTGAGGAGAGATGCGTTCGTTCGTCTTTGGATATCGTATTGGTAGCGTGTATATACGCGCGTCTCCCGTTCGCGTTATCGAAGGGGTGGGAAAGAGAGCGATCTTGGAGATTAAACGATCGGATTCCGCCGTATCCTTTTCCCCCTCGATCCGCGGAAGCCGGTGGCGGTGCCCTCCCGGGGCCAACAAATTAGTACAATTAGAATCCCTCAAAGAAAATTGATAAATTCCAGCGGAACAATTTCGCGACTCATTTCACTAGGGCGCCCTTTGTTATGCCCTCCGCGGATATCCGGCGAAAACTTATCGCGACAAATGGCCGCGAAATTAACAACAAATTGAGAGCTCATTTTTATCCAGACTCGGTTTTCCTCTCTTTCTTTCTTTCTGCTAATTTTGTTACATTATATACCATATATGAAGAATTGAGTTTTGATCTTGGTATATTAGATGAATTGTCCGAGAAGATTCGCTCATTCTTCGCCCATTCTTCTTGCGCGTTCTTCACGGACTGATCGCAACACCGTTTCCAAGAGCGTGCGAAGTAACGAGTTCTTTGCCTACCGTGCGAATGCGCTTTAATACAGCGCGCTCTTATCCGAACGAGATCGTCGGCGGCCACGCAGGAAAAGAAATTAAAAGACTCGGCCGACAATCGGACGGACGAGGGCACCAGCAAGGAGTGTGCGCTGCGTGCACACGGGTGTTCTTTTAATTGTATGCACGTAGAAGGCGAAGACCGCTAATTTCAGCCTGCCTGCCTAACATCCGCGATAGTCATTAATTCGCTCCGCGAGAGAGGAAGCGAGAAAACATCGATCTCCTCGCGATGTGTTTATATCCGACGACAGCCGCTTCATTTTTTTACGCCAGAGAGCGACGACTCGGTCTTCTCTAGCTACACTTTAGCGGGATTCGAGGATCCTAGAAGTACCCGACCCTCGGGTTTCTACCCTTTCGGGGCCCTTGCCCTCGTCGCGTCCACCCCCATCCCCTGCTTCTTTGCCCCGAATTTCTCCTTCGCTACGCTCCACCGCCGCTTCCGCGGAGCACGGCAAACATTAAGAGCCTCTAGATTTATTTATAACTACATTTACGCGCATGCCAACCACCCCGGCAACTCCTTCCTCCTTCTTCTCGACCCCTGCGAACCGCCACTCCGAATTATTGCGTTTATGCGAACGCAAGGGGTAAGATGCTCCGCGTTTCTCCGCTTTCGCGGCGCACTTTGCCGCACGAGGGTGCCTCTGCCGTCTTCGAGAAATTTACAAAGTTCCAATAAAGTTCGCGGCTTTTATCGAGTTGAACCACGTCGCTTCGACGCCGACATTCGCATTAACTCTTTAATTACGGAGTTTCGTGGAAAAAGTCGAGTCGAGAAAACACCGAGTCATCATCGATTGAAATCGCTCGCGAAATAAGAGAATTAATAGTTTCTCGCCTTTTCCATTTTTATTAAAAAAAAAAAAGAAAAAAAAAGATAAACGCATGAAGCTGCCACTTGATTTATCTCTCAGCTGGCTTCGTATAAACGCGGACATAAATACCCGGAGCGACTCGCTTTATTTCGAAGGTCTTTATTAACCCGACGAGTAATCAAGATCAATGTGCGAGAGACGACTGTATATACGAAGCTACACCGGTGCGACAAGAGTCGACTCTCAACGTTCCTATCTTCCGCGAGAACTTTTCCCGGTTGACGGCCCGTTGCTGATGTTGATATATATCGTCGGTTATATGAGCCCTTCTCTCGCGCTGTGCGCTACTGCTGCTGCTGGTGGACTCGAGGATTCCCCTGCGTACGGCGCCGCTTGTACTTACATCACGCTACCGCCTCACGGAGAATTATTTGAGCTTTATATCAAACCTTACGACGCCGCTCAACCCGAGGAATCTAATTTGAATAATACACAACTCCGTCGAGAATACTAACTCGTGCAATGCGCGCGTTGTATACGCGATGTTCTTCGGAGCATTTGCTAAATCCGAGAACGACGATTCTTTGTTTACAAACTTTATTATTTTTTCTTCTACAACTTTGTATTAATCTGGTATTTCCATCACGAGAAATCAAATTGAAAGGTATTATTTTTTTTGTTTATTCGTTACAAGTGTTTATCGGAAGCGGAGCTAATGTCGAGTTAGCATTTTCCTTTTTGATTCTCAATTTCTGCTGGTTAGGAAGAATAATTTTAGAATTTGTGATTCACAGAGCGACAATTTAAGAGTTTCACGTACCGATATCTAATATAATATTTCATTCGAGATATAAAATAATTTAACATTTACTGGGATGCACAACAGCGGAATTGCAGAACGCATACAACATTGATTTGTTGAAAATGTAAATATATTCAAATTATGTAAAACAATGTCTAGAATAATTAATATTTTAGAAACTAATTATTGCGCACAATTAAATATTTATATTCATGTTAAATATTTATATTTTTGAATAAATATATACTTATATTAATAAAAATTATACAGAAATTTCGAAAATAATTTCCAGATATTTTTATGAAATATGCAATAGAAAAAGTCAATTCTTATATAAATGATTGAAATATATCGAAATATATTATATATATATATATTTATTTATTTGAAAATATTAATTATTATAAATATTTTGTTAGCATTTTAAATACTTTAAATATTTTAAAATAAAATCTAGAATATTTTATACGCACATATTATTTTACATAGTGATGTAGAGCCACGAAAATAAGCGAACAATTAATTTTATTAGTAAGACAAATAATAAATTAATAAAATTTTAAATCGCTCACCCCATGGTTGCTCCATGGCTCGATGCCTTATCAGATCTCTTCCTCTCTTGTGTTTGTTCTTTGCTGCTCCTTCATATTCACAGGACACTCATTCGCGAAAACACGATTAATTACGCGCGTGCACTATTTAACAGAATACAACGGTCACGCGGCACTTTATATAACACTTTCGATGTTAATCGTACATGACGCGCACTTTATTTTATATTATGACAAGAGGATAATCACAGTTAAACACGAAGCTGCGATTCGTTCGGAAAATCACGCGATTAAATTCACACAATGCTATCTCTGTGGTTAATTAACTAAATAGTATACGCACGCTCTTTTACAACGATATTACTATCTCTCATTATAATACAAGCGAATAGATGAAGTAAAAATCAAAAGTAAATATTCATAGAATATATAATATTCAAGAATCGTTTTGTCGATTTGAATGTAAAATTCATATATCAACACATGTTTCAATAATCAAACGCCGAAATTATAAAATTGATAAATATTGTTTATTCAAGTATTCGGCGTTAATTAACAACTTATTAAACGCGTCGAATCAATTCGATATCAATTGATATCCGCGAAATTTTGTCAATGACTGAAAAATTCGAAAAAACAATATCGACAATTTTATTACTACGAAGCATTAATTACGCGAATCAATGGACAGTTGAGATGCGATAATCACAAAAATTAATTAGATTTGACAGTTTGATAATCTCTAAATAATGATAATTGTAATATAAACATAGAAAGAATGATTATTTGTCGCGATCGTACATACTTTGAGAGATAATACGCAGTTCGATGTTGTTCGTTCGAGTCTCATCGCACGAATGACAGATCATCGTGCGTGTACGTGCGAATGTCAACAACATTGTCGCACGTAGACAAAAGGGTTCATTATTGTATTATTATCTCTCCAAGTACGAACGATAAAAGAGTACGAAATAATCATACGTTCTATTATTACAATTTGCGATTATCAAACTGCATGACGAATAATTTTTACAATCAGTTTCACGTCTCACTTGCCATTAATTTGCGTAGTCTCGAATTATATCATGCGCATAGTATCATTAAAATTGTTTGATTGTTTCGTTTTGGAATTTTTCAGTCATTAACGAAACATCGCAAGTAAATAAATCGAATTGGTTAATTGACGTGTTGCGTTTAATAAGTACATTTGGTATTAACATCATTATTTTAATAAAACGTGTGTCTTTTATATGATTTATTTTTGTTCTAAATCTATCACGCAAATCGTTAAAACGACGGCGAGATATATTCTGAGATATTATATTCTACCTATGTTTCATTTTAACTTGTAAATCTATTCGCTTGTGTTATAATGAGACAATTAATTTTTTTTGTAAAATGCGTGCGCATACTATTTAATTAACAACAGAGATAGCATTGTATGAATTTATTCGCGCGATTTTCCGAACGAATTGCAGCATCGTCTAACTTATTCTCCTGTCACAATATAAAATAAAATGTGGGTTATGTGCGATTAATATCGGGAGTGTTATGTGTAAAGTGCCGCACGATCGTGGCATTTTGTTGAATAATGCGTGATTGTAATTAATTGTGTTTTTACGAGTGTGAATGCCTAGAAGGAACAGCAAAGAACAAACAAAAGAGAAAAAGGAGCTTGAAAAGGCATCGGGGCAATGGATAGAATAATCAGAGTGAGCTATTTAATTTAGTTAATTTTATTATTTCTATTATTTATAAAATTAAATGTTTGCTTAGTATCGCGATAGTTTTCATTCATTTTACAACACTGTGCGTATAAAATATCTTAGATTTTATTTTAAACTATTTAAAGTAATTAAACACTAATAAAATATTCATAATAATAAAATTTTTATATAAATATGTAAAATATTTCAATATTGTTTTAGATTTATAATTATTTAGATAAAACAACAAGTCTTTATTTTGCATATTTTATCAAAATTGATATTTAAAAAAAATTTCCAAAAAGTCTATCATTTTTTCCATCAGATATTTATTTGAAGAGACGAATAAAAATTTAATTGTGTGCAATAATTATTTTTTGAAATGTTAATTATTTAGGGCATTATCTTATATAATTTAAATATATTTGTATTTTACAGATCAACTTGGTATTCTTCAGCTCCGTCGTTGCGCATTACATCGTACCGGTAAGTGATAAATTATTTTTTATTTTAATTTCTCAAAGTAATAGAATATTATTGATCATAGAGGTATATTTTATATCATTACATAAAGATTTTAATTTTAATGATGTCGCACAGTTAAACTTTTTGCATTATTCCTACTATAAAAAGTATTTATATTCGCAAAATAAAATACTACAGCAAAAAATTCTTGAAAAATTCAAGAATTCAAATAAAAAATTCAAGAGTTCAATAATAAATAAGCACTTAATTATTAGATTTGATATTTCGAATAAAAGTGCCAAGTTAACGAAGATTTTTCCGTAAATTGCTTAGTATATTAATATATTTTTTTGAATACTTTTTATACAAAGACTTTTGGAATACGGCGAGCTCGTTTATCGACTAGCTAAAGGTTGTGGGTGAGAGATTAAAATTTGCGTTGAGTGCACGAGGACGGTGACACGAGGTCGCTTTTTCGAACAAAGAAAGCCGGTCGTTGACATTCTTCACTTTCATCGCGCTTTCTTCGAAAACGGGGCTAATGCGACTTTGATATCGGCGGAGATCCGATGGTCCAAGAATAAAATAACGTATGGCACGATTATCTCGCGTCGAAGACCCGGACCAAAGGCATCATAGACGTCGTGCATCGATTACCGCATACGCGTTGCAAGCTTCACGCTTGAGAGGCGCATCTCGCGCAGCTTCGCTCGTTCGACGCTCTCTTCTCTCGCTGAAGACAGCCGAATCGAATTTGCAAACTTGCAGATTGGATTCCAACTTGCCTATTATAGGGTGCGTCTGTTCCGGTTAAAAGCTGGGGGCAAGGGAATTAATGTCGATACGCTAAGGAAGGCCGGAGGATTACTCCAAAGGCCCGTATCTCATTGTCTTAGATGTTGCTCCCTGCCCTGTACATTCGATCCTCCCTCCTTTTCCTCGTCGTCGTCGTCGCCGCCGCCCTTCAGTCTCTTGCTTCTTATATGAACAAGTTAAACGCGCGAAGTAAATATTAACGTAAATCTTAATAATTATCTTTTTTCTTAAAGAGTAATTACAAATCTTATTCCCGATTCTAAACAAACTTTCTACCTATGCAATTCCCTTGTCGTCTTCATTTACCGCTTCTTCGCCTCTCCGAACAACTCGCGGAAACTTTGTAATGCATTTTATTTATTCACAAAGGCAAATACTCATTTACGGCAGAGACACGGTGAACGTTTCGCGGCTAGCAAAGTCACTGCACGAGAGTACACTCGCAGTCACTTTATCCTCGGCCGCCAGAAAGGAGAGAGAGAGAGAGAGAGAGAGAAAGAAGCAGGCGAAAGAGATGGAGAGAGAACGGCCGTCTTGCCAGGCACACCGAAACTCTAAAGCGTAATGCCACAATCCCTTTGATGGAGTTTCTGTAAATGGAACCACGTCCAGCTGAGTGCCCACGGGGCGAGTCGCCCTCCATCAGTCCCTTCGCTGACTTCGCTCGCCTCAGACGCTTCAGACCGTTTGAAAAAGCGGGAATTTTTAATTTCCGAGGATTACGTTTGCCGGCCGGCACGAAGAAACTGGGAAAGGGCTACGTAGATCTCTCGCATACAGCTATTCTGACAGCTATCTCGCGGCTTTGGCTGCCTCCTGTGTTTTTCCCAAAGTCTATTTGCCACTCGACGTTAATACCTTCTTTTCTATAGACCGCATTCTCCCCATATATACGAATAGTGTAATTGTTGGTCAGTTCGTCAGAAAAATATTGTACGTTCAATTTGGAAAAATTGACCCGAGTTTTCTTCGACACTTTGCGATCAACTTATACGTTTGATCGATTCGTTAATCATGCCACCTCTCCTTCTCCCTCTCTGAGAACCACTGGCTCCGTCCCAGCGGTAGCCTTTCATCAAGTCTTCATTAGGTCGTGGTAAATGTATTATGACTTCTGATTGAGTGCTGTCGAGCGTTATATCTACGTGTCTATATATAGCGAACCACTCCGACATATACCAAGCGGCACTCTCTGCCGTCCGATGCCTAGTTTCCCCTTCCTCGATACCGTACACAGTCCGCGCTGTTTGAATTTTCCCGTTTCATATATGCATCTACACATGCCGCGTGCAATTCGTATCATGATATGTACCGTAAATTGGTAAAAATGAGACAGCGATTTGTCACATTCCCTGAGTAATCCAGAGTCGGAATGATGAAGAAATAATAAAGGATAAATCTTTCATTCAGCCCGATATCCCTCGCGAATTTGTGAATTTGAAAAAATTGACCGGCGATTCGGGAGCGCGTCGCGCGATCTCTGACAGTTTCCGGCGATCCGCCGAATTACTTCCGTCGTCGGGACTGACTGTACCGGCGTATCGTTGACACACGTCGCTATATATACGCATGTATAATAATTAATGGTACTCGCGTAGGTGTGGTCCGCACACATGTATCGGAGCGGAGCGCGGCGTATATCTGCGCGACGCGCGGGCAAAGATGTGTAATTGCGTTACCCATCGAATTCAGTTATACGGGCATGGCGAGTCTGATGCATAAAATGACGGGGCCAAATTCAGTTATAGTTCGCTTCACAAAGCGAATACGGCCGCGCGTCGTTAATATCGCGCGCCGTTGCGAACGCCGGTGTCACATTGTTACGACGGAATTTTCCGGGGCTCGAAAGTAGTCATCCGGCAAAGAGAGAGTGAGAGAGAGAGAGAGAGAGAGAGGGAGAGAAAATGGCGAACAGATTGGAGAGGACGATGTTCTCCTCCTTCTACTATAGATGCGTCGCGATCAACCGATATTTTCATAATAATCATTACTTGTAGTTTCGCAAAGACAGGTATCATTTCTTTTATTTAATTTTTCGGTATCTCTCGAATGATGAAAATTAAAGGGAGATATTTGTCCGGCTCGATAGCGTGCTCTAAAGATGCCTAAAGAATTGAATTCCGTCTAGTAGCTGTGCGTTAATTCGCTGGTCGGCAGTTCGAGAGTTTCTCCAAGCTGGCTAATAACGCCCATCCCTCGGCGAGAAATGTCTCGAGTTCATTTTTTCCTCTCTTCCTTTTACTCTCTCTCTCTCTCTTGATCTAACGAGGGAAAAAAGCGCAGAGATGAGAGCGATATAAAAAAAAGCAGAGCAAGAGAGAGAAAGAGAGTCCAATCCGCGCTCCACCTCTTATTTTTCCTCGAAGCTCGCGACTTAATTAATCGCATAACACAGGGCCTAATGAAATCAGAACTCCCATCCCATCTCCGTCTCTATACTCTCCCCTCGCGCTGCTCGTGCTACGTAAAAACGGAAATATTTCCCGGGAATACTTTTCCACCCCCCGCCCTTTTACCCTCCTCTCCCCCGGTTCCTCCGGCGAAAGCCGAGGGTCGGCAGATAGCGAGCGAGAAATTAATTCGAAAATCGATAAATTCGTTTCGACGAATTTCTCTTCGTACGCCGGTGCTGATGTGAAAAAATGAATTATTGCGGTGCGCGGCGCGTATATTATCGTAAGATAATCGGCGATTTCTAAATTCCGAGCCGCGCACGAGCGCTATTAAATCGAGCCGAAGAGGTGGTCTCTCCCTGCAGAAGATTGCTCGGTATAGCGCACAATTTAGCGGAATGTGTAGATTTCAGTCGGAATCGATTTCTCCGACATTACTTGCCGGTAACCTCAATCCATTGTATCGCTATCTCTCCTCTTCTTCTACGTTATAACATCAGTCATGCATGACTATGATTTGCAAAGCACAGATCCGCAAGTTCTTTTTATTTCTTAGCTCTTTATCAATCCAGGTAAAATTATCAAACATTTTTTTCTCGTAACCAAAGTGGTTACGTGCCGCTCGATCACAAATGTCAAGACGCCGTTCATCCTCTGAAGAATAAAGAACGGACTTTGAAGAGGAACGCGAAGAATGCCGAATAGTCGATAAAGCGTGCACGAAACAGGGATACGTCGAGTTCCTTCGGGAATCGAGGGTTCGTTTGCCGATTGCTTTCCTGCGGTAGTATCGAGGGCAAAGCAATTTCTTCGCCGAGAGAGTCCATCGTGCTTCTCTCTCTCTCTCTCTCTTTTTCCAAGATTAATTAAAATCTCGAACATGCCGCCGATTAATCAACGGCACTCGATGCGCCGCGTAGTCTCTGTAACAATGATTAAAAATGTATCGTGTCGCTTACTCGACGAACAGAGCGGAAGTTTGCGGCTCTCCCCGGCCGGAATCGCGAGTTTCTTCAACTTCTTCACGGTTCGGTCGATTTGACAGAAAACCGTTTAAAATCAACAAAGCATCGATCGATTATTCGACACGGGGAAAAAACCAAAGGGAGACGACGAGCTGGAAGATTACCTTTCAGGTGCGTCCGGATGTCTGGTCGCCTTCGATCGAAAATCGAGATCGTCGTGTATGTATATCGCTGTCAATAAAATCGCCTAATCATGTAATTCATTATGAGGTCTCGGGACGATTCTAGAAGGGGTCGCGAAAGGCGACTTGGAGCACAACGGGTGCGTCGCTTCGTAACGCTTTACGAACACCTGACCTGTTCACACGGCGCATTTAGCGACCGGTATTAATTTAACACCTATATATACCGACAGGCGTCCGGCGCTTCTGTAAGTCCCAGTTAAAATAATAAGCGATGAATGTCGGAGAAATAGGCTGGAAATCCTTTGGGAAACCGCCGAATGTCGTCGCGCAATTTTCGTGCCCGCGCGATTAAGACTTTCATTCAATTTAATTGCTCGTTTTATTTTCGATCGATCTGAAATAATAATACTTGGGCGAAACGAGCGACGCGCGTGTTCTCGTGACGATGAGAAATTACGCTCTACCGGAATAAGAAACCGACAATGCAACCTCAGTAATAATTAGTTAGCGCACGATATATATGTATATGTGTATATATATATATATATATATATATATAATCAAATATATATATATATATATATATATATATTTGATTGCCGTATCATTTATAAAGTGTATCAATTATGAGTGAGTCGCGCTATTCACAGTCTTGTCGAAGTGGTAACAATTATATTGCACTGTGTACACGTAATAATAATTTATGATTATCACGAGATTAAATAACGTAACCGTGGGCGATGTATTATTGCTACCGTTGTGCGTTACAACAAACCAATGCTATATTAAGAGTCTTCATAATTGTTACATATATATATGTATATCTGTGGTACTCTTTTCCTTTTGTTCCACGTGTATTCGTCCAATTTCGATGGCGTATAACACATTGACATATGTTTCGACCCCGGTTTAACATTTCGTTGTGGCTAATGGGCGTTTAATCTTGCCATTTCGCTTCGGTGAATTAATATTCGATGACGAGCGCTTTCGAGTGTTTATTTTAGAGCCATTTGTCGGACCGATTGATCCAGGTCGAATGAATAACCGATGATAAGGTCCATGTTTCATGAATATATTCGCGCGCAATACCTGCCTACGCACCTGGACGGTTCACACTGGCTTCTTTTTCCGACTGGTCGATGTGATACGATATTATGTTTGCACGTACTTTACACCGCGCGTTATTAATTCTCTCATCCTTAATAGCACAAGTTATTCCCTTCAATTTGTTTCACGATTTGACAGCTGTATTCAAGTACCCTTATTGTTCCTAATTCGCATATTTATAATGATTGCATAGATTATGCGATCACTTTTTAGCCATCCCCTTCGATAACCAAAGAATTCCGAGATTCAGTAGACTATAAATCGTTTAAGGAAATCTAGTTGTCGATCCATCAAGAGAGAACAAACTCTTCCTGCGCGATTTTCTGGCCGCAATCATTCAAGTATCTACCTTTATTGTTCCGTATTATATCGCACATGATTT
The DNA here is from genome assembly GCF_048542155.1 of Nylanderia fulva. Classification (NCBI taxonomy): domain Eukaryota; kingdom Metazoa; phylum Arthropoda; class Insecta; order Hymenoptera; family Formicidae; genus Nylanderia; species Nylanderia fulva. The sequence continues at coordinate 1,860,877 of NW_028190293.1, forward strand.
CATGGATTACGCGATCGCTTCTAAGCCATCTCCTTCGATATCCGAAGAATTCCGGAGCTCCAGTCAGTGGAATATAAATCGTTTAAGGAAATCTAGCTGCCGCGAGAGCAAGCGCAAACTCTTCCTGCGCGATCGAGATTTTCTAGCCGCAATGATTGTAACGTCACGCCGCAATATTGCCTTTACGTGATACTCGTTACGCAAACGTGCTTCCCTATATCTCTCTTGCTATATAGTACCGCATGCGTACGTGCTCGTCCGAGATATACAGATGCCACTCGTCGTGAGTGCAAGCGCAGCTGCGTCTACTGGACGCAGACGATGCCGGCTGACGGGAGAGCTTGTTCCTTAGCGGGACATAATTTTTATCGGGCTGTATTCGGGGCCCCAGATGCCGCGACGTCGCGGCAAATGGAAGCGGCCAATTGACACACGCGCGCGTTCAGAAATAATGCATACGCTAAAAGCATTCGTCCGTTTCGTTCCGCCCACGTCATCGGGAGCCTTTCTTTTCGGCGTGAACGACGTATCGTATGGAGAAGTTCTCCGAGGCAACAAAGCAATAATATTATTTAATATATGTTGGGAATCATCAATAAGAGATGTTTGTAATATAATATATTCACGATGGTTATATAGCGCGAGCTGTTTGTTCTAAATAGACCGTCCGGTGAATAGATTTACGTTACACGTGCATATACAAACAGTTGCGTGTGCACGCGTGCATGGTCGTTAACGATACTCGTCCGGCTTGCACCGGGTGCGTAAGAACGGAATGACATTTCGGCGTTGCATGCGCGTTGCCCGCGCACTTTTGCGAAAATCGCACCTGCTATTGCTTCTGGCCTCGGGTCGCGATTCTTCGGCCTGGTACGTGTGTAGGTGCGAACGTACGCGGTTGCGTGTATATCGGTGGAAAACGGTCGACGAATTTCGGAACGAGACGTGTTTGGGTCGGAAAAGAGGGAGAGGTTAATGAGAGCGAGAGAAAGGGAAGGAGAAGAAGCAGGAGGGGATGAATGTAGGAAGACAGAGCAAGGGAGCAAAGATGGAAGGAAGGTCGACGGGAGGTGGAGGATCGATAGCCTGCACCTCGGTTCGAATTGCCTCGCGCCTCCAGGTTCGGTGCGAAAGGATCCATTAATTTCTGCACCTCGATCATTCTCGACGCGCAACATTTCTTCTCGGCAAATCCCGAAATCTCGGCATCGGACGTTAATATTATTATCAAAGAAGACGTAATAATTGATGTTACAGACATTATACAATGCGAGACGGGAAATATGCGTTGTAATGTATTTTTTTTTAGAATTCGCGAGAGAGAAAAGGGCGGATCGAAACTCTCGCGCGATTCCGGTACTTAGCAACTCTGGGGAAAATGGATTGAATCGAACGGTTTTCACCGCGACACGAGGGAATTACGTGTTGGCGCGTTAATCCGGAATTCTGACAGCGGGCGCGGGCGCGGAGCCGACAGAATGATTGTTCGGATTCAATGCGCAGTGGCATTTGGCAGTTGGCAGTTTGGGGCAGGCGGGCGGGAACGACGGAATAAGCTGTCAGAGTGTTGCAGAGCCGATGAAAAGTCTCTGTCAGGGAGAAAACGCTCCGGTGGGCTCTTGCCACCGCATTCTCTCTCTCATTCTCTCTCGCCCCTTTCATTTACTCGCCTCTATATTTCTTTCTCTCTCTTTCTCATCCTCTCCTCTCACCTCGTTTCAACGTTGTTTCGTCGGGCATGGAGGAGGGAATAATCAACGGAAATTCGACGAGAATATACGGATACGCTTGTTGGATCGCGCGATGTATTCTGACATGTTTGAATATTGCCTTCGGAATACGCGGCCAAGATACATCGAAAAATGAACGGTATACGCGTGATCGATAAACTCGAGATGCGTAATTAATGAAGAATTTCCTCTCTTTGTCCGTTCGCTCCTTTTATGTATATATATAGGTTTTCGAAAGGCGACGTGGCTCGCGTCGCGATAGGACCACCGCACTGAAAAGACGTCGCCTCTCGACCGTGACGAAATCCTCCGCGGAAAGAAGCGTAAGCGAACCCGCGATTATCGCGCGCGGAACGAAAAGGGGATCGTCAGGCATCGGAGTCACCGGAGAACTTTAATCACCGCACTTGAGTAAAGTAATTACAATCAGACACCCTTGTACGAAGTGTAGGATAGACACAGCTCGCTCGAACGGAGAACGACGGAGGGTAGGAAAGAGGAGTCTCGGGTGCCAAGGGGTCCGACGTGTCCGTGGTCTATGATTAGCTGGAGGTGACCAGCGCGGAATCGACTCACACCCCATCGAGTTCGCCCACTTGCAGAGGCAGAGCAAGCTAGTGTCCAGGAGGACCCTTTCAATTAATTACCTGCCATCGCGTTAGTTAACTGGAGATTCATCGGGAGAGAACTCGGCGCGAAGAACCCGATAGTTACCCCGGAGATTCAGTCAAGGGGTTGTGATTAGCGCGAGAGAGACTCCGCACTGTCGGCACGATAATCGTCGATGTCCGGCAACGACTATAGCTAGCTGTCAGTGCGCAATTTCTTGTTACGCTCGATTCCGGAGCGTGCATCTTTTCTTGAAAAGAAAAAGAGAGAGAGAAGCGTCGGTTAAATCGATAAATATATGTTATTGCTTAAACGACTGGAATACATCTTTCAGAAATTTTTGATATAATGTTGGCGGAGAGAAAGCGCGTGAAATTGAGGATTCTCTTTTATAAAAACGTGCGTATAAATTCCCGGATCTCTTAATGTTGGCCGGATACAATTTAAGCAAGTTATGATACGCGTTCTCGGTCGATAAACGGTATTCACTTTTACGAGCGACTGATTAGACGACAAAGAACAAGTAACCAAGCATCTACGCGGAAATGTGCGTAATTTGTTGTCCATATTCTCGACTCATGCCGGACAGTCGTTGCGCGGTTCGCCTCGCGGGAGAAAGACAGAGAGAGAGAGAGAGAGACTCGGTGGTCGTAAAAATCTCGCGGGAAAATGGCAAAAACGTGACAAAGGACGGGCGTCGAGAAACGATATATTAAAAATTTTTACCGCGCCTTAATTATACCGATTTTATTGTCGGCCGAGCGAATTTTCGCAATTACCGGCGTTTCGTCGCCACTGATGTCGCGTCGCGCACGACGTGGACGTAATCGTAAAAAAACGAGACTAATGGACGAACCGCGCTGTTGTTTCCTGTTTCTCCCCCTTCCCTCTCCCTCGCTCTCGAGTACCGAGAGGCGTAATTATTATACGGCGGAAGAGGGCAGCGTCGGTGCAACAGAAGTGCAGATCCGATAGATAGAAGCAACCGCCACCATCGTTAGCGCTTCGTTTTTCCCATTCTTTATCCCTTCTCGCTAACCTTACCCTTGCCCTTCGTTACATCCACTTGCGTTTTTATCCGTCAAAATTCATTCAAAATTAATTTCAAAAATATTTAAACAACAAATAAAACAACTTTTTTTTTAATTAGTACAATTTTTATAAACTTTTCCCATTTCAAGCAATATCCTCGGTTCGTATATTTCGCGACGCAAGTCCTTTCATTCGTTTGTTCCTCCATCGGGAATAGAACGAAGCGGACGACCGAGGCGCAGCGATAAAGTCATCGCCATTATATTATTATTACCGTAAAACGGCGCGAGCTCGCAAGTAATTTAAATCCCATCCGGAGAGGTAAAGGCTCGGCGCTACGTCCGTACGTATACGTACGTAGGTACGTACGATCAGATTACCCGACGAAGCGAGGCTGTATTTGCATAAGTCAGGTTGTCAGTCAGTCCGCGTGGCAACTGCACGACCCCCCTTGCCCTCGCTTGCCCCCGAAACAACCCCGTGAACCGAGCGCGGCCTCGACGTGCCGAGGAAACGCTCGGCGCCTCGAAACTCCACGTCACGAGACCTTCGAATTTATTCCGCTTCTTCTTCTCCTCCCTCTACTTCTACTTCTTCTTCTTCTTCTTCTTCTTCTTCCTTCTCTTCTCGCCAGCAAAATTACCTGCAGAGATCGTGCCTGGGATAGCTACACGCTCGATCCGAATCCGTTCAGTTCCGCGAGATACAAGATATGTGTTAGAAGTACACTCTATTACGCGAGGCATATCGCGCAGAAATTACCCGACAGCCAATCCAAGTACTTTCTCCAATCACATCTGGTTACCAAGAGGATACATTGTGTATACCGTAGTTTGAGAGAAGAAACTCGCGCTCACGTTTAGCGCATTCAGTTTGTATAGATACTTGAAGGCGAATCGCGCCACTCGTCGAGAGCATCGGTCGCATTAATTTTCGCGTATCGTCTGAGACCGCAAGGTCACCCGGTGTGCCGTCTCGTGAGAGCGAAGGATGAGACGGAGTTCTAAAAGAAAGAAAAAAAAAAAAGAAAGAAAACGAGCGTGGCCGATTAATCATACTTTCGTAGAAATTACTCTCCTATATATATGTTGGCGTTTGCGGGGTCGAAGGGCAGTCCTCGTGCTCTCTTCTCATCGGCGATCTCTCTCTTTCTCTCTCTCTCTCTTTAAATATTACGTATATATATAGTCTTTTCCCGTCTTACTCTCTGTCACACGCAAACAGGATTCTCGCACCAGACACGTGAATTACGTAAGAGCTTCGTGAGCATGTAAAGTCCGGAGATTACGATATTCTTTGATCGGGGAATGTCCTGTCACGAGTTCAAGGGGCAATCGTGAAGATTCACCCGAGCCTCCCGATAGGGCAGCGTCATATCGAACGCGCAAATTCGTACGAGGGTGAAACGCGTTTCATTAAACCTTGGGACTGGAAGACGATGTAACGCAAAGTACCGTAACGGCGGGAAGTCGGCGAGGGAAAAAAAATGTTTACCCGGTATCTCTGTCACGATACTTTCTAAACGCGCAACGTTTCGCCTCGGGCAATTGTACACGCAGCGTTTATCAATCTCTCGTCGAAAGCGAGAAATGACGAACGGCCCGTTATGATTTGCCAACGCCATCGTAAATGCCTGGGAAGATATGTAAAGTTGTTTGAACAATGCAAATATACTAGACGAATTTTTGCCGCGGGGGAGGATGGAAATTATGACGGAGAGGGAGGCTCTCTCTCTCTCTCTCGACTCTCTCTGTCGTTAGGGAAAGAGGTCGAGGAGAGTATCCGACATGCGAGTATCAGCACGCCATCCGCGGAACAGCGTTTACGTTCTTGACTGTTGTTATGCCTTCGCGACTCCTAGAACGTACATATTTCCTTCATAGGATAAGCGTGCGCGTGAAACAGTTGTATATACATCGCATCGCTTCTACGATCGATGATACGGTGGTATACAGGATCTCCCCGGAAGTCTTTCTCGTGAGAACTTCATCCCAAATTAGCGAACACGATATCTAATTATACGAGTTTGCTAGAAATCTTAAAATTGTTTTCGATTCAATTTTTCTAGGTTTTTTGGAGAAATACACTTACATTTTTTTGGTGATATAAAGTCGTATCTACTTTATTAAAGATCACTCGTTGATTGTATGGCGAACTTTCAACGAAATAGATACAATCTACGGGTTCCCGCGCTGTTTGAATACGAAATGGACAACATATGTAACGGCTGTTCACGATCGAATGATTTCAGCGCGCACGGAACGTTTAAGAGACCCGGTTGAAAAGAGACAAGACAAAACTTGTAAACGAGGGAAAGAGAGATGGTTAGCTACACGAGACGGAGAGAAAAGGACGAAGGACGTGACAGAAGGGTGATGAAGGAAGGTACTAGAGAGACAGAGACAAAGTTATTTGCCAAGCCATTCTCGCGATCATCGACTCGACGAAGCTTCATCGTGTCCCTCTTTTCTTCTAAATGCCTTCTCTTCCGCGAGATTCGATCTTTCGCGCGTCTTCCGGCTCTCTGAAAACTGTGGCGAAGAGTCATGGCAATGACCTCGGGGACAAAATGTAACTCTTGACTATCTCATATTTTATATAATTCTTATTCACATTTTATTTCTAATATAATTTGTTATTTATTATGCGTCGCCGCATCGAGTAAAATTTGTCCTTAAAAATCGCGAATTGTAAAGGTAGCACTTGGACCGACTATTCCGTCAGAGTTGGCTTAAATCTATAACACTATCTTAGATACTCTTCTCTTTACGTTCACGTTCCGCGCGGCCAATTTCAGCGAACCCCTAAATTTCCGAGACTTTTATCCGGGTCGGTACTTACGCAAGAGTAGCACCGAGAGGCGGCTTGGCGAGAGCGAGAGGATGATGCGCCGAGGGGACGGAGAGGGACGAGAAGAGAGTGCGAGATTCGGGAGAGCTACCTCGAGATATGACACCAATAACAAAAATCATAAACACTCGGATCGTTGATTAAGTCCCTTCGCGACGATCCTCGAGGCTCTTCGTCCCGCCGAGATGAGGCTCGTATCGTTGCGGAAGAGAATCTCTCTCCCTCGCGTGTGTATGTGCGCGCGCGCCACGTAATACTCCCGGGGATGAGAAGTACGTACATAAGTCGGGACGCGCGTGTAGAACGTACATAGGTATATACGTCCATATCTCTCGAGTTTATGCTGCTTCGATTGCCGCCTGTAATTCCGGCGATATGAGCGCGATCGTGTTAACGCCGCCTGTTATTCGCCATCCGCCTTGCCTGCCTATGCCTGCCTTTCCCTCGGCTCGTATCGATCGCGCGGAAGAAACCATGACGGACATGATTTGCCTCTTCAACGATATATAAACGTACAATTAAATCGAGCATTGCGAGCGACCTTTTTTCCCCGAGATCCAACGTTCAAAATATATATTACACGCTACTTTCACAAAATTATTAAAATAAGCACGCGCGCATCTTCTCTCCCAGCCGCGAGATGCAAAGTCGGAATCATATCGGAGGAGAAGGTAGAGTTCTAGGCTCGCGGAAGATCTCGCGCGGTGACTTTAGAGAGGACGATACCGCGATCTCTCTCGAAGGAGAAAGAAAGAGACGTGTACACGGGGTTCTCGAGCGTGCGGTCGATCGACTTTCCGAGAAATTACCCTCCGTGGCGGCTTCGTGTAACGCGAGCCGGTACGTGGTGGCGTGCGCGCTCGTTCCGGCTCCTCTACATACGTGTACGCACTCTCGAGGGCTCCCTCGAGAGGACTCGGGATCTCGAGAAACAGAAACAGAGAGATAGAGAGAGATGGATAAGAGGGTATGCACACGACGCGGAAACAACGCGGCGCATTGTCGCGCAAGTAGAGTGTGTATTATATGCGCCGACACAGCGCTCGCGCCGTTTCCCGTATTCGGTTCTCATGTCGTTGCGGCTCTGTCGACCGTGAAGAGACGCGATACTTGTCGAACAAACTCGGAAATATTTGCGACACCCTGTACGCGCAGGTATCTCCGCGCGTTGCCGAGAGAACGGCGAGCAATGTACCGCGCCGGTCGACGCATAATAATAAACGCATGCGCATAACGAATGCAACCGTACGGTACCGCGTGTCCGGGGATAATTACATCGGTCGAAAGAATGATACGGAATTACGTGCGATCCGATGGCAGCGGGAGATTACGCCCCGGCGATGCATTTTTTTCCTTCGCTCTCTTACAAGGGAGAAATTATCGTGCGAAACTGCTTTACACGAGGAGGCGAGAGGAGCTTCTTGAACGCCTCGGAGCGGCACGGAATTAACTCGTTGTGTCTCTCCGGATTTCCATGCCTCTTATTCTTTTTATCGCTCTCTCTCTCTCTCTCTCTCTTGCTATAATTATCTCGATATTAAGACGCGTCTTCATCTTTCTTTCAATTTGTCCCATCTTATCGTTCTCATGCCCGACGCGTCTCGATCTCTTCGTTTCTAAAAGCAGCGCGCTCACCCTTGGAAGAATTAAAGAAGAGTATACAAAATCTAGAGGATATTCTAAAATGGTCTCGAATCTCCGTACTTTTGAGCAGCTTGACTTTAATCTCGTTGAAGTTTCCCTTTGAAGGGGCCCCTTATCGTTGAGGCCCTGCGTCTTCAGGGTCCCCAGTGACAGTCGTCGTCGTTGTCTCGAGTGGCGCCGACTATTCCGAATTGATACCAGCGCCAGAAAGGATCACGTTCTCCTCGTTCAACGAGGACGAAAAGCAGACGTGACATCCATACACGGCACTTCAAAGTTACGGGAGAATATAAATAGAATGTATGAGTTTTACGCGTGCTAGAACACGCCAACGTACATGCCACTTGAGTAGATTTTTTGTCAATCCTTTATCGCCGGTTCTAATTATAATATATAGAGAGCGTTCGCAGCGTCGATTCTCATATTTTAAAGATACCTTTTCCTTGTTATTTTTTTTCTCGCCTAACAAAATTTCCCTCATATAATCGCGCGCCGAAGGATGTTCCGGCTGTTAATTTCCATGACGACCCGATTCTGCTCGTTTGCATGCTAGCTACCGAAGGTGCGAGCAACAAATATATACGGAACGAGATACTATAGAACCGAGGTGCGAGGATGATTCTCTCGAGTGCGTGCGACTCGCATGCGTGTGTACGTGCGTGTTCGTTTTGCCAGACTACAAAGCCATCTCTCACACAATACTGGGAGCTCGGTGGGTGCCGCGATATCCCGAGACAGTTTCCGTTCAAATAGAACCGGCGCGCCTCGGGCTCGTTCTCAAGCCGCAGGTGTCAACTCTCGGCGACGCGCTTCCGGATGCGAGAGATCTGTGTCATTACCTTCGAGAACGAGCGCGTTAGCGAGCACATAGATATCCGGTACGACAGGTGCGACCGCGTTGAGCTACGATAAGACATCAGGGCTTATCCCGCCTCTTTCGCCCGATAAGGCCCGATTTATGCGACAGAGTCGTAATAACGCGTCTCGTTATAAAGGCGTTATTTTTTTCAAAAGCATATTTATGATAATGCAGAGACACCCTTGTGCAAACAAAATATATTATTGCGACATATGCACTGCGACATAAACGGCAGATATCTCGAAGCCAGATACAATTTTAATAGCGCAATGTTATTAGCGTAAAGAGACGCGTCATTTTATTATGCGTTCCTTTTAACGCGGAACGATTATTGTTGCTAAAAATAACGATACTTTTCTTAATAAAAAAAATAAAAAACGTGACTCGCTATGGTCGTCTCTTACGCACTTGAGCGTCTGCCGTAGCGAAAATAGGAGACGCATAAAGGGGGGCACGTATAAAGAGAGGAAAAGAGACAACGTAGGCTTATCTATTATAGAGGGATCTTCTTCCCCACGCGCGACAAAGAACAAAACCGACAATTAGCCGTCGACGAGAGTTAATAAGCAGTCTCGTGATGTATCAACGCGCGTGTACTCGGGCAGTTTGATACGTTCGTGCGAAGACAGATACCGATAAATCACGGGGGTAAGCAGTCGAGAGTACATTGTTATGCCAATTAATAACATTAATTTAATCGTTATTAAGACAGAGCTCAACGAGCTTGTATTCTCATTTCCGACTCGTAATATCCATGAAAAACATTTGACGCAATTACACGAGTTACTTCTCCTCAATAAAATTTTCTATGTTATTACAGTTGTTTTAATTCTTTCAGTAATAATATCTCATTACGTACTTTATATCTTGTTAGTGCAGCTTTCAGGCTTATATATACGTTCTCTTACACGTTCCTCGAATTCTGTTTGATAAAAAAACACGAGATAGTAATACAAGAAGCATGTATGTATATATATGCATCTTATGTTACTATCTCGTGTTTTGTTATAGCTCCTTTCCTTTGATACTATTCATGGGAATCGAAAGGTCGGTGAACCATTTTCCTTTAGGAGACCGATCGACATCGTAACATTGTAATCGCAGGACAGAGAGACTTACCTATATAAGTACTTATCGGGACAGTGTCAATAGTATCGTCATGAGTTAACACCGCGTGCGCTTTAACCCCGGGGACCATCTCCTCTAGATTGCTGATCTAGCATTTACGATTCATAACTCACGAATGGTGACGGGGATGGAGACGGAAACGTTCCGAGTAGGAAGGATCCCGTCTTCGGACATAAACCGTTTATTTATATGTTCCATTTAATGTTTATCTGTGCGCCTCTCGTGGAATTCATTTATCACATCGCCTCGTACGAAGAGGAAGACGGTATATATCGAATAGTCGACCGTTCGTTCCGTTCCGCGTGCTTTCTTTCGCGAATTACATCTTGGATTTTATAACCGCGCACTCGTAAAACATTGAACCGGGAGAAAATTGTCGAGCTTCTTAAATGAAAGACGTTAAAGAGACGATCATTAAATATATCACGGGCAATACGGGGACGCAACAAAGACCAGACACGGTTAAAGTTTCAACAAAAAACAAAAATTGCGCCTCTCCTCGGCAAGGGACACACTTGCTCCTGACAGCGTGTCGTGGCGATTGAATTTCTACGCAATTGATCAATTTTGCGAGCGAGAGAATAATGCTCAACGTCATGCCACTCTCGCTCTCGTAACGAAACAAACGAACGCAATTTCATAGGTGGCCTGCGCGCACCAGCTGGCTGGCCGTCCGTCCGTATTACGCAATGAAATCTAGTTGCCCGGTCAATGGATCCGCATCCTCTGACAGACGAGCAGATTCACGTTCCAAGCTGGCTGGCCGCGCGGCTGATTCGATGTAACCACTCTCGGTCTGTGTCACCGACGGCCTCCTCCTGGCCTAACGACGTCCACTTAACGCTAATAATTATTTTCATTGGGGGCTCCGCGCGTACACGACGGTCCCCTATCCCACACATAGCCAACTTCCTGCACGAACGGATATAAAAATAGAGCTCTCTGTGCATCGGGACGTTGCGCGATCATCGAGCCAATTCAAACTTCAACAACAATACTTTTTCTCTATACGAAGCGCTCTCTCGTATCAAGGATCGTTTATTTTAAGAGTTGGGCGAGTCGCAAGATTAGATAATGATTTTCAAAACAGCGTCCCATACGGTATTGATCATTTTAAAAAAATGCATTGCACGAAAGCTTTATTTTTCTGTAATATTTTGCTCATGTCGTTCGAGGGTTGGACCAGGGCTTGGTTGATTCTCTTGGCGAGAACATCCGGAAAGACGGGGTGTGATATAACTATACGTTGGGACAATTTCCGCAAATCTACGGGCGTTCGTGGACGAAGCGAGAAGAGAGAGAGAGAGAGAGAGGGAAAAAGGGAGCGACGGTGTGCGCTCGTAAATTATTTAGGACCCGGGGTCCGAGGTGTCGGGGCTCGACGTTTCGATTGGCCCTCGCTGCTCAATCCGGGAGAAAATTAAATAACAACAAAACGATAAAAGACAATTGTTTCTAAGTTTTATGGCCCTCCCTCGCGCGTCTATCCGGACAAGCTGACGAGGCAAAGGGCGGTTTATTACTTGTCGGTGTGCTTTTGGTACCCCGCCACGGCTCTGATCCTCGGGTTACTTTATTTAGGGGACGAGGACGCGGCGAGAGAGAGAGAGAGAGAGATGCGATTTCACGACACCGCGCGTCGTCAAATTCTTCATTGTCGTTAACCCCGTTTCCCTACATAGTCGTTTTCGCGAACGATATACTGCACGCTCGTTTACGCACTTTCCGGCGATCAAATCGATATCGCGCGACGAAATCAATTATCATCAGAGACATTCGCGCAAGTAATTTCTCGAGAGCGCTATAAAGTTCGGCGAGATTTATGCTGATTATCGGGCGACTCTCGCGAAATGAGCGGACGAAAGGCCTCATTTCGGATAGTCGGCCCGATAAAAAGTGCGAGAAAGAAATGAGCTTGATGAAGAGAAGACGCCGAAATGCCGTACAGGTACATACACGACAACAACGACATTCCCATTCTGCGAGGTTCTCTCTCTCCCCGTCTCATCCTCTTCTTCTTTTGGACCCATCTCTTCGTTCCCTTCCTGCTCTTCTTCCTTTTCTTCCTTGTCGCGCTCCTCCGCGCGAAGAGTACGCGGCCGAGTCTCTCTATCATCACGGCTGTAGCAATAACAGAGGGCTTACGGTTCCCGCCATATATTGCGGCCACATTTTTATTTTGACACTAATAGCCACGTGGTATCGGCCACGAGCATGACTCGAGTCCGTCCGATCGTGCTAATCCCGCCCCGATATTGCCCGTATAAATCCCCGAGTATCGCGCGCGGTAAAGAGAGAACGGTGAAGAAAGATGGAGAAGGAGGGAAAGAAAGAGAGAGAGAGAGAGAGAGAGAACGAGAAGATGCGAGATCGTAGATCCAATATGAAGTGGCGCCTAATGCTTCCCTGATTTATCGATCCGCCGCGCGCAACCGGCAGTTTCTCTCGCGAAAGACTCTCCTCGTATCGGAGCCGCTAGATACATTGCGAGGAAAAGATTGCGCTCCACAAATCAACGATCCCCGTCTTTGTCTCTTGAGTCTCGAATTATCTTCGTGCTCGCGATCAATCGCAACCTCGGACCGAATATTATCCTTTGGCTGCGCGCTTTGTTTCCGTCCGGTTCTTCTTTCGCGTTATACAATATAGACCCATAATGTTGTTGTTCACCGTCGATGAACCCCCTGATTACCCCCGATTCATTTGGTCGATGACCGCAAAAAATTAATAGACTCCGTTTTTGTCTTTTTTCAGGTACGTAACGAATTGGATTCATTTCTCTACTGCATGTGCTGATGCGACGTTTCGAGAGCGACGAGGGTGGATGAAAAGAAACGTGAGAAATACATTATTTATGTACTAGATATAGATTATAGAACTTGTCCGTTTTTTAATCGTTATGCTAAGTGTGAATAAGTTATATGCATTGTTTAGAGCGTTTCGCACGTCACGCATTTATTATCCCCTCCTGCGACAAATACCTTGTATATTTTCCGTTCAAGGGAGACGCGCGTGGACAAAGGCGAGATATCATAGGATATGGTCGAAACACGAGGCAACCTTGTCGTAAAACGCGTCCCCTCTCCCTATATACGTAATCATCCGAATTATTCCATTCCAAGACGGGTGTAGCTAGCGAAAACGCGTATAAAGGAATCGGGTTATACGAGGAACCAGAAGCGAATACGGCCACCAGAACCGAGCGTGATATTGACATAAAGGAAAGGAGAGTACGCGTTTACTGCTTCATAACTTGGCCCGAGCATGGACAATCGGCTGTTATATGATTTCGGATGCTATTTTGAATGTTCTATGTGGGTGGTCCGAGCGAGCGCAGAATAGTACCAGAAATATGCTACCTCGTAAAAGCAGGAGGAGACCCTTTCACTCCTAACACGTTGCTACTAACCACCGCGCGCGTTTGTTAACTGTCTATATAATCAAATGTTTACTCGTCTCGTCGCGTCATCCCCGTCTTTTCTCGGATTTCATCCACGCGCGGATATAATGCTTGCGCGTCGCGAAATTATTGCGAGACCCGCAATAAGTCAGTCAGTATCAAACATCTCTGTATATCCTTGCTCTTTCGGTTCTATTAAAAATTGCAAAGGTTATTCAACATATATACGGATGATCTTTCCCAGTTGATGTAAAAGAAAATTCAGGAGAGACCCGTTCGTCGGATCGTTTTATACTCTCTTCGATACTTCCCTTTTTCCTTCATGCATAAATATCGCGCCCTATCCCCGCAAATTCGCAGACGAGGAACACGCTTTTAATTTCGTCCGCTTTCGACGTTCACGTTAAGAAGCGGGGCAGTGCGTCGTAATATCGAGGTTTTAACACGACTGTCAATATCGCGGAATAACGTCCGCAGTAAACGACATTAAAATCGTTTCGCCTCGGGGCCACGATCCTTAGATCCGCGCGCGTATACACATGACGCCGGTAAATCACTAGTTAACGTTTCCCCATAATGCCACGGCGAGAGCCGGAGACACGCCTCGCCCATAAAAGACGACCCACGATATACTCTGTACAGCGCGAGAGAGCTAGACACCGCGAGTATCGCATTCGCGACACTTTGTTGTTGCGGGATTTAATGGCAGTCGGCGTGATCGAAATTGCGTACAATTGGTCGCGGAATCGCGTAAATATTCCATAAAATCGCCCGTCTATCAATTTTCCTCGGGTGCCGATCCTTGAATTCAATCGACTCGCCGAAGAGCCGCGAGAGTCGTCGAGAACCGTATCGCAAATTACACCCGGACGCAATTAATCTAATTTACAATTATATTGTTATCGTTTAATCTATCGCGTTTTGCAAATATCGAAATCATATATGTCGGGATTACATGTATACACACGTAATGTAAATATATATATATATATATATCGTTACAACCCGCGCGTTATTCCGATATACTTGAATTTCGTTCGACGGCGCGCAAAGTGACGCGTGAAAATATCCGTGTACATTAATAATAATTTGTGTACTTTGCGAATTGCATTTGAATAACTTATGGCTTTGCTTGGATAATTCAATGCCGCAAGAGACACGTCTCGCGCGTTAAATTCGAACGCAAAATAATAATTCGCCGAACAAAACCGCCGCCCTATATGCCACTTGCTCGTATTTAACAACAATCGCGTTTAATCGAACGGTTTATTTTATTACGAGTAATTATCGCCTTTATATATTGTATATTTGCGCTGCGCATTTAATATCGCGAAACATATTAAACGCACGCACACACACACACGCGTGATTAATATCGAAGCGTATCGCGCGACGTTGTTTTCTCAACATTTTGCACCCTCGGGAGACCGCGAGACTCTTTCGCTCTCGACAATGTCGTTACGCGAAATCGCTCGCTCGAGACAACCTGCGTCTCTTCGACTTCTCGAAGAAGAGATAACGCCCCGCGAGAGGAGATGGGCAGCGCGGATGGAGAGGAAATAATATTAACATAAGCTTTATCTAAATGTTAATACGGGCACCATCGTATCGACTCTTGCTCCGACAAATATCACGCACAGAGAATTCCCAGGGTGTCCGGGACACCGTAACCTTTCGCGCGGGGGATCGTTTCTCTTTATTCCGTCTCGCAAACCCCTGCGTGTACATCTATCTTCCTCTCGTCGAAAGACAGAAAGAGAGAGACAGAGAAAAAAAGAGAGCCGTCGGGGGTGGATAAGCTCTCTCGCCGCGGGCTCGGAAGCGAACGCTTAAAAATGTAATAGCGAGGAGCTCTGAACACGTCCGACGAGCGAGACCGTCTCTCTCTTTATTTTCCCCATTATTCAAATATAAATGTAAATGTTGATACAAACGGATAGGTAAATGGAAAGAGAGAATTCAATTGTTCGGCGCCGGCCGCCGAGGTCCCGGCGAGGCGGGAAATTAGTTTATAAGGAAGCGACGCGCGCGCGGCTAAAAATGTAAAGAGGGAGAAAAAGAGCGATGGAGAGAGAACGCGACGGACGAAAACCGGATCAGCGTGGCGGGATGAAAGACGAGAGTTTTGTCGAAACTAGAGAGAAGATCGTTGAGTTCCTCAGTCGCGCGCGATATACATTTTCAATCCGTTATTTTCGCGAAAAAAAAAAATATATTCTCGATTTTAATGCGTTCGAGTCTCCACCCGTTTCCGGAAAACAACAGGCCAACTTTGCTCCGACGTGCGTGCCGGCGCATTTCGCGAGCAAAGTTCACGAAAGGATCTCTCGGCGGAGACGAGGAGAAGAAGGGTCGAGTAATATCATCCGATATATATATATACGTGTGTTCTCGTGTTTCCCCATGTTGAATGCATTGTTCTCGCCCTTCTCGCGCGGCATTGTGACGAAGGGCATGCCTCACGGCTCCGGGTAGGGGTTGCAACCGATTGCAGAGTGCATATGCGCTGATAGCCCCGTATTGCCATCTCTAATTCCATGCGCGGAGAGCTCTGATTCGATTTCGGCATTAAGATAAAGCGACTCTCTTCGATCTTCCCTCTCGATCCTGCTTCTCCCTCTTTGTCTTTCTCGCAACAAACGGACGCTTCCCGAAATGACGCCGGGGAATCGAAACGCGATAGCAATAAATACAATAACAACGTTACTTCTCGTAACCCCTTCGGGACCGGCGTGCCATTACGCGATACGCGATCAACGAAAGCTTTAAGAAACATATACGGGATAATAAAATTATTCCAACAGAAAGCGACGAGGGGATCTCAATGATTGACAAAATTTGTACAACTGTGTTCCATCCTTTCTTTTATTATTATATAAATTAATATATGTGTGCGAAAAATTTTAGGAGATGATTCTTTGTCGAAAATTAAGAGTTTCTTATATAAATACCTGAAGAGTTACACTTTTCTAAAGAGGGAGTTTTTATTTTTTTTTCTCAAATTTCAGAAAAATTAAAAAATGAAACTTGGTGAAACTATTTCTGTTTAATTTTTTTTTAATTTATTTGAAATTTGAGGGAAAAAAATAAAAACTTAATTTTTACCTCCCTCTTTAAAATAGTGTAACTTCTCAGGGAGATATTCCTATTAATTTTCAAAAGAATCGTCTCCTAAAATGTTTCGCACTTATTTAGATACACCCTGTATATATTGCAAAAAGAGACAGATAAGAGAAAAAGATAAGTTTACTTGTTTGAAAGTAAGGAGAAACGACGTTCGATCGATACATCTGACACTATTCGACGTCTCTTCTCCATCGATCTCTCGCTGCTTCTCCAAGTATACGTGGGCGATGTTAACGTCCAATTCGAGATCGAAGATGACTAAATTGACACAACCAAGTGAATCGACGTGACGCGAGAAGAAACTCGAGTACGCTGAAATAGGTGGCAGGGAGTTTCGATCGGTTTATCCGGATGACTCGCGACGGATGGCAGCGAACGATTATTTGTATAACGAGGCTGACGAATCGTCCGGTTAATCTCTCGTGACTAGCCGCTTCGACAGGGTGCGAAACTCGCTCTCGCGTATACGATCGCACTTAAAACAATTGGTTTATGCTCGACTTCTTTGCGAAAGGTCGACACGAGACTCTTCTCTTCATCATTATAATACGGATTTTTAAATACAAATTTTATCATCATAAAAATATATTGCATCATCTTATGAAATAATAATATTGCGACTTTTTTTTATTCGGTCAATTGCGTCTTCTATAAAATTTATATTTTTATAATACATTTTTATTTGGTGCATCTTGTTTTTTTTTTTTTCTCAAAATAACAAATATACTGTTATCGCAAAATCAATTATAACATAATTAGCAATACTAACAGTGCGCGTAAACATACGTATGTACGGGCAAACACGAGCATGTTTTTTATGCGTATACTCAAACACGCTCGACAAAACACGTGGATTGACGGAGACGACGTGACGTTTTCGACCACACGGCCGTGGTCAATTTGGCTTACCGGGGACGAAATCGGTTATAATTACCAGTAATGTGCCTTTCCTGAAATTTTATGTCGCGAGCGCCGTGCACGCGCGAGTGAATTTTAATATATATCGATAACCGGTTTGCGTGTGAAATCGATTAATTTTTTTTTCTTTCATTATATTCGGCGTAACGCGAATTATATACATGAATATTTCGCCGTACACTCGCGATTCATCGCTAACGCGACCAATAAAATAATTCCCAGATGGCGATGACAATTTAAAACATGTCGTGCATATCATCAATGGACACTATTTTCCAATTATTACAACACTTGCCACTCTCTTTATTTACTTGACGTTAAACGCGGGATGGGCGTCATCGTTTAACATGATTTTAACTTATTTTACCTTTTTATCTCAACTGAAAAAATGCAGGGGTGAACTGATTCTAAAACCGGGGATAGGGTGCTGTGTACGACGCGGTTAGTTCGGAGATCTGCTTACACGTGTTTACGGGCGATGACAGAAGGCCGGGACGCATCTTTAACGGTAAAAGTCGGGTTCTTAGACCTCTCTCGCGCGGACATTGTTATGGGTCCTGTGGTAGCCCGGGTGTGTCGGCATGGTTGCGACCGCAGAGGTATCGGAGTGTGGTACGGCACGGGTCAACCGCAAACCGACAACCGTCCACGCGCGCGCTCTCTCGGTTCTATCCGACTGGCTCTTGTGTGTACGCGTGTGTCTGGTATGTGTGTTTGTATACAGTAAACGCAAGATTCGTTCCACGTGTGTACCTATATGCACTGGCTCGTATTCACCCACACATGCACACCCATATTGTATGTACACTTTCGTTCCGCTACGTCGCTGTAAATCAAGTCCTCTCTCGCGGTGGACGCGTGCTAATAAGAGAACGCCAGGAACGCGGCAATACAAGAAACAGGATCGCGTCGAGACGAAGACTCCTGGTTTCCGCTTGGCTGCGACGTCGAATCGATCGTGTTTCAATTTCGCGTCATTTCTCGCACCGCGGAGAAACCATCCGCGAGGAATCTCAAATATCCGTATTGTCCTTTACCAAAAATTTCAATTAATTTTAAGTACACGTTCTTCATTTAACGGAAACACAAGGAGCCATGTTGTATCAGACTAATCGTTCAATTTTGATTGAATGTATATATATTTTATCGATACCTTAATAACGTCTTCGATATTCATCGCGATTCCATTTGTCGAGTAATATAATTTCTTCTCCAAGATATCTCGCCATCAATGTCCCCAGATATCAAGTCTAAAATTTATCGTCGAGGAACGTTCCCTTTCGAACGATCGCTAAATGCGCCGCGAAATCGATGAGAAGAAGAGGAAATGCGAGCAGGTGCGGCGCGGTAATTGCAAACGTTTGATATTTAATTACAATTTGCCCAGCGCACGTGCTAGCGAAGCCTCTCGATATTTTGTCCGATGGGATCTCAAGCTCTCTCTCTCTCTCTCTCTCTTTCTCTTTCCCTCTCCTTTTCTCTCTCTCTTCTCTTCGAAAACAAAATATAATTCCTCAATTATACTCCAATGCTTTACAAACGCGACGTCCTTTGAATTATGGGCCCCGACTTAATTACATTATTAATTATCGCGCTTAAACACGGAAGACCGACGAGCGTTCCGCGCCGTTGAAGCCGATTATAAACGAGAAAAAGAGAAAAAAAAGATCCTCGTCTATGCAGCGCGGAAAGTCTCGGAAAGGAGTGACTTTGGGCTACGTGTAAACATGTCCGAATGCGTTTTACAGCGTAATAAAATCAAGCGAACCGCGCATAATTCACCCGCGATACTCGCGCATGTGCGCGCTCGATTTCCATTCGGGAAAAGAGGTCGATGCATTTTTTCTTCTTTTATAACGCGATCCCCGTTCTAAGAATGTACGCGAGTGTATGGTTATCGGTAATAGAATGCGTTCCTCGTTAATTGACGATAATCGAGGACTACTCGTCTTGGGAACGGGACGATTGTTCGTTGCAATACGCGCGCGAGGAACATTTAACCTCGAGTGTCGACGACGATTCCGCGATTTAACGACTTAATAAAGCCGCGCACGGGAATAACGCGGCGAGCGACGAGGAGAGAAGAAACGGACTGGTCAGGCCCGAAGGGAAGAATCCTCTCGACGTACGGATCTGTCATAAGTCGGCGTGAGTTTATACGTCTCGTATACACACACGTGTTCGCGCGCGCATATATAGGTAGGTTGTATGTTTTTTCTTTTCTCGTCCTCCATCAGAGCCGCCGAGACTATCTCTCCTCTGCAGCTTATTATTTCGATCTGACATTCAAACATACTTGTAGCGGCTCGTAAAAGCCAGACTAGAGCAAGGGAGGGAGATGGCGCCGAGCAAAGGGAAAGAGAAACGGGGAAGGGAAATCGGCAAAAGGTGTATTGGTTATCGCGTTAGTGTGAGATTTAGGGCCAGTGTGTTGTAGGTCTCCGCTGTATTATTTATTCCGTCGCGACTCGTAAAAAAAGCCCGGGTTGCGGATTTATCGTGCAAGTATTGAAATGAGAGACACTGATCGGTGCCCTCATCGTAAGAGAGAGAGAGAGGACAATTGGGTGGCCCTTTCCCTTTCACCCTGTGCCAACATACACACACACATACGAGTCACTCACCCCCGCCCAGCTATATATCCGGCCTGCCTCGCACCCGCCATCCGACAAAAAGCTGACCACCGCAGTCGCTTTACGAGCCGATATATTTTATTCGAGGTAAGCACCGTCCTGGCACTTACACCTTCACCTCTTCTTCTAAGCTAGTTAGATCGCGGATCTTGGCATTTGCGGGTGTCTTTTCAGGTATGGCTTTACTCATAATGTTATTCAGTAGCTATGAGGGACGAGGCACAATATGTTTACTTTGAAACTATATTTGTTTTGGAATTTATATGCCCATGCAATCAAAATTGCAATTCTGCGTATTATCGTTGATTAGGAATTGCGATTTTTATGAATTGGATTTTTCAAAGTATATATATATGGTCAGTGTTTGCTGTTATCCAAATAAAATTATATGGATGATCATCAGATGAAACTTTGACGTCATCTTATCTTTATTAAATTATCTAGAATAATTTTCAGATAATTTTGGTTTAGAATCATAACAATACTTGAATAGTAATACATATATTTTATATCCTTTTTTATACTTTATATATTTTTTATAACTATAAGCAGTTTATAAGCAGTCTTAAAAATATTATTACCTAGAAAATTATCTGGATGAGTCGCCATATAGTTTTATCTTTTATCTAGATATATTTAAAACAAAATCATCTCCAACTTATCTAACAAATGAATTTACATGTTTTTACCTCATCTTTATCTAGCTAATTTTAAAATCATCTAAGCACTGTATATGGTATTTCTCGCGGAGAGAGAGAGAAAGAGTAACTTGTAGCAGAGTGACGATTTCCACCCACGTTATCAATTCGGTGAAGTAAGACGAATTAAATCTCGGGATTCGATGCGTCTTACGCGCAAAGATTTCGATTGTAAAACCGAATCGAAAAGTTTTCGCAATTCGAACGCAACGCGTCGTTCCTCTCTCCTTCAAAGATAATCCGCGGCCCAAATTGGCAGGATTACTCCCGCTGAAGACCTGGCCACGTCCTCGAGATTGCCGGGATTACGCGGCTGTAACGCACGTCGTACCCGCCACGTGCAAATACAGGTATTATCGGGTATTATGCCGAGTACGTGTCGTGTGCGTGAAGGAACGACATCCTAGTCGTCGTCTCATGGATCGCGCGAAGTGGCTTTGCCGCCAAAATCGTTCCGAAGAGGGAAGAACATCTTCCCCGGTATTAAGAGCATTTCGATCAATGAGAAGATAAATAATATGGAGTAATTTTGTCAGAATTAAATTCGAATTTTTTGCTCTCCACACTCTATATCAATCATATGATTTTAAATTTATCTACAAGTTGATCTTCCACTTCCCGGGGAGTGCATCGCGTGTCGCCTTGGAAGAAAAATAGCGTATCTGATACGAGAGCTCGTTGTACAGTAATAGAGATATTTTACACCTTTGCGAGGGTTCTCGAAATTGAAATTGGTTCACGGACCATGCGTGTAGGCTCTCGGAGAGATAGATATATAGCCGTGTTCTCGTCGCTAATAGTGTGCTGGCGTCGATGGTGGTCTCTTGCGCGACTACGGTCTCCCACACTTTCTTCATATATATTTATCGCACCGTTAATCGAATCCCGCTGAGCAAATGTAATACACGTATATCTTGGATATCCGGATGTGAAGTGTCCAGATGCTGGAGTTATAAAGAATGATGAAAAGGGTGATCGCGATGATCTTTTCACGCGATACTTTCGAAGAGCGATTTCGGACAACTGATTGATATCGTATTCACTTAATTCTTTTTTTAATAAAAACGAAATCATGTCTTTATCGCAATATTGAAGAAACACGCGTTTAAAAACGAATAAAATCTTTTATCTCCTTAATTCACCCGTCTCTTCACCGTAGAATACGGAGAACTGACGAAGCATCCGCGAGAGCTTAAAACGCAGATAAGTAGGCCACGAAATCGTAATACTCCCCAACGCGGTAGGACATAAAAATTAAAATTAGCCCGCGAGATCGAGAAAGAGAGAAGGAGGCGCTCGCGCACCCCAGCGAATATTATGCAAAGCTATGAGCAATAAAAATAACATATTGCGACCGAGAGAGGCATAAGTTTTAATCCAATATTACTAAGATAAGTCTGGAGCCCCACCCCCGGGAGAGAAAAAGATTTCTTTTGTATAACGCACCCCAGCATTACATTGTGGTTATTAGAAAGTGCTCTCTCTCTCTTTCTCTCTTTGTCCGAACTAGCGCATTACCGAAGGGGAGCTTCCTTCCTTCGTTATTCCTCTTCCGTGTAACGGCACAAGAGGATGCATACGATTATCCGCCATTTCCACGTGAACGTCATTTATTTCCTACTTGTCTCTCTCTATTTTACTGGGAAATTCTTGGATTTCAATGCTCGCCTCGACTTACGGTATAATTGATGAGCGTGGAGGATTGATAGCGGTATATTTCATTACGTTATCTATAGCCTACGCGATCATAACGGGGCTTGCAAATCGATGCGTGTTCTAGCATTGTCTTCCGTCTATAATCAATCGATTTCTTTCCGATCGAATGATGGGTCATTATCAAATCAGAGCTCTCGCTCGGTGATATAATATTATATAAAATTGTATGGATAATTTAAGAACACGGAAGCATAAATGTATCGATCTTCTCGAGTCCCCTATCTCGCCTTTTTTATTATTTTTTTTTTTTTTCACGCTCAACGCGTGAAATCGGACAAATCCAATCTGGCTAACGACATCGCGCGCGGGAAGCGAAGAAAAGGGGAAGAAACGTAAGCGGAAAAGGAAAGATTGGTATAGGTACGCGAGGAATCGAAGGGGCGAGCGCACTCGTAAAAATTTATAATTTGGAAAATATCGCTGCCGATTTTCGTCCGGCACGGCGAGACCGGGTTTATAAAGCGGCAAATCGAAGGACCAGACCGTGGGGTGGCGGGGAGGGAGAAAGTGGAGGGCGGCGTCGGCACAGGGGGTAGAAAGGGGGACGACGGCGACGACGATAACGGCGAAAGACTTTTGACGAAAATTGAAGTCGTTGTTATGACGGGAATTGCGCGCGACGAGGCTTTATGAGGGGACGCTCTCTCGTCGACGCTCTCTCGCAAGTTCCGAAAAAAAGACAGAGCGGATGAGAGGATGAGAGAGAATTCGTGGGGAACCGGGAAACGCACGGAAGACAATAATTCGGGAATGGTGATGTCCAGCTATCATAATATCGATCTATAACAGCGGTTCTCAAAATTATCATTCCCGGAAATTGGGGATTATAAGCCGCGTTTGTTCGAAATTAGTCCCATTTAGAAGCGGAATATACTTAATTAAAAAAAAAAATTCTAGCTTTAGCTTTATTAATCCATCGTTACTCGGTCACCAGTCAAATGTCGAATATAAATGTTCGTAATGTCCGATGACTGTATCGTTTCACCAGATGTGTAAGGTCACATGAAACCTGACTCCGCAATATATAGATCAAATACGGGGAAAAGTCGGGGGTAGAACTCTATGAGCCATGACTGAATCGGCGTTTTTGTGACGGTTGAGGTCACGTGGCAAAGCGTAAAGGAACAAGGAGCTCTCATTGATCCTCGGATTGCTCGAACTCTCTCGATATTCAGGATATGCCTCTGTTGTAGTCTACGGTCGAACACTCTCGTGGTGAGATTCGACCTAACAAAGATCCCCGCGTAAGAGACTCGACGGAGCTCTCTCGAGAGTCTCGAGGAGTATACTTGGGTTATTTTCCCATAACCCGACGTAGATGGCCCTTGTTTTCAGGACGCCACGGAGTATTTGGACGGCGCAAGACGGTAGCAGCAGGATGCGATAAGGCAACCGACGTCGTAATTCAAAGATAGCGTCGTGTTTGACCACAGTATAGTGGCTCCTTTGTAGCTTTGTAGCCAGTCTCGTAAGAGACAAGGCGCGATATTTGCGTTCCGGTCGTGCCTGGAAACAGGAAACCAGCAGCAGGACACGTTAGGAAGCGTAGTTTCACAAAATAGTACCGCTGAAAAATCCAGAAGTCCGTAAAGAAAAATAGATAAGAGGAAAAAGAGATAGCACTTCTTACATTTTTATTTTCTTCCGAGAGATATTTCGAGTAGAGAGAAAGCAAATAAAAGTAATTTTTCTTCATACACTCATTAAAAAAAATATATTTATCATTGGCATAGAAATATTCATACTCTACTCTCTGGTTTCCTCGCGAGAGACGATACGGCCGTCCCTGAATATCACACACAGATGTCAGACGATGCACGATGCACCCACCCGCCGTGTTGCAGCAACATCAGAGAGCATTTAATCCGGAATACCGAATGCGCGAGAGCATATCGCCCAGCCCCGGAGCGATAGATTTGGGCAATGCGCGAAAACGGGGTTGCAACCCTCGATTCGAAGTGCACCCTATCTCTCGACGGGCCATTAATAATATACCCATATTGGACACAATTCACCTTGAAATTAACCGGCAGCCGATTGGTAAGCCTGGCCAAATTGACTTCGAAATTGACAATTTACGATCGCTCGTTCGCGCGCGAGTTTGCTCGCTCGTTCGTTTACTTTCCCGTCTCGTTTTATTCGTTTGACAGTCTATATATTCTGGCACCGCGTCGCGTTGGATCTATCAAAATATCGTTGCATTCGCGAAGGATCAAGGTTCTCTAGGTATTAAATTATATTTATCGCGATAGGATCTTTTTGTAACTGTAAATTTTTCTATCGTTGAAAAATATACCATATGTATCGAATAAGGCAGTATTTTTTTTTGTCTCTAGGTAAGACAACACCTCGTAAATACATTGATGGAACCAAACATAAACATTAGTTTAAGCAGTTAACTTGCGACTGAAAATCGGAAAATCAAAATTCACAGATACATATAGAGCGGTCTTGATATTTTTAATATAATTGTGAGAATATTTCACATTGCACAGCAATGTTATTTTGAAAATATTTCGCAAACTCTTTCATTTGCACTTGAGAGAAAAGATTCTTATTTCAATTCCATAGTGACTTCCCGTTACATTGACAAGATACATCGACAGGAAGGCGTTCTCTATGCACACACAATGTATACCGATTTAATGTGGCGTGCATAGGTAGGGTCACAGAATGGCACGCACGCGATATTGCTCGCACGACACACTACGCACTTCGCTCGCCTCTTCTCTAGTCCTTCTTACCGTCATCGTCGTTTCCCCATCGCTCCGAACGCGAAACACGAATGGCAAATATTTGCCTTATAATATAATCACCGTTATGCCAATAACGAGCGAGTGTAGCGCGAGGAAGAGAAAAAAGAATCGAATGGAATTCCGTTTGGTAAAATATATAACAATAATCGTAACAATGATTCGAGGAAATTAATTAACGCCATTTATCTCGATTATTCATATGCTGAATTATTTCACGCGGGAGGAGAGAACCCGAGCGCTTTTTTAATTACATAGTTATAGATTGTTTTATTATTAAAAATTAATAACATAATTGCCTGGTGTGGGAAGAAAAAATGGATATTTATCTCGTTCCATTTGTTTTGAATGAAGGAAGTTTGGGCGACATAGCACACGTACGTACGCATACGGACAATGCCTCTCTCGCACATTGATCTTAACGGGAAATTATTGTGGTTTATCGTTGGAGTTTATCGTAATGGACGCATGAGCTGTCAGCTGCAGCAGGAATCGCGAGAAAACGCTCACGTTAAATTACATCGAGGTCGATTGCGCGCGGAGCATAGGAATACCGCGCTTTCCACGGAAGCGGCTGCCGCATAATTAAGACAATTAAGGTACCTACTATAAATCACACCGCGCGCTCATCTACTTAAGGCTAATATCAGATCGGCGATCTAAGCGAGTACCACTTCCACGTATACGTAAGCTAAATATGAGCGCTCCGATCTCATCATATATATATATAGATATATACTTTTTTTTTTCTTTTACTTTTTACGCTAGATTTCGCAAATTCTTCCGTTCTTCCGTTCGAATCCGCTGGTTCGATATACGTGTTAAGGCGCGGAGCAGACAATTCCACCTGCGGGATCTCCGTTCCTGCGAGTGCCCGGATCACAGAGAGACGCCCGACACCTTTCCAGCGAATTCGCATCGTGAATTCGACTCGATCGATTCGATTCGATTCGATCGGCCTCCGCGCCGCGTTTTGTTGCGCTGAGAATTTTTTGCCGCAGCACACGCAGCGCGACTGCACCGGATATACTGCACAGGAAGGAGAGGGAAGAGCAAGGGGGGAAAACGATTGAAAGAACTAAAGACTCTCCTCGGAGTCGATAGATCGTTAAACGCCCCATCGCTTACGAAAGCCATGTAATTCTTCGCGAGTCGCGATCGGTCCTTTTCTCTGTCTCCGTCTATCTCTTCCTCTTTCTCTCACGTTTATTTACCGCTCCACTCTCGCGCGTTTCGTGTTGCCCATTCTCTCTCCGCGCATTTCTCCGATCCTTTTCGTCTGTCTCTTTCCGTGAAGCGATCTTGGTTCTCCACCGTAGGTGCAACGATCATTAGGGCGGGGAACGATCGGGATCGGGGCATAGCACCTGGCTCCGATCATCGGCAACTCTTAATGCCCACACGCAATTCCGAATGAGAACCCGGCCAAGTACGATACAGAAGTGTGCACGGCCGAATCTAATCGATCGATCGCACCGCACTCCGAATAACGTACAAAACGATCGTTCGGGCGATAATTTCCAGCCGTCTAACCGTTTCGGGCCGCCCGAAGAACTGTACACTCGACGCGACTCGTTTTGTGGAAAAAAAAAAAAAAAAAAAAAAAATAAGAGCGCACGGCGGATGTGTGTCTGTCTTATCCCCGGCCGTATAAATCACGCGACAAGAGTTACACACGTATATCTATAGAAGCCGAGTACATTCGATCGTTCGTTACGATTAAAACGCTCTAATTGCGGTTTACTCGTATATGTAATTCGCGCGATACGCCAAGCACTCGTAAATACTCTGGCAAGATCGTTTCGATCTTCGTGGAGGACGAACGTTCAAAGACTTCGCCATGGCCCACTTGACTCGTGTAATTATCTGAAAGTTTCATTACGATAGGAGTATTAAATTATAACAGCATTTGCATAGTCGATAATTACTTGATATTCTGCGGGAACGCAAGGACAAGTTTGAACGGAAAAAAAATGGTGTCACAGATGTCAAACGTATGATGATTTGCAAAGTAATTACAATATCAATAGATGGTCGACGTGGGTAGGTGGTTAACAGCTGATTTCCGTTTCGCTCGGAGAAACGGATCAGTTATCTCAGATATGAAGCCAAACTGACGCTAGTTGAACGTTATTGCCGCAACGCGCGATTATTAGCGATCTCTTGATCCCTCTTGGTCAATGGTCTGGTGGTCCACGCCCGTCTCGTCGTTGCTCCGCCATTGTTTCGCCACGATATCCGTTGGATAATGCGGGAGATATTACGTAAATATCCGACTCGTTTGCGAGAGAAAAGGGAATTGTTCCCGTCTTTTATCAACGAGTGGTTAAAAACCTGAGTGTTTTTACGGGACGTGCGTCGCAATCACGGAGGATACATATATGCATATCGTTTCGATCCTATCGCGTCTTGGATTTCCGATCGCCAAGAGGATGCATCCCCCGGATCTATGCAGTCGGCGGCTTTTCTTATTTCGCTGATCGCGCGGTACGCAAATAAATGCGCATTATGCGGAGTCTAAGCGCTCAGAAAGTGCGCTCGTGTTTTCGGTGTAACCTGAAGCTAAGCGGTTTAAGAGATCAACGCCGTATAAACCGACCGTCTGAGAATCGTCTGGGGATCCCGCGTGCGTGAGAGGAGGCAGTGAAAAAGAGATGGAACGAGAGACAAGTAGCAAGGAGAAAAAGAATATTGGCGGGACGTGAGAGAGGGCGGAAGAGGAGGGAGGTAGAACAAGATGAAAGAGAGAGAGAGAGAGAGAGAGAGGGAGAAATTCTGGGCAAACGAAGAGGCGCAAAGCGAGAGGGTAGAAAGACGGGATGAAAAATTAGATTTACAAATCTGTCTTGACTACTATGAGATTGCTCGCTTACCGGTTAGTGGTGCTCAACCTCGTCATTCCCTAACGATCCTCCCTCTCCTTCTCTCTTCGCGAAAATATAATCACGCGCAAGAATAAGAAAAAAAAATCAGCCCTGGTCTCAAAAAATGCATTTTATTTATTCTTGCTATATATAATTAAATGGAACATTTGGTATTTCGATCACGTGAAGATGCGATAGAGAAAGATTGAGAACATGGACAGTCGAGTGCTATATCGGGATTAAAGAAAGGTAACAAGTCCCCCCCATCATCCCTGATATTTCCTCGCTAAAGCAAAAGGCAGCTCTGTATGCACGTATATATTTCGTGCGTCGTGTCGCAGGATAGCGTGAATGTGTATACGCGTAGAAGCTTCGTGTATTTGATATGTATGTGTGAGCGCCTCTCTGGCGCCTACCGCCTATGAAAAATGAACCTCCCTCCAGAGCGCACCCATATCATCGCCACTATCGTACAGATTGTTTCAACGGAGATCTTTCTCGTCTGCTTCGCCGCCGACAAAGCGCGAAAGGTGCCAGTGACGCTCATCAAAAGAAAACGCCGGCCACTCGAACTTCATTTGATTAAAGCACGAGTCTATTGAGAGTGACTAGTAGATCGCAGGATCTTTTAGGAAATATGAAAATATTTTTAAATGGGTTTAAATATTTCGGAAAAATTACATATACTAGTATTTTGCTAGTAAATATTAGAAATAGAAGTTTACAATTAGTGCAAAAGATAATTTAACACAAGCACTTAATATGGTATGATGTCACGTTATTTTTCGGATAATTTTTCTCAGTCATTTTTTCTTAGTCACGTAAGAGTCTGCTCTCGAGACGTTCGCACGATCTACGTAGATTAGTCATTAACGTTTTCAAATTGGTTTCTCGGCTAGTAAGCCGGGTGTTCCTTTAATGGTTTGCGGCTTCTCTTTTCTATATATGAGATTTCTCTTCTCTTCAAATCTCGAAATCTGGAATTCGAAATAATCCCCAATAATATATTCGAGACATTAACACATTTATTAATAAAAATTCTTTTCAAGGAAATATCAGCAAACAGCCGTTAAAGCATTTTTGCATACGTGTCGTGTCACGAGGCAGTTTCGATTCGCGCGCAGCTTACAATTATCACTAATAATAACTCGCATTTTCGATTCTCCCGTTTCTCGCGATGCCCAATCAGCTGGGAAGATCGCTATCGTATATCATAAATGAATCGAGAGACTTGTTTGCGCTGATATTTTCTCCTGAACAGGTAATGGGTCGCGATGAATATCGCGACCACAACGATCGGGGTAAGACATTACCTCGATGACAGGTGTCTCTAACGACAGTAACTCTCTCTCACTGTACAGCTCCAGGCCAGGAAGACCCCCAAAGCGAGCTTCCGTTGGACTGAGCCTCGCGGCCAGCCACCTAGCTGCGGCGGCCGGCCATCATCCTCAGCATTCCCTGAAGAAGCACAGGATGGACAACGGCGATTATTACGAGAACGGACACCTCGGTGAGTACCTGCCTGAAAACATGATTTTATAAGCGCGCTTCAAAATAATGTCAAATATTTCTAATTGAAATTTTTTTGTACATGTACCTTTTCGTCGAGAGTTAGAATTTTTTATTTCTACGAAAAAAAAAATGTAGGCTGCGCAAACGCGAGCGGCGTTATGCCAAATAGAGCACGTACGTGCAAATAAACGTGTGCAAGCGAGGCCCGCGCGCGCTTGATTACTGCCATCCGTACATGCGTTCCGGTATACACGGTGACCCTACCGATCAATTAATTAGGGGAATCAAACACACTTGGAGTGAGCAAATTAACTGCGACTGCACCGTCGTGTTGCGGCCTGCGGTGGCGCGGTCGCCGATACCCGGGATATCGGCATCGCGATATCGTACAATGCAATATATCCCTTTACGCGAATTGTGCATAAACCTCCTCGCGTTGTGTCTTTGCATTTCCGACGCGGGATTCCGCGAGTACAGGAAATTCCTACGTTATTCTCTCCCTCTCGATTTTTCTCCTCCCTTATCGCTCTTTACGTATCGCATTGCCGTAATTAATCAATTATGGATAATCGATATATATTTCTATTAATTATTAATAATATTTACCATTATTAATAACAACACATACACGACGGAATAATATCATAATCTCGCGCAACTTTGTTCAACCTTGCGCGATATTTATCACTCGCCAGAAGCATTCGGAAGATCGATAAATGCGCATACAATATTCATTGGTTTATTTGCGCGGACTCTTTGTGCTCCTCCATAGCGCTTTGAAGGGTGTCCGTTGGGATGCGCTTATTTCGCAGATATATTATCATCGAGGGACACACAGAGCGACAGAGAGAAAGAGAACGACAGAGAAAGAGAGAGAAACGCGCGGGCGGGTACGTTATTGCCGTCAACGTTGAGAGAAGGAAATCGTTAAATCACGTCATACGGCGGCGGCGTCGATCGACGTTCGGAAATTGTTTAAGCAAATAATCGCGAACACGCCGGCCGACCAATTTTACGGGCAAATACGTTTCACGGTGCAACGTTAATGAATTAATGCCGCGGCGCGCGCGTTCGCGCGGTCCTGCGCTTACAGCCAGTTCGCTCTCGCTCTCTCGCTCTCTCTCTCTCTCTCTCTCTCTCTCGTTGCTCTCGTCGGGGTAAATGTTGAAACGGCCGGCAATTAATTACGGCCGTGCGGTAATTGTATAATTGTTTTACGATTGGAGCCGGTAGTCCCCGCTCTTCCCTTCTCGTCGCGCAACTCGCTCGACGATTGCGCTCGATCTGTTCGCTTAAAATGTACGATCGCTTGAAATATACGATGTAATATTCCTGTGAAAGGGACAAATTAAAACACTGCGCGTCTGTCTTGATTAAGGAAATCGGGTTTAAAAGGAAGAGAGAAACGAAAAAAAATTTCGGGGATAAATAATTTTTTCAATTTTGACCGATTTTGTCACAACGCAATTAATACAATCAATGAGCGAGATCTGTGATCGCGAAACATGTCTATCTATATCTCTACGAAATTAAAAGAAAAGTAAATAACCAGGTAGGTGCCGTAAAAAAGGAAGAGAGAGAGAGAGAGAGACGACGAAGATGGGGGTTTCGGGCGAAAGCGTGTTGTTTCGTGATAACATCTCAGGACGGGATGAGATTGCAAGTATATCTCGCTGACATTTTACTTTCAAGTCACTTTTTCAAGACGACATAGATCCATAATTTTCAGAGAAATAGTTAACGGAATTCCGCCCTAATCGTTTAATGCATCAATCGCAGAGGTATCATTAATCAAATTGACCCGGCGCAATTTATATTACATGACCTAATGCATATATCGAATTGTTTATTAGCGCGCGAGCTAAGTCAATTATCCGGCCGGTTTGGACGAACGTGACGAACATTAGCTCAAATATGACCGAATTTGCCGTTTAATAAATAATTTCGATTTCTCCTCAAGAGCTCTCCCTCACACGTATATCGAATATAACGCGTTGCAAATATTATAATACACGTAATACCTTGCCATGAACTCGATTTCATCGGCGATGCTCGCGCATTACAACTAATACACTATGTCGACCTGTGTAATCGTTCGGTCGTTTAACGGATAGCGGCGTCTCGGTGTGGTTGCAGCGCAAATTTCGGATAGCTGCTCCAAGAGCATGCGACATGCACATCTACCCGCATATACACACATGCAAAAAAGAGAGAGAGAGGAAAGCGTGTCGCGCTCGTTGGGTGGCTGGATGGGTGGTTGGTTGGTCGGTCGGTCGGTCGGTCGGTCGGTTGGGGGTGGGTTCGGCTGGACGGGCCGACCCGCGGCTTGAAACGACGGTGTACTGCCAAGCGAATGCTCATAAAAGCATTGATTAACTGTTAGCGGTCGTAGGTCAGCCGGCACACGGCTGGCTCGTGTACCAATAAAACCCGGCTAATAGTGACCCGACATCGCTTCAATATCATGCGTCGACCATCCCGAAAGCTCTCTCGTTGATTGTCCGCGACAATTTTCACGCTCGAAACGATAATCGCGTGAAAGAGTCCGCGAGATTTATCTCGTTTCGAACGGCGCGATCTTATATACGAATTGTACGCGAGATTTTTTGAAAGAAAACAAATATTCCACGGCGTGTGGATTTTTGAAATCAACGATGGTCGAAATAATAATGCGCTTCTGCACGTCTTCCGTTTCTATAGCTTTAAGAACTCCCTCTCGCAAATTGCTTTACGCATTTCCGGGAATCGCGCATATACAAGATTTTAATTGCTGTCGGCGCGCATGAGTACTTAATGAGCAGTTATGTTTTGTTGATGGCTCGATAAGGAGAATAGATTACTATGAACGAGTATCCCTTTCTCTACGGCGGTGTTACTTGTATATTTATAATTAGGTGTTATCATTGGTTGGCGAAGAACTTAATAACTAGCGTTGTTACTAATTTACTTGGTAATTACGAGTTAATGTTTAAAATAGTTGCGATTACATTATTAAAACCGGCCGTCTTTTTATATTTCGTATTAATTAACAAATGAAGTCTTCATATCCTACTTTTCCTTATGTAATATTTATGAACAAAATTGTTTTATATGTCAGAAGGGAAAAAAACAAAATCATCATACATAATTTCGAGAATAAAAAAGAGCATTAAATATTCCACAAGAGTAAAGCGCTGATAATGACGGAAGGATCAAGTAGGCATGTGTAACGCGTGTTTCCACAAGGTTTGTATTTAGTCCTCCTGACCGCGGATTATGGAAGCACACAAAGTTGCGGTTAATTATACCGATTGGCCAGGTAGCTGCGCGGGGTAATTAACGAATTGGGGAAATCTATCACGACTTACACGAGACGCATCGCGTCAATTTTTCGTTCTATGGAAATACGACGTCGGAATAAGTCATTGACGGATAAACAAATTTAATTTTGTAATTAAAAATTGTTTTTATAAAGATACCATTATTAGATATGACGATACTATTATTTGAAAAAAATATATTCAAGCGAAAGAAAAATTTACTTGCTCGGGGGTTAAAAATTTGTAGTAAACAATTGGAGAGAAAGAAAGGGTAATCTCGATGGCGGATCTATCATTTTTGCCTCTGCATCTCCAGAGGCCGTTTCGGTCGATTTTCTACCCCTCATTAGTTACAATCAACGTTTACTATGTTGGCACGACCGCGCTTGATTGTTTTTTACGAGAGGAAACAAGTGGACGAACTAGCGTGCACGAAAAAGCGGAGTCGCATATAGCGGAGTCTGCGCAGAGAAACGTAAAGAAAGCATCAGATAATCGATGCCAAGTAACAAAAACGCGAGCGTATTTAAATTTGCTCTTCATTTTTGTAACACCGTTACGACTTTATCGTGCATCGCATGACCGTAAATCAATCGCGTCGAGAATTTTCGCGTTTCATCGCTTTTTGCATCGCGAGGAAAGAGAGACAGCGCATAATCGTACCGCAAATGAAGACATCAACGAGGAGAGACAAAAAGAGCCGAAGGAGAGAGAAACAAAGAGAGAGAGAGGGAGAGAGAGTGAAAGAGAAAGTACAATTATTATTAATATAACGTAATATCCATTATGCGTAGCACCTGCTTCCCGAATATTGAATTGCGTCGCGTTTTTGAATCTTGATCCTTTTTACGGCGCAAAGAATGTGAATAAAATAGGCAGAAATGCGGAATCTTGTAGAAGCGCCGATTTCGTCGCGGTAAACACGTTTGCAACAATGTTTCGTACGACTTGTTGGTCGTCATTGAAAAAAAATAAAAGAGCAATCGGCGGACACGAGCGAGCGACACGTGCACGTATACACCAGCTGCGAGGACAGCCATAAAATCCATGCCGCCTCTCAAAACTGTCGCGAAATACGATGGAATTTTAGTACGACTTAATTACGACGGTCCTCGCGCGCTTGTGCTCGGTCGTCCTTTTTATTCCACGAAGATCCGGGGGCACATTTACGAGGCAGCCATTATAGAGTCTAGGATCCTCGAGAGGTCCCGTTCAGTGTCTGCCGATCGTTCGAAAATCATAATCGTACATCTTGTGTACTTTGTAGGACCTATTTTAAGCCCTTACACATCCTGTAGAGTCCCCTTTTGTACATTGTGGAAAGATTGTGGAAAAAAATATTTTCTCTGAATTTTTAATGCGATTCGTGTACGGGACGATTATACGGGGGTACGTTACACGATCGCATGATTGTGCGTTCGAAACCGCGGGGAATTTGACGCCGATAGAGGAGAGAGATCGGCGAAAGTGAAATGCTTTTTGGGCAAAGTGACGGCAATTTCCTGCGATTAAAACCGCGACTAATTGGCTCAAAAATCTGTACAATTTCCGCGCGGTCTCGCGCTGCGCCGGCCCGGTGGTTGGCGATAGCGATGGCCGAATGACGATGGTGGTGGTTGGCGGCGGTGGTGGTGGTCAACAATTTACTCGTTAGCAGGCCGACGAGTGTGCCGCGCCGCTCAATTAACTTGCGAATCAACGAGCCGGCCGCTTTGTCCGCGCGCGAATATTTCTGTGTAATTCGTACGGGCCCTCGTGACCAACAAACGCGCGTGATGCGGGAAATAAAAAGAGAAAGAGGAAGCCAGAGGCGACCACCACCGCGGAGGGTGTGGGAGGGCTAACAGAAAAATAACGGCGCGAGCAAATGAAAACCGACACCGCTGTTTTCCGACCGTAAAAGGTCCGATGGTGGCCTGTAGCGAATGTCTTTCGAGAGCAATCAAAAAATGATGGCTCGTGTTTTGTATCGCGACTGGTGCTGAAAACACGCGCGAAAACAGCCGTCCTTCGCAAATTAGCCCGCGGCTACTTCCCGGACGAATGGCGATTTTATTGCGATGTCTCTCCTCGGGAGAGACGTTTCGTCGCACGTGCACGCACATTGCTTTTAACGAGGCGCGGTCTTAATCTTTATTTTAATAATCGCATAAACGGAACATATATAGGTATCGCCGAGAGGAGTGGACGAGTTTACACGCGCGAGCGGAACGCGCGCACTCGCCGCGGTTTTAAAACGCTCGACAATTGGACTCACATGGCGCATCGAGGGACATAAACCCGGTCACCGTAAAAACTTTATGAACGTTCGTGATTTTACTGCGGTCGCGGACACGCAATCCTCTGTAACGTCGCTTGTTCGTGACAAATTTCCTCGACAAATTTCTCAATATTTGTAACAGATCTTTTAGCGAGATCGTTCACTCTCGCTTCGTCATTAATCCGAAACGTTGCAGGATCAATAATAAGCTTATATATAAATGAAAAAAAAAAAATAAGAAAATTGCAAATGATAATCGGTATAAAGGTATATAAACGATTGGTTCGTGCGCAAATCCCCGACGCGATATGTTTTCCGAACTAGATCGCGAATAATGAAAATACCTGGCGGGTATCGTACAATCGAGCAAACCGGTATTGTTCGCTCTCCGTCTCTCCTTCAATATCGCGTTCCCTCTGTCTCTACCGGCAGCCTTACATTCTCGTCGAGGCACAAAAGTGGCCCGTACCAGCTTCCGAGGGGGACGAGGGGGATGAGGGGAGGGGGTGGAAGGGATTCATCCAGTCAGAAGATATTAATAACAAAATATGATATAATAGGAGCATCCCCTGTGCGCGAAATACAATACAATGTTTATGCAGAGGATTAAGCGATGTTGCGAGATCACGTGAAAAAGTATCGACCCCGCTGAGAGCGACCACGCGGGCCGGACTATTGCAACGCTGGCCGGCGGGCAGCAAGGGCAGATGGTTCGGGCCCCGGTTTCGATCCTCGGTTTTGATTAGCCCGCGGGAGAGATTTACCTTCGAGATTAGGCCCGGATACGATTTTTCGTGACGGCCGACGAGCGATTTCGAAAAACCTAATGTTTCACCCGTGTTTTTGTCCCCCATCGCCGTCGTCTCGCGCGTCTTTCGCGCCCTTGTGCCTCTTATCTCTCGAGACAAAGACGAAATCGATCGAAATTGCGCATAGTAGCACCTCGTTTCGAGCGCATAATCGCAGAAGGAATACAATATATATATATATATATATATTCGGACGGTGTCGATAATCGGATCATCGAAATTTCAGGCCGTTTCCTCGGGCCGATAAATTTCGCGTCGTATAAAATATGCGTCGATTTATATTCCTGGCCCGGCCGATCCTCTTTTCGCGGGGCGCGCTTTTATAGACGCGGAGCGAAACCCGAAATCTGGCCCCGCGGGTACGATCGAGAGGAAGAAGAGTATATTCGTCGGGGATAGATAATTTCGCGAAAGACGTAGCCGCGCGATCGTACCTAATTTTATAAATTCGGAGTACGTTCATCGAAGGGCTCGGCCCTCCCGTAGAAGAAGAAAAAAGCGCACGAGGCAGCAAAAGGACAGAGGGAGCGGAGGGAGTAAATAGGATGATTCCCCCAACGGCCTCCGGGTTGGCACTGTTATATTATGCAGAGCGTTCGAAGACAAAGCGACAGGATACATCGGGGAAATCGTTAAAAAGTGGAAGACGAAAGGCCAGTGATCAAGATGAAAAGAAGAGAGGGAGGGTAGGATGACGTTAGTTTCGACTTGGACAGTAAGGTAAGGTGGAAGAGAAAAGGAACGAGAGAGAAAGACGAGGAGACGATCGTCTACGAGGAGTGTAAATAATACTAAGGCTGATTGTGGGCGTGGCTGACAGAACTCTAAAAACCTTCGACTATATATCAAAGGGTTTACTGCCCTTGGATGATTTTCTCTCGTGAGCGGAGGAGAGACGCTGGAAGAACAAATACTGGATCGCTGCGTGCGAGAAGAGTGGAAAGAAAGATGACGGCCGGAGGAAGGGGAGATCGAAGGAAGAGGAAGGACTCGATAAAGTCCGTAAAGACGAGGCGAGGATTCGCGCAGCGGATTCGAAAAAGAAAGTTCTATCTACGTCTCGATACACTCTCGCCTCGCTTTTCATCGCGTCAGATCATGTGTCAGAAATAGCGAAAAATGATCGCGAAGAGCAAAATATTTTGCACTCGTTAATTCTTCGAGTAATTGATCTATATCCGACAAAATATTAATTTTCACGACCGTTTAGTCGCGCCTGAATTAATCATTAATCGCAACACGATTCAACGCATCCCATACTGTCCGACCGATCGATTAAGAGAGAGAGCTAGTAGGGTGCGGAGAGGGAAAACGAGGAAAGAGGAATACACAACGAAGCGGAGGAGGAGCGAGGAGGTGTGGAGGATACCCATGGAGGTATCCACTCTTTCCTCCGTTCTTTCGACGGACGTTGGGAGCTACCTCGATGGCTGCCCGCCTGCTCGCTCGCCTGCTCGCTGGCCTGGCTGGCTGCTTCGACTCTCGATTACTTGAAAAACCGGATTCCTCCTGCGCGAAACTGTGTTTCCCGTCTTGTGTTTATGTACCAACACACGCTCCCGGATGGAACAATGTTGGTTATTTCGTGGCATGTGTGTATATGCACGTTCGCTGCGTCTTTTCGTTGCGCCCGATTTCGATCGATTCTTGCGCTAGCTCAAATAGATTAAACGTGCAACAATGATTTATCCTTTTAATTGCGAGCGAGAAATCGCGAAACGGAGAAGAGAGCAGCTCGTAGAGAGTCGCGATGTCATCGGTCGTAGCCGGAGGGTCGGTGTTCGAGGGTTAAATCCAAGGGTTTTCAGAGAGTCGGTGTCGAGGGTAAACATATGTATATACGCGCCTAAGCACAAACACGCGCGCTCGTAGCCCTCGGTAGATTCTTCGTCGTTTGGTAAGAACAATGGCGGTTACGTTGAGGACGGCGACCACAAAGGCCATATTTTCCGAATAATTTCACATGACCCTTCTTCCGGCCTATTGCAGTATACTTTGCCGAAAGAAGCGCGATCCTCCGCTCGAAGAAAGACGAAAAGAACCGCGAGTCTCGAAAGGGAAATATTTTCGATGTAATATTTAAATTGAAACTGACTGCGAATTATATTCACCAACAACCTTCATATTGCCGAGATCAAATTTATGCGAATCTTTCGTCGAATTATTCCTTGATAAATTTCTATCGGATAGATAAATCGACTTAATGTCAAAATGTATATATTAAGGCTTTCTCATATTGAATATATCTTTTGAAATTACACGGGGATATATATATATATATATATACGATGCTACGTGTAATAATGGTTGCTAGTCGATTTGATGATGCTTAATAAATTCCATCGGCGTTGTACGTGTGTATAGTACGAGCCTTCATTCAATTCCGACGCGTCGTAGGAGACGAAGGAAAAGACGTGACGAGACCGACGAGAGATACCGGGCACTCATTTAGTCCGGCAATTTATTCTCGCGTTTCGTAATTAACACCAAGAAAGAAGTAGCAGAAGTTATTCTTCTCCTACGGGCACGGTGTGGCACGGGTGGAAGCGACTACTCCGGTCAGTCTGCCTCCTCCCCCACCGTCATTTCGCTTCGACTCGCTCCACCTTCGACTCTTCCTCACGTGAAGAAAACGTATGTATCACTATTAAGCGTCAGGATTGAGGCCCGGAACCTCCTGAACCAACTCGAGAATGAGAAACCGAAGAAGAAGAAGAAGAAGAAGAAGAAGAAGAAGAAGAAAATGGAAAGGAAGAAGGAGATGAGAAGGGAGAGAAACAGAGAGGAGGAAATGAGGGCGGGGGAGAGGGAGCGAGGGAGAGAAGGATGATGGAGGCCTCTCCTCTGCATGCCACCGCAGTCAGCCCCAGACAGAAAGCGGTCTGTATAATTATGGGTTGTCACCTCATCAGAGCTCCTCCGGGAGGGGTCGAGGGGAGGGAAGGTGGCGGCCCGCAAGGGGGCGGGAGGTTATAGGAGTGCAGTCTTTAGCTCAAATTGTGTTTTATCGTCTTTCGCATTTGGCTTTTAAGATCCCGGCGATCCGGAGGGTGATTGAGCCGCCCGAAGCGCTCCCCTCTTTCGGGGCTTCTTGGTTTCGGTTCTCACCGGCGCGGCGACAAGACACCACGTAATGCCAATCTTTGGACATATCGCTTGTCCACCCGATATCGCGTCGTGGAACGTCTTCATCGCTGACGGAACCCTGTGCGACGCATCGTCGCGGCTGTAAAATTGAGAAACACGCATTTCGGATACTCGCAACAATCGAACCCTTCGATGCTTTCCTCGATCTCTTTCTCCGTCTCGCCGTTCGTTTTCGCGCATGCATATATATATATATATATATATATATATATATATATACGTACCGCAGAGTCTGCGTGAGGGCACATATACAAAAAGGGGCACTGCGCGAGAAGGTACTGAGGCTAAGTGGCGAGTTTAGAGAGATTTCATTAAATCATATGGATTGGGGATAATGTATGTTATTGAGCGGAGCGTTCAAATCGCGCTCTATAAGTTGTAATAAGTCCAATTTTAGGGCCGGTCATGGGCCGGGTCCCGCAGTGGTTGCCGAGCGCCCTCGGTTTCCCGCCGGCCGTCGCCTGCCAAATTGTCGAATTGGCCCGGCGCGGAATGACAGTCACTGGGACCGGCGAACCCGCCACTTACTCGTCAAACGGCCAGCCGGTCCGCCGAAATCACTGCCATTTAGATAATTTGTAATGAATAGGCACTACTCATTCCATACCACTTCCCAATTTCTCTCAGTCTTCTCGTTCTACTTCTCTCTCTCTCTCTCTCTCTCTATTTCCGAAAGGGCACGTCGACCAGGTCGGCTGTTGGCCGAATGACAACAGTATCGTTTATCTAATATTTCATAGGACGGCGCGGATGACGGTTCCGAGAAAGACGCAATAAATCGCGACGGTCCTGGAATGCCGCGAGCATCTCGGGACCGTCGAACTTAAGCGGGACCACTTAGGAAAGAATTCGAGATTTCATCCTCGCCCGAGAGCCGAGAAGGAATGGCCTCGACAAGTTTCGAACGCATATGTGTGCAGAGGGAAGGCCGCTGCGGGCGCGCGCATAATTCGAGCACGATATGTGCGATCTAAAACGCGGAAGTGAATTTCAGTCCAGGGTGCAAGATCATATATATATATATATCGATATGGTGACAGGGGCATAACAAATAGCGACGTTCTTCTCCCCCGCGACGAGAGACACGCGTCCAAATTACGTGGCATCGATCAAAAAACGTGACTACGCATACATTATCGCGTCGCGTTGTCGACTAACGAAAGGGAGAGAGAGTCGGTCGCGCTTGTCTTGAAAAATCGAGTATTCGGGGTGGCGGCGAACCACGAAGAATAATACAGGCGCGCTGTCGCATATCCGATATCGAATATATGGCAATAAGCTTTATGACGGGAGAAAAAGAGAGCGAATCATCGATAGGCGATTCACTCGGGGTCCCACGAATTCGTTCGCGAATCCATCACGGTGGCTTGCTAAGGCGTCGCGCAAACATACGAGAGCCCAACTTGTGGACGCGCGCGAATTATCAACGCGCGGATTATACGCAGAGGCTGCGCGCTGCCGTCTGTTGTGATTGATATTTGGTTAAGCAGCCGGCGATCCATCAAACCCGCAAAAGCGCTCTTTATCCTTCGCGCCGGGAGCTACACGTCTCACCCGATTCCGCTTAAATCTGAATACACACTCCCTTCGTACCTTCCGCGATTCTCCTTCCCGGTTAGTCAGTCCTTCCCCGGGCTATTGCCACGAGAGGCGGAGAAAGATCGATAATTGAATTTATGCAATTTCTTCGCAGCAATAATAATCATAATCTTGATTCGATCTCACGCGTGCGTATTCTGTTTGCAGACGTACCGAGGATGGAGAAGTCACCGCTTCTGGCGAACGGATACAATCACCCACCCACGCACCTGAGCCACATGCAGTTCATGCAACTCGGCGGGCACCCAGGTGCGGGACACACCGCCATCCTGTCACCGGCCAGTCTGC
Source organism: Nylanderia fulva (assembly GCF_048542155.1). Taxonomy (NCBI): domain Eukaryota; kingdom Metazoa; phylum Arthropoda; class Insecta; order Hymenoptera; family Formicidae; genus Nylanderia; species Nylanderia fulva. The sequence goes on from NW_028190293.1 coordinate 1,901,751, forward strand.
CGCATCACCTGCAGGCGCAGGCGCAGGCTCGGGCCGAACAAGGTCTCAAGGTCAATCCGAATATGAACATGGAAGCCCTCGCGAGGTGAGTTTCGCTCCTTTCCTTTCTCGTTGTTCTCGTCTCGAGCCGCGAGCGACAATATTCCGGAAGCTGCGCGTCCTCGCGCAGCGGGAAACATTTTCATTAATTTCCTCCTCGTGGTTTACGAGCCGACCGGGGACAAGACACGTAGAATAGAATGATAATTCGCAGGCGCGAAGAGATACAAGTCGACGAAAGGTGGGATTAGGAATACTTGTTTCGGAGGATCAAAATTATGGAGTTTGTATGTAACTGCTTTCGTTTTGCTCGTTTCACGCAAGATCGGTGGCTCATTTAGAAATTGGATTTTATCTTTGGCCGGCGAGGCCAAAGGAATACGACTTTAAGAGGATTTGAAGAGACGGCGAAGCCGTGGAAATCCGAGGGGTTTCGACACCGCTTGATCTCTTCCCTCTTCTTGCACCTTTCCTCGTTATCCCTCCTTTTTTTGTCTTCGCGTCTTTCTTCGACTTCGCTTTCTTAGACGCGCGTCATTTACTCGGCTTGGATTACGTTTCGTCACGTACTATCGATGATTAATCTTCTTTATTGTATATCGAATATTTTAAATCAAACGAATTTTTGTGTGTAATTTTACTAAACTAAATATTTTGTTAATTGAACGTATAAAAATATTTAAATTAAACGTAACATATTAAATCTAACAAAACGTATATTTGATTATAATACTAATGTGTGTTCAATTAACTGAAAATAATTTATTTTATATACTACGGAAACGTGGCGAATCTCGTATATTGCCTCAAGGACGCGTTCGTACTATTCGCTATTATTCATGATTCGGATCGACCTTGAAGTCTCACGACCATTTAAGTTTATCCTCGCGCGGGGTTAGACCACCTTTGAAGATGCGGAGGTCTTCTCTAGGCGGCAAATCTCCTCGACGCCTTACGCGCCGGTCCCAAGACGAATATCACGGCTTATTCCGTTTCGTAGAATGTACGGAGAGCCGCAAAGAACCAGAGTGAGATAGAGAGAGAGGAGGAAACCAAAGGAGCAGCATCCTCGTCCTCGCTCGAGGGGGTAGACGCGAGACTAATCCCGGCATTTGTTAACGCGTTTCTAATAGATGCTCTCGGTACGTTCCTGCTCGCCGCGAAGCGCTCCCGTAGCCAGCCAGAGCTTTGGAGGATACGGAGACTCGCCTTAATTTTCGATTACATCCGCTCCGTGTAATTAGCCCCGTTCCGCTAACCATTACCCTCTTTGCCTGAGAGTTTGCTTTAGACGGCGCGCGCTCGGAAAATCGGGACTTAGCGGCGCACAGAGAGAGGAGAGACTTAATCGTTTCTTCCTTTCGAACGTCCACGTTGAACGTGAAAAAAGAAATTCTTGCAATCGAAAGATAGATAACGACGAAGAATAAAATGCATGACGAGCGAGAGAATATTTTTTTCTTGGTCGCTAGATATCTGGTGCGCATTTTGAATGCAAACTCGAGGAGTATCTTGCGCGCCGGGCAAGACTTGTTTAATGCAGAACCGACGCTCCGGATTTTTAACGCGTCTCAATCTTTCTTGACGACGCAGCGTGCGTCCGTGAGAAGCGAGTGTACACGTCACGCGGACACGCACACACGCGCGCGCGTATAATGACACGGCGAAGGCGGCGCCGCACGTTTCGCATTATGATTTCAGCGCTTTGCTTTTAATTAAAATGCAAATCTATCGCGGCGGAGGAGCGAGCGAGAGAGATCGGGAGGTAAGACGGATTACGTCTGGGGGCGCCACGACAAACACCGGAATATGATTAATTCAACGCAACCCCATCCTGGGACACCGACGCCACCGCCGTCCCTTTCGTCCACCCCGGTCCTCCCTCTCTCTCTCTCTAGCGCCACCCCCTTAACTCGACGTATATCTCCTTCTTCCCTCCGTCCACCTTTCGTCATCATCCCGCGTGACCTCTTCGACCAGTTTTCACGAAAGACACGTACGGATCTATCTGTACTCCTCCATCCCCATCCCGAGGTTCATTTTCCGCTGTGCAAATACGCGAACGAGACCCGTGGAAATCGTGTCAGGCGTATTGACATTAGATATACTTGGAGAATATTTTCAGGACACGCGATCCCGATGCCATCTAATTTCCGTTCTTATACATTGCGCAAACGAAGATTCGATCTCTTATGCCTCCTCGTCCCTCCGTTTTGATTAACTTATCCGCTCTTCCTTCTCTCTTCTTCTCGTTATATCTTTTTTTTTTTCTCCGCACGATCCTAGGTACAAATTAACTCCGCTCCTTCCGCGCTGACATCTCTTTTTTAATCAGCGACATCAAAGGCTCTTCATTCCCGGTGCGTTCGGCGACGGTCGAATCGCGGCCCAGCCGAGAGACGAGACGAAACGAGGACTCTTAATCAAGCGTGTCCTCTCTCGCAGAAGGACGCCTCGCGATTATGCAATTTCTTTCCACGACGCGACCTTTCGTTTCCCTTTTTTGATTTGCGATGGTTCCGGACTTTCTGTTCCATTTTTTGTCGTAATCGCCTTTTGTTTTGTGCTCCACAGGTCCGGGACGGTTTGGGAAAACTGCCGAGCTGCCTACGAAGACATTGTCAAACATCTCGAAAGGTAGGACATCCAAAACCCGTATTAATAAAAAAAAAAAAAAAAAAGAAAAATCGTGCCGCGGTTATCGCGTTTTTACGCAGAAATTTGGACGGTTCGACGCAGCGATTCGCGCAACGCCGTTCACCCGTGAACCCGTAATTCTCGATTAGCCGGAAAAATCGCGCTACATCACCGACGGGCAAAAATACAAAAACGCAGCGGAGCGGGCTCGATGACGCCGCTGCACTTCCCGATAAATCAGTATTACCGGGGAGCGGTATCGAGTTTCCGGTCGCGCGACAAGTTGAGTCCAGGCCTGACGTAGTAATGCCAACATGATTTGTATGGTGCGAGAGCTCGTAACGTCCCTTCCCCACCGCCTGCCCTCCTCTTTGCGCCTCTGCCTACGCCATTTCACCCCTCTTCTATATATCCGCCGCAAAATCCATCCACCGCGTTTCATCCGATACCAACACACACAGCCGCACTGTGTCGTGGCCGGGAGAGCCGAGTCACACCGAGGTTTCCGCGTGATCCTAACCACTTGTCACTTCACGGCACGCAGATCATCGTCGCGACGTGCCCGTCCATCATTCGGGGATTAAATCATTCGAGCGCCTGCGAAATACTCGCGTCCGCCGAGAGCCGTCGAGCTCTCCGAAAGGGTTGATTTCGGGAAGGGACCACCCCCGCATTTTCCTCAGCCTTGGCGAGAAGAGGGTTGCACGAAACGGCGTGCTCCGCTATATTATCGTACCGCTTTGCGTTCGAGTTGAACGAGTGTGTCTCGAACGAACGGACCAAGTGTGGCCCGCAAAATCTTGGAATTTTCCCCGAGGCCGAGAGAGAGAGAGAGAGAGCCGTTAATACGAGGGGGTGAAAATCGACACTTGGCCGTCCGAAACGTAATTTCCAATTCAAAGGCAATGACCACTGGTCGAACCCCGGCCGCCGACCACTCGCTTCCCCACTTCGACCGTACGCCACCCTTTCTCTTTCTCTCTCTCTCTCTCTCTCTATTTGCTTTACCGTCGACCCCACCGTCGACTTCGTCAACCGGACAAACGCGTATTGTGATTTCAGCCTTTGACTGGTGGCCATTCGATGGATATCGCAGGGGGTGGTAAATGGGCACGAGGCTACGGAGGGGCCGGGGGTGGTTTGCTGTGGAAGGGCGGCGGACCGGCGAGCACACCGTGAATATTCATGGCGAGACGAATTCGGACTTGTTGCGACTGACACTGATGTAAACCTTTGTTTATCCTGCGTGGCCCGCGCGCTCGTTCGTTCCCTCGAGATACGCGCGAGAGCAGCCGAGGGCGATCCTCGAGTATTTAACTGCGAGTTAAATTCTGATTAATCGACGGCGCCGGCTTTATTAATTGTTTGTCCTCTTTTGATTTTACAAGCGCACGAAACGCAGTCGGAAACGACCGAAGATCCGATTCCTTCCGTCGTCTCTCGCCTTCGCCCGTTTTAATCTCGATGATTTGTTCTCGCTAATCCATTTGATCTACTCGGAGGAAAACTCGCAATTTCCCCTCAAGTCTATATCCGCCACGGTTCGGTCAATTAAATCTTATTAATCTCGTGTCACGAAAAGTCCGTTTGTATATATATATAAAGTTCTTCCGTACGAGGGATAAGAGTTAGCGGAGTATTTTTTTTTCTTCAAAAATATAATTATCTTTTCGTTTGGCGTAAAGCTACAAGTTGATTCGCTAAAATATTCGCGATTATCGTTTTGATCCGTCATAATTACACGTATCGATCGTTCTCTTCGTTTCCCGAGTGATACCTATAGAACTGAATTTCGGGTTTATATGACTAGCGGATAAGCAGTTACGGGCGGATGAAGGCGGAGTTGCGGAGTTGCCGCGCGTTATGAAGTAAGTAATATTAATGGTTCCCCGCGCGCAGTCAGAATGTTCGGTATCAATGCGCTAATGTCGGCTTCCTGGCTTTAAAACTACCCAGTCATTCCGGGATAATTCAGGCGCGCATTGTCTGTCGCCGTCCGACTCGCTGCCTTCCTACGCTTACGGGTTCCTTATCGTCGGCATCCCCTTACGCGCTGCCTCCCTTTCCTACCCCCCCGTCTTTCGTCCGTCATCTCACTTCGACCAGGAGCCGCCCTCCTCGTCGCACTGTCGCGATGTCATTAATTACGACGACGGCGACGACGTCCTATCGTCCAGGACATCTGCTGGAAAATAATATTCATAAAGTTGAGCCTTCGTCGTTACGATCGGCTCTTTCCACTTTCTCTCCCTCTTTCTTTACCTCGTCTGATTCTCCTTCTCGTTTCTTCGTCGTCGCCCATTTACATTTACGGTCGTGATTTCGTGGCTGCCGAGACCACGTCTTCGAAGAAACGTGTCCACGACGACGGACACGTGGAACGCGTCGTAAGATATTTCATTTCTTGCCGCTTTGATAACCACACGCGATTACTGCCGACATCGACGTGAGTTGTACCACGAGAATAGCACGCGCGATCGATATTACCATAATCATTTAATATAACACTTAGTTTAATGTACGATTCGTCTCGGTTCGATGCGCGTTAATGTTTCATCGATTAGATTAACAAGAGGATACAAAGGTAAACGTTCGAGTTTTTATATAGAATGCGAGATGCGCATTAATATTATTCGACATTCAACTGTCTAAAGGAATTTTATTGCTCGTTAATTGAGTGCGATGACATATGTCATCATCATTATAATGAATTGTCTATTTTTAACGCAAATTATGCGAATATAAAATTCCTACTTATCGTACCCGTGGAATAAGCGTAGGCTGAAAAAAAAATACTCGAATCTGTCAAACGATTGGCTTCTCGTCCACTTTGCGACGAAACGTTTAACTCGCCTCGGCGATCCCTTACGTCATCACGGGCGGGACGTTAATTGCGTTCAAACGAACTGTCAGCGCGCGCACAGACAAGTACACGTGCACGTAGCAACGATGCAACACCTACGGAGGTAACTCTACTGCACAACTATGAGCATCACGGGCCGTAGCGACGCGACGTGCGTGCAAATACGCGCATTGTGATTAATACTGTTTACGCGGTCCAGGCTTGGAGCTGTCAGCATCCCGCAACGAGGATCCCATAATTACGCGATGTGCCGCGACGCGACGTTTTCCGCCTTGTCCGCTTAATCGCGCGTATCAACGATGAATTTAACTATCAGAGATGATCTCGATTGTTTCTGGCACTTAAATATACGTGACAATTTTTTCCCTCTTATTGTTGCGATTGATCATCGATTAATTATTATGACGATTATATAGATTCATTATTTTGCGTTGTTATAATTTTATTCCGTCCTATTGTATTTCTTTTTCTTTTAATATAACAATTTAAACGCGTGTATGCAATTTCTCGCGTCTCAATTTGAATGCATAGACTTTTGATTCGAGTAAATTATTGTCACACTATCTCTTCTTCTCTTGATTACACCCCGTAAATTTCGTATGTGCGCGCGTTCGTCCGGGCAATTACTTAGATATTTAAAGAAACGTGATCTGTGCACTTTGTGTTCGAGAAAGAGGGACGGAGGACGATGCTCGGTCGAATGTTAGGGTCACCCTAATTTCACGAAAGCGGTTCGAACGCAGCATCAGGCAGGTACAAAATCCATCGGCGATCGCTTGTGGATTCCACGTCTGGTCACCTTCGATCGTTCTACCTTCGATTATGCTAACGTTTCCCGTGATCTAATCCCAACAGCGATCTAGACGACAATTAGCTCGGGAATTTTTTGCGCGCGGCGCATCTCTTCTTCCCGTCATCGTCGACGCTCGCGTGAGTCCAAGGAGAATCTCGCACGGAAATCGTACGGTCGAAAGCCGAAGGTATATTCTCGATTCGCGACAACCGCACGGTTGTAAAACTCGCGTTCGGCGAACTTGATCGATCGGCGAGCCCTTCTTCTCCGAATCGATTATCTAATCGGTTGTCTATCGACGACGCCGAGCATCTCTAAGGACGATGTTGGAACGATCGCGTTACATCACCATCCTTTTACTGTCGTGACCGGACGATCGTGCGAGGATCCATCTCGCATTCTCTGCGTGCGATGATAATGGATCATCCCTACACAACCACCGCGATTGATTGCGACGCAGCACGAAAGGAATCGTCAAAGCCGCGCGGATCATCGTCAATCGAGAGCGCGAAGCGAGAGAATAGATCGTTGTGGAACCGATTAATGGATACAGGCCGCGAATAATGAAAAGTGATATAAGAGCAGGTCCCGAGAAAAGGAAAAGAGCGTGCGCTTGTTAGGGTAAATTTTTTTACTCGCAAACTCCTCCGTCGAGCGAATATATACATAAGCCAAAGTCGCGTCTTCCTAAGGAGAGACATTTATTTGATCAACTCTTCAATTATTTATCGATCGGACGTGAATTATTTTAAGCGTAGGAAACGCCGTGACGTGTTTGCCAAAAGAGATAATCATGCTCTAAATGCCTTCTGAGAACGCTAATGATAACAAGTCGCTTTTGCATGCAAATTACTTTGCTAACATTACGTAGCATTTCGTCAGAAGACGCAGGAATTTTAATGGAAGCAATAAGAAATAATAAGCAGATTATCTTTCGTAGAATATAACGATGTAATCTTTCGTGGAAAATGCTCTCCGCTTTGACAGTCATTTACGTTGATACGCGGGATACGACGAGCATTTGACGAGAATGATCGCGGCTTTGGTGCAACGCTGCGTTACACATGGGGTGACAGAGGAAGTGCGAGGACGGGGACAGGGTCGAAGGGAATCATCCGGGGAAGAGGGGCAGGTGTCATGTCGTGCCAACGTGCATTATTAGAACGTCATCGGTAGCGGTAACGAGCCAAACCGAGCAAACTTTGGCGACTTCAACGCGTCCTCGTCGTCTCGGCCCGACAAAATGATGATTAATTAAAAACATAATTAGTCGCGTCGTCCGCAAACATGTCTCTGGATACTCCTACCGGACGCTAATGTACCGTGAAATTGTCATCCTCCTTAATATTTTTTTCCGTTCTTTCCTCCCTCTCGTCTCGTTAAGCCGCCGTCTTTCGTCGGATATTTTCTCAGCGAGAGCTATTTGTGTCGCGCGGCATCGGCGGCCCTGACTAACGAGCTCGCGATCATCGTCGTGTAATTTGTGTCGTCGAATGCACGTTGTAGACGACGAGGTTCTGCCTGTCGCGACATTTAGAAGGGAAGCTGCTTTTTTTCTTTCAATTCGTTCGACTCGCGCGTTGAAAATTTCTATTACAATATACTTAGATATCCATTATCCACCCTGCTTCTCGTCTATATCAAACAACGCAGATCTCTTTACGCTTCGTCGCACTCGCGCGCGATTCGTATATTTATATCCCGAGTTTGCACCCTCCGATAATCGGAATTTAATTACGACAATCGTCTACGCCGTGCGTCTTAATTAAGCGGAACAAATATCGATTTTAACGCTGCGATATCCTTGTCTTTACGCCGCGCTGCCGTGCCGTCGTGTGTATACTTGGCGCGGCGATATCGCGCGGTCGGCCAAGATATATTGTTATTAAATGGTTCCCCTTTGGCGCCGCGCGCTCGTACACACACACGTCGGTATATTACGACGATGCCTTCCGGACACGGACGGTCGGAGCTCGAGGAGAGCTTACACGCGCGTTGATGCGCTCTAATTTATACTCCCGCGACATGCGATTCCTCGCTGCACTTCCGGGCTACCTTCCATACGTTCTCGTGCCAAACTCCCGCCGGAGTTTTTCTCTCGTTATCCGGTTTCGATTCAACCGGTAGGTAGAGAAGTAAATCAGTCATTTTCCCAAGATTTCTCTGTAACGGAAGAGACAAGAACGCTCTCTCGTCGAATAAATCTCATCGGTGGATGTCTAACGGTGATTAAGAAACGAAGGACTCTGAGAGTTCCGGTCAGCGGGAGGCCAAGGGTGGTTAATTGAAAAGCGGCCGGAAGGGCTCCGTTAAATAAACCGCGGACGAACGTTCCTGCGGTTCCGCGGTGCTACCCATTCGCAGCCTCGGTTTCACTGGCACTTTTGGTAATGAACTAATATTTGCAGTGTCCGTCCCGTGCGCGCGTCCCTTACGTGCGTGCGTGCGTGAGTGCGTGCGCGCACGCACCGGACGCGGAGGTGGAGAACGTGTGGACACAATCGTCGGCGTGTTATCAGCGACCCTTCCGTAAATACGCGCTTGGCCCCGCGGGGGTCAGATCTACACCATCATCCACCCTCGTCTCTCCTCGCGATGCACATGCACGTTGCATACGGCCCGGCTCGAGAGCGAGCGCTGTTACGATATGCATATAGATCAAATAGCTCCGTGTGTGCTTTGCATTCCCGACGATTGCGTCGCCGAAATCAGATTCTTCTGCCTTCGTCTCGTCCGCGTTCTCCCTTCTTTCCTCTTTGATCAGCGCGACGCTGCGCAAGCGCGATTCTTTCCGTTCCCTCGCCTCGGGGCGTCTGTCAAAAATTCGATCGCGAGAACATTTTCAAGTTCAATTGTATAAATTATTATTATTATATATATAGATAGATAAGAAATTCTCTGCTTCGGATCGTGCTTAAATCTTCTTCTCAAGATTGCGAACGATTTTTCAAGAGTAAAGGAAAGAAGAGGAAAGGGTGTGTCTTTCTGCGTATGACAGCGCGCGACGTAAAGAGTAACGTAGTTCTCTGCCTAGATGACAAACGAGCCCAAGTGGCAACCCGACAACGGTCACTCGACAAGAATAATCGTTTTCCAATTGAAATCCAATAGCAAAACTGCGGCCCTCTCTCGTACGTTTCCTTGCATCCCACATTGATCAACGCTTCGAAAATGTTTTTGACATTGATTATGCGGAAGAGGATCGAGACTCGGAGTATACTCTACTCTTCCTCCTCCGCCCCGAGAAAATGCGCAATCTCGCACTCGTCCGGGAAGCACTCTCCGCCAGCGTCGTCGCCGGCGCAAAAAGCCGACTTTTTCGAGAATTTAAATAATATCCTTTTATATTTTCGGCCGCTTCGCGCGAAGTGCACAAGTAGCAGGGACGTCGCGCTCGTACGTTTGCGCTCGTACGTCGGCCGTCATAAATCCAGCCTGGGCGCGCTTACGGGAGAGAGAGAAAATCTACAATTCTAAAGCTTTCCATAAAACACTCGACAAAACGCTTCGCCCGCACTTTTCGAGTGGCCACCCATCGTCGCCTCTCTCCTCCTCCTCCTCTTTCACCTCCTCTTCCGCATGAATCTGTTGAAATATGTAAAACCGTGTAACCTCTTCAATTTACATAGCCGCGCTCTGCGTACGCAGAGCGGCCGCTCGTCGCGCTAATTGATAATTCCGCGTACTTTACTCTCCTCTTTACACGATACTCGCTCCGGGCTAGAAAATTGCGCGAGCAAACAGTGTTCGGCCGCCGCCGAGATCGCTAGGAAATGTTCGCGATGAGAAAGAAAAAAAATATCTCCACTTTCTCTCTCTCTCATGTTCCTCGAAACCCTTACACGATATCACGCTGAATCTGAATGTGGTCGCGTTTACCTCCAGCAAACACATTTGCCTATACGTTGCTCGAACCCGAGTCGAAGAAAAATCGCGCAAAACTCTACGCGAAAATTTCCGTCCCGCGAGAAATCCATTCGAGAAAAATTGCCGTTCGGTAGCGACGAATGGACGAATAAAGCTGGATAACAAGGAAGAGTGAGAGCGAACGAGAGTGCAGGAAAAAGAAGGAGACGAGACGACGATGATGATGATGATGAAGCAAATGCCTCGGACGTTGTCTCACGTGATAGACGTCCATCATCGCTAGGCGACACATAAATATATATATATATATATATATATACGCCTGTGTGGACGCGTCGTGTTGATGCAACCATCATTTTTTCTCCACTCTTCCCGTCGCCGGTAATATCGCGGTCGCTCGCTTCGCTTTCGCTTCACCACCACCACCACCACCGTCTCCTCTTCGTCGTCGTCCTCCTCCTCCACCTCTCTTCCTTTTTTTTTCACCCTGTGCCGCGTGATCCACTGCGACGGCACGCCGTTGCCACTGGTATTTCGGAGCTCGCTGAACAAACAAGCGCCGATAAAAGTACCGGGAGTATATAGTACATCTGGAAGTAGGGATCATCAGTCACGACGCATCTGCGAAGCACTCTACTTCTCTCTTCTGCCCTCTGCTTGTCTCTCCCTTTTTCTCCCTCTCTCTCTCGCATTCACCCACCGCGCGAGTGCTAAAAACCATTTGTCATCGCCAGCGTAAATATGTTCTCCGAGCGAAACGTGCATTCGACTTGCCTTCTCTCGCGAGAAATCGGAGGATCGTTCTGATATTTTCACGCGGAAATGTGATTTTAGAAGATTGTTGAATTTGCTAGATAGATAACCCACCCTTTCGAGAAATTCTTCAACGATTAATCATTTCTTTTCTATTTCTCGGTATATGAAATCACTCGCGATTTGTCCAAATACTTGGGAAATATCTCTCAAACAGAAATGAAATGAAACGATATACGAAAACAAAACGAAACGAGCGAAGAAGAGCGAGGAAAAAACGTGCTCGATACGCGGGATGTGCGCGGGGCTTATCTTTATTTAGTATAACCACACGTCCGCGCGCTCGGGGGAGTACCTTAAAAAGTTCGTCTAATAAAACCCCGAGGCCATTTGTCAACGGGGGTGCGCGCGCCCCCGGGGGGGTCGCTGCTACAAAATGTATGTAAAACATATCCAGTCGACGCGCCGCGACTCGTAACCGCTCGCGCGTCTGATGGGCCGACATCTAAAATAATAAAAGTTGCCTCCGTCATTTGTCAACGCTTCCTCTAAGGCGCGACACGGCGAGAACCCACCTCGTAATTTCGCGATGTCGCAGCTGCTTCCTCGCACCCTTGCAAAAGAAAGACACCGTGCTACAACGATTTCGTGTTACGGCTCTCCCTTAATTTTGACGAAGAGTCGTCATCTTACCCCTCGCGAAAGAAGAATTTGAATGAAGCGAGTCGATTTAATGCGCGCGAACGGAGTTTTTATCAGATATATCCTTGCTTCTTCATTTTATTCAATTATCCATCTCCTTGAATTATACAATCGCGTGTTCGCGTCAAAGATTGAGAAAATATATACCTATATGACGTGTAGAGACGACGAAACTTTGTACAGTCGCATTTTACGTTGGCTTAATAATTAAAACACGCGCATGAATGATTCCTCTGGAGAGAAAGAGCGGCTTCACGGGGATCTCAAGGTGACGCAAAACGAGGCGTTTCCGTACTTTATGCTCGTCCGCCTTAATCCTTCGAAGACGCGGAGCGAAGGAACGTGGCCTTAAAGTGAAATAATAAATAAAATAATATATCCCGCGCGTCTCTCGCTCTCTCTCTCTCTCCTGTGCGTTGCCGACTCGCGAACGGCGGCAATAATCTAGGAAAACGAATGTGCCAGACGACTTTTATGAAACGATCCGAAGAGACCCCGACGTCCTTTTACGCACGTGTATATAGTTGAAAAATAATATCCCAACTCTTTCTCGGAAGTCGTGGGATAGACGAGAGAGATGGAAGCGGCGGGATAAAATGTTAAATACGAACACCGGGGGCCGACAATAAAATTGTCGTAAACCGTGGCGTTCGCTCGAATAATGCACCTGTTTGGCCGTTGTATCGTATCACTATCTCGCTTAATTGCAATTGGTCGACATATAGACGCAACTTTGATTCCGTTCAAACGGTTATCGGCATCGGTATCGATTCATCGAATGGATTCAAATATTGTATATATAAAATTTAAAATTGTCCGAAAGTAACATTTCTACTGTGTGTAATCTTGTTATACGCGTTATTTGCACGAAAACAATTGACAAACGTTGCGCGATAAAAACTCTTTTTTACGCTTTCTCACTTCCGCGGGAAAGGGAAAAAGGCGCGTTAGTCGCGATGGAATGGTTCCCGTTCTTCTTGGATAAAACGCGAGCGAGTCTCTCGCGCTGGAAAAATCTCGGGCTGTCCATAAAGTCGACGCGCGAGGGGGTGGCGTGTCGTTTCTGCATTGAAAGAATGATCGAGTACCCGGCGCGCCGAAAGGGCGAATGCGCCCAACCAACCAACCAACCAACCAACCAACCAACCAACCACCACCATCAGCCGGTGGTGGCGTTTGAGTGTAACCGCGCGCGCGGCACTCGCTTATTCCAGTTTATTTTCAAGTAACCCTTCACATTGCGCTAATGTATTTCTTTTAAGCCGCCATTCACGCCGCTCGACATTTCAATCCGGTCCATTCAGCGTCCGCCCGCCTTTCCGTGAAACACACGACCGATCGATCTAACCAACACCGCGCGTCAATATTCGCACGACTTAATCCATTTCGGCGAATGACTCGTCATCTTTTTTCTTCTCTATTCGTTCTTTTCCTCGTCCTTCCCTCCTGGCTCTCTTTTACATTTCCCACGCGCAGTCATTTCACGATACAATCGGTCGTTTTCTTTTGTGGACGCGATAATGAATGAAATAGGCAAGTCGAGCGTTTTGTGAAGGTAATTAAGCGATAGCTAAAAGAAATTAATCGGTCGTACAATTAAGATTTCATTCATGCGGATGTTCAAATAGAAATCTCACGGATGTGACGTCGCGAGATATTTGAAATACCGAATGAGAGGGAGAAGGTAGTACTTACATAGGGAGAGTTTGGATCGGAAGATAAAAAAAGTCCGTCACTGCGTTCGACGTTATAATAATTCAACGTGTACGACACGCGGTGAGAAGGGGTTACGCTGCATTCCTGTTCGTTTCGATGTCTATAACGCGCCGACAAAGGGGTCTGCCGATCGCACGGGGGTTCGCTTCGACCCTGTGGATCGCTAAATATTTCATTTTGCATCCCTCGAAACGTTTAATCTCGATTCAGGTATCGCGAGTATGTATTGTTCTTGCGCGACTCGCGCAGGTGACTCTCGATTTGCTCTCGATTGATGCATTATTAGACGTCTATAGTCGTCACGTGTACGAGTGCGATCAAACAAGTTTCATTTTTTCACTAAAGAATCTCTCTTCTTCGTTAACTGTGTTAATTATAACAAAGAAATTGTTAACACGCTAATGAAACAACTCGTATTGACAAGTAGACGCGGATAACAAAGCACATAGATGTAGAAACGCGGTCATGTATCCGACTCTGATCGGACATTGAGGAGTTTCATTATTCGGGGTTGCGGTATATATAGCTGCGTCTTTCTCATCCCACCGCCCCATCTTCGTTTACATTTATGATTTAATATGATCGTCCATTGTTACGTCCCCTCCGGCTATACCATCTCCCTTTCTTCCCGTACAAATATCTCGCTTTCTGTCCTCGTTACCTATGTAATTTGGACGGGCTTTATTGTTGCTTCTTGCCAGAAGAATGCCTACCGTATCTATCTCCTCGATCCCTTCCAATTTGATCTCGGCGAATCGTTCGTAAATTCGTAACCCGTTATCCAGCATTATTCTCTCAATCTTTCTCGTAAGTCGCGCATCGAATCGCGTTCTTCTCGATGATATATATATATATATATATATATATAATATAATTCGCGCGGAAGAAAAAATTCCCTCGATGATAGTCTAAATGTGTGTAAACTGTGTTAATTATAATTAGAGCAAGGTAAAATCGCAGTTAAACGCAAACGGCACACGCGGCGGAATGACAACGGTGTAACAAAAGGGCGGCACAAAGGGGCGGTCGTGCGCGGCATATTAAATTCGCGCAGAATTCGACGAACTTTTCACCGGCGCATTATGGGTCGGCTATCTGGATGATGTAGCACCGAAGTTGGGAAGACTTTTCCAAGCCGAGCTCTCTCTCTCTCTCTCTCTGAGCATAGCTTCCAGGGTAGCAATCTTTTATTATTAGCGCAGGCTTTACCAGACAATGAAACGAAAGGAACGGAATATGATATTGTAGTACAGAGGCTCGTCGGAAAGGGAAGCTATTGTCGGTCTCTTTGAATTTTAAAGTCAACGATCGATACGGCTCGGGGGATGCGCCTTTAGCCATATAGCCATATAAACCGCTTCAGTCCGCGCCTCCCTCGCGTTCCACCCACCTACCGTGGATGCTCGTCCTTCGAGGTCCCTTCACCGCCACCGGCTTAGCTCCCCGGTTCTGTTTATTCGGGATCACCCGGTACGCGATGATTCCGAGCGAGAAACCACCCCCGATTTGCGCTGTATTTTTCGCCGCGATGATGCGCCAAGGATACGAGCTCGCGAATTTAAAGAATATTGAATATAGTTCGTGTCTTGTGATAGTAGAAAAAAAAAAAAAACACTAGTGTAACAAGTCGATGAAAAATGTCGAGGTACACTCGAACTAAGCTGTCGATACTCAAACGGTATATCCATTCGTATGCGAGCAACATACCTACTTCCCTCCCTGCGATCGAGAACGAAGGTCGCAAGGCCGTCACCAAATTGTCGGCGGACTAATGATAAATTGCGCCCTCGGCCCTGCGAAAATTCCCCACCTCGTACGAGCGTGGCGTACGGGGAATCAAATTGCAATTTGTTATTTGTAATTCCGAGTGTCGCTTAATATACTCCCGCCTTTCCCTCGCTCGCTTCGGAAGGGTTAGAAATTAAGCGTTGGTTGATGAGAAAGTGCGAAGGTGCGAGACGAAGGGGTGGAATGTCATCTTGTTTGGCGCTAATAAACAGTAATTAAGCGCGCGTTTTTTCTTTATTTTTATCGCGCACGTTTTCGTCCATTTCCATTCTTTTCGTTATCTCTCTTCGATCTTTATCTCTCGAAAGAATCGACATAGGGAGAGAATCGTCGGCTGAGTAGGCAAATATTCGATTTTGTCTATTCAATTTTCCAGAAAAATGACGCGACTGCCATTTCTCGAGGGCCCCTTTCAGCCAAATATTATCGCTGAAACTCGAATGCGCGACGAAAGGGGGGAGGGTGATTCGAAGGAAAAGAATAAGTTCGATCAGTCAGAGGGTGGCGGTTACCGTTTCGGTTATGGCTTTCGGAAGCGTCGTCGAATCCTATTCTTGCGCAAACCCGATAAGAGCCCTTTTACGCGTATATTTTCGCACACGTGTCGCCTGCACCTCGTCTCGTTGTATACTATATACGCATTATAAAAAGAAATGGGCATCTTTTTTCTCTTTTTTTCTTTTTCAATTGGAGTTTCTCGAAAAAAAAAAAAAATCGATCGAAATATGTTAATGTGCCAAAACCCTCGAAAATGATAGAATCGAAAGAATAGTACAGATTGAATTAAAATATTTTTCGGCCGACTAAAGATAACATTAAAGAGCGATTTCAAGAAAAACATGTTAATTTGATTATTCGAGCAAGTGCTTTTGACGTAAGAGCATTTTTCTGATCCATATGCGTCTTATGTCGTAAAAACGAAAAGCCTGCGTCGTATCGCGCGATATAACTTTCGATTTTTTTCTCACAACGTATTTTTCTTGAATATACTCTCGTATATACAGAGAAAGAGAGAGAGCGAGTGGGGGCAAATATGAAAAGGGAAGGGATAGGAGTTGGCTGGCGGCATCGGAGGCTGTGGCGAGGGGCCGTGAGTTTATTTGCGTTTTGCCTGCCGGCTGAGCATCGAGGCGTTCAGGAAAGGCCGGGAAGCGATCGAACAGCGGAGACTTATCGCCGGCCGAACTACGACAAACCCTCCTTTCCGCTCTGCATCTCGCCCCCGGGGCTTCGAAACGACGACACGCAAAGGGGTAAAATCGGAATAGAATTATTTATATGCGCGCACGTGGTCTAATCGATGGCGCGTCAACAGTTTCGGCGATCTCTCGGCGATTTCGATTTTAATTTTCCCCTACGATTGAAATTTCAGCGGCAAAGATCTCTGAGATAAACATTTGATCCTACTTTTTTCTATGTTGAAATGATAAGTTTCGATGCGGATACTTGTAAATCCGAATAACGGATAAAGCTCTTTTTCCGAAGGGTATCGAAGGACCTTTTTCTCTCCTACGAAACCGAGTTCTCTCGCCATTTTAGCGTGAAAGAGGCACGAAACAGCGGCGGGTTAGGGCACGTAAAAAGTCCACGAGGGACTGGAATTGGGGTAAAAACGTCCCGGCGCGGCGCGAAACCCCTGCAGATCGACTCCATCCGAAACCGCGATAAGCCCCATCATGCTCTATCTTTCTTTCTCTCTCCTCCCCCCATCGTTCACTATCTCTGTGTATCTTTTTCTCTTTTCCGTCACATCGCGGAGAGAGATCCGCGTAACGACCATCGATAGCCCTTAATCGAATGATCCTCGCGACGCATTGCTGGAAAGTGATTTTTATTTTCCACCGATTCTAATTTATATCTGCCTTTATGGACGACTTTGGGTAGAGCGGTAACGCACACGCGTCCAAGATACGCATAGCCTCGCGTACATACGCACGCATGTATGCGTAGCGTTCAGATCGAGGGGTTAGCCCGCGGTTATCTCTCCGTTACGCGTTGGCAGGCATATGCCCCCTCTGTGATACGTTGGGGTGGCCGATGGGGTGGCGAGACACATGCGGGGTGTAGGGAGCGCGAAGGTCATAATTTTCAGATTTATGTACAAATGTTTCGCGCGCGTTTCTCCTCCTGGGGAAGATGCCTATCGTAAAGTTTCGCGGAGAATTGAAAAATGCTCTCGAGGCTTTCGCCCTTTGGGTCGGTGAAACGACAACGGGAGCGAGTAGGGAGGAAAACTGTGGTCACAGATCATACTTGTTTCTCGACGAAAAGACGAGCTGAATTTTCTCCCTTAAAACGAATAATACGAAAAGATTCATCGGATATGTATAGTTTCGCGATCGGTATTCTTTCATTTTAGAGGTAGTGTAAGTTGGAGCGAGTATAAAAAAATGGTTCGTTAAAATACAAATTGGCCGTGTACGTATGTACGTACGTGTAGCATAGACATGCATACACACACACACAAGTGGCAGCAGCAACAGCGAAGTACATTCCTCGAGAATCGGGCGGGTCCGTTTCATAATTCAGACCCTTTCTAGGCACCCCTACTTCGCATACCCCCGAACGTCATTTCTGATGTATGACGCATAGTGCCGGTGCACTCAAAGTGCTATCTGTTAACGAGCTTCTCTACTCGGGGCTTGTCTTACGCATTACACTTTATTACGGAAACCTAATATGTTCTCCGTTGACGCGCTATCGCTCTGTCCAGTCGTTTGTACGTTAAATATTAACTGGAGATAATGTTACGTAAGAATGCTATTTCGACTCTATGTCTTCATATTCATCATTTTTCTCTTCACATTATTCGGTCATTTTATTTAATCGCATTTAATTTATTTCTCTGTATTTTTTAATTAATTTACATTTGTAATATTATTATATGTATTTTCGGTTGTACGAAGATGAATTTTTTGTCGATTCGTATAAGCTTAGCCGAACTTGTTATCTTATGTTTATTCTGCGCGCGCGTGTCGGAACAAACGGAACGTTGGTATTGCATTAACGAAAAAAAAGCATCGTCTCGATCTCTCTTCGCTACTATTCTATTTCCATTCTAACTGACGTTAACGATTATGACTACTCTCCGGACTTTCGGTGACTCGATGACAGAAAAATCGTTTTCCGCTCGTGCGTTCTCGTCTCGCTCGAAGCGCTTCCGAAGACGATGATTTTTCGTATCAACACTTTTGTTCGCGCATCATCTTTTTATTCCCGTCCACATTTCCAAGACGTATATAAGATCACTACTTGGCGTTAAATCTTCCAGGCAGGATCACCTCCTCTCTGCGGAGCGAATTAACAAGACCCGGCCAAAATCCAAGGCGAAACAATCGGGCCGTCGAAACGATCCGGGAGTCGTTTGACTAAACAGCCGGTTATCTCGTCGCTTAATCAGCATTGTCTCCTTAGCACCCCTGGATACGCGTGTCCCTCGGCCGGGTTGAGGGAAAACGCCTCGGTCGAACGACGACGAAGACGGCGCGGTGCATGCCCCCGAGGAAAACAATTTAGCTCAATCAACATTTCTAGGCGAATCCCGGGCGTCGTCTAATTAAACCGCTGTCCCGCGCGAGGATAAAGTCGGAGGTTATCGCCACCGTCTCGTATCTGATCCCCTAGGCCGGGCTTAATACAACTGCGTTTTCACTTCGAGTTGCGCCAAGTAAGAGGGGGATACGTACGTGTATCCTTCTTACATACATACATATATATATATATATATATACAATGGAACGGATGAGGAGAACTCGGGGAGTCTCATTTCCTGTCCGCGGGGGTCCCGCAGGGCATACATAATTAGCCCGGTTCGTCGGAAACGAAAGGAAGGGGCTTTCGTCTCCGCCGATCTTTCGCTTCTCCGTCTTTCTCCGTGAGATGCTGCGCTTCGATCGATTTCGAGTCTCGTCGAAGAATTGAATTTTGACGGCTTTGCGCGAATCAGTCGTCCGACGCGAACCTGACGTTGTCTGATGACTCGTCTGCGTTATTAATCTCGGGCCGCCGAATGATCGGCCAATTTCGGAGGGTCGTGAAACATCGAGGAAGCGGATCCGCGCCAATAAGTTGAGAGAGCGGCGCGATTTCCGGCGTGGAAACCGCCTCGGATTGTGCAGACGTCAAAGTCAATTGCAAGACGCACGCCGGTGAACGTGAATTAATCTCAATCGTCGGCGGGCCGACGTCGTGTCATTTATCATGACTCGTTACGAGCGGGGGAAGGCGCGAGGGCGAATACACACGGATTGATATGAAGTTAGCTACGGTAGCCTGTGTACGATTGCCTGACCGCCGCTCTATCAGTCAAAACGACGAGGGTCTGAAGAAGTGAGAACTAATTTTTAAAAATGCGTAGACACTCTCTCTGGAAGGAGAGCGGTGGAAAAAAAATGTGTATCATTCGTTTTTTTTTTTTTTTTTTTAATTTATTTATTTAATGTAATAAGGATTTATGATTTTTGCACGTGTTTCTGTGCATTCTTGAGTTGCACAGTGTATAGTAATATGTAGTATATATAGTATAGTAGTATGTGTCAGTTACTATATCCGGGCATATCGAGAATGCCGATATGATGTTTATGGATTTTGCGATGGCGTTGCTCTTGTTGCCGAATACCGGCGATTATTTTCCGATAGACAAATTCCGAAGCGGGAAGTGTTTATTAGAGATGCACATTCAGTGTTTAGTCAATATATCGTGCTGGCATACTACACGAGTATCGTACGGATGTTATCGTTGAGGGTCGAATTAATATTTACGGAAAAAATGTTCCTTGTTTTGGTTCACAAAGAATCCGCCGAATTTTTTTACAATAAATACATAACGATACAAAGAGTCGTTTACAGCTGAGAGAAGAGGTAAATATTAATTCCATTGTGACGATACGAAAAATTGTAGTTTAAGTAATTATATATTTCAAATATAAATTATAACAATAATTTTTATCGCAACTCGCAACTTTGAGATAGAATCGAAGAAAATCAGAAATTAATGTCAGAGAGTCAGAGACGTCTTATTTCACTCGCCCTATTGATGTTTGTGGAATGTCAGGCATCCGGTGATTGAATTCGGGAGAGAAAGAGAGAGCCTTCTCACAGGGTCGCGCACAGTTTGATAAATGTTGTCCGTCTCTCGCGATATGCCGGATAATATCTGTAAGGATCTGGCAAGAGAGAACACAGAGGATCGGCCCTTTTTGCCGGCGACGGCATCGTTTGTAATTCGAATCCATCGCCCTTCGCGCGAAGGAACCGGAGTTTCAACGCTTGTAGTACGTCAGCGAGGAATCTCCCGTCAGTAATTTATGGTCTCGCCACGTTCCCGAATTAAGTCCCCCATTTTTCCTCCTCTGCCCTTACGTTTGTTTGAATTAGATCGCGCCCTCGCTAAATTGACGTACATCGCGAACACGAAATTATATATATATATATTTTTTGAGACAGGAATTGATGTCGATATAATTTAGTGAGAGTTTCCTGTTAATTAAAGTATGCAGGACTGTCGACGCGATACTCGAGAAAATACTGCCTTACAATTGCAAGTATCCTTTTAAGATCGCGTTGCGTCTGAGGACACTCGTTACGAGAGAGAGAGTCGCGGAACCCCTTTCGCTTCGAATGTCACGGTCCTAAGGGTGGAATTTTCACTCCTGGACTCTCAGAAGCGCGCGCTAAGGATCATGTTACCGACCCTCCACGCAGATCCAGGTCGTTTATTATTTCGACTTGGACGAAATATCTACGAGGAAGCGACCCTTCTCGAGATGTACGTGGTATATACAGAGAGAAAATGTTGCGCGCCCTCCTACGAGATTAATCTCGTATGCGGAATTAAAACAAACTGTACTTTTTTCAGGCCGTTTAGTTTGATTCCGTAGCTGCGTTTTAACATATATCTGTTGATAATTTATCGTATACAAAGTAGACTGAAACTTTTTGACGGTGATTAAAATTTTCATGTCAGTTAGCGGCTTTGCGATATTTTCGTCTCGTTCGCCCGATGGGGTTATGATTGTAACAGTTTGTCGATCGGCGTTACGACGTTCGGGCTTTACGTTACTCGATAACGGGATAAACGCGCGAATAATTGGGGATTCGCGATTTAGGTAAAAAAAAAAAAAAAAAAAATGTTTACACGCCGCGACATGCGACGACGCGTCGCGATAAAAATTCATTGGCGTATGTGAATGCCGATGGCACGTGTGCATCGTTTATTAAAAAAGCTGTTGGACGGCCGGGCCGGATCGAAGAGAGCGCGCGGGGACATACCTTCGCCATTTTACAGAGGCCCTTTGTCGTGCCGAAATTACAATTGCTATCGTCATTATCGGATGCGTTATGCGCACGATGCGTTTGGGGTGGACGCGGAAATCCCACCCCATTGTTTGTCTCGCGTTTTGATCGAAAACGTCAAAGCGACCGAAAAAACATACATACGTCTCTCCGGAATGCGTCGACCGGAAAAATATGGCCGGGAGGAGAAGGATAGGTATCGAGAGCAATTCGAGAGAGAATACGATATATCGGGAGGATTCTCGCGAGGATCCGCGATCTACTTAATTTCGCGAAACGATCTAGAATTCGCGTAGAACCTACTCCTTCTCCTCGGCCTTCGAGGCAGCTCGCCCGCCTCCTTAATGAACTCCCGCTGTTCCGAAGCGGCCGTTTCTGAACATCGGAATAGGGAATCCCCGCGGAGTTCGTCATTACTGACGCAAAATTAAAGCTAAAAGATACAGAAGGGTCGTGCGCGCTTTCGGCGCGCGGCTTATTAGTTTTGCGCAAAGCGTGGGCGAACATCGAGGCCGTGACTCGCACGAGAGCTCGCGCGATTATTTATGAAGGAATTAATTATTGCGACGACGAATTTAATAGAAATGTTCGCCCTCTTGCTTCCTCCTTCGATTAACGAGGCTGTAATTTCGACTGGTGAATACGACGTGAATCCACTGTTTTCCTCGTCGGGAAAACCGTTTCCCTTTCTCTCTCGCGCACGAGAGATCGCGTGTGTGTGTGTGCCTGTGGGTCCGCGATCACTAATTATTCGGGTATCGTCGAGAGATCCGCGAGCGCGTACGAGCCGTATTACGCGCGCATAATGAAACCCGTATTAACGTATTCGCGCACGCGGATACACGCGAAAATGCGCGGCGGACGTAACCGTAGACACGGCGAACGTCGAGCGTAATATTCGACTAATTACAAATTTAATAACCCCGGGTTCGTTGCCGGTTATTGCGCGACGTCTAAATGAATCGACTCCGCGTCTCTTTCTATCCCACTCGGAGCCTTCCGTCTGACATTCTCCCCATTCGCTGTATATACTTTGCTTTCGAAGATGCTCGACGATTTTGTTGTCGGAAAAAGGGGGAAATGGAAAAGAGCAAAATACAACACAGCAAGCTCTGTCCTAATGGACTCGCGTTACCAATTAAAATTTAATTAGCATCGAAATTAAATTATAATTATTCGAATTATTGCGGTTTACCATTATTATGCTCAAGAGGGATATATATTTTTTTTTTTTCGTCATTTTATACTAGAGCTAAATTTTTTCAATTCTTATATACGCGACCATTCCGATTAAAGGCAAAGCGTACATATTTCCTCGATTCTTCCTCGTCGGGGAATCTTTACATTTTGCGGCTTGTGCGAGGCGCGCACATAAAGCCGCTCTCCGTTTCCCTTAACACCGCCGTAACTTATCGCTCGTAGACACAGTATTTCTCTCCGGCTCTTTGAAAGCATTTTCTCATTAAAAAATTAAGGGTGGAGAGGGGGAAAGGAGGAGACGGGCGAGAGTGAAAAGGAGCGAAGCGGTTGGGCTTGGGAGGGGCACCGAGTTCGCGGTGCAGAAACGAAGCATGGGGCTGAGACAGGAGGGTTTTGCGGCGGCGGGTAAAGGGGGCGGGGGCGAGGGTGGACGGAGGGGTCGGTAAGTGCTCTGCGGCTCCCAGATGCGCCCAATATTATGTTTAATGATATTAACTTCTTACTTAATGGTCCGCGGTTCGATTCGAGGTGCGAAAGAGGCGCCCCCTCCGGACCGCAAGCCGTAGAAGCCGGAAAAAATATACCCGGGAGAATAATTTGGCGAGTCGAGTGTACGAGAAGAGAGAAAGAGGAAACGGGCGAAAGGCAGAAAAAAAAAAAGAATGAGAGAGAAGGACAAAAAGCGAGATAAGAGAAGTATAGAGCGGTAAAAGAGCGCGATATATCGCACGTGAGACGCGTTTACTCTCTCTTTGGCTCTCTTTCTCTCAACTCCCTGCGATATAAATTTGCGACTACGCGGATGACCTTCGCTGTAAACCTCGCGATAAAAGCCATCGGCGGACGCGTCCCCCCTTTTTCTGCGGCGATGCTGCCGAGGGTCGCTCTCGCCCTCAACTCTTTACTCACGATTAAGGAATCCTGTTCCTTAGCCAAAGGGCTTGTATTACGGAACTCTCTTTTGTCACCCGAAAATTATTTTCTCTCTGCCGCGAAGTGGTATTATTTTCAGGAGTAGTCAAACGCTCGTTAAGCGATGACGGGGCTGGTAATTTTTAATTATTCTATATTAATCGTGGAAAAATCTTTCGCAAGGTCAATCGTATACTTTCTGCTTATCGATGTTAGGAAGAGCAATCTAAAATATAATTTTATAAGAAGCTTTTATACTTTGCTCGTTCTCCCGTTTACCCCCGACTTTATGACAGAAGCGACCCGCTCGCTTCTTAATGCGAACTGCGCGTGACATTGAGACAGAAATCTTCACGATTCCTGGTAAACCGCGATGGACCCCGGGGGCACGAGTGCCAAACAATATAAAGCCAAGATTAAGAGTTTCTCTAAAGCTCCGGCGCCGCATTAACGAGCGACTCGTAAAGCGGGATGAAATCGAAGTAAACTTTCAAGACGGAAAAAGCGCGGCGAAACACACTTTTCGAATTCGTTTATCGCTCCGTTTGTTTGCAGATATATATATTTTGTTTTGCAAATATACTCGAACAAATTTGATACCGACTTATCGTTAAGGACGCGGAAAGAAAGATTCTTCTTTATGGCGTCTTCGTGGCGGAATAAATAAACGCGGATGTCGCAGAGAGAACGTGGCGATTAAGAACGATACGTGGTGTACAATGATACGACCGAGAACCGTCGAGACCGATACTTATCTTCCTACGCGGATCCCTCGCGTCCAGCGACTAGAATAATTATTTAATTAATACCCTACGTAGAGTGTGCGGCGGAGTCCACCTCCGCTCGATTTAAATCCCCTCGGATTAATACCAAACCTTTCTTTTCTCTCTCCTTTTCTGTTACAGGCTCCGCGAGGAGAGAAACGACACCGAGAGAGCGCTGGCTTTGGACCACAAACCCAGGGACCTCAGCTCGCACAATGGTAAGGTTGCATAAGCAAACGGGTCTTAAATGTTTAATAGCGATTCTTTCGTTTTGGACAAAAATTACGTCAGATTTTTCGAGAGACATATCGACTCTTAATCAAATCATATCGAAATTTGAAACGTTTGCCTCGAAAGAATTAATATTCCATCGACGTTTTTCACGGGCTTATAATTTCCAATACCGTTTCTCGTATTCCTATACCTGTCTCGTCGCGACGACCTGTCACCTGATGACTTAAGTCGGTAACGCGAGATGCTTAATCGTCAGAAGAGTCGCCGGAGAACGGTCGATCGATGAGGATTCAAAGTCAAACGGCCCAGAAAGATTTTTTACCACGACAGTCCGGCGCGGTCCGACAGAGTCCGATCTCGTGATCGTCCTTTTCTGTATTTCTCTACCTTTCTTTCCATCTGGCTTGTGTTTGTCCGCGATCGAACCAAGAGGCGTCCAGGGCGTTTAGGATCCCGGAGATTAAGTCCGATATCGGGTTACGCCCCAGCACGGTCCTTATATATATACCTCTCTTTCCGATTCCGTATAATATTATAATCCGTCTCTGATGGAATCCGTCCTTCTCTTTTCCCCTTCATCTTCCGCGATAAACACATCTACGCCAAAGACGCCGCGTTTCAGGACGCTTTTACTATATACGTTTCGCATTCTCGAATCTGTCACGTAACGTCGATTAGTCGATTGATCATAAATTTGCATATCTTCATTTATACGCATACACACGTTTGCGCGCGCGTTCGAAGGAGAGAGAGAGGAAGCTTTGGTTGCCGAGATTCCAGCCTCCAGCAGCCGGAGCGTGTAGGAGTCAATTTAACGTAAAAGATGTACGATTCATTAGATCGCGCGCGTTGGGAAGAGAAAACCGCGACCCCTCTCTTTCAACGGCCAACGAGATACATGGCGCTCCAGGGCGCGTACGTGTGTGAACGGCCGAGGCGAGGAGCTGGTCTTTACTGCTGTATACACATACACACCACACACATATACGTACCCCGTGAGATCACGAGTGGCCCGAAGCAATGCGTCAGCGCCGACGACCGTTGCCCAAACAGTATCTATCTATGTCAGGATTAAAATACTAGGATATCAAATACGCGCGCGCGTTCGCTTCGGAGGCGATCGGAGGAAGGAAAAAGGGATGCGCGCGGAAAGAGAAAGAGGTGGTCGCTCGTCGTATACAAGGGGGATGGGAGATTCGGAAAGTGGATAGTCCGCTTGTTCTCGTCTAAACGGGGATGCGCGGTGGCAAATAAAATCCATCAACTTGTCAGTCCGGTCGATGCCATGGAGGCGCATCTCGTTCTTCGTGACCGAACGTTCCACGGGAAAGATTGACGTCGCTTTCCAGCGTTATCGCGCCGGATAGATATATATACGTGGACACAATGTCAATGCGAGGCTGATATCGATTCTGCGCGATATTGGATAGATAGATATATAGTAATATATCTAATCGAATAAATTTGATTAATTTCAGGCTCCTCAAACGGTCACAGCCCGGTTCTAAATCTCTCCAAAACAGCGGGAAGCGGAAGCGTGGGCGAGCAATCCGGAAGCGAGGCGGGCGCGTCGCACCATTCTCAAGACGACGAGGAGGAGGACGATAATCTATCGGAGGACCTCGACGATGACAACGAAAAGGACGAAGGTACGTTTTTAATTTTATTCGCCAAGCGAGACAGCGACGATGCTTGGTATCTCTGATGGGTCCGACGAAAGATGTGCCTCGCGATCAATTAAAACGCGTTCTCTCGCCTTTGACGAAAGTCCGAAAGGCGACGATTTCGACTCGAAAGAACGGAAAAGGAAAGAAAAAGAGGTAGAGAGCGGATTCGTGCTCGTGAAATAATTATATCGATTTTGCCGGACACGCCGCGTTTAAAGACGAGTTCTTCTAGACGGCTGGCGGGTCAGGCCCTCTCATCCATCATCTCTACCGAGAGAGCGCGAGGGACGCTTCGGGATTCGTCTTCCATCGTGCCCTGAGAAACACGCCGCAGCGGTTGCCAAGTTGCATGTAAATCGGGCCGATTCTTAATTGCCTGAAATTAGCGCGAGAAAGTAATATTTAATATAGAAGGATTATAAATGTAATTATTACTTTCGAATAGAATATTTATCGAATACGTCGCGTTTTCCGCGCGTCTCGTTCTTCTTCAGCAACGTTCTCCGAAATGCGCGGTATCCGCGCGAGAAGCGTCACTGTCGGCGCAAAGCGATCATTAGACTCGCATCTTTGGTATTTAGTTTCATTTTTTCGAATGAAAGATGGATCGAGAGATAGAATCTCCGTCCGAGCTTTGTCCCACCTTGCCTTGTTCCGGCGTTCCGAGCTCACCGAAGCATCATAATCGTTTTGATTTCTAATCGACTCGACCATTGTCGCGCCGGCATGTTAATTGGGCCGGGCCAATTAATGAATCCGAAGGATCGCTTGTAAAATCGCGTATCCCCCATAGCCGTGGAACCATTTCACGATACGTGAGATCGGTTCCACGAACGCGTTTCCTGCGGAAAAGAAAGAGAAGGGAACATTCGAGAGAGGACGCGCGTTCGATCATCCCGCGTTGTCTTAATTAATTTTGTTTCTTCTCTCAAGGGCTGCGATTTAATGCACCGAGCGGTCGAATCGTTAAGACATTCGCGGGGTCCGGTGATGATTTATGGTCGAATCGGGACATTTCGTTTTGGAGTCGTACAAATTCACAGAAAGCATAAGATTATTCGCTCTTCATGCTGCGACGTGACAAGCGGAATTGGAAAACATCGCCGCGCAAAATTAGGGGATCCCCCCAAAATTAGTGGGCCCCTTCAATTCCACGAAAGGCCAAAAGGCACGCGAGTTAGACATATAAATTCTGGCGCAATCCGTGTACGACGAGGAGGAGCGGGATCAAATCTCTGTGTCTCGCAGCGTGTCGGATGATCTAAGTAGAATCCCATCGAACGCCCGTGGGAGTGTACACGCTCGTGGAATGCAGTTCTGATTTAATGAGACGCGAGTCACTATCTCCTATCTCCCGCTCTTATTCTCGGAATCGCGTTTACCGCAATTTCTCTTCGATTTTCTGCAACTGGTAATCCTCGATCCAGCCCGACCGTCGAGACAAATTGTTCCTCTCTCGAGTCTTGAGCGATACGTCTCGACGACTTATGTTTGCGGATAATTCTTCCGCTTACCGCTTCTTTTTTCATCGCGGTGGTCCCGTCGCGTTGCCGTCGAGAGGAAGAGATTCTAAAGGCGAAGAAACAAACTTACGCGTCTTTATGGCAAAAAGATTCCGAGAGACTCGTTCTCTTTCTCTCCCGATAATTGTAATGGGCCGCGGCGGAAGATATAGGCGCGCTCGGGATGAAGGCACCGAGAAAAAGGAGAGGAAATAAGGATCGCGGGATTTTAAATGGACGGGGAGAACGAAGACGCCGGCCAACACCGAGGACGCGCGCCGAGCATTAAATCGGTCAATGGCAATAAGTAACCGCGATTGCCGAGTGGCGTTGTAGGTGCGCGCAGATAATTAAAAGACGATACAATAAACCACGTATCGCCAGCCGTAAAGCAGCCGGGTCCAAGGTGCGGGCCGGTCTGTTCCGCGAGCGATCACTTAAGTCTGGAGAACCCACGCAGACATCTTGTCTCACCGCCACTCTCTCTCTCTCTCTCTCTCTTCGGCAATAACCATAAGGCATCCTTTATTCAATGGCCGGGTGTCAATGTTGCAAGTAGAGCGTGTTTCCATGAAGCGTCCGGCGCATCATCCAGGGTGGTCCAGGTTAATCTATTCTCTGTTATAAAAAAAACATGTACGTATAAATCTGTAATTACTTAGAGTAACGTGATTAAAAACATGTAGACATTACGTCTTAGCTTGTAAAGAATAAGAGCTGTAAATTATATTGCAAAATCATCGATAAGGATTTGGTTGTGTTCCCCTCGATATTTCATAGCGAGATGCTGAACAGCCGGTCGGTCGAGACGCGACTAATCGTCCGAGGAATGCCGTGTAGCGTTCAATCCGTGAATTTAATTCGCCCGCGTTGACGTTAAATCAAAAAGTGGCGAAGGGTAACAAGTAGTCGTCGCGAGATTACGACTTCGAGACACGCACGCGATATAAGTCTCGGGAGAGGCCCCTCCTTTACATCGGGCGTTGTTCGACGTTCGTTACGTTCGTTGTGGCGAATTTATCATTGACGTTTTGCTCTCGACAACGCGGAGCTATTTATTTATCGCCGACGAGGATTCTGCGGAAGTGAGATGGAAATATTACTTTTCAGATTTGTCAGACGTGCCGGAGAATCTGCCGTTGCCGGCACCGGGCTCGGAAAGTCCACCCCAGGCCCTCAACTACTCGCAGATAGCCTCGGCGGCGGTCGCCGTGTCTCAGAGCGCCCAGGATCCCTCGGTCTCGAGTACGGAGACCCTGCTGAGGAATATCCAGGGCCTGCTCAAGGTCGCGGCCGACAACGCGAGGCAGCAGGAGAGGCAAATCAACTACGAGAAAGGTCAGTGGCAAGGCTTTCTTAAGACACTCGAGGGCGCTCTCCACAATTTCATTATCTTCCAGCTCTCCCAGAACCACATTAAGAGGCATTAGTCCCTGTCCCATCTTCCTCGCCTCTCCGCGCTTCTTGCTCTTTATCTCGCTCTCTATTTCGCAGCCTCATCTATACCGCATCCCTTCCCTGTCCCTCAACTTTTGTCTCGCTTGCATCGCGTTAAGATGGCGAATACGCGAAATGGAGATGGTAATGTGCGTGTGGTCGGGGAGGGAGAGCTGGACGAATATCGTAAGACAAAAATGCGAATGATATATGGAATTTTGCTTTTTATCTCGAGGCAAACTTTAGCGTGTAATACGTACTCGACGCTTTCCTTCGCGCACAAAGTATTTTAATATGCGTGCGCTAAGCTGCGTATAACATAGGATGTAGTAATTCGACATGCATATTATTACTGCGAAATTCTGAAATCAATAAAACGACCCTTTGTGAGTGGCGTCTCGAAAGTGATTCTTGTAAATATTTTGCGCAAGAAGCGACGTGACCTTCCACCGATGAAATATCGCTCGTAAAAAAAAAAAAAAAAAATAATAAAAATGAAAACACTGTGTTTGGCGCGACGAGAAGATGTCGTTCGCGAGCGACTCGGAGGATAAATTTAAATGTCGTTGTCGCGTAGATAGAGTCTGTACTGCAGATTACGATGAGAACGTAGGCAAGACCCATTAAGAACGAGTCGGTGTGCGGCGCGAGATGACGTGCAGCATACGACTTCTTTCTCATTAACGGCGCGTGATAAATAACGCCGGCGTTATTATTAAATATCCTCGTCGCGAGAGAGATCGTCTCGGAACGCTTCGCACGAAAAAAAAGGGAGGGATCGACGCAAGAAATGGCACAAAGTAGTCGTCTCTCGCGCGTTGAGGTTTCTTCGGCATCGAGATGGAATTAATATTATATTACTCTATGATAAAACAGAGATTTTGATGTAAATTCTCGAGTCATTCATTCGATATCGATCGAAAAGTATATATCGTTAATCAGTTTAATTGCGATGACATTTGACAAAAAAATCGTATTATGATTGAAAAGATGATAACGCGCAATCGACAATGTATCTCTTATATGTCATTAGATGTAAACGAGTTGCCATTATAGTCGCTAATTGTTAATACTAATAGTATGCGATAATTCTATTGTCTAAGCTTTGTTGCGAAACGCAAGGGACGGGGTGCATCGCCGATAATCGCTGATTCACCAAGAGTCTCGTAGATGCAATTATGAAGAAAAAGGAATGTACGAATAAAAAGCGCTACGTAAAACGATATACACAACGCAAAGTTGATTTCATAGCCGAGCGATCGCAGTTTCTCGACGTATATATTATATTGTGCGCCAAGAGAGCGGAAAGAACATGCTCGAGATATTTTTTACGTAAAATTCAATTCTCGCGGCAATTTCGAACTGTCATCGATCGACTATATTTTCACTCTTATTTTCGCAACATGAATTAACGTTAAATTATCTGCATACATCTAGAATCTCTGGGACATAAACGTCTCGTCTAAAGCGTATAACTATAAACGTATATTGAGTGTAAATGACATTTAGCGTTTCTCTAAACACACGTACACATTTCCTTTTTAAAATTATAATCCTTTTAACACTTTATACGCTATATCGCGGATGCGGAATAAAATTGCCACATTTAGCGCCGGATGTAGTCTCCGGATTCCGTGCGCGAAGCACATCGGTGACTCTCGGAGAGGTCGACCGAGAAAGACTAACCAACGCCGATGTCGTCGTCGTCGCCGCAATCTTCGGCGGACCGGGCGGGCTCTCAATGTACAAGCGTTCCTTATCTGCGTTTTCGCAGGTTTTAAGAGGCGAATCCCCATAAACCCGCGTCCGCTATCCGGTCGGAGTCGCGCGTCCCACAACGGCGCGTTTAATAAATTCCGCGCGAAAGGTGACCACG
This sequence comes from Nylanderia fulva, assembly GCF_048542155.1. Classification (NCBI taxonomy): domain Eukaryota; kingdom Metazoa; phylum Arthropoda; class Insecta; order Hymenoptera; family Formicidae; genus Nylanderia; species Nylanderia fulva. The sequence goes on from NW_028190293.1 coordinate 1,932,795, forward strand.
GGACTTTAATTACCCATTAGCCGATACAAAGTGTCATTTTCAGGATCGTTAACTAATGCGTTTGCCGGCATTAACGTTAGGAATGCGCCGGGCATCGCGACCACGGCATTGACGGCGCTTAAGACGGCAGCTTCCCATATAGTTGCACGTGTGCGTCGATTCGCAGGGGATGAGGGAGTAGATTCCCCAGGGAAAAGAGAGATCTGAAAAAAAAAACGACGCGCGCTTCCCATGGCTAGTGGCCCCCAGCCTCGCGACTTAACGAACAGTCTTCGACGATTGTGCCTTTTTTCCTGTTCCGAAATGCACGAACACGATTCACTTGCATAATTCGTGCCTTGCTTTTGGCAACATTCCACTAACGACGTCGTGGATTCCTATTAATTCCCATTAAATCGCGCAACACTTGTGAGCAAGTAGTAAAGACCGAAAAACTCCTCAATATTATGACATGAGTTGGTGCATCTCTTTGATTTCCGAGATTAAATATATTATTAATGTCTTTCACCAAGATGTTTCAAGCATATTATTTGAACCGGTAGTTCATTGATCGCGCAATATCACCATAGGGAGATCTCCCTTCGGCTGGATAAGCGCGCGGACTTTAATAAGAAGGGACGCGCCCGATCGGGCGGCCTAAAAGAATCGGCTCTCGCGGACACGTGAACGTTAACGAGTTCATTTGGCGCGCGTTGTGACGTTAAGCTCGGAATGTGCGGCGGTTATTGCTGGTCGGCTTAACGGATTCCGCGTCGTAGAGATCTCCAGCGCGAGTCGATCGACAGGAGAGATGAGAAAAGGGTGAGAGAGGGGGCCGATAAAGGGCGCTGCTGCGGTACAGAGGAAGGGAAGAAAAAAGAACCAACGACGACGACGACGACGACGACAGAGACGACGACGGAGAAACGGGGACGATGCGGGACCGGGAGGGAAGTAATCGGAAAGAGAGTAAGAGAGGTCCGATTTAATACTCGAACGAGCAGCTCGTTTTACACCAGATGGTTTTACATACAGCCACTATCGTGTTACCAACCTTCGGCCGTATGGGTGCATTCGTATCTCCGTTGGCACGAGGAGATCCGGGCGCCTTCGTACGCGCTCGCACGCTCTTGCACACCTACACACACGAATGCACTTATGTATACGTACATGCATCGCGTTTGCTCGTCGGTTTCAAGCCAACCCGGTGGAGATGAGGGAATATTGTCGATATTACTCGTTCCTCTCTCTTTTTTTTTTTTTTTTTTTTTTTTTTTATTAGCGAGTCTCTAACGCGACCAGATTGCTCCTACCGTAGAGACGGGACTGAGGATTGTCGTCGTTGTTGCCCTAAAAAGAGCGACATACTATCGTCGCGCTCTCGCAAGCGTGTCGAAGAGATCTGAGAGCGTTTATTTATCCTCTCCACTCGACTCGAGTTTCGTAAACGCGCTGATGCACTGGGAGATTTTTATATGCATGCGACACGGAGAACCAGCGCGAACACACGCTCCGAAGATCGCGACGATCTCATTACGAAGACGCTCGTCCGAGCGTTACGCGTTATGCGTTTAATGTCGGCGGAATAACACGAGATTGAATGCTCGATTGAATAGGCTCGAAGGCAATCACATGCAGATATAATTTTCCAGATGAATGATTAAAAAAGGATCGTAAAAAGACCATTGATTTAATATCTCTCTCTCTCTCTCTCTCTCTCTCTCTCTCTCTCTCTCTCTCTCTCTCTCTTTGCGGCTTTTGAGATCGTATTCCAGGATTTTTGTTAGAGTTAAGTACAGTCAAGTGTGTGCGTCAATAGAACTATCTTATGATAGTTTAACGCGTTGTTTTTCTCAACTGAGGAAGGATAAGACAATCCACCTTATCAAGGATGCGCGCTATTCTCATTTATCGTTCAAATATTTGCTCGTTACGGACAAGGCGAGTACACTCTCGGAGCCAAGAGAAAGAGAGAGAGAGAGGGCCGGTAAGTTACATGCCGCACGAAGGACAATATGAACCTGGCCAGAGATCCTGGCGAGGAGCCAGCTAGCGCTGCGGCTGCTATCTTCGATCCTCGACGAGATAAGGGAAGCGTAGGAGCGGGATTATGTGTGTCCGGGCCCCACCGGTCCCCGGTTAAAGGGCTCCTCTTGGGAGCGCGGAATATAAAGAGGGGATTGAGTTGTAGCCGCGAGTGGAGGATCTTATGTAGATTCCTTGTAGATCGTGCACCCGATTCGATCGCGATCGGTTCTGCGTCCGGTACCGAGTTAATTAAAATTGTAGGAGCCCCACAACGTCTCTTTCTCCTTCTCCGTCTCTTTCTTTCTTCCTTCTCGAAACTCTTCCTCTGCCATTGCCCTTTGTCCACCCTATTCTTTGCCATTTTCCTCGTTTGCCGCGAGCGTAACGTCTTTCTTTTTCTTTTTTTTTCCCTCCATCTCCCTCTCTGCTTCAGCCTGGCTCCACGGAGGCTGCTCAGCGGCTGGCACAACCGCGCCTCGCTACATAAAATCCTACGATTTTTGGCCGTCGCTGCTTGGGAGGCTCCGCTCACGTGAAATCCTATTACCGCGAGCGACGGTGCGGCACGGTGGAGATGCAGGATGCGATCGCTCGTATCCTATACCACAGGGCTATCGAGTAGGTATCCGCGTTACGAATGAAACGCCGCTGTCGTGGTACATAGAGATACAAACGAGACGAGATCGTTTTCCGCGCTGATGGGAACTGCATCGCAATCGAGAGCCATTACAGTCACGCAACCAATGTCGTCAATCATAAATCCATCTGATTACCGATATTGCCTTGAGCTTTAAAATACCAGAAAGCAAAGAGTTAAGAGCTGTAGAAAAATTGCGTGTCGTTTATTTTTTTTTAATTTATAATCTTATCCTTAGACACCGCGTGTTGAATATTAAATGTACGATGTATACATTTGCGCGTGTTTCTCTCTATTGTGAATTCTTTCGATAGGTGTCTCTTCATCCCCGACAAGACAGGGATGGCGAGCGTAAATATTTTCAAGTGCAAACAGAAATATTGATACAAACGTTCACCGGACGTCCACCTACCGTGGTGCATTCGAGATGTTCGAGCCGGTGGTTGCCTCCTCTCGGCTCTCGCGGTTGAATGCAGACTGATTGATTTATGCTTAACCCTGCCAACCGACGACCCTCTTACCCTCCTCTCTTCCTCGGAGGGATACGTTAGCTTAACCGAAGCTATCTCTATATCGCACGGCGAGCAACCATTATCGCGCAAACTATGTACGCATACGTGTATCAGCGGCACGCTTGTTTTTTTTCCTCTCTTCATACTTTTTTTTTTTCATCCCCCTCTATCTCTCACTCTCGCTTTTCATCTCTCCTCATCTTATATGAGAATCAATAAGCGTTCGAGTATTCTCGCTGGATACTTATCTTTTTTTTCCGGAACGTTACAAAATTAATTTTAATTAATTAATAAAACTTTTTTTTTCTGTAAATGATTGTCGTGTTGCGAACATAAATTGAGAAGCGCGAAAAATGGCTACGCAGTTCGATGAAGCTGGGAACTGTTGTTTTATAGCATCTACGTCATTTCGCATCTCGGCGACTTTTATTAGTGTCGACTGTTTGCTTTAATTAACGCCGGATTGTCTTAGATTTAATTAAGAATGAATTCGATTTATTGACCTTCCTCGTGTACAATCCTCTCTCGTGCACGGCGCTTGTTGGGGAATCGTTATATGGTGGCGCTTAAACAGGCACCTTTATTGCCGCGTAAGAGAAACAAGGAGAGAGCTGCGCGCTTTGCTGATCTTCTCTCGGATAAAACACGAGAGGAAGATGAAAAACAAGAGGAGCACTCGCTCGTCATTGTGCTGTGCACGCGTAGTAAACAATTTAGTTTTCAAATTTTAAATACACCACGACGGCGCGGCGTAAAAGATGCTGCCGAGAGGAAGCTCGGAAGGTAAAGAATCGGAGAACCTCGCTCTCTGGAGTCATTAAATATTTTCTGCATGCTGTATGCTTTACGTGTATTATACATATATATATATATATATATTTACACGCGTATCCGAGAAGAACGTACGATGCCAGGCCAGAACAACTTCCTTTGCATACATCAATTACGTCTCTCGCGGTTCCCATTATTAGCCGTCTATAATTTATTACTTTCCACCTTACTAAGCATAATAGTTCCCATGCTATTCTTCGTACAACCGCCGCTATAGCGATGGCGTTACTCTTTCTAATATATATATATATGTATATATAATTTAACAGAAGGCCCCGTATACACAAATGCGGCCACAATCTCTGCATACATGTCTATGATGAGCTCAGGGAAGAGTTGACCTCTGACTTTGAGACAATCGTTAAGATAGCGCATTAATAGACTCGACTACAAATATTTAATTACCTTTGGAGCGAAACCGAGAGATGTTTTTGTCGAGGATTCGCGAGAGAGTGCAAAAGGTGAAAAAAGAAAAAAACCAGAAAGAGAAAACGACGAGAGGGAACATTATTTCAAATTCATCGACGAAATCGTAACTTTCGCCCCTTCTCATTCTGCATTCGCTTTAACTCTCACTTGACCGGGCGGTAATAGAACTGACAAGGAGGATGCCGCTTCTTGTTGCGTCCGACTCGATCGTGTATGCTTTTTGGGGTATCCTCGGAACTATCCTCCCGGTGCGCGCGACACGAGCCTCCACATCTCCGCTTATAACTCAGAAGCCTGGCCTTAACATGGACTACAAATTGTCGAAGAAAGGCCACGACCGTTTATCACACCCTTATCCCTTTACGTGTTTTTAATCCATTATCAATTATAAATTAATTTTACAAGATCAGTAGCGCGTTTCATCATATTTTTTACCTCATTACATTATAATGAATCTGATTGCACGGAGCAATTGTCTAAAAAAAATTAAACCTTTTCCGATAATGGGGACTTTGTTTCTCTATCAAAATCTCGCGAACTCTCGTTCCTGGGCGAGTTTGAACGCCGAGTTTCCAATGTTCGGAAAGGCATCTCTAATGAGACTTCTTGGTGCCCAGGTCGCGGTGGGCTCCGTTGTTATCCGTAAATCGACGAACGCACAAAGAACTGCGTACGCACATGTTTGTGGAATACGTGAGAAGCGAGAGGTATGCGCGAAAGATATCTCGTACAGGAGAGAGAGAGAGAGAGGAGAGGAAAGTACGAGTGTAAAAATCGCAAGAAACAATACAATGTCGCCAGTCGTGGATGTCGATGCGTTCCCACCCGCTCGAACCGGGGAACCTAAGCTGGAGAACGTGGTGGATTGTCAATTAAAGAAACAGGAGCAGGAAACCGTGCTCTGTATTCTCAGCATAAGCCACCGATGCAAAACGGAATCGAGAGAGAGAGAGAGAGAGAGAGAGAGAGAGCAGGGAAGGTGAAAACGGAGAATAAACGATTTGCGGTCTGAAACCGCTCCAGACAAGCCTGAAACGAGCGCGAGAGATACAGAAGATGCAGGAGGAGAAGGAGAAGAAGGTTGCAGCAAAGAAGCGAAGAGAAACGAAGAGAGGAAAGAATTTAAGAGAGAAGGGACCTAGGGCTAGTCGGGCTAATAAATTACGCTTAACACGGGGGGAACAACTAGTTGATTATTTATTTAATAATAAAAAGAGACCACGCACGGTTATTCCCCTCGTCTTTAGATCTGATCACGCACTTCTTCTTGGCGGAGTGTGAAAATAAGTTTCAATTTCGTCACGTTTATTTCATCTTTCGTATAACTTCGATATAACTTCATTTTAATGACGTCCTAAATAATACCAAGTCCGAGCAGATAGAACAAAGAGCTAGAAGTTCCTCTTCGATATGTGTTCATGGATCTATAATCTATAAATAACATTAATCGTTTCATCGAGAGGCATTAATTCGCGGAAAAAGATCGCATTGATTTTAACGAGCCGATTGGATCACCATGAGCGCGCCATGGTGAGTTATCAAACATTTTTTTCAATTCGCAATCTCGGAAGAGATCTCGCCTCGCGGGAGAGAAAGATACAACGATAAACCGCGACGAGCAAAGGTGTCACTTAAATTTTCGATTTAACGATCGCGAAGACATCGATCCCGGCGCTCGATTGTCACTTGGTCACCTTGCGTCTTACGAATTAAGTAACAAATGGCCGATTGTACGCGGAGGAAACGATCGAGAAGAGCCTTCCTGCGGAAAGAAATCTTTGTCTCCGGTAATTTCGCATCGACGACGATTATAAACCGAAAATTTACGGCATCTCTCGGAGTCCCGCGTTGAGGCTCGCAAAGAAGACCAGCTATACGATGGAGAGGATTCTTCCTCTCTCTTCCCTTTTTCTCTTCGTGTTTCCCTCCGTCTGGTCCGACGACTTTGTTTCACCGTGTGGTGGATTTTATCGCTGCCGGGGTATTTAAGTGTCATCGCGAGAAGAAAGAGAAGGCTCTCTTTCTCCGTAGGAGACAGAGAGCAGCCAGCAAGGTTTCTCCCTCGCGCGCCTTCCCTTCTCGGAATCGTGCCGATTTCGCGCGATAACGATCGAAATTAATTATGCTCTCGGTGGCGTAATTTCAGTATTAATTCCGCGGCGTACACGCACGCATCGCGCATTATCGCAATTTTCGTACGTATTCAGACGTAATCAGACAGGTCGCACGGGATCGCCGCGCGGCCGTTGATGATCAATTAATTCGCCGCGCTTTTCTGCGAAATTAAATTAAGACCGCTTCCGGATCGAGCTCGCGCGCGCGTCCGGATAAGATCTTTACCTGCGGGCTAAAAAAAATATTAATTATAAAGAAAAAACGTCGCGACGCGCCAATATCGATGTGGCGCGACGCTGAAAATAAAACGCGACTACGACGCGGAGGAAGACGACGAGGCGAGCTGGAGCATAGGATAAAAAGGAGAAACTTGACCTACCGCAGTTTTAACTACCGTTCAATTATACAGTTTGCTTTCGGGTCGTTGCGCGGTTGAATAAAGCGTGTAATTTACCGGCAATAAAAGGGCAGTAGTAACGGCCGCGCGTGAGAGAAGTACAAAGAGAGAAGAGGGAACATTGTATGTGTATATATATATATATATATATATATATATATATGTGTGTGTGTCGTTAACGACATCGTTTATTGCCGCGAGGAACGAATATTTTGTTACAGCTCGACGGCGCTCGCTCTTCGATTCGCGCTTAGAGAGCGAAGCTTCTCGCACGAAGCATGCGAGAGCACGCTTGATATTGCCGTCTACTTTTGATAAAAATATACAATATAAAAATGTGCGAGACAAGACAAAGAGAGAGGTAGCTTTTCGAGCGGTTTTTTTCAGATTATCGCGACACGAGAAAATGTCGTCGGACGCCTCCTCTTTTTCCACGCCGTGACGCGATAATTGGATTTCGAGACGACGCCTCCTCTCGTCAGCTAATGCGTATAATCGCGGATAACGCGTGCGGTAATCCGCGCCTACGACGCTAATTTTCTCGCGCGACATCAGCGAAGGATTAGACGCGGACTTGAGCGCGACGAGACAATAGAGAGAGAAAGAGAGACGTATATATGTATAGTGTTATATAGCTCTCTTCCGCGTCTCTTGATTTTATTTTTCTTCGTTTAGACACGTTTAATTATGATTTAATTAATTTTTTTCACACGAGTGCCTTCGACATTATCGCGGTTTGGCATTGAGAAACGTATCAGTTTCATCTTTAGCGAAGCAGCGCATTTATTCGAATCGGCTCGCTGACATATATAATTGACTGGTTGGTTCGGCCCGGCGCGTCCGAAAGAATATACAACTTCCGACTGTTCATGTTCTTAAAGATGGTATCGGCGCGTAGGTGCTGAGCCACTCGTTGATGTCTTATTACATCGGACGGTTATTTACGAGCGTACGCAGAAAGAAAGGTAAGAACGTGGAACGAGACGAAGAAACACCGCTGACCATCGTCGACCGTATATAGAGAGAACCAAATCCCTTCGACATTGGTTTCCTCGGCACGCGATGCAAAAAGATTATAATATATGTATATTGATTCTTATCATTTTTTCCTAGTGATTAATTTCTATTCCCGCGGAAAGAAGTACTTTATATTCATGATACTGCGATGGGGTAGTATAAACAATCTGATTGCGACATCCTAGCTTATTAATTTTACAGATTATCTATCCTTCTTCTTCTCCTTCTTCGTTATAATCGTATTTATATTGGAAAAATATGGCGATAAACAGATACAGTTTAACGTTGAATGTCGCGGTCCACGCGATATCAATAAAGTTAATAACGCGAAACTGCGATATAATTTGAAATTACACCTGCGCGTCGCATGTATAATGTACAGAGTCACTTTGAACGTCATACGTTGTATAGTTCGCGCGCGTTTATCGACATTTTAAGCGACGCATTCGCATCCGAAAGAGACGCTGCGCGAGGAAGAACCACCCTAGTGCGTTTTATTTCTCTCTCTCGCCGGCCCTGCACAACCTGTCGAGATAACGAGCGAACAGTTCTCCGCGCGACGCAACGACAATCTTAATGATAATTTTATACCGGGAATTATTGCCCGGTCATAATAAGCAGACACTTTTCCTCTCTCTCTATCCCTCTTGAATGGGGCGCACCTCGAAGCGTCGCGTCGTCTCCGTCTCGTGCTCATAATTCGAACGTGTTGCGAAGATGAAGATAGCCGGAGCGAATTCATTAAAACGATTGTTAATTACGGTCTCGAGTGACACGCGGGACGCGGGTGAAGGCCCGGGGGGAAAGAAACAGGGCAGCTGCCGCCGAGGTGAGGTGAGGTGGGTCCCGCGATTTTACAACTCGTGCCGTTTCCGGCGCACGCGATACGCCAGCACGCGTAAATTGCCGGACGAGCCTGCGTGAAATCAATAAAACCGAAGGAGTCGCTCTTTTCGGGTTCCTCCCGTCAAAAATGTCGAAGCTTTCGTCAAAAAATCGCGCCGATCTGATTAACTCGATAATTAAGTGGCGCGGAAGAAAATGCAAGGTGCTGTCGTTAAGGGATTATATTATTATTCGATAAACTGTGTGAAAGAAATCTCTCTCTTTCTTTCCTTTCTCGTTCCCACCGAGCCACCCAAGATTTTACGATCGCGAGCCATTAATGTCTCGCATAGCATGCACACGCGCGGACAGACAGTCGTAATAATGATGAAGATCCAGCTACATGGTGGCGAATAATCTCTCGTTGTAGAGAGGAGCAAAAGGTGAACATGAAAATGGCCAGTGGCGGATTGCGCTGGTCTGAGAAACATTTCCTTCGTCTTTCATTCTCTCGCAACTTTGTCGATTTAGCTTGAGAATCGGTAATGTTTGCGGTTGCCGATGCGGAAAAATTGAAAATATACATGTATATGTTGCTTGAGATTGTTTCTAAAGGAATCCTTTTTCATTCTTACTCACGCTCCCCTGCCAAATTATATCCCTGTCGAATTTTCAAAGACAAACTACTCATGAAATATTATCACACGCTAAATTATTCAAGCGACCAGCTCTTGTTACAGTTCGTAACTAAACACTCATTGGCCTTATCGGTCTTAATATCAGCACGGTTCTTGGATCGAGAAAGTTTGAAGTCCTTGTTCGCGTGTAACTCGAATACGCAATAATTCCGGCGGCTCTATCTTTGAAGGAGGGCGAGAATGGGATTATCTCGAAACGCGAAAACGCTCTTCGGCATATCTTGGCGCGAGAGAGTTTGGGCGGACAAAACTTTAAGCATCGAGTCGATATGTCGTACTCACGACGAGATATCGATTGTCTCGAAGAGTTAATGGAAATCATTTAGATTTTTTGTACCGTCTCGATAGATTTGCAGACTATATTTTTATTTTTTTATTTTTATCGATAGAAAATTTAAGGAATTAAATTTGTAAATTTAAATAGAGTAGTAAACGATACGTTACTAATAACATCATTATTATTTTATTGAAAATTACATATCAGCGGACATGTGAGGAAAAACTAAGATTCTCTTCTCCATTTCAAAAACTACGTAGTGAATAATAAAATAAATTTTCTTCATTCACACACACATACATTATTATTTATCGCGTACAATCGCGCGACTTGATAAGTCAATGCACTTTGAAGAAAATTCTGTGATAAATCAATCGATGAATTAAAAAGGAAGATATACCTCGACACATTTTACGAGGATAATCTTCCTTTGAACGATTCTCGGGAAGCAATAAATCGAGAGGTAAAACGCGATTTGCCCGGCGTTGATTCGCCGCGTTCGTGCGAAAATAATCGGCGAAGGAGAAGGCGCCTCTTCTCTCCGCATTCTCGATAGGACGAGACAGGAACCTTTCGATAATCTGCCAATGAAGCTGTGGGCAAGAAACCCGACGCCACCTACGTGCGCCGGCAGTTTTAGTGCGTACACCGAACTCGAAGAGAACTAGCTCCGCTGCGGATCTAATCCTATTTTCGTTAGATCCGTTAATGGTTAATGGGAGGCAAAGTGGTCAGCGACCGGAACAAGGGCTAAGTCCGTCTTAAATCCCGTAGGAGGAGGGAAACCCTTGTAGCCCTTAGCCAAGGACCGTAATCCGCATGGGATAACTGTTGGCTGCGCTGTTGCTTCGCCGAGTCAAACTGTGCCGAGTGCGCGAGAAAGTTTTAATTATTATCGACAACCCGGTATTCTCTCTGCATTCCGAGCGACGAGATACGCTTATATCGCGAGAAACTCGGAGATGGAATAGTTTACACGCGCGCGTTAATCCTCCACAATTGGTGGAGCGGTACTCGGTTCTCGCGAACGCGCGCTTCCATGCGAAATTTAATTAAGCTACTAATTACAACGAGAGATCTGAAATTCGCCCGTAACGTATTATTCGCGCGCGAAAGATCGCGAAGGATATCGCGCGTTGGAGTATCGGACAATTCAAGTTCAGCGGAAGGACTCATGCCCGGAGGACATGACTAATTCGCCGAGTATATACTTAATCATTATTCGACTGTAATATGTGCAAGGGTAGAAACAACAATATCCTCCTTTCCCGCGGCGTTTCGCTTCGCGCGGCGAATCTTCTCCCGTATAGGCAAATATCGGGATCAAGGAGGATTAGAATTTGGATTTGCGAAATTTATGAAATTCGGCCTTCGAGTCCCTTTGAGAAATACGATCGTCACTCGTTCGTTATCGTGTAAACTTTTCCTCGACGAAACTTCTCGAAGGACTCTACTCTCTTCGGCGTAAGGGAGACGCAAGTATAGCCGAGGATACACCGCAATGCAAATAAGAGAATACCAGACGCGCGATCCCCGAGGCTGTAAATTACCGAAATAATCCGGCGGTTAATTCCTACCCGCGCTTTATTACTGCTCTTGATCCGTTAAAATTAAATTCATAAATACCCGCCAATCTCGAGATCCCTTTCCCTCTCCCTATTCGTCTTCCTCGTTCGTAAATATTTCCACGCCGTCATTCACGCGTGGAAGGTCGTCGTCGCGCCTACACGACAGGTTGGATGTTTCGAGCGCAGGTCGAAAAGAAAAGGCTGATGCTTCGTAGGCGTGCAGCTAGACGCTCGTATATACGAAGGAGAGTGAGTTGTATAACACGAAAACTACATTATACTATTCAAACGATTGCAGGCCGCGCCGGGCAAGTTGACATTGTTGTTTCTGAGGGTCGCCCGAGGGCCCTGCGAATATCTTAGCGAATATCGTAGGATACGTACAGCTATGTATACGTGATATATTATATATATATATACATATATATATATATATATATATATATATATATAAAATATATTATATTATATTATAAATATTGTATTATATATTATATATAATACCTATACATATTCACGCGTGGATTGGTGCATGTATCTTTGATATGTGTATATACATAACATTTGTGTGTGTGTATATATACGTGTGTATACACCGTGTATAAGCCCTCAGGGCTTGTGAACGCTACGCCGCAGCCTCTCTCTCTCTCTCTCGCTCTCGTCTTCCTGCGACCGTATATACTAATCAATAACCATGAATCGCTCCGGTAACAGTGCCATGCACGTTCCGTTGCACCGTTATTGTTACTACGCGAGTGCTCGCGCCACCGTGAAAATTATTATCGCCTAGGTCCGCTCGCGATATCGTCCGCCATCCGGCGAGAAACTCGTAAATCGTGACGAGCGAAGCTCTAGGAAATCTGGCATCCGCCAGGTAGCATCATCGAATCATGGCACGTGAGAAATAAAGAAAAAAAAAGTGCGCGCGTAAAAAAATTTATGCGACAGGATGACAAAAGTATTCCATTTAGCCGCGGAAAAATATTGAAATGACATTACAATTTTGTTAAATGTTAATTATATTTTTTATTAACTTTTCTAATCCTGTACGCGTTATATCTACATGTTTTTGCATAATTTGGTTATTAAGAAGGATGATCAATCAGCATCAATTAGCATAGAAATGTAATACTAATGTAAAATATATATGCGTTCGCTGCATATATTTCTCCGTACGTCAGACTTGGAAACGAAATTGACCGACGGACAGTTCTCGTCATTAATTACCATCTATCTGTCGAGGTTAAAGCGATCTCGCCCGCAGCGGTTGGAAGAAGCGCGCACACACGATCCCAGAATTCTGTTTCGCAAGCGCGTCTCTGAACACGGCCGCTAAAATTAAAGATATAATTCTCGGTTTATGAGCCGGGTCGCGATTAGGGCTCGTCTAATTGACATAAGAATGATAGAAGGGCCTTTAGAAGCTGCGCGGTATCATTTCCTTACGAGAAAAGCGTAAAGCGCTTTTCACCACGGCTAATATTAATCCCTGCAATTTTAATGCTCACGACCCCGCAGCCAAATTTCAATAAGGTCTCTCCTCCCTCGAGCACGGGCGCCGAGCTCGCATAATTGATTTCCAGTTTTTTTCTCCATCGCGACAAACTTTTCCAGCCGCCCCTCTGTGTCCGCGAGATTCGCGTCTCGAGAAGAAAAATGTGTAAAATCGGCGAAAATATATTTCGCAGAAGGTGCGTAGTGTCTGTTTCTTGCTAGGAAACATTTAAAAAAAATCAGGCTATAATATGATCTCAAACTCGTTAGATATATTCCGAAGCAAATTGATTGAAAAGGACAATTGCGTGAAAAAAAAAAAAATGATGAAAGCTTTTCTCTGGTCTTCTCCCAAGCATCATGAAAGAAACGGAGGCAATACTCTGGACAAGGACGTTCGTCGCCGCGCAGATTCGAAAGGCGTTTTCGCGAGTGAGAGAAAGATGAGCGAGCGCGAGCTGGGTAATCGTTAAAGCATTTCGGAATCAAGTCGATCCGGAATAAGCCTCGGGGTGGATGCAAGGGCTGGTGTTTCGTCGACGACGATCTCTAATAAAGTTCAATTATCCCCGGAAACGTTTGAGAGAATGTAGAAGATACGGGAAAGGGGGTACCAGAGCCGTCGAGAGAAAGAGAAACCGGGAGAGATGATAATCTAAACGATCGCAAAGTGGGCTGCAGAAACGCGCCGAAATTGGCAATAACAGGGTGGCGAGGGGGAAGGAGGGAAAACGGGGGAAACACAGCGCGCGGCGTATATACCACGGGGCCCCGGCGCGAACTTCCTATTCTGGTTAGCATTCAAATTGAATCTTCGTGGCGGCCGGTCGTGAAGAGTTACCGCCGTTAATGGACCTCGCAAACGCTCTCAAATTGCTGGCAGACTGCTGAGACGACGCGGCCCTACCTAATCTACCGGCTTGATTCTCCGTCAGGTCTCTCTCTATCTCTCTCGTCTCGTTCCGGCCTGGACGTATGTCGCGAAACTTTTTGGATCCACGACGAGAGCCCGGGTCGGAAAATAATTGCTGCTAATGCAACGGTATATATAGCGTATATATGTATATCGGCCTGCGAAAGAGTCTTTTTAAAAGCTTGCGAAATGTGATAAGCGGATTAAAACGTTGTCCTGAATTTTATTAAACTCCCTCGATGAGCTATGAAAACGTCACGCGTGAGAAATAGACACGGATGGATACTAAACACGGTTATTTTCTTCAAAGTCCCTTTCTTGCTAATTGCCATTTTCAGCGTGTCCAATTTTATCCACTTAATTTTAATTTATATAGCAATCTCTTGTCAACGCCATCGCGAAAAGTCGTCCGATCGGTCGCGAGCTGACGTGCGTTACGAGTTACGTGGCTCATTGCCCGTCGATGTAATTCGAGAAGCGAGCGAGTCGAGGGAGAGAGAAAGAGAGAGTTCCCTTCCGCCGCGTTACTTTTCTTCCGTTAAACCGAATTAGCTCGCTTGATTTAAAGCCCGGAAACGTTTTATCGTGTTACTGTCTGAAAAGTGATTTCGCTCACCCTTCGGCACGAAGAACGTGTATAATTTTTCCGAGAGGCTCGGTAATTCGAGACGTCGTTTATATACGTGCTCTCTAATTTTCTCATTTATATGCTTACGCTCGCATATCTCAACGCGTCGGTTTGCTCGCAAGAACGACCGAACATTGGTCACCGCGCACAGGTTTCTTAGTCCCGTTCCACGAGTTTCTGGACTCGTCCTAACGACCCTCTAGCAGAGATTCGAAATGGCTAATTTAGCGCGGTGGCTCCCACGGGAACGGGGGAGTCGTGCAACTCGGAGAGGGAACAAGTAGTACGCGAAACATGGACTAAGCGGGTGGAAGAAGCAGAGGGAGGCGGGATGAGAGACCGGGGATCTCCATGTCTTAATATAATTCTATTAGAGGTAACTATGCGAGCTCTGGCCTGCGCCCATCGCCATTGGATTTAATCACGAACTCAGCCAACCGTGCGATATCCTCCCGCGCAGCACCTCTCGGACGATGTTGAAGAGATGGGAGAGGGAAAAGAGAGATGGATCGAGGAAACTCTTATTGTCAAACTAATCCTTCGCGTTTCTGAAATTTACGATCGCACGGCCTCCTTGACGGAGTCTCGAGTAGATGAGACCATTCGTAGTAATTATTCATGGAGGGTAGAGACACTAGGTCGTCTCGAGCATTCTCGCGCAAACTAAACTAGATAACCGAGCGACTGGTTAAAACTAACCAGAGGGAGAAGCGAGAAGTCGAATCGAACGAAAGGTCGCCCTTCTCGCTAGACGGAGTGCGTAAGAACATGTAAATAAATTTCCATTATCTTGCGTGTGTTACAGCCGAGTTGAAAATGGACGTTCTACGGGAACGGGAGGTCAAGGACAGTCTGGAGCGGCAGTTGCAAGACGAGCAGAAGGTGCGAGGTGAGTACCAGAGCATTTTACTTGGTCGCGAAATCGCGAGAGATCCGCCTCTTATGGATAAGTTGCACCGATTCGGGTGCCAACCTAATCCGTCTCGCATTTACAGCTTTGAGAAAATTAACTTGGTCGGCGCAAACACACGTACGCATTGTGCATCGAGCGGGTTTTCGAAGCGAGACATATATACTCGCCGATAAATCGAAAAGCTGTCGTGTCCGTCCGTCAATTCCGCGTTTATCGTATTACTCTACGTTGGGGGTCTTCGCCTTAAATCCCCGTAACGTTCCCTCGGATTCGCCTCCGATTTCGTCATCTTTTGGTCTAATAGTCTAATGGCAGGAAAGTGAGATCCGGATCGTCGAATCGTATCAGATGTCAAACTTTAATAGAATAGTTAGCGCTTCCCTTTATCAGCCACAAGATCCTACGAGTTGTGCGCAACTATTTTCGAAACATTATCTAGAATAATTTTAGACACGACTATATTTTTAAAAATGAACATTTCATGAATCGAAGTATCAGAAAAGAATGTATTATATTGTTATTTTAATATAAAATTCCCAGTCACTCACAGTTTTATTTATTCTTATTATAATTTTTCACGCATTAAGCGGGCAGATTCAATCCGACTACGTGAACGCGAACGTCCGCGCCAGAACTGGATCTTTGGTTCCCGCTCGCAGATATAATATCGCGGATTTTCGAGGCTCGACAATGTCGACGTCTCGTCTGACGTGACAACAATGCGAGACTCGATAAATATGTAAAAGTCGGGAAGAACGCTCACGCCATATTCGTGGCTTTACGAAACGCGACGTGCTATTCTATTCAAGAATAATGAGCGAAATGGTCTCTCTCGGGGTAAAACTGGCGCAACCACGCCTCGGAAAAAATTATGCAATTAAAATATTGTATATAGTCGCAAGGGGATTTCGTAAATATTCGATTATACATATATATATATATATATATATACATTTCTCTTGGATATTGTCGTTGAAAATGATTCCCACAAAGCTGGAATTTTCGATAAACACGAGGCGAACGTATAGACGCGAATGCGTTTCGGTCGATTCTCAGGAAAAACGACTCGGCGAGGCCAGGCCCTCGCGGTAACACGAGCCTGTGACAACAGCAGTCCATTAGTCAACCAGCTCGGTGTCAATACATGAATATGACAGCCAGTCTCACGGAATATCCTATCCATCCTCTTTCTCTCTCTCTTTCTCTCCCTCATCTTCTTTCCCCTATTGCTTCGTCCTTCCGACCGTAACGTCAAGCGAAACCATTACTCGCCCTATGATATCGCAAATATAGTAAATAGTCTGCCCGCATTGTGCGCCCTATCGATAACTTTATCCGCGCGAGAACGATGTATGCGTTCTCGGCGCATCTTTCGCACGCGTACGACATTACGTTATCACTTAAACTACAACGATGTTCGAGAGATCCCCGTGTCGTGTATCGTCGTTGATTTATATTTTCACAGAGTATATACCTTTACTATCGATTGAATTCTCTCGAAATACCTTCCAAGTACTTTCCACGTATGTATGTGTGTAGACATACATACCTCTCGTCGTATTTATACGCGACGATGAATATATCATCAAAGGTAATGTATCAACTCCGCGTCGGAAATTCCCACCCTCCGAGCAGAGGCGCGAGCGGACGCGAGAAAATTCCCCCGTAAAAAATAATAGTTCGTTAAGAGAGAAGCCTCTCTCCCCCGGTGTAATCTCGTCTCTCTGTCGAGGGCGGATCTCGCGGCGGTACGTCGCGTACGAGGCGTAAGGCGATACATAATTTCGTGCGTAGCTGCTCGCGCGGCTCGCAGGATTCTAAGATGATTGATGACCGGCCAGTCCCACGGATATTTACGCAGGCACTTCGTAAGACTTCCTCCTCTCATTCGACTAATGACCGCCTTGTAAGAGATACCGTGTCAACCTTTACCGTCCGCCGCGCCGGCCGACGACGACGACGACGACGACCTCGGGGTGCTTTAACGAGGGCGTATCCGTCGGCAGTTTTTCCGATCGAGTACTCCGCGTTACACACCCCTTTTTCCCCCGCGGAACGACGACGCACACGTGCGCGAAGCTTCTCTCTTTCTCTCTCTCTCTCTGCCACGAAGTTTAAAATACCAAGATGACAGCCCACGCGCGCGCATTTGCTCAGATCGATCGTCGGGTAAACTCCGAGTAACAATAATGATAAAAACATTGTGCGAGTTTAAAAATACGCGTGAGGCAAAAGTGTAACGCTAATTAGAAGGCAGCGCCGCTTCGGAAAGGAATTTACCGTTCCCCGGGGATGAATGTCTCGTCAATTACGTCTTCTCGTTACGCGATACCATTACGAGAGAGAGAGAGAGAGAGAGAGAGACGCGAGTGTCAACGACGTCGACGGAGGCTCGCTTTATGCGTGATTCTACGGGCAATTTGTGCTCACGGAATCGAAATCGTATATCGCGATATACGACGTCGAAGGGGAAAGCGACGTTATTAGCCCGTTTAGAGCCCCGCTTGGCATTTCGGTAAAGGTTGAAATCCTCGACCTCCCGCCGCCTCGGTGGATGGGGGTTCGTATTATCTTAGCAAGGGGCTGCGAGAAATCCGGCTTCCTTTGCCTCGGTGGTATCGCGAGAGCGGAAGTTGTCAGAGTTGAATGCGCGACTTTGTCGAGACGGCGAACAATGAGATGACCTTTCGCAGTTGACGACTATACGCAGCAGCGCCTCCTGAGCCTCGTGCTCGCGATATAAAGAGCAACGACCTCTCGATTTTGAGTTTGTTCAACGATCCTTCGAGGAAATCAAAATTGAAAATAATATAAATATAAATTGAGAGTGTCAAACAGGCAATAAGAGCCAAATCGCGGATGACAGTGCGTTATCCGCGATTTGGCTCTTATTGCCTGTTTGACACTCTCAATTTATATTTATATTACAGAGCCTTGTTAAATTCTTAATTTGAAAATAATAATTGATTAATTTGAAAATGAAAATAAATAAAAATCCATTGATAAAGTCTGGCTCGTAACAAAACTCGTTTCGTTTAATTTGGCCGTCAACAGAAACGTCAAAAGATTACGAAACGCAAGAATGGCGTCATTGTTTTATATATGGACCGTATGAGGAATTTTCAGTATCAATGCTTACGAAGCTCGTTTCCCACGTTTCTTTCGACGCTTACGCAAACGCGGAAGATTGCATTCAGACTTTGTGTTTGGAATAATTACGAAATCAGACTCCGGGTAGGCGTGCGTTGCTGATACTTACACGTCCGCGGTAATATTAATATTAGTATTGAAACGTTACGCGCGTACGATGAAAGAATAACAAACACGACGTAAAGAAACACGGATCCGATCCTCTGGCGGATATTCTGGCCGGGTTCGTATCGTAACCCCGGATGCACGAACGAACGAACGAACGAACGAACGAGCGACATTTTCGCGCAAAAGCAAAAAGCTTCCGACACGCGTAAACCTTTGGAACCGCGGAAGCCTGGGAACCAACAGCTGCCTTTGCCGCTGGTTTACACGGAGCTGCGGCCTCCCTGTAATTAGCCGAGTCGTTTGTCGCGAGACCCGTCGAGAGGAACACCCCTTTCAAGCCTTCTCACACCCCCTCGCGGCAATCTATAAGAGGTCCGTTGTTAGCTACCTCAAGTTGTACCGGTGTAAGAATAAAAAAGAAGCTTCGCGCGACAGTATTCGATCAATTACGTCGCGTTATTAAATCGCGCTTCGACCGGTTCGATCATCTTTGCGAGATTAAGAAACAACATTTTTATTTTCCCATAGAAAGAGTCGCGAAAAGAAACGACATTAATATCACCGATACGCGACGAGATTAGTCATCCGTAATGACAAACATTAGACTCGATCGTATCCGATTACGGTTATGGGAATCTCGAATCGCGTCGCTCCGCTGCGGAATTAATATCTCTCCTGTGTGAAGAAAAAAAAAAAAGTAACTGTAACGACCCGTTATCTCCCGCGTCGCACGGACGACAAACGGAATTGAAACTGCACAATCAACTCGCCGAGATTTATATACGACTCTCCCCTCGAATTAGCCGGGCCGTAATGCTGGGATCGGGTGTCGGTGTAATTGGGACCCGAGGGACTTTCCCGTGTTTCAACCCCTGCCCGCCCACGTCGGAGTTTGTGTGCCCTCTCGTTCGTTCACCGGACGAAGTCGACAACGCGATCGACGTCGTCGCGATCCGACGACAGAGACCAAGAACGATTTCACGCTGGCGTGGCGATGACTGCGAAATACCTAATATCGGGGGTACGTGAAAAGTAGGTCGGTCGATTGCAAGTAAAAAATTACGAGAACGCCGGGTCGCTATACTATATATGATTCGGCGTATTTATAATCGTCTCTTTTCTCCGGGAAAAAATGTGTTTCTTCGTTCGTCTCTTTATTCCGCCACGAGTCAAAGGCTAATTCTCGGAAGAATCGACGACGATAACGCCCACGATGACAATGTTGATGACAACACGGCGCTCTCGTGCGTAACGGCAGTCGATTCGCTTTGAAGTGAATAGCGTTTATAGCGATCGAACGGGAACCCTCTTCGATGTTGCAGCTACGTAAAACCAGAGTGGACGCAACCCCCCAGCCAGTCGATCGTCGTATGTATACGATGTGTACGTTACGCGCGCGCGCGCGCGCGCGCTACACAAATTCACACACGCGGAAACGTGCCAATGACCATCGTCACCCTTTCGCGCGAGGATCTTTCTCTCGCGAGTATTCTGATTCATTGAATCCTGCCGATGCTGTTCGATCCTGTTCACTGCGCATCGAGCAAAGTCACCGCAGTGGACAAACATTAGGAGGCTCGCGCGCTCGTACCGGAAGTTGGAGGGTATTAGCCCGTCGAGTGGAACGAGAACGCGTTATGCTATTGCCGGCAAAATGAGCACGTGGAATATGTCGAGCGAGGCGAAACGGACGGCGGCGCGCCGCTCGTCCAAAAAATATCGAACTTTCGAACGGCGACGACGGTACCAAAAATAATCGACGACGACGACGACGAGATGGTGCTCGTCGTGCCCCGAATGCCCCGCGCGGCCGTTTTTGTCGCATAATTCTCTGTGTACTCCCGTTTCAAATAATGACACGGCAAGAGCGTATCTAATGCACTGTGACAAAGAATTCAAAGAGAGCGCAGAGGAAAGGTTTCACCCCGATCCGTCGTTGACGACGGAAGAGAGAGAGAGAGAGAGGAGAGGGAGGGAGAGGAGAGAGAGAGAGAGGGAGAGAGAGAGAGAGAGAGAGGGAAAGAGAAAGACCGGGCAAAGGGTTCGACCGCGCTCATCGGCTTACCCCCTTTGTGGCAGTTTAGCGTTTCATGTCGTATTCCGACTCATTGGAAATTGAGGAATACAGAAGAGGCGCAAAAGGGATACGGCTTTGAGATAAAAAGAACGTTGGGCGGCGACGGTGCGCCAGCCAGCAGCGAGTGCCGTATAACGCTACCCCGCGAAAATAAACCCTTCCCTCGCCTCCTGCTCGCTAACCCACCCCCGTCGACAACGTGAGGCAGGAACCGGGGATTACGTGCGGCTACGTCAAAGGTGTCGGACCACCTCCCGTGCGTTCATCTCGCAGAATCAACGAAGCGATCATCGGAAAGTACGGAGAAGAGGGAGGAGACTTTTCTTTAGAACGGCAATTTTTGTCAATCGAACGAGTTTCGTTTCCCGATTCCTCGGGAATCGATATCTCGCGGAAACACGATCGGTAACAGCCAGTATTTCCAGAGCGGTCGATGTTTCGTTCTTGCCAATCAAGGTGACCAAGCCTTCGGTCTTTCCTCGCAGAACTCGGCGAGGTTAGCGTGTGTCCCCGACCGAGCTGCACCGGAGTCGAGGAGTTGATGGTAACGGCTACAAGCGTTGGGAGAGAGGTGCCGCGGTCACTTTGTGAACTAACCTGGCTTTGCCCGCTGTTTAATTAAGTCTCGCCTAGACTACTCGCCCCCTCCGGGAGGAATACCCCCTCCCCCTCTCCCCCTTCAATTCGCTCTCTCGACCCTTCGTTCCGGACCAGCCACGACACTCGCTTTGCCCGGCCACGACCTCGTGAATATGACACTGGTCTCTTGGACACGCAGAGAGGGAGAGAGAGAAAGAGAAAAAAATTAAATCGCACCCACTGTTACGACGCGACCAAAGGGTAACCGAAACCGCCCTTCCGTCGTCTTCCTTTCGGTCCGCGCGGGCGAAGCAGGGAAAGCCGGGAAAGGGTGCCGAGATCCGTTAATAACTACGAATCCGAGAGATGAAAGCGACTGTGTCGAGTGTCGCGACTGACACACAACGGAGGACTAATGAAATTTCGTTTCACGGAAAAGCGCGACACCAAGTTGCTGACAATTTCTTCCTCCCTTTGAGAACACTCTTCGCAGAATTCAAATTCCAAGATATATATATATATATATTCCATATCGTGGAAAAATACTCATCGTCCTACGATGTATTTCTCGTCTCTAAAATCAACAAGGCGCGTATGGAAATCCAAGGGAGGAGCGCGGGAAGAGGAGGATTTCCCTTCTTTCGCGTTTTTTTCCCCTCCTTCGGGGCCCGGAGGCACGCGCGTATGAATTCGCTCGCGCGTAACAGTGAGCTTCCGTAATATAATTGTTAATGCGCTGATGGACCTCGGGCGGCGTTTATGCATTGCGCACGCCGATGCGATGCGGACGCGTCGTCGTCGTCGTCGTCATGGGTGCCCGGCACTGCCAGCCCTCCTTACCGTAAAAATAGACGCACAGCATCAGCAGCTACCGCTGCGGCAACAGCATTTACGGCACGCCTCGCTCGCCACCTCGCATTACGGATGATCACTGATCGCGAAGCGGAGAGAATGCTCTCTCTTCCCGCGCGCGCGCGCGCGCGCGCGAGCGACACAAAGGGGTTCGCGGTTAAGAGGAATCGTTGTTCAACGGTGTTTGCGTCAGACTTTTTCCTCTTTCACCCTGGGATATCTTCGAGCTGTACTAAAGATAACGCGCCGATAGCGCGACAATCACGCGTGGACACGTACGTGCGCGTCAGAAATACACCCCGGCAAAGGCCTCTCCCTTTTATTCTCTTTGCCTCGACGGATATTCATTTCGATGCACGAGCTAGAGTGAAAAAATCCTTATTGAAAAAGTATGATATATAAAATCCGATCGACTAATTATTCGTCTCCAAACGACAAACGGACCTTGTGAAATGTCACAAGGGGGAAATGAAGTCTGACAATGAGTGCGCTTCCGAAACACGAGTCGGAGGCACTCGGATGATACTTGGCCGCGAGGGCGAGGCTCTGACACGCCGGAGGGATGAATTTTTTCGGTTACCTGGGCAAGTGTGCGCGATGCGTAATATTCCCGGCAGGCGGACGGGAAAAATATATATATATATATATATATAATACGCGAGAGACGATGAAAGAAAGGAATAAAACGCAAGAGAGAGCTTATTTACGCGAGCGGGCGCACACGAGCGCTCCGCCGGGAAATAGGCGGTGGCTCCGGCTTTTCTCGCGGATTTGTGTACGTGTAGCGTCGCTCGTATACACGCTAGACGCATGTGTATATATATATATATATCTATATATACACCACGCTCTTTCATTCCAACGCGAGATAGAAGCACGCGATTTTCCGTTACGAGCGTTGCGCGCGGAAACGATTTAGCGCTTGTGGAGATAAAACCGCTGTGATTATTCTACTCGAGTCACGTTATGCAACGAGAGAAGTTGAAAATCGGTATATATGAGATATAATGTTGCGGATAACGTCGCGTTAATGGCACGCGTGGCGACTCGAAGCCTGCCTGATTAATCAAACGCCGCGCGCAATTTTTAACACGTCGACAATGGCACGGAGAGACGTCTATATCGCATCGTTCATTTCGCGAGGAATCGGAATCAACGTAATAATTATTCTTTCCTAAGCTGCCAGTTTATTTTGATCATCGATTTTGACATCCGAAATCATAGACGCGGGTTCTGCAAACGTTGCTGTCTCCTCGCGTCGTTGGCGATTTAAATGCCTCGGCGGCGACCTCCGAGCACAAAGTACGAGGGGTTCGACAAGTGCATGAATTAATACACGTACGTGGAGGGCGGTGTCTCGCGCACGATAAGCATTCCCGCGGATATTTTACGCGGTTGGCATTTGGAGTATCGGTCTCGCGCGCGCACAAAGGCTCGAATGTCTAGGATGCTTGGGATCGCCGTCGCGCGAAAAGTCGCCGAGGGACACAGGCGGAACGGAAAGACAAAGAGAGAGAGAGAGAGGGGGTGGAAAGGGAGGGAAAGAGGGATATATAGGAAGGGAAGGTGCGGTGCACCTAATCATATTTCACAATAACGCGCTGCGTCGACGAGCTATAATAAACAAAGCGGGTAAGAAACACCCGTGTGCGCATACACAGACGCGCGTACGTACACAGGGTGAGAGCGGGTGTGTAAACCCGGTGTTCGCATAAATTCGGGCGCACACGTGTATACGTGTATACGTGCACATGCGAAGATAGAGCATTCGTATAGAGCCGCGCGCGCGTTTACATAGGCTCGCTCGTGCGAGACGACGCGGCGCGAGAAATTTCGTCGCTACGGAATTTAGATGAAATTGCGCGAATTACTTGGGAGCCCGGGCGTACACATATTTATGCTCGCGCACACGAGAGGATACACGGGGCTATATATGCGCGCGCGCGAATACACGATGATGCTCTCGCGTCGTCGTCGTCGATTTCGCGCGGATGGCAAACGTGCGATTATATGTGTGTGTGTATGTGTGTATTCTTGCGCGGGAATTCTGGGCGTCTCGTCTAGCCGTGCTCGAAAGTGCGCCGAGGGAAGAAAACGATATTTTCGACGACGACGACGACGACGACGACGACGTAGAGGTTGATCGCGACCACTGACTAGTGACTCGAAAACGGACTGGTCAGCCGCTCGACATCGAAAACGGATTTTTCGTCAAACTCCCGCGAAATTCGTATTGGGACGGGAATTATCGGTTTTTTTCATCGGGGTTCCTTTCACGGTGGAAAAGAACCGCGATTGAAAAAAAAAAAAACACGCGCGACGCGCAACGAATATTAATATATCGACGGGAAAATCTATCCTTACGCGGCGTCACACGGTATGTATGTAACACGAATAAGATTATTACACGCAATATAACGGTAGCTTTGAATCTCTAATGCAATTTGTAACGAGATATGGTCGACAAAAAAATAGAAAAAAAATAACGTAACACTCGCGCGTTTGTCCTTTCTTTTTTTTTTTTTTTTTTTTTTTTTTTTGTGTCGCGCGCATAACCGACTTTGGCTCGCCCGCCGACCGTGCGACCGTTAATGGAGATGTAATATTTAAATGCGCGACCGGCCGGCGTTGCGTAATGAAATTATTAATAATAACGATCGCGCGCGCGCGCACGCTGCGGTTCTCGTAGTTTCAACTGGTTATTAGATTTTAATCGCACTCTCGCGCGCCGAGAGCATAGAGCATGAGAGCGAGTTCGAGTTCGGGATTCCCCGGGATGGAATTTTTTCCGGGTGTCGGCGGAGGCTAACCCGCTATTTAAAAGTGATTTTCCCCCATGAGAGAGAACGGAACCTCGAATTATGCGAAATTACCCGCTCGGAGGTGTAAATAAATAAATGTCCGTATACGTAACTGCTAACCGGTTATTACGCGTCGCCCCGACACGGCGACACCGATCCCGACACTCTCCCCGATTTGCTCTCTTTCGACTCCCTCTCGCGCGTCTCTCCCTGGAGCCCCCATTCGCCAACACCATGGATGTGTCAATGCGGGGGATTGCGCTAAGCTCGATTCTCTGGACATTATCATTCTCGCGCTTGTACGCGGCCTAACCACTCGATGGGTCCATTAACAACTACAATTATCGTTCCGCGTGTTTCGAATCGCTTTAGCGAATCCCTCGACGTGACTTTCGCGGTTGAAAGTGCATTAAAACGATTTTGAACGAAAAAAAGAGAGGAGTCGCCGGCAAAGATCTCTAAGGGAAGATGCGTATATAGATATGAAAGACGACGAATCCGCGCAACCCCCGTAATACGAGTCGTCGTAAAGTAGCATTCTCTTGTAAGTCCTTCTGTCGGTCGGTTTGGCCTACCATCTACGGCTTTCTATTATGCATGCGTCCCTTATTGGCAGTAAACGCGGGCTCACCCTCCTTCGACTACGTCGTCGTCGTCGTCGTCGTCGTCGTCGTCGTCGTGCCATACCCACTCCCCGGGATTTGGAATTACGGTCGTAAGCATATTTCTAATTATAACATCGCGAGGAAAGGACCGCCACCACGGACAGACGGAGAATTCCATAAATTATGTAGGAGCCGAGACTAACGCCCGGGCATTTTGCCCGGTGGTAAGAACCACCCTACTTTCTTGCCAAGGGACGCGCTGATGAACGAGGGGTGGGCGTCCACGACGCGGAAGTACAGCCCTTTTAAAGCGATTTATAGGTAGTAACACCGCTACCAATAGTTAACGGTATTTCCGCGGGAAAAAAAAAACAGGAAAAAAAAGAAGAAAGAAAGATTAAACGTTTCAGAGAGTAAAGATTAAAAAGTAACGCGCTCGGTAACCGACATATATCTCACACGAGCTATCTTGTGAAAGCGGATTTAATTAAAAAAGTACGAGCGGATTTAATTAAAAAGAAACGTTGTTTAACAAACGGTAGAAAAATCGCCCGGCACGGGCTAAAAGCGAGTATGTAAGCAGCGTAATAAACGAAAAAATGTGAATTGAATACCGTGTACGCGTACGTATTCATGGTGACGTTAAATGAACATTGTGGCGCGATCGAGCGGAAAGTTGATTCGAGTGGCCGTTATTAATGCCGCAGCACGCTCGCGCACGCTTAATTCGATAACGGGCGGTGCCTTTAAATTTTGATTTGTCATAACGAGAATTAACGTCCCGCGTTAAATACGTTCGTCATCCACGCGTGTCAATTCGCGCGACGCGAAAGCGCGCTCGCACTCGCGCGGTTACACGCGCGCGCGATCCGCTTTATCCGCGAGCCGCTACCAATTTGGCATCGAGAATGGTCCATAGTCATTAATGGGTCGTACGCGTTAACGATTATGTTTTCGGCTGTAATCATCGGATCGATTGTACCGGTCGTGCGGCTGTAATAAAGCGGGATGAAGAGAAAAAGAGAGAGAGAGAGAGATGGAGAGACAATGTTCCGCGTTCAGCGTGTCGATGACAATGATGATGGCGCGACGGTAATTGCTGGAAAGCGTAACTTTTGTGGTCATCGATGATCCCGTTCAACGATTATATTTTTCGCGATCGTTATTTTCGACCAACCCTGGATCGAACACCCTATACTACGACTATGCATATATATGACTGTGAGTATTTTTATTACGCGATAACGAATATCGCAGTTTAAAGGAAATTTACGAAG
This sequence comes from Nylanderia fulva, assembly GCF_048542155.1. Lineage (NCBI taxonomy): Eukaryota > Metazoa > Arthropoda > Insecta > Hymenoptera > Formicidae > Nylanderia > Nylanderia fulva. The sequence goes on from NW_028190293.1 coordinate 1,959,505, forward strand.
CTCTCGAGAGCTCATCTGTTTGGAATTTGGCTTCTTCTTCGAGTTGAGAGTTTCGCTTTATCGACGCGCCCGACGGCACCCGATTTCGCGATTACGGCATTCGAGCAATTCGCACGCTCGAGCGTTAAGGGGAAGAGAACGGGGAGAGAAAATCGAGAAGGAGGGAGGCAAGACGGCGAGCTAAGACGTTCGCGGTTTCGCGCAAGAGGCCGACGGGGGTCCTTCGCCGTAATTACGTTAACCGCAACCGCCAAACACCGGCACGAGGGGGTCCCAAAGTGCCCTAACCCGCGCTCGAACCTACCACTTCGTCTACCCTTACGATCGTTCGCCGTTGAATTAGAGACGCGCGCGCGCGGCTAACGCGAGCGTGACTGCAATTTGTTCGCATAGTTTCGCAAATTAATAGATGGCTCGCTTTTTTCCACCGAGCAAGAACGCGCGCGCGAATCAAGTATAATTCGCAAATATTAACGCCGATTTGACTTTTCGAGAGGCAAAATTGACGACGGCGGAAGACGCGAGAGCGCACATTTCCAAGCATTGGTCTATTGACTATTTCAAGAGGGTTGCGAGCGCCGGCCGCCGAGAGAGCGAACCCTTCACTCGCCGGAAACACATCTCTATACGCGCGCGTTGAATTAGTAATGGCGGAGGTTTTGGAGCCGAAGGGACTTGTATATGTGTAAGCTGTAATTGCATTAATCGCGGTGATATTTTGGGCTCAGGTGCCTTCGCGCCCGCTACGGCTCGTTAATAGCTGCCATTATCGTTTCTGCTCCTGACGTAGGACGAACTAACCGCTGCACCCGAAACTCCGCCTGTCCCAAACTTTCGAGATGAACGCCCGTGAATCGCTTTGACGGTTAGACTCCTCCTTGTCGGAGAGGAGCTTTCCCACAAAACACACATATAACGTTTGGTGAAACACATAGAACGGAGACAAAGAGAGATTAATAAAAGGATTGATTTCCAAACATCATTCGAAACTTTGTATCGTAGCATTAAAATAATTTGACGTCCGTGAAAACTTGATCGCGCAAGATTATTACACATGTCGCGAGAGAAGATTCATCGATTCCTCGATAGGGATCGAATCGACGGTGGGCTCTCTCGTTCCCGGAGAGCGGAGGAGACGTTTTCGTGCCGCGAATCACGAAACGATATTATCTCGCCCTCGATCGTCGACGACGCGTCCACTCGCTTTCAGGAACGATCGACGGGGAAACGAGAGTGGAGAACCGGAGAGAATACGCTCTCGCGTGTGTGTGTGTGTGTGTGTGTGTGTGTGTGCGCGTACATGCGTACGAGAGGGAGAGAGAGAGGACAGGTTACGACGAAACATTAATCTCTCGCGGTGGCAATATCGGGCCGATGATATTCGAGGCACGAGTATTATACGAGGCGGTGTCATTAGTTCGCGGTGTGTGCGTGCGGCCGAGGTATAGAGAAAGAGAGAGAGATAGCGCGGCGCTAAGCGAGCGTTTGTGAAGGTGGCACGGTCACTATACATATACACATACATACATATATATATATTATATATATTATATATATATATATATAATATGTATGTATGTATATATACGTGTTCGGCCGATGTTGGACGGTAGTATCGATATGCAGGACCGTGATAATCGATTGCCGCATTCCTCGAGACGGAGCGACGTTGCGCGCTTTGAATACGGCCAGAGGGGCTCTCCCGATCTCGTGCACGACGCATACGAAGCGCGAGCAGATACGCCTCTCTCTCTCTCTGTCGTATATATATTGTATATGTATGTATATACCCTTCTTCCGTCCTTCTCGCACGTGTGAACGATGCAGCGCCCACGCGATGCACCGCGTAAGATATCCGTCTCTCCTCCTCCTTCTCGCCTCTTCCCTCGAGGCTGATTTCGAAAATTGCTTTTTCATCTCGCCCTTTCGCGAATTCGTCACGAGCCACTCGATATCCGCGATACGCCGATCGAGTAATTCTATCGCAAGGATTTTTCTTCGTCCGGCAGCTGCGCGCGCTGTAATATACGTATACGGATGGTGTAAGAAAGCGAATCCAGCACGTCGAGCGTTGTCGATTATATCGTCCGGTCGATTAATTATTTCTCGATTTAGATTCGTTTTCGCGCGATGATGACGCGAAGGATGATGCCGGCGAACGCATGATGATGACGCGTCATCGCGCGTATGCAGCCAACAGCTGTCATTTCGTGATCGTATAGTCACCGCAGAAAGGGTCCTGTATCTCTCTCCCTCTCTCTGTACATTTGCGCTCACTTGCCGCCCTATAACACCCTACACCCTTCCTCTCTCTCTCTCACGGCTCGGTTATTGTTCACGTTAATTGATGCGTTATGTTTGATGCCGTTGTGATAGCCATTGTACGCGGGGTGTCCACTGATAACTGAGTTACTGACTGCGGCGGCCGGAGTGCACTCAAACCTAATTATCTCGGCCCAACTGCGACTGCCGCATTGCGTTGCCGCCGCCGTTCGTCCCCGATTCTCATGCGCGAGCGTTTCCGTCATGTCGATGACTCGCCTGCCTGCGTTCTCGCCTATACCAAAATCTTGCGTCGAAATCGCGCGCGCTCTTTCCGCCGATAATTATGACCGAAAAATCAATCTCGATGGAAATTGATGACTTGAAATTTCGGATCGAGAGACTCTTTTATATACCGGAAGCTAAACTGTAAAGAGTGCGAAAGAGAGAGAGAGAGAGAGAGAGAGAGTGGGAGACCGAAACAAAGAACAAAGCCTCTTCCTTTTCGTGGCGCTTTCGCAGCGTGATTAGACAGGCCTTCCTAATTAACTGGTCGAAGGTGCTTTTCGGGCGCAACCTTGTCGTAAATTCGGCTTCTTTACGCGCGCGACTCGCGTAAGAACGAGCCGACGAACGGAAGCTCGCCACGATAAATTCTGAAAATCAATTCCGCGGCAAACGAGTCCGTGGTCCTTTCTCGCGGGAGGGTCCCGAAAATGGAGGTAAACGCCATCGTATTCTCCGACGATGCCGAAAAGATATTCGTCGGCGGGTCATTGCGTTGCGGGAAAGATCCCTCCCTCTGAGGCTTCCGAACGCGGCATTTTTTCGGCGGCCCCTTTAACCGAGAGAATATCCGCGTCTCTTTATTGTCCGACGAAATTTACGATCGACACCGAGAGTCGCGCAATAATTCGATCGTCGTCGTAGACTTTTCGAGAATCCGAAGGACGATCCTTTCTCAAACATGCAAAAAGTCGAGGTTTCGATACTTTGCGCGAACGATCGGCTCGCGATTCTCGCGACCAGCGGCCATTCGACGAGAAACCTTGCCTTGCGCGAAACGGCGAAAAATATTTATCGAGAAAATTGCCAATCTCTCGTTATAACCCTCCCACCGCGAAGCTCCCATTCCGACGACAATACTTTCCACGCGCATGGGCCGAGCACGGGTCTCTCTCTCTCTCTCTCTTTCTTCTCCGCTTCCCTTCGCCGCGTCGCGCCGTGTCCGCACACATATCGCAGAAAATTACATTTTGTCGGTTGTAAAGGGAACGTCGTAAAAATCGTAACGCCAGCGACGCTGACTGCGGTGCACGCCGAGCGAAATTGCACCGGCCCCTCCGCCTATCTGTTGGCCATCAACATTGCTCCGCGCTTGATAGACCCTTTGTAAAACGTCATTCTACTCTGCTTTTATACTCTGGCTCCTAGGCGGGCCCCGAGTAGTTGTCGTTGATCCTCGCTTCTCGTCTACTACTAGCGTTGCTTCCAGTGCAAAATATAAAAAACGCGGTAGAAGAGGGCAAAGTAAGTGGAAAGATGGTGGGTTAGGTTTTCTCCTTTTCGCAATCGAATTTGTAAATAAATACGAGCTAATAAACCGATCCGTGTCCGTTAAAATCATCTAGTTACTCGAAAGCGGCTTCGAGAAGATATAGTTTCATTACGAAAGTCACGAGAGAGATCTCGGCGCGGAGCGTTGACCACGAGGCGCGTGTATCGTTTCGGTCCATCCTTGTCTGTGTCGCCGGCAACGGCAAAGCCCCGGTAATTAAACTCGAGGAACGTCTTAGATGCAAAACGTACTTAGCGAGGCTTGCTCTCCCTCTCGCTTTCGCCCGGTCCGAGAGCGAATCGACAGACGGCCGCCAGTAAAGGGGATCTCTCCGAGCGAGGCGTTTCCTGCTGTCTTCGTCCTTTCGTTGTGTGCCTTGATAGATTTTCCAACCCCCTTCCTCGAGTAGAAACCTGGCTGCTCTCGAACCTGGCCAGTTTCGACTTAAACTACGGATCTAGTTTCCAACGCCCCCGACACAGACGTAAAGAGAGACGAAGGGAGGCAGAGAGGGAGGAAGTCGAAGCCGGCTTCCATCCATAATGGCATAGTCTTCTCTTCTGGGTTTCCACAAGTTGGCGAACTCGCTGCTACCGTTGTAGTTGAAGGGGATGAGGGAGGTCCTAGGTATGCTTATACATATATATATATATCTTTGAGAAATGTCGGATTTTAATATATCCAAAAATGTCTGCCTTATTCTCTTTATGGAAACTTTCTTCATATTTATTTTCCTCGTTTTTTAAATATCTCGTAGATTATTACGATACGAAATGAAATATTTTATAGAATTAATTTGACCAAGGTTTCGAAACGTTCAAAATCATCATCGTCGCGATATACGCATTTTCAGTATTATAGGAAGGCTTGGAAAGGTAAGATCGTGAGCAAACGGAATATCGCGAGGGCAATTCCCTCCGTGCCTGATGATCTAACGAGGATTTAGAATACCAGGTGCGAGGTTCTATCACAGAGCTTAGAAACTAATAGAGACATATTTGAGCAAAGGAGTGGGTTGGTTCCCGGGGATCCGCCCTAAGTCGTTCGACAGCGGCGAACGCTTACGTTATCAAAGTGTGCTCATGGGATTGATTCGTTGATTGCTATGCAAGAAAGGTGTCGGGAGAATCCCTCGCAAGAGGGAGAGAGAGAGATAGGTGGAAAGTAATAAAGTAATAGCCGCGTCTTCTTACGTCGACTCGCCTTCTTTCCGGCGCGAAGAGGATAGATAGAATCCCGCAAAATATAACGGCCAGGTAGGAGACGGTGCTCATTCACGACGGCGACGCGACGGTTTCACGTTCCAAAGCGAGACACCTTTTGCCACTCACGTTCCAATGGAGAGAGAGAGAGAGACTCGTCGCTCTGCCTCGCCTCGCGTGTCAAACTCCGGCGTTCCTCCGTAAGTGTCTACTATACCGCTGCGTTCGCTTTTCGAGCTGCGGGTGCTTTCAGGTGCGAGACCCTCTCGACGCGACACTCGGCCGACACCTCCGCCGATCGCATGTTTCACAAACGAACTCTCCTCGCTCTTTGAATTCGAGACACCCGCCCCGGTATACACAAAGTTGACTACCGCTGATTGTAATTACTCAGCCCTCTCGGTTAACGAGACATCGGCCCGCCGACGCCGCGCCGGTATGATGGATCGCTCGCTACACGGCGACGAAAATCGTTCCTCCGTAGTGTCTCCCTCTCCCCTTGTTTTCGCGCGTCGAGTAGACGGAAAAGGAGAAAGGATCAAACTCTTTTTACGTCTCTTCTATTCGTATAGGAGTGGACAATATTTAATTGACAATCGAACGATGTCAGGAAAGAAGCTGTATCGATACAGATTCGTCCTTGGAGCGCGCGTCTGTGTTGACGGCATTAAAGGGGTAGTCTGTTCGGTAATTGTCGGCAAATATTAATAACCGTAGGACGATGAGAGAGAGAGAGAGAGAGAGGGACGAGTTCGCGCGGATTCAAAGAGAGCGCGAGCGGCCGGTACGAAGCGAAGGAGAGGCTGCTCGAGGGTGAGCCCGTCGAACCGGTTATACTTGAGAGCAAATACATAATGCCTCGATGATTTTCCCGCCGGAGGGGAGAGCCGGCCGTGATTGAAATTTGGAAATTCGCTTTGACACAATTACCCGAACCGTTTCTGTTCCGAAGACGGTTTCACCGGGTTCCGGTAGCTGCTCCGTAAACTGCCGCCGAAAGAGAAATTACTCCGTCTTTCGCGCGGGAATCGACTTACAGCGCTAAATTGCGTTTATATATCGTTCGCGTAATAATACGGATCCAGCGCCAATTAATTCGGATTGGCGAGATGACAGCTCCGACGTCAACAGACCCCGCGCGATCGATACATCTACGCGCGAAAGCAAGAAGTAAATCGACTTTGGTGCCTTCGCAACATTCCACGGAACTAGTTATATATACACGTACGAAAGGAAGCCCCGAAGGTGCGTATCATAAGAAGCCCTTCTTTTCGCCCTCGCGGGAACCTTCGTACACCGGACTTATTCATCGCCGATCAATCGGCGTCACGTTCGCGATAATGTTTACTTTGTGCAAAGTAAGGCGATATTAGTCGCATATCCGGTATAACCGGGTGCGTACTTTGTAACTGCGCGAATAATCTCGTTAAAAAATATTTTCTCAGGCTCGATACGATGTTGGATAAAAAATATATATTAAGATGATAGAAACAAACAATTCCGGGCAATTTTATCGCCGTCGATTTAATTTGATGATATTCTTCCCGTAATATATATATATGACCGCAATCATAGACCTTGCTTATGGCGATTATTGTTATTCGCTAATACCTGGATACTGTTACGCAGAAGATATTCTCTAGGCGTGTATACGTAAATCTTTATCAATCTATTTATCCATCGATAAATCCGCTATAGTCTATCGATTCAGCAATCTATCCGCTTCGCATCATCCCTCTCGTGCAAGTCGAGGAGGCAAGATGCAGCGGCGGCGACGACGATATGCATCTCGTTATACGTAAACAATGTACCCGTGGCAATATTATCTGGGTAGATTGTACCGAGGCATTCATGGCTACAAGCACGAACGTAAAACGATTCGTCTTTCTTCGATCTCCGCGCCAGCCACGCGTGTAACGCGATACCTGGTGCATCACGACGACCGAAGAGACGACCGATCGCCAGGGAGGTCGCCCGTCTTCCACCTGCCATAATTTCGTAGATCCCCCCTCCCCTTTCCCTTCGTCGCGGTGCCCTCTTGAATTTCGAAACGCGCCATCTTCGAACCGAACGATCCTCGGATGGAACTCGATATCGAATTCCGATCGCGCGCGCGGGGGCGGAGAGACGGGAAATAATCGGCGGAGATAGCTGGAAACCGATTAATGTCTCGACGACGCCCACTCTCTCGGTCAAACGAGCGAGAAAGAAGACTCTCCCCCGAAAGATAAATAATAGCGCGAGTGAGAATGGAAACGAAATGCAAAGCTCTCTTTCTCTCCATGCGGAAATTCTCCGGCGGCGTCGCGCAAGGGTTGAGATTCCCTTTGCTGGATGTTTAATGCGGCAATCTAGGGGCGTGATAAAGTGCCAAACGAATGCCGAAAGGGAATCGCGAAGTGAGCGCCTACCTACGACACGGCACGGTCGGTACACCGCTAAACGCCGGTATATACAATGCTGGCACAAGCCATTACATTGTGTAAACAAGCGGTGGGTCTCCTACCCAGAAGAGTGAGCCACTTCAGAAATTGAAACGCAGGAAGAAGAGAAAGCTACGGCTGCACTCGACGATAGAAACCACTTCCACCCTTCCGGGATTTCTTCCCTCTGCATCCGAAGCTCTTTCTTTTTCTCCCGCTTTTTTAGATCTCTCTCTCTCTCTCTTTTTTTTTCTTCCGACGTGAAACCACAAAGATTTCCGTGCCCTTTGCCGGCAGCGCTCGAAAGAACTCTTCTGTAATCTTTCGCCCTTCTCTTTTCCCTCGTACGGCCTTGTCTCGAGCGATAGATCGCTTCTTGACACGAAAATGTCACATTCGTCCCATCAACGTTCTTTAAAGAAAAACGCGGATGCCTAGTCGTTCAAGTTATCACGATCGTGCGGGATCAAAATTTATGCAAAAGTGACGGTATACGAAACTATTAAAGAAATAATGCAAATTCTAAAGAGTCTTTCGTCCCGACTGCTCTTATTCTCCATGGGTTTCCATTTTCCTGCTTTTGAATGAATCGTGTGTCGGCGGAAAAGAAGAATAACGTTCTTTGCATATTCTCGGATTAAAAGGCAAACAATCCTCCGCTAGTGATACGGGAATGTGCGTACCCGTTGAAAGGAAATTTATGAGAATTAATATTGGCTCCCCAGGGAGGAGGAGGTATATAAGGAAGGAGGAGGGTAGGAAGCTGGTTCTCGATGTGTCTCGGGGACTCGCGGAATGCGACTTTCCGGCATACATCGGAGGGAACTTTAAGAATTTAATTCCTACGCGTCTCGTTCCTATCCTTCTCTCTCTCTCTCTCTTTCCCCATCTTCGACTCTGCTCTTTACACGAAGAGAGAGAGAGAGAGACACGGGACTTTCAGCGTCTTACGTGCTCGCAGAAACGAGAATACTCGAGCGAGCTCCACGGCATAATTTCATTCGCCGCGCGATCTCGACCCGCCCTTTGTTCTCTCTTCTTTCTTGTCTCTTACGAGAGACGAGACAAAAGAGTTACTTTTACCTTAACATTGTCGGCAGATAGAATTCGCATTGTTTCGCGAGATTCGCGACGAGAAATTGTCCGGCCGTATCGAAATTCAAAAATACGCATGAAATCTCTTTTCCCTACGACAAACAACATTATGTTTTTATCCCTCGACTTTTTGAAATTAAGATATACAAGTTTGGAGCCGCGTAACAGAGATAGAAAGTAAAGTTCCTTAAGGGAACTTTGCTAGCTTCCCGCAACTTTTGGTCGCCATGACGCGACGGAAAAAAGTCTCTCTCTTCTTCGTATATCTATCTCCGAAGAAGAACGTGTATCGCGCGACGTCGCCCGTATTGATATCGTCACGAAGCGAAAACGACTGCGTGGTGACAAAAAATCACCATTAAGCCGCCGTACGTCTCCCCGGGGATGGACCCTACATCATATGGAAGCGACGGAGGAAAAGGTATTAAACGTACAAACGCGATAAGCTAAAACACTTCTCGTCGATGCGCTCCACGGGGTCTCTCCCACACGTCACCCCTCGAGTCCGCATCGTTGCGCTCTTTCTCTCTCTCTTCTCTCTTTTTTTGAGATATTTGGGAAAAAGTGCCCCGAAAAAAAATGAAACGTCATCATCGGCGCGGCTCGACCACGTGTCACGCATACGCGAGAGACAGGGAGAAATAGTGGGGAACGCACGCTGCGCGAACCGTCACCGCGGGTTGTTATTTTCCCGACGAGCGAGGAAAAAAAACAAGCCCTGGCTTTTAGTTGAATAAACATCGCACGCATATCGCGCGTAATCTATGCACGCGTGGCGTATCTTTCCAGGGAATCGATATCAATTAAACTTGCGCGCTCGTATAGGGATCGCTTCATCGTACATATGCCTACCCTGATGAAAGAGAGATTTTCTCTTAGTTGTGAGATAATAAACATAATGAGATCGCGACAGAAAAATCGATAAGTATCTTATTCGTAAATATATCATTATCTCTCCGAATAAAAACATTGTAACATGAATAACGTTGTATATAATTTCAACGGAATAACGTCCAACGCACACGCACACATATATATACATAAATAAAAGTTTAACACATCTCATCTTTTATATATATACGGCGCGCCCCATTTGATGATCATTTAAAGAATAACCGGGCATTAGAAGAGTCGTCTTATTTTATCGACCGCTATTACGACGATAATCATCCAACTAGTGTTTTTCGGACTCGTACACTGTCATCACACCACCACATCGTAGCAGACAGCAAACACGATCCGTTTGATTCGACTATCATCCCTTTCTACTCTTTCACCCTCGCCGTTTCTCCCTTTGCCTCGCCTAGCTTTTCCGTGCCGCTTATTTTCTGCCAGAAAGCAATATCCGTTATGGCCAATAAACGCAACCATATCAAAGTAACTGACGACCGTCCGTCTGTGTTCGCGCACATCGAATGTCCATCGAGATCTATATGCCTCTTCTAAGGAACTAATATCGATCGTTTTTATATCACTGCGAATTCATAAGGAAATTTAATCGCGCAAATATAATTTGAATCTAATTTGTCAATTTATTGATTTAATTCAAAATAAAAATTTAGAAATGATTATTTCTTGAAAATGTTTGTAAAATTTTCTAGCGCTTTAATGATTTATTTAACGGACTGAAAAAGAGAGGCTCTCGGCGCGCGAAAGATTTGCGGAGGTGTAACGTTCTTGCCCTTTCCCGAGGGTTGGCACCCTCGAACGCATCGCGCGTTCTACCCCAGACACACGTATCGGCCGCACTCTCGGCGCGCTCTCCTCCCAGTCTCTGCCGTGACGGAGCACATAATCCTGATATCTGTCGGTTTTCGGGCAATAAAACACGCGTCCCATACAGACGGAGTCCCCCCGGAGAATCGCTACTGCTTCCGGCTGATAAAGAAACGCCAGGCGAGATATCCGAATAACGCGCGACGAACCCCGTCTTTCATCGACTTTCGTCGTTTCTCGCAGAACGACAGCCGGACGTATAGCGTATCGATCTCTCGATCTCGGGAAAGCCTGGAGAATTTTGCAACTTGAAACCTGTCGCGCAGATTGATATTGAAAAATAAGTATTATTATTGAGAGAGAGAGAGAGAGATAATACACAGTGTGATGTAAATCGCGCCGTCATTTATTAGATTATTATCCCACACAGCGTGTCTATCGTCGAAAATTACACCCATCGACCGGACTACGACTGTCCGACACCTCTTGTCCGGCCTTTTGATCGAGGCGTCGGAATCATCACGCTACAAAGTATCCGGAATGAATCTTTGATGCTACACGGAGACGATCTTTATTTCGCGACATTACAGTATCGGGTCGCGATCGGCGCGCTATTCGAGAGTTATCGATCGTCTTGGCCTACCTCTAAGACCGATCGAAAGAGACCTCCCTCCTCGCTTCGTGAGTACTTATCGGGCGGGATCGGACAAAAGATCCGCTCGGTGGCCGCGAGGCAAAACCAGCCAGGCTATTCGGCTATTACGTTTCTGCATACGAGAGAGAATCCGGTAACCAGATCGGGGAAGATCTCGAATGACCCATCCGGGGATGAATATACGAGAAGAGGGGGAGGGGGACGTAAATATTTTCATATTACTTTACCCAAGTGTAATTCAAGAGTTTGCAAATCTGCGCGCCGGTCACTATAGCGTCTCGGGGCATCTTCCGTATCGGTAACGACTCTCGCGCGTCTTTCTCAATACGCTCGATCCGAAACGTTATAAACGCGGCAAACAGAATCGCAACGACGCGCGCGCAGCTAAGCGGACGAAGTCTGTGGATAAAGTACACGGCGGATGTTAATAGGATAAATTAGTTTATCCTACGAAAACATCCCGGCGAGATGAAACAGAACGTCTCTCTGCACCGCGCGAATAGATTCGGCCTTCGGGCGTTACCGACTCCATTCGAGAGACGGCGGATATACCTTCCATCTCATCGCCGGATGCCGCTACCCTTATCGCCCGCGACGGATCGGATAAAAGAATAATACGCAAAAGCGAAAAAAGCTTTCGACTTTACGACGGTTTATATATATATACGCTATGGAGAAAAAGGGGGAGACCGAGCTCTCTCGAAATATGGGAAGGGAAGAGGATAAGACGGCTGACCCTCTCGGGATGTTTCCACTCGCAAACTGGATTCCGATGACCGATCTCCATTTCCATATGGGTCGCGCGAGCCCAAGGGTGGCGGGAGAGAGAGAGAGAGAAGTTTGTCACATCGGGAAATTGATATTTGAACGAGACGAAGGGTGCGGAGAACTCGCGCGTTCTCGCGTCGATCGTATCTTATTGTTAAAGCAACGATCTCGAATAGGCGCGTCGCGCATATTTATATACCGTCGACTCGAACTTTCCGCTCAGCCTCGCTTAAAGTCGAATGGCGGAGCACGCGTCGTAATTTTTCTTTCGAGTTGCTTCGGCGCCCTCCAAAATTAGCATTCGCACAGGATGCACGGTCCAACTACTGCTATCGACGTTGCCGCCAACTATAATCGTCCGACTGGGTACGGGCTAAGTGTAATATTATTCAACACACAGCTTTATATGGATATATCGAGAGCCGTAGAGCACAGATGCTGTCCGTCGGAGAAGAGCGCGCGAGCACGGCTTGTTGTAACCGCGGCTTTTCTAGTAGGTGCCTAAGAACCAAACCATCCTCTTCCTCCCTCACGGATAACGGGTGTTTCGGTTGCTTTCGAGAACGCCGTCCTATGGAGATTACAAGGACGCAGACAGACGTCTGTCCGCTTTCGTGAATCGTAATTACACGTGTATATGTATATAAACGTCTCGTCCCTTTTACGTAAGTCGTATCTCCTTGGGGACGAGTAAGGGTGACTCGTTGTTTGGCATCGTTTTCGCGTGCTTATTCCGCAAATAAGAATAATTAACGAGTGAAACGCAGTGCCGCGAGCGAGCGAGCGTGTGACGGACAATCGAGGGAAAAAATCGTTGGCTGACACCGATTAACGCTACGTATATCATTCGCCAGAGGGGGCGAAACGCTTAAAAGAGAAACGTGTGTAGTAAGTAATTAGAAAATTGTTATTTATTATCGCGCGCGAAATCGGGGAAGAAAAGAAACGTTGGTCTCGCTGATATCGCGCGAGAACGGCGATCGTTTAACGAAACCCGAAGGCGAGTCATTATTAATTTTTCCGAAATGTGGTCATTCTTGGCGCAGCCCGGGGGCCACGAAGGAGAGCGAGTGCTGCAGGTGGCGAGAATGGTCAATATAACCGCAAAATGTAAATCATATTGCTATTCCCGGAGGGCCCCTCACTCTCCCAGTCTCTCTTTCACTCTCGGCTATACGGGTATTAAGCACAGTCCGGGTAAGACGGTCTGGCTCTATATTAGTTTCCGCGGGTTTCCTGATTGGATTCGGCTATTACGTTTCCTGGCCCCACAATTGATTGTTTGCGCCCGGTGGACGCGTTGTATATGTAATCGACCGCAACGGTAACGAAATCGTGTACGATTAATTTTTATACACGCGAGCGAGATGTTTTTCTTAAAATACGCATCTCTGTCGAGATAAAAATCGAAATTAATCGAAGCGTTGAGAATAATGAATGCGACGACATAACTTGGATGTTATGCCTTTCATCGCGACCGCGATTAAGTAGTCTCGGTACGCTCTTGCGAGTCTGAACCCGACGATTTCTGACCTACCCTCCCGTCGCCGCGGAACTCGATATCGACGATCGAGATCTATCGCGTCCTGTCGGGAACTTTGAGAGGGGGAAGAGATAGAGAGAGAGAGAGAGAGTCAACGAGTCTTCGACGTGGGGAGTCCACGCCAAGAGCGGTCGGAGGATTTCTGAGCGAGCGCACAGTGGTAGCTGATGTATTTTGACGTGCCCGATGAGAGAGGTCGGTCTCTCTCTCTCTCTCTCTCTCTCTCTGTTGACTGCATTATCTAATGGACCACCCTCTCCGCCTGTCTCTTTCCGTCCGTCTCTCGCTCGCCTGTCCTTCTTTCTCGCTCGCTCTCGGCGTTTCAGACTATCTGCGATCTGCCGCATCGACAGACTGCATCGGCTCTGATTTCATAATCGACCGCAAATTTCTTCCCTTTCATTACGCGCCTTGCGTAATCACCGATGTCATCCTTACGCTCGCATGCACGCGGTAGTCAGTCTTGATGCGATGAAATCGCCGAATGAGCGATGTCGGATGTAGATGGATAGATATTGTACGATCAAAGTACTTTATTACGCTTGAAGATAATTAAGATGAAAACTAGATAACGCTGGAAAATGTATCCATCGCGAACGAGGGTCGTGGAGAAAAGCAAGGAAAAAGTTGTCGAAATCTTTGGAGCGCTCGTATACTCGAGCGAGTATATTACGTCGCAGTTACAAGACGAAGTAATGCGCAAAAAGCCCAAGTATCTCTGGCGAGTATCGAGAGAGAGAGAGAGAGCGGTGGAGCGTTTTTCGCGACCGGCAAAGTATTGTCCGTAGTCGAACTCCCGCATCTCGTCGGAGCGAGAGCGAGATCGTGCGACCGTGACTCTGAAATCATCCCTATAACCTTAGACCCCCGTGCGGCAACGTCCGCGCCCAGCCATCTTCAGACACTATTCCGAGAGATATACCCGTGCAATCTCTTTCTCTCTATCCTATACCTCTCGCGTATCCGTTAGCATCAAATTACTAGTTTCTGCACGATCTACGACCCGCTGTCCTCGTCGTTCGATCGCTATCTCTCGCATCGATATTTTCTCCAAGTCGAGTCTGCGCGACGGAATTATGGATGAATTCGAATGATGAATCGCGAAAACAACAATCTCCGTCATTTATACTTTTTATTAAAAATGCAACGATATAATAAAATCTTGTCTAAGAAATTGAAAAATCGGTCTGAACTTTGGAGGGGGCGAAAAAGAAGAATCGTCGCCGCAAGAAGATACACTTTTCTTCCCGGCACCGTAGGTGGACGACGTCGTCGAAGAGAGCCCATTCGGGGCAATTCTTTGCCGGCTCGCGTGTATCCTTAGTATGCAACGTATGCAGTCGGTTGTTACCGAAGGAGTGGTTTGCCGAGCGGCCAATGGCGAGTGCTCGAGCTAATTCTAGGGTGCCGCCGCCGCGCCATCTTTGCATCATAATGCTGTCCCCCCCGTACCCCGGCGTTCGCTCTCGCTCCGACCCTCTCGTCACTGCGAGAAGTCTGCCCCCTTCTTCCTCTCTGCCGCCCGCAACCTTCTCTTCCCTCTGCCCTCCTCGTCCGCCCCCACCCTCTCCCACTTTCTCTCCACCCTTGTTTCGTTTCGCGTAGGAAAGAGAGAAAGGGCGAAGGAAACGAAATATCAGGTGAAAGAGAGAACGAAAGAAAAGGAACGAGGAGAGACGTCTCGGAGGCGCGTTGTGCCAAAGTGGATAAGAAGAAGAGCGAGACAGGGAGGAAAAGGAGGGGAGGGGCACACGGTTATGGCGAAGAGGTAGAAGGGACGAAGGGGTTGTCTGCGCCTTGTCTGCCGAGAATCAATCACGTATCAGTGATGCTCAACCGGTGGCCACCGGCGAGCGAGAGAGAGAGAGAGGATCGATAGGATCGAGATGACACTCGCCGTCCTTATTTCGCGCCTCGGACGAACGATGCATCCGTCAATTTGGACGAGGCGCTCCTGTCGCGGGGAATGATATAGATACGCGATTCCACCATGTGTGCGTGTGGCCGAATAAGAAATACATTTGCATCTAAAGTGGATTGGATGCTTTTTTTCTTTCACGGCGGCAATATGATCTCTGATTACCTACGTTCCAGAAATGACGCCCGAGTGGAGGGCGATTAAAGCCGCGTGCCTAATCTCCATGCTATACCGGAGCGAAAGCGACGGTAAGGTAATGTCGTCGTACTCGAGGACGCCCACGGCGACGTGCGCCTCGCGCTACCGTCTTACCTGTCAGAGTGTAAGATGTTAAATCGAGAGGGAGAGAACGCAGCTACCGTCTTTCGCCCTCTTCCACAAAAATCGCGATATCAAATCCCCGAGTCTCGTTCATAAATTATTGATATCGAACAAAATTGAATAATTATCTTCTCATTTTTTTCCCGCGACTGTTCCAAAAGAAATGGGGAATTACACCGTTGGCTTCTTCTCTCGATCCTAATCTTTCTGCCCCTTTTTCTACCTTTTCGCGGGAATCGAATCGCGAGCAAGAACCGGTCATCGTCTCGACGATGAAGGCGCTCCATTATTCGTCCGACTCGGAGGAACACTCTCTCGTCGTCGAACAAAGCCGAAGAGTTCGCGAGACGAGATCGAGTCAAACGTGTCGATGCGCCCCGATGGGAGAAGACACAATGGCCGGACGCGTCGGTTCACAATGACGGAAAATAATTAAAGCGGGTAGAGGGAGGAAGGCCTGCATCTCTTTCAAAGACGCCGACGCGCTGACTCTCTCGACCGATCAAACCGATCGGCCTGTACGCGCACAGCCGTGTCGAATGCGCGTTCTCCTATACACGCGTGCGTAACTATGTGCGTACGAGAGTTCCGAACGCAAATCGCGCAGTGTGCGCGCATCAGGACGGATTGATTTCGCGTACGACCGCGTCTGCGATTAAAATAAGCGGGAAAATCTGGAAAAGAAGCGCTAAAGTGTCTATATAGGAACGAAAACGGATGGATGATTCGACGACATGAAAAAGCGAACAACAAGCAACCTATATTGTTGTAACGTTCGTGGTCAACGATAAGCTACCTTGAATGTAATCGCTGTTCCGTGCCATAATCTTAAACAAAGTATAAAGAAAAATATTTCACGGTGGATTGAAAATCTATTCTAATCTCCATTAAACGTTCTCCATTCCGTACTGAATTCGCATCGTGGAATTATTCGTGTCGCGAGAGATAAAGCACACGTTTTATTATTTTTTTATTTTCTCTCTCTCTCTCTCTCACATATTTTATCCTAAATCATTAATCACCATCTCGACGAGATCGTAATGAAATAATCCAAAGATAACATAAACTGTACGCGATCTCTCTCGCATTACGCGTCTGCATAAATTAACATTTGCTTAATCCTCGCATGCGCATTACTCCGTCGGAACACTCTCGGTATCTTTTTAGCGGCGCGAGACTAACCGAGAGAAATCGATAAACGATTCGTCTCGGACGTTCGACTCGACCGGCTACCGTCGGATCCGCGCACGGTAGCTGACGAGACGATCGGACCCCCGCTTAGACGTATACTTTGAGTTTTGGGGCCCGCCGCGCGCAGTGTGAAACCCCCCGCTGTAGAATGATACGCCAGGATAATTCTATCGGACTTTGACCACGCCGGGGTTCCGCCACCTGGGGGCCACGGAGATGGTCAGCGTGACGTTGGCGCGCGTCTCCAAACGCGTGAACGAGCGGAGACGATGTGTTTCTAATCGTCGCGTTATTCTTTTCTGTTTACAGTGGTTTATCAGAAACGGCTAAAGAAGGAGCGAAGAGCGAGGAAACGGTTGCAGGATCAATTGGATCTGGAGGTCAAGAGGCGCACGCAATTGGAAGAGGCTCTCAAAGCTACGGGAGCGTCCTCGGAACAAGTGAGAGCGATCACCGGTAAGTGTGTGAACGGAAAAAAAAAAAAAAAAAAAAAAAAGATTTTCGCGAGATGAAAGCTTCTCGACAACATCTGTGTTCAACGCCATTCGCGTATCCTGGAGAATACACAGTCACGATTTTCCTGGATTAGACTCAGGCTATCGTTGCAAATGGACGGGTTTTCTTAGGATTTCTCGAGCTCGTCGTCAGCCTCTTCGTTAAGAGCCCCGGGGCCATCGGTGATCTCGGAATAAATTAATTAATACGCCGAGGCAGAGCAAACAGCCTGACACCCGGCAGAATATGATTCCTTACTTATCCCCCTGCCGGCGATGCAATCCCTCTCCGTCGTCGAGCTGGCTGATGGCAGCCTGCTTCCCCCCCCCCTCTCCTCTCCCCTCTTCCCGTCGTCTCGGCACCTTTACTACTACTACTACTACTAGGCACCGCGCGTCGTCTCGCCCCCGTGATCCTCCGGCAGTAGAAGTAGCAGCAACAAGCGGCACGCCACCCTTCTTCCTGTCACTACCAAAACTCAAACGCGAAACCCTTTAAGTGAAATCTCTTATTCCGATATAATGTTTCGTCCTGGCCTCACCACCCCCTCTACTCCATCATCTCTTCAACCTCATCGTTTTCGCGTTACCTCTCTCCGTCGTTGCCGCCGTCGCCGCTGCTGTTACTGCTGCTGCTGCTGCTGCTACTGCTGCTGCTGCTGCCGCCGTCGCCGCCGTCGCCGCCGCCGCGTCGTCGTCACCGGTACCGCTGATTAATCCTGTCAAATCCAGAGAGTCGCTATACTAATTTCGAATCAAACGGCACGCCACTCCGCCACTTTGGCGTCGGCTTCGGGGTGAGTCACGACAGACGATTGCGATATCTTATGGAGTTTTTTTCTCTTTCTTTATTTTTTCTTCAAAATTCCACGCCGCTCATATTCGAACGTTATTACGTTATACGCGAAAGGATACGGGCGCGGATATGGGAATCGCGATAATCGAGCGGCTGCAATTTTTTTTTTCCATGACGCAGAAAACGTCACGGCGGAGGCGCGCACGAGTTCGGAAGCGCCGGAAGGGAGCCCGGTGCATTCCCAGTCGCAACAGCAGCCCTCGCAGCAACAGCCGTCGCAGCAACCCCATCAGCAGCAGCAAGCAGCGGCCCAGCAGTACCGGGAGGCGCAAGTGCCGCGTCCGTCTCAGCAGCCGTCGACGCCGGAGAAGCCCGCATGGGGATACGGGTTGGATCTCATCGGTAGCCAGGCGTCGGCTTTCTGGCAAAATTACCAAGGTCAGTCTCTCAACGGCACGCTATTTCACCCTCGCGTCGTATGCACCGTCGATTCGCGGTTCCCACGGTGTGTTTCCACGGAACCGCGCGAGCCAGAAAAATATAAGCGGACGATACTTAAGCCACTTATCGCAACCATCGTCTTATCATTCCCGCCTCCTTTGCTTCGTCCTCCTCTTCCCATCCGCGTCGAGTTACATTCTCTCTCGGCGAGATATATTCCGCGGAAAGAGTTCGCGAAGGTTGTTCGACGGGAGAAAATAAAACTTGTCTCGAAGAAAGAACTAGCGTGTAAACTGCATTGTGAAGTTTGCGGTAATTCGAGAAAGTAGCAGTCGCGTGTTGGAAACTTCGAGTCGGAGCATTCAAGGGGGGAGCGCAAAGGAGGGAAGGAGGAAAAGGCGGTGAAGATCCAGCGGCGGGATCCGCTAATTCGGATAATCGCATTCCCGTATTAGGATCCACTCAATTTTTCTGATCTTCCGGCCGAGTGCTTTCGATCCTCGATTACCCCGACAAAAAAGAAAAAAAGAAGAGAAAAAAGAGAGAAGAGAAGGCAGGGTGGATCGACCCCGAGGGCGAGGGAGACGACGACGGAGCGCGGAGGTGTGTGTCGTGGTGGTATCGTGCAAAGTAAATTATTCGAAAGATCTCGAGCGAGAGCAATCACGCCGCCGGCAATAACAACCCCGTGCAGGGTGGAAGAGAAGGAGAGAGAGAGGGGAGGAAGGAACCGAGTTGGCCCTGACGAGGAAACACGAGGTATTTGAATAGGGTCCCACAGCCACCCGGGCATCATGATGTGGAATCCATTTGCAATAAACAACGGAGATTTAGACGGGGGTGAACGACGAGCGACACGGTATCGCAAGAGCGAGAGGGAAAGAGGTAGTTCGGCGTAACGTCGTCCAAGGTGGGTACTTCGGAGAAGGAGAGGTCTTCGAGTCATGCATTCTATACGAACGGTGGCTCTCATACGCGTCTTTCGCGTTATTCAACGTTCGACATCGTTTCGCGAGAATTAAGACAATCCAAAGAGCATACCTTGAAAAATTCCGTGGCTGTGAAAAATGCATCGTCGATCGATCTTCGAAGAAGCGGGATTTCTTCTCGAGCCGATTCCAAAGTTGTAGATGAATTCGTATACTAGATAATCCTTTCGCTCGGCGGATCGGTCATGCGATCGTTCGCACCACTCATTGAGCGCCACTGGGTGTAATGCAGAGTTTATGCACATCTCTCGCAAGTAAGGAAGGAGCCGTAATTTCCCCGGCGGCCACCTCGGTGGCGTTACCTGGCCTCCCTCCTTCTTCCACTCGCGTTGTTCCCTTCCCTCGAACCTCCTCCAGCCCCTTGTACCCCCGCATTGCTTCGCTCTCTTCTTCCTTTCCTCCTTCTCGCGCGTGCACACACACACACACACACACGCACGCATACGCGCGATTCCTCCACGTCCACCATCCGTAGAGTACGACGAGGCACTCCGCCACGCTTTAATATTCAGACTATATGCAATAATTTCGCAGCAACCATAATCTCGCCCCCTACCAATGCCCTCCCTCCCGACTTTGCGGCACTCTCGCTTTCTCCGTCGCTCCGACACTCTCTTTTATCCTCCTCCACAAACCATCGTCTTCAGCTTCGCCGTCTCTACCGTTTATTCTCTCTTCTCCGCCTTGCTCCCCCTGTATTCCTACCTCCTCCTTCTTTCTTTCCTGCGCTCGATCGTGTTTCTTCTACTGCACGTAGAGACATGGCGCTCGCGCGCACACACACACTCTGAGATTGCTCCACGGTGTGCACCGTACCTTCATCTTCCATCCTGCGACCGCAATCATTCTAAATCGCCGCGCGGGCATTAATATTTGATGGACGAAGTCTTGGAGAATTATTCCGAAATGGAAATAATTGCGATCGAGGAGCGCCATTTTTCATCTCGGTATCTCGGTGAGATCGACATCAGCATACAGCTACGGTTACAACGTTCCTTAAACGACTCGCGCTCTTTTACACGCTGCGGCACTCGAACGCTCCCACGAATGAATTAACCTTGAACGCACCGAGTGATCTACAAACTTAAAAAGGGGGGAAAAAATATCGAACGTTGTGTCGAGAGAGAGGTAAAAAGTTTCAAGCGACAGTCTCGCAAATCGAGCGTGTCGCCTCGAGAGAAAAAAAAAATCACGACGACGCGATTCTGTTGAACGCCAGATTATTTCCAGCTTTCCGGCCGCCCGAGAAAATGCGAGCGTCGCACCTGTGCGTAGACCATTACGGGAGAGACAATAACCCCCGTGTGCAAGAGTGATAAAGCGTGACGCGTGTATACGAGCGATATAAAGGCTGAAGGAAGCGGCGACGTGGGCGGCAGGTTGCTAGGCAGGACCGAAGGTGGGGTTTCGAAACGTCCCTCGTCCTGAATATATCCACGACGACGTGGTGTTTTCCGGCGAACAAGCCGGGACAGGAGAAGGCTGACGGGGCAGCGGAGTTTCTATCTATACGCGCTGGTTGTAGGTAGGTGCTGTCAGGGAATATTGGGGTTGCTTTAAGACGAATGACGATACGCGCGGCGTAGGTTCTTCGAATCGTTGTAATCGACTTGAATATTATACTTGGATAAAGAAACGAAATGACTGTTCGATGTTGTTTTCGGAACTTAAATTCCCCGTGTACATACAAAAAAAAAAAAAAATAAAGAAGTCTGCCCCGACTTACGATTTTGCGTTGCCGCAGGCGTCGATTGGAAGGCGGCGCGGATTGCGAGGGGATTAAATTCGTTATTGGAGAGCTGCGACGCGAATGGCGTACTGAAGAGAGAGATTTATGCGCGGGAAAAAAGAACAATTACCGAGTGAATCGATCGTATAGCCTCGATATAGCCTGTTTTCTTTTTTTTCTTTTTTTTTTTTTCAAACAATATTGACGACGTCGCTGAAGCAGACTTCATCGACAAGTCGACCGAACCGCGCATTAGCGTCGCGTTTATATCGCCCCGAGTAAATTTCGAGACTCTTTTCGCCAATCTTTCTCAGAGATATGCATAGGAGGAAAAAAAGAGGGATTCTCACTCTCGGGGCAGAAAAGTTAAGAGATGAAAGAAGGTTGATGGCCTGATTTGCAGCCGACGGAAATTTGAAATTATAAGAGTCGCGCGAGATTCCTCGCCGTTTCCCTCGTCTCCTACTCTATTCTCCGCTCTCGATTCTTTCGCTTTTTGTGTCTCCGCGCGGCTCCTTGATTCATACAATTTCACGGTCGGCTTGACGCTCAAGCGCCTATCCCCACTTTCATTCGCATCTTTCGTTTACCCACCTCCCCATATTTCGCTCTCTATCTCTTCCCTCTATCCTCCCGAACCTCGTCTGCTTTACATAAAGATCAGAGCATTAAAAACGCGATGCTACGCGAAATCAACCCTCTAGATGCCCCCCGTCCATCCCCGTTCCGTATCCTTTTTTTTTGCTCGCAGAACGTCGCTAACCCTCGGGCCTCCCCGATCCTCGACGTCGCTTCGATGTGATACTTAAATTGCCTTTTTCGCCGCTCGCGCAAGAACGAAACATGTCGAGTGCACTTGATCACGTTGACGGTTATATCCGATATCCGGCGCCGCCGCGGCAAACCCGGTTAAATCCCAAGGACGTCGTCCTCGGGCGGATTCGCGCGAGAGAGAGAGAGAGAGAGGAAATCTCTCCCTTTTACACTAAGTAATCGCAAAAACTCCCGGCGGGATGAGGAGTCCCGCGTGCGAGAGTGCTTATCAATCGCGCGTTATTGCCTTCCTTCGTGGAATCCCATCTCGCCAGATCGGTAGATACGAGGCGGCCCGGTATTCTCGATCCCGGGCGAACAATACGCCTGGGAGTTTTTCCAGTTCTTGCGAGATCCCCGAGTCTCCGCGCGATCGCGCCTTCTCTCGCGCTCTCGTCCTGTCCTCGATTTCGATTCGGTTCGTTCGTTTTCTTCTTCTACCCGAGAGAGAGAGAGAGAGAGAGAGAGAGGCAAGGTGGCCCGTATTGTGCCGGAGTTAATTACGTGCGGATAAACGCGGAGTCATAGAGGGGCCCTTCTTCTTTTTCAGCGGACGTCTTTTTTAGAGGCCCTCGCCTCGCGTCGCATCTCCTTCTCTCCCCCTTCTCCCAAAAAGATGGCTCGATATGGTGGCACACAATACGAATCGTTTAGGGCCCCGACCAAGAGAGAGCCCTCGCGCAGGCTCGGTCTGAAATTGTTTTCATTGTCCGGACGATTTGTCAGGGTGTGTAAGACGGTAGCGAAACTATTAGCGGCTCATTCTTCCTCGCGGATACACTGTCCGTAGAATTCCACGGGATTCTTCTTTCTTCATTCGATACGCTGCGGGCGCGACGCGAGAAATCGCGGATCCAACTTGTCGTCGCATTTTCTTGCACCGATATCGGACGTAATATGCGAATGTTTTTTGCGGCCTTTATCTCGACTCGACGCAGCGAAAGAAAGTTTCCTTAAATCGTGCCGGAGGTGTCTCTCCTTCCCCATTCGCTCACCCTTCTTCTTCGTCGAAGCGAACGAGCGAACGGGCGGCGGGTTATATCTGGAGCAGTTAAATTGTCATTTGGATATCAAAGGGACGCGACACCCCGCGCGCGGATAAGGGCGCGAGAGGTAATTTGGCTCAGCGAAACGCAAACATTGCCTCTCCGCGTGCCCCAAAGTCGTGGAATATAACGGTCCTGACGAACGCACGAATTCACACCCACGTGCCACGAAACAGCCCTCAGCTATTGTTGCTCAAAGCATAATGGAATCTCGGCCCCGTCGTCTCCGGTACGGGCGGTTAAAGATGGAGCGAGAGGGTGAGAGAGAGAGAGAGAGAGGCATCGCCAATGCCGAATTCTCTCGCGCGTCCGCGCGCACTGGTTAACCGGGACTTAATGGCCTCGCAATTGGATTTTACCATTGCTCTTTGCCCAAGGAGGCGCCATTTCACGCTTACCGATCAGATTCGCGTCCCTTCGTCACGCCATCGTCCTTTCGCCTTAATCCTCCGCTTACGTGATTTTCATACCGTAACCGACGCTCGACCAACGGATTACGAAAAGCTCCTCTTTCTTACTGGCAGGCTAATTAAAAGCAAAAACATTTTTCTCGAATTTGTTCTGCAAACTTCTTAATTTAAAGGCCAATTAGACATCCGAATGATTAAAGAACGTCGTTATGAATTCGTCGCCTAAATCGTCCGCAAGGAAGGAACCGGTTAATTCGACGCGATATCATTAAAGGGACATTTTCCAGTTTTCAACCCTAATCCTTGCGAAATTCAGTGAGCAAACCCGCGGCCCTTTCACGCCTGCCTTCGTGCGTTACCCGGCTCGTGCGTTATCCCTTTTCCTCGCCCCCTTGTTGCGCCGCGCGGTAGCTGCCGGTTTTGCACTAATTACCGCTTCGTTTCATCCTTGGCGCGCGTGGTTCACGCCTCGTCGAATCCGCGCGTCGTTCCGTGTGCGTTGCCGCGCGACAGACTTCTCACTCCTCGAGGCGATACCTTCGATACAGCCGGGGCAGCGGAGCGCGTTAGCCGAACGCCGATATTAATCTTGGGAGTGAGATCGCATTATGCGCGTAGATCATAGATGGTAGGATATATAGTATTGTATTGTGTAGACTATATTATAAATGCTCTCTGCCCACGCACATGTACACCCGTTTCTTCTTTCTGTGATGTTCAGTTTGTTTCTCCCCTTTTTTTGTCGCAGAATCGCTGGTACAGGAACTCGAGCTGGAGAGAAAATCGCGGCAGCACCAAGCGGCCGAGAGGGACCAAGTCAAGTCTCCTCTTCAAGGTGCGTTTAGCAAAAACACGAAATAGCTATCGTTACGCGCGTACGTACTTCATAGAGTATAAAGTTCTAAGAAATAACAAACTTTTATCTTCCCTTTCCTTTCTTGTGCCATTGCGTCGGCCAAACTTTACGATCTCTCGGAAACATCTCTTTCCCTCGCATTCGGTCGAGCGCGGTTTTCGTGCAGCGCGCGCGCGCATAGAACGATTTCTTGCTATACGGAATAAAGTTCGGATCTTTAATTAGAAACTCTTCAGAGGCGGTCGCGTCTCTCAGAGAGAGAGAGAGAGAGAGAGAGAGAGAGAGAGGGGTGGGTGAGACGGCGGTTCTTGCAAAGGCGTCAGCGGCATAGCCCCGGCATATTCGAAACTTGCCCTCGCTCTCCTCCGTGGAAACTTGTCCGAAGGAAGTTTCCAACTCGCGCAAAAACTATATCCGTAGCGCGATTTCGAAGGCCTCCGAAGCCAAGGCCCCGGCCGGCGTGACGTTGCACGTAAATAATCGTTTTTCGCCCGCCCGCCCTCTCGGGGGCTCCCGAAAGGAATTAACAAGTCCGCTCTTAATTGGCAACGTCCTTGCAAAATCAACTCCCACGTCTTGGCGAAGCACTTTTTATCGCGGATCAAATGTTTATTCGGAGATTTGTCGGGGAAATTTGACGGGGAACAAACTATAACGGAATTATAATTATCAAACTCATACCTTTATTTCTTTTTTTTTTTTTTTTTTTATTAAATATTTGAGTGACTAAAAAAAGAGAATTATATTAAACCGCGCATGTTGAATCAAACAGAATGATGAGAGGATCAGGGCGGGCAGATCGAAACGGAGGAGGCGAGAGAGTAAACCGAATCGCGCGGACTATTAACGTATAGTGATTTTCAATCATAAGCGACAGTTCGATAAAAAGTAGAGTGGCGGCTCGATCACAAAGGGCCCGCGCTAAGGCCGATGACTCGACCGGTCTCGTATTTACGAACCTGTGCGTACGCGGGCCCTCTCTCTTTCACCCTTTTTCTTTCTCTCTCGACTCGTCCACCTTTCGCGTTCATCTATAGTCTCGAGAGCCAACGATAATTAGTGAGCGGCGCCTTCTTCCGAATGAACGATCATCGAATGACCCAGCTGGTCCATCTTCGCCGCTGCAATCACCTATCACCGAATCTCTCTCTCTCTCTCTCTTTCTCTCTGTAGCGGAATTACGCCCACGTCCATTCATCTCCCGCACGCATCTTCATCCGCGAGACATCCGCTCCTCTCTCTCTCTTTTTCTCTCGTATTCCCATTAAGACTCGCGACACGCCTAACGCTCATGCCATCGTTGTAAGGTCTAAATTTAACGTCAAGTAGCGATCGTCCGATATTCTTCATTCCACGTTGTTGCGCAATGTTTTATATTGTAGATAAGTAAAATTTACGATCTCGGAAGCCACGTAAAGCCTACGCTAATCGAAGATATTGCGAATACGGACTCCAGAGTGCACCTGCGATCGCTTCTGTTCCAGAATCGCGAACGGGTTACTACAAGAACTCCGTTCTGTTCACGAGCGCGACCTAGAAGAGGCCGGACGAGGGCAGGCGAGGGCAGCAGGCAGAGCGTGCAGCGAGCAGCCGAAGCGAGTGATCGATCGGACGACGAGAAGGAAGAGATCTGACGATTCGAGATAGATGAGAGCGAACCTACTACGCAACGAGAAAGTCTTCGCAGGAAGAACCGTGACGATGATTCGTTAACTCCGAAATGTGATGACGACTCGCGCGAGCGAGTGTGCGAACAATGCCGAGTGTATCGAGAGAGGCTACGAGAGAGTATCTTACATCGTCGGAAGACGCTAGTAAGTTTTCTCCGAAAACCGAAAATCGTGCGAACGCGACTTTGCACGATTTCGACGAACGATAAAAAAAAAAACGAGCGCACTTTCGCGCACCTGTATAGACGAGCTACTGATTTTAGCCAGCGTTCCCCGGACCACGTTCGGAACGGGGACCCCCTCGAATCGAGATCGGTCTGGCGAAATTCGCGACTATAAACTGTATAAGAGAAGGACGCGGACCGATCGCACACATATCAACGGACGCGAGATTTTTCGCCACGCTTCCTGCGACCTCCCGATTCGCGTTCGCGGCGATCGCGTCGTTCGTTTGATTGACGACAAGAAGAAAAAAAAAACACAGAGATATTCTCTAAATGTACGTACCATCGATTATACCCGTTGATGATGACCGAACACATCGTGATGTCTCGCGATACCGAGACGATCGCGGATCGTAGGCGGGATAGTAAGAGAAAGCGGGAGCGAAAAGAGAGAGAGAGAGAGGAGCAAGAGAGAAAAAGGGAGAGAGAGAGAGAGAGAGAGAATGAGAGGGAGAGAAAAGAGGCATATTTCTAAAGACTGCTGGAGAGTGCGTGCGCGCGTGCATGCGTTCCTAGAGGTACCTATCTCCTAATTATCGAGCGAATTAATTAGCTAATCGTTTTTAAGAGATTCCGGGCGATCGGATGCCCCGTGTCGCGATCGCGCGCATCGCGAGGCATGCGCCGATATTTCGAGTATTATTATCATTATTAATATTATTATATAACGTCGTCGCGGCGACGCGAGGCCCGATCCGATCGCCGCTGCGAAACGAATGTCGAGTCGCGGATCTTCTCGTCGCGATAATCGGCTTCGATGACCGACGACGTCGATCGTATCGCGCTTGTATCGCGCGGATCGAGGCGGATATTCGCGATGATTTTTTTCGAAAACGCCGATCTCTCGTCGGACGAAGGCGCGAAAACGTGCCGTCTTTTTTGTAAAATGCGCGCAAAAGCGCGAAAAGTGACGGACATCTCTTCTGGATGGGACGAGATTAGAACTGCGACTCGAGCACTGTATTATAGAAAAATGAGAGAAAGGGAGAGAGAACGAGAGAAAGAGATGGAGGGAGAGAGAGAGAGAGAGAATGAATGATCTGATGAGAGAATGAGTGAATAAATGAAAGAACGAGCGACAGGTATAGAAAGATCGCGAGGGAGAATGAAAGAGAGAGAGAATGAGAGAAAGAAAGAGAGAATGATGAAAACGGAAACACAATGGAGGATTCTCTCCTAGCGTCTTATAAATCGTAACAACACCTTATTTATATAAATAACTTAGTTACTACCGAAACAAGTAAGTCTAATCCATATTGCGTGTGTCCCGCGTTTGCGTTGACCGCCCGGTGAATCCGGCGAAATATCTCTTGGCGCGACCCTCGTGCGCGGTTATGGAAAAAGAGAAGGAAAACAAAAGCGTAAGAGAAAGGACATTTCGATAGATCTGGCGAGTGCGCCGATGCAATTAAAAAAAAAAAAAAAAAAAAAAAGACGCTGAGGATATTTCCCCGGGGTGAGGCGGTCCCCGTATTTAAGATCCATGTACAAAGTCTTTTGCCGTAAGGTTCTTGTGTTGTAAAGTTCACATAATCATAGTGTCTAGTATCGTACCAGCTAAAGCCCGTTAAGACGATGCTAAACGTAGAGAAACGAAAATTTAACCACCGATAGCTGATCCGTATTTGCCATCGCCACTACCGATTGGAAAAAGGGAGGAAGTCGAGAGGGTTGGCGCGTTCGAGGTAACGTTTTTTCAATGCTCGAGGATCGGCCGATCGCCACGATAACTTTGCCGACGCCAAATAGTACAAATTAAATTTCGAAGACAGGGATCGATCGAACCGGTTTTCTCACGCTTCGGACGAAGCAAGCATCGACGACTAACGACGCACAAAGCATCGCTGTAGATTAAGACTCGCAAAGAATAGCAAATGTCTCCAGAATCGTTTGGTTTCTCGGCTCGACGGAACGAAATAATTGCCGAACGGTGATTCTCGATCGAGGAAAAAACGTTACCGGATTGAAGGTGATAATAAAGATGAGAATAAAAGGTGGCGTGTGTGAAGAAGGGAAGAGCGTGACGGGGCGGGGTTGGGAATGGGGGGAGGGGGGGGGGAGTATAATACCGTCGTCGCCACTGCGAGTCACGGCGACGACTAGCGACGCCGATTTCGCAACCGGACTTATACAATCTAGTATCTCGAGGCAAGAAGTGTATTCATTGTAATTCAGCATTATTACCTATAAATAAATAGTTGTTATTGTAAGTTGGATTTTTTTCATCACGCAATCCTTTCCCCAACGTCTTCAGAGCGTCTCAACGCGATCATCTTAGCAGAGATCATCTTAAAAGATCAGACAAGTATCTACGTGTTTTTATTTCAATCTTGAGCTATTAATTTTTTATTATATTCGTTCTCATTTATTTCATAAAATCTTTGTTCTAAAAAAATAAGAGAAGAAATTTCTCACCCCTAAATTTTTAAACCGTGGAAAAGATCTCCGTGGCTAATGGATCAAAGCTTTCAGCTTTTCAGCTCGTCGAAGCGCGTAAAACGGACAAGTTTCTCGCTTCATACGCATGTGTCAGATCTCTTTGCCAGAAAATAAATTATAAGATCTTAAAAAAAAAAAAAAAAAAAAAAAAAAATAAGAACAACGCCATGAGGCAATCTATGAATAAAAATATATTTCACGTCCGACAGAGAAACTTTGCCGACGAAGGAACGAGAAAGGGCTGGAAGAAAAAAGGTATGGAGAGTATGTATTCTTATCAATTTGCAGATTCCATAACGACTCGAGACACGCAACCCGTAGCCCATTGGTCAAAGCAGGCTCCACCCTTTCTTGGCACAAGGAAGATATTTTAACAGCAATTCATAACGATTTTTTATACATATATAATATGTCGAGCTATTAAGGCTCCTTAATTAAATCAGTCGTATAAAAAATTCCGCCATATCAATGTCTTAATTAATTAAAATCCATAATCATAATGACGTGTTAATTAGATATTGTCATTTCATTGTCAATGTTGAACAGTGTCGAGAAAAATCAAGATAAATTATTCCAAAGCCGAAGCTGAAGACTAATTATACGGAATGTACTCAAAAAATTACTCAATAGTCTGATTGATCAATTAAATAGACGATTCATTAGATGTCGAGACGTGTTTGTTATATAAATCTTATAAACTTTTAACGAAAGATTTTCTTCTTTCAACGAAGCAGCGGCATAGAAAAAAAAAACGATAATGTTAATATCAGTTTTTCCAAGACGTTGATCAGATCGCGTCGTGCGTAAGGAGGTGAAGCCAGAGGGCTACGTTTCGATGCAAATGAAGGGCTTGACTCTTGTCGTCGAGGATTGACGAGCCCTCTTTCCCGCGACGTCTGTGCCCCCGTCAGTTCTCCCTCCTCCACAACCGTCGTTCGACGACCCGAAATCATAAAGATAACCGAATTGCTCCGACCCGGTACTTTTATTCCGAGGACATATTGCCCGACAATCATTCCGGCATTTGCATAATTATCGAATAAAACGGGACTGCGCGCGAAAGCGGGGACCAGACCCCCGAGGCGCGTCTAATGCTCTCCTTTGCCGCGAGTACGACTAATTTCGTGCCCTCGAACTTGTTTTTTCACCACGGCTCTCTTCGAGGGTCGCGTCCTTCTTTCACCCTTCGAGTGCGCGTTTTAGCGTCTTTATCTCGGGAACGTTCTCCCTGTCGTTCTCCTCCAGGAGAAACGACGTTTCTCGTTCGTCTTCCCGTCGCAAACGATTAGCTTAATTCGTCCGGCAGAAATGGCAGAGTCTCTTCTAATTAGAGTTGTAACGAGTAATGCTTTCCTAACGACTCGCGTATAGACGATTTTCTTTTCATCCCCGAATGATTAGACGTTTTTTTATTAAAAAAAAAAAAAAAAAACATTAAATGTGGATTAAATTATTTTATTTCGATTTAAAAATTTTTGTAGAACGCACTTTAGTGAACTTTAACACGCGACTTTTTTCTAGTAAAAGTTTGAAAGACGGGAGAAGAAAAATGAATAATCTAGCAAAGAAATTAAATTCTAACGCGCTACAGTCTCCAGAGGAATAAACAATTTTGTTTATTCGATAATGTATATTTTAATTAACACCTCGCCGCGTAATTCCCGCGGGATTTTTCGCGGCTCTGTTTTTAACGTTCTTATTTCCCGGCTTGCCCTTTCGTCAAGATGTCAACGCGGTTAACGAGGAGAGTTAAGCGGAGCAAAACAAGGCATTTTTGTCTGCGACGAGCAAGCAAGCGGGACCCTCGCAGCATCCTCGAATTATGCTAAACGCTCTTACCGAACCTCTGGCGCGTCCGCCCCGAAGAGACGATCGTACCTTACAATAAACCAATAGGGACGTCGATGAGGCAAAAACGAAACACAAATTCGCGGGAGAAAAGCCGTCCGTCTCATCCTGCTTTCCGAAGGGGTTACATCTCCATATTTATAGCATCCAAAAATTCCGAGCTAAAATTATATCTCGATATAAATGGTCGAAATATTACATCTCGTTGATCACATAAACGAACACACTATTTGGACACACGTTTTCGAGCGCGAGCTGTCCGAAAAGCATCCGCGAGAATGAGAATTTTGGAGAATAATACTTTGACAGGGATCGGGGGATACACAATAGCGTGCAACAACGCACACGAGGTACAAAACATACACTTTGCAACGTCAAGCTGTGAAGGGCGGCAGAATAGCCCGGTGTTGTTGCCCCGCGCTGCGGCGTATACAAGGAGCTCCGAGACTCCTCTCGCCTGATAGCCTTAAGTGCCGTATCTAAGTGGGAGACGAGCAAAAAATCTCAAAGGAGTTAATTTACGCTTCCGCGAAGAGAGACTAAATGCAAAAACGGAACGGAGGAGAGCGAGCGCGCGTAACGGGCTACGATGAGCCCGGCAGCGGAGGTTTGATTCTCTTTTGCACGAGCATGAAACCAGTAATCAGAGTGTCCGGGACGGACGAGATGAATCGTCGTCCCGTGGAACACGGGACTCTCCTGTCACGACGGCGAGCTGAACTACGAGGGGACAACGTGACTTCGGGCGGCGTTGACGTCCGCGACGCAAAGATAAATCCTTGGATAATTCGATGGCACCTCTTCGAGCGCATCCCTCTTGAAGCGCGCGCGAGACCCGGATTCAAAAATTAGAGGATTTAAAAAAACCACGACTTTCACGACGAGGAAGGAATTCCTCGTTATCCAAGTGCAAACGACTTTTCGCTATTTCGGTCACGATACGAAGCGCGCTGTCGCAAAAGGACCTCCTTTTGTCCTTTTCGTTTTGAAGGAGGATGATGGGAGAAAGAGCGGGATCGAACATGCGGAGACCATCTTCGACAGGTCTTCTCGCGCGATTGGCTCGGACGCATAATTACACCCTTGTGCATCGAAAGATTGAGCCGGAGAGAGAGAGAGAGAGAGAGAAAGGGGAGCTAAAAGGAAAGCGGAGAGTCCGTGCTCAACACTTCCCAACAAGCCGCGCGAGCAGACACGAGGAATTTCGTAGTTTGATTTACAGCTGGTCGGATCCCGCCGTCGTCCATCGAGGAGTCCGTTTTGATTGCGCTTCCCTCTAATGGAGGGTAAACGCTAGGACGTTCATGAATTTGTATTAGAGAATTGGTTCCGAGAGCCGATTCTCTCCTGCCCGGGAACGATCCTCTTATATACCGACGGAGTTTCGCCGAAACTTCGTGCGCAGGAAACCGCGGAGACCTTGACGGAACCGTTAAATGGCCGTGGGGGAAGAAGCACTTTTCGACGGCGTCAATTCGGTATACCTGAGTATCAGGTAATTATTCGCCTCTCATCTCATCGGCACGTTCATTCTTTTTCGCGATCGTATCCCCGATTATATCGAGCTGTCGAATTGAAAAAGGGAGAAAGAAAAATCATAGATTTTTTTTTTTTTTTTTATTTAAAAAGATAAAAATGTAGAAAAACATAATTAATAAAATCTCATCGAGCCGCCAACGAGACTTGCAAAATTTTTCTTACACTTTGTCATGTCAAATGTTTGCGCCGAAAATGTCGTAGAGATTCGAGATGATATTTTGAACGGCAAGTCTCCAAGAAGGATTAATTTTCTGGAACGAGGACCGCATCGGAAACACATAAGATGCTCTCCCGGGACCACCGTATCGCTAATCTGTTTAAATAACGAAACATCCCTCCCTTAGGGGGGTGTTCACGGGCAGAAGGGACCCCCCGGCCGAGAGGTGGAGACGACGGCGGGACGAGAGAGGCGGGTAAACGAAAATCAATGCATCCGACACCGAGCGAGGAACGTCGTTTCGCCTACCTAATGAAACGTACAACGTACTCGAGACTCAAGTTTCTCCGCTTCTCTCCGATATATTCCTCCCTTGAAACTTTCCTCGCGATCTTTGCTCATCCGGATTCCTCGCCGAGTTAAAAACTTAACCAACTACTTTGTAATACGTCGAACGTTTCGATGCAAATAAAATGTTTGTCTCGAAAGAAAAAAAGAGGGAAAAAATGATTGTTGCGTAAAGTGGAGTGACTCGTTTGACGATGAAATTTCCCACGTATCGCGACTTGGTATGCAAACGCACAGCGACGTCGCTATGTATCACGACGGGATAAATTCCTCGGTCCTGTTCCTTCGCAGGGTGCGGCGCTCGCGATATACGAAAGCGTATATAGAAATGGCACACATGCGCGTACATGCGGGTCTTACGCTAGAAGAACGCTTGCTAAACTAACTCGTTTGGAATGCGGCACGAGGGCGGGATGGCAATGCAAATTTATTCAAAACTCGAAAGAGCCCTCGGCTCGATCCACATCTCCTCCTCTATACCTCCCCACGCGTGTCCCTCCCTCGCTTGTCTTTGGGGAAGACGCCCGCGGTTACCGGAATGCTCGGCTCACCGCGAAAAACGGCTGATTATACGGCAGAAAATTCGGCACTCGGACGATTCGTTCCGATCGACCGCGTTAAGATCTCATTGCGCGTTATCGAATCGAGCATCTCGCTCGCTGCCGCGGAGAAGAAGCGCAAAGTGCATCGACGGATAATCGTCGCGCTGCGGACTTAATAATCGCGTCTCTCGAAATAACCGTAACCGCGACTTTCGCCGTAACACACCGCGCTTGCCCAGAAAAATGCGATAAGAGCGGAAGGTCGGGGCGATACACGGGGAGGTACACTCGCCCGCTGGAAGTGAGTTTCTCACGGAAGAGATTTTTCCGTCTGCCCCCGATTAAGCGCCGCCGACCACATCCGGCGATCGTTACCACACGCTCATCAATCGCGCCGCATTCTCTCGCGTGTAACTCTCGGCTCGAAACACGACCCGGTCGAAGAAGAAGAAGAGGCGCAAGAAGAGGCGCCCGTCTTGTCAAGGTCTCTTCGGGGCGCCACCGGATGGAAAAAACGCGGCGCGATCGGTCATCGTGCATCGCGCAATAAACGATCGACGGTCGTTCGGGACGAGATGATTTTTGCAGCCCATCGTACGAGTCGCCCGCGTGCGAAGAGGCATTACGCGCGTCTAATTAGCGCGAAAAGCAGCCGCTCCGCGTCACGGCGAATAAATGTTAATTCGTCCGCTTTAGTTTCCTAATTATTTTCTCCATATCTCGTGTCTGCGAAACGCGGCGTGAACCGAAAAACTCGTCGAATCGGAGAATACGCGAAGAACGGTTCTCTCTCTTTCTCGCTAGGCAATTTCGTAACGTAAGGAGCTCTAATCGTTGCTCGCAGATTAACGTAGGTCACGAGAGCCTTTCTCGAATAAGGAGAGGAGGATCGTTCCTTCCTTTCATCTCCCCGTAATTGAAATACTCGGTTCATTCACACCATTAACGCACAACGAGCATTACACTACAATTAAGACGTCGGACGAGTCTCACGATCCGCTACTGATTTTGTGGGCTAGATTAAATCCATGCTACATTGACTTTATGCGCGGCGTTACGTCTCCTCCCTCTCGAAGCCTAATTATTTTTTCCTCAATTTCAGAAATTAATTCCATTTATCGCGAGATATTCAGAGTAGGCGGATAGATAATAATACACATTTGTGCTGGATTTTTCATACGACTCGTGCGATGATGTGCGCGCCTATTACTTTGCTGTTCCCAATTGAATTCAACACCAACTCTCTCTCTATCTCTCTTCCTTTCTCGACGAAGACTATATGCATACTATAACTCGTTAGTATTCAATTTATTAGCGTGTGCGCAGCGTCGCGAGGAGGAGTCGGCCGGATTACACGTCGAAGCTGCTGCTTTTCTCCGCTACGGTTCCGTTGCGATGCAAAGCCTTCGCAACAGCATCGCGAGGCGGAAAACGACTCGTCTCTCGACCGTGGCTCTAACGAGATATTCGCGAAAATCCTGCGCGAATAAGGAGGAATAAATTTATATTTATCGTTCGATTCGAATCTCGAAACTCGACGCTGAAATTATATCGTAAATCAGCGACGTCGTCCACATCGGTATATTTATCTCTAGGTCTTCTCGTTAATTAAACATTTGGTTGGAAATAAAATAGTAGCCGAGATTAAATGAGCGATCAGCGAGGAGAGATACCGCTCGCGCACATAACAGTCTGTCATCACGCGGAAGCGAGTTAAGCATCATCGTCGATCAACGATCGACCTGCTGCACCGGCCAACCAAACGATCCCGTCGAGGATGTCGTCCGATCGTGGCGGCGGTTCGTGTATACATGTATACGTGTACGTGTGTGTGTGTGTGTGTCGGGTCGGATGAGCCGCGCGGGATGGACATAAGAAGTCCAGGTGATCTACGAGAGAGTTATACCGTAATGGAATAACCACAGGGACGACGAGTAATTGTAAGAATTAACTAATAACACGGCAGCGAAGTAGGGTCGTGCGAACCCGGCATCCCCGGGGCCCGTAACCTGTCATTCCTCGATCCCTCCTCTTCGCCAGATCCAGAGGGATCTATCAATTACTTCGCTCCTAAGTGGAGATCCTAGATCGGATCTACAATAGAATCGGGCCCCGTTTTCTCTCGTCGGATTCTATCCATCGTCATTGATACCCGCATTTCGCTCGTCGAGCTATATCTCGCTCGGCCCCGCCACGGATAGATTATTTGCATGTGCAATTAAAGCATCCGCGGCGCTCTTTCGACTTTCGCGTCGGATCGCTGCACCTCGCGCGAGTCCTTCCATCCGCGAAATTACAAGCAAGCTCAAACCTTGAGCGTTCCACTTGGATCGCACCGCCAGCGTGAGAAGTCGAGAACACGCAGAATCTTCCCGAGATATTGTTCCCGACATCGGCGTGAAAATATAACGACGATCAAAATGATGAATCTCTCGAGAGAAATATTTTCTAATACATCTATACACACACACACACACACACACACACACTTTACTTTGGTCGAAGAAAAAAAAACGTGGGCGCGATATTTTTCACCGCGTGCTTTTTCTTCTTTTTAATTAGCGAGACATTGGGCGCCGCGAGAATGCGCCTTTCACTCAAATGCTACGAGTCGCGCGCGTAAAGCAAAATAAAAAAAAAAAGGAAAAAGAGAAAAAAAGGCGGTAGGGACCGCTCGTGCACACGGTCCGTACAAAGCCAAAAAGTGACTTACCGGCGGAACGTTGAAATTCCATTCGCGTGGCCGCGCTATCGCTGCGGGCTTTTCGCGCACCAACGTTTTTAAGCCGACAATTCGCCCTCCGCGCTCGCGCGCTGCCATACGACGTGTCATTTAATTTCCGCAATAACGCTTTTGTTACCGATTAAAAACAGAAAGAGGTACGAGGTATACGATGAGAAAGAGACCATCGGGCGTGGAGAGCGTGGAACGCGAAACGGGAAAGAGAGAGAGAGAGAGGGAGAGAAACGGAGAGGAAAAAACGAACGAACAGCGAGCATTGTTTCGCGTTCGCGCGTCCATCCGCCACGGGGCCCCGGTCCGTCGCGGCTAAATGCCGTGAAATTGTCATCCTACAGTCACAAAGGGAATTCACTCTCGCAACCGGTGAAATATAAACGCGTTTTTCCAGCCGGCCGTTTTTCCACTCCGATTGTTTTTTGGGCCGGATTATTGTTTTCCTCGCGTCGCGCAACCTCGCCGACTATTATTCCGCTAACAACGGCGACGAGATCGTTCGTTATTATTAGTGCGCTGACGAGCGGGATCGAGAGAGAAGAGAGTTTTATTCGACCTACGGTGGCGAAATGAAATAAGGGTGGAGGGAGGTGAGGGATCTCCTAACACGAAGGTACGCCTACGATTTATACGATCGAACGGGAGATCGATCTCGCGCCAGAAGAGAGATTGCGGAATAATTTTTTATTTCATACTAAAAATGAGGAACGCAATGAGAAGGGGTGTCGACGGGGGAGGAACGAATGAACGAGCGAGGCACGGCAATTTCGGTCGCGCGCGATCGATCGCGACGACGTGCAGATAATTCTTTTCTCTAGACCTCCGCCTGTGGAAAAATTCGCGGCCACGGAACGTGCCGTTCCCGAAGCGAATTAAAAGATTATCCGTGTGGCTGCGAGCGAGCGAGCGAGCGAGCGAGCGAGCCGCTTGAAATTGCTCCTTCATTTCTGGAGCAATGCACGCGAACCTTTCAATCTCGATTCGAGTCGAGAGAGAGAGAGAGAAAGAGAAAGAGAGAGCGCACGATCGATTAGGGAATTTCGAAGCCCGAGACGACGTGTCCCTCGGGTCCGCTTAACCCCCTACTCGTCGAGCCTCTACCCTACCTACCTCCCTCTTACCCCGTGTATCCGTCGTCCACCTTCCCCGTTTCCCCCGACTCGGAAATTCAACCGTGCGTGATCCGATGGAGTCTCTCTCTCTCTCTTCCTCCTCGGTCCTTCGCTGCCCGTCGTCGTCGTTGATGTAATATTGGAAAATAATGCACCGCCGAGTCGCACAGGTTTCAGAGAAATCGGCGCCCTTCGATCGATCGAAGGATACCTTGCCCGAAGGATAATCACAGACGAATAAAATGAACTGGGAAACGCGCAGTTTACAAAAGTGAAATTAAAATTGATTGAAAGGAGCGCGGAAATGTAGTCTTTTCCGCTGAATCTCTCCCGCGTCGAAGGCGTTCGTCTTCAACGGCCGGCGTGCACGGGAGACGCGTTAAGACGATATCGTATACGCACGAACGATGAAAACCCAAGGGCAATTAAAGGAGGAGCTTAACAAGCCGGAATCACTATCGTTTCCTCTGCATCTACCCGCGTTGAAAAGGCATCCACCGCGTAATAAGGTACATACATTCAACGTCCGCCACCGCGCATCCAAAGTGCATACTTAGGCAGCGTAATACGCGTGTACAATATCGCCGACAATTAGGTCGTTTCTTTCGGACGTTTATTTAAATGCGAGAAACGACGGTCTTCCTGCGGATGTCGAAGCCGTAGATCTCCATACGCGGACGAACGAATAGGTGTATCGATCTCGCGAGGAAAGTTGCGGCGAAAAATAGGATATCTATAAAAGTCGATTTAATGATCAATGTCAACAAGTTATAAAACACGTACGCGTTTTTTTCATCCGCTACTTTCGAAACGATTCCAAGAGGCGTCGCTGACGAAAGCACAAATGATACAGATGTTACGATCAGTTCTCTCGGTCCGCATCGAAGCGTGACATGTAAAGTGGAAGAAGAAGGGAAGAAAAAAGAATTCGCCACTGAATCTTGTTGTTCATCGCATCGGTTGCGAAGCTGATCAACGCGAATCCGACATAATCCGACAATTTCCTGCCATAGTAATCAAATCGCGGATAGAAGCGAGCGAACTCTCTCTTCAGCTAGCAGCTAGTTACCCGCTGTGCAGTTATCTCGCATCTTTCCCACTGGCATCGTTAGCACCTCCTCTTCTCTCGTTGGCACCGAAGACGAGGTGAAGCCGGTCGTAACCTATCGACACGTAAAAGTTTTGTTAGACAGCGCGTTCCGACGTAATATACGTCTGTTTACAAGCCAGATACGAGACGCATCGTCGTTCCATCTCGTAACTGTCTTGGCACAGGGAGATTTTTTATCGCCGGCGTATGATTCAAAGCGAAATGACCATTAATAATATTATCGATTGAAGAACATGCTAAAGTTGCAAATTTATACACATGTATAGTCCCGCATTATTTTCTTTTATCTTATCGTATTAATAAGGAGAGAGTCTTCCTGAATTTTAAAATCGCAATAAAATAATTTTCAGCGAGGAAATTTCTCTCTCTTTTTATGAATACGATGGCGGTAAAATATTAATAAGCAAACAGCCTGGCACAATGGCTCTGTAGGGAAATTTACAAATTTATGCAAAACAGGGGAACGCGTTGCTGATATATCGATGATGTTCGACGTGCTCGTCGACACCTTGTGTCGTTCGCAGCGAAATTCCCGCTTGTACGCAAGTGCGTTCGTATGCCAGGGCCACGGGGCAAGAACGAGGCGAGACAAGAAAGGAGTAGAAGGAGCGCTACGGTCGAGTCGAGGGTGAAGGAGAGCAGAAACGATTGAGTAGGCGCTGGGCAGCTGTCGAAAGATTAAGATAACCCTGAAGTTAAGTGAACACGGGGTGTGCCCGGACTGTGGATTTAAGGTGATTAAAGGCACCTGATATCGAGAATTATTATACCATATATTTCGTAGTTACGGCGAAACCATATTCCGACGGTTGCATAAATTTCGCGTCTAATAGTTGAAAAAAAAAAAAAAAAAAAAAAGAAGGAAACGCGGGAAATCATTTAAAAGTCATGCGAAACAGGGGACCATCGATGAGGCACCATAACGAGGAAAAGTAAACGACGGACAATTTCCCTAAAAGTACGAGCGTTAATCGAGGTATAAGATCCCATCGATACACCGAGCCATAAGACTCGTGTCACGAGTCTCTCGTGATCGTGTGCAGGCACATACGGGAAAAGAAGAACGGGGTGACTCCCGACCTCGTGCAAGCGAGGAACGTGACTCCTCGTGAGGTAGGAATCGGTGAACCCGTCCCCGCACCCGATCAGATGATCCCGAACGACTTCGTGACTTTGTATTTGCTCAGCCATTTCAGCCGGGGAGCGAGAGACTATCCGCCCCGCCGATCGAACGTATCCCCTTTTCCACGCAAGGGTTTGCGGGGGAGAGGGATACATAATTATATTATAATAAACTGTAACGATATATACGAGAGGCCGGCTATCTTCGCGACCGCATCCTCCTAGCTTTTTCTCGACGTCCAAGCCTCCCGAGAGAGATCCCCGACTCGCGAAGGTATTCTCCCGAGACAGGGACCTCCGTGTCAGAGGGCTGAGTTTATCACTGTCATCTCTTGACGCCGCGGTTCTGCCGTCTTAATAGATTTAATGTCCGTCCGTCGGAGAGTCTGACTCTCGATAGCCGTAACTAACGTACGCGTCGCCTCCTTCATCCCTTTCCCAGCATGATACGCGCGCGATTTTTCTCCGTATCTCGGGGTGTGTGCATCTCGCCGGGGTGAATTTAATTGAAATCGCGCTCGCGAGAACGTGTACCGCAAAAATGGAATAGCGCGCGTCGAACGATTTTTCTTTCTTCGACGTTTGCGGGAAAAAGCGATTAAAAAGAATTCCTCGCGCGCAACTTGCAGGCTCTCTCTCTCTCGAGAGAGAGAGAGAGAGCTCCTCCTTCGAGACTGAAATTTTCTCGCAGATTCGTGAGTGGCCCCCTCCTCCCTCGCACCCTCTCGCCGTCCGATGCTACGTGCTACGATGTTGGTTAAATCAAGGTGCTGCGCCTGGGTGTGCGCCTTATCTCTCACGATGTTTACTCGGAGAGAAGCTACGCTCTTGGAACACTGCAAATATCGCAGAATGCGGACATTGCCGTGGCACGTATATTGGTACAGGTAAGAGAGAAAAGAGCTCGGAGGCCTCCGGGTCGAGAGACGGATGGATCTTCATCTCCTTCCCTCCTCTTCTTCTTCTTCTTCTTCTCCTCTTATTTTTCTCACATTATTGTTCGCTCTGGCTGCGAGAAACAACAGCATCGATCAATATGTTTCCCCGAGCGGAGCGACCCGAGAAAACAATGCTATACTTGGCACTGTTTTGTTTATATTCCGATATTATTCAATGCGTTTTTAACGCATATTCCGAGGAAAGAAATTCGGGCGGAAAAATTAGAACGTCAAACGACGAAAACGAGGCGTGTTGAACGACCGTGTCGGCGAGATCGCGCGAAAACGAATAAAAAGAAAGGTAATGAGGCAAGAGCGAGGGGTCGGGAGTCGTTGACAAAACGGATTACCCTAAGACGTCGGGCGGCAGCGGCGTAGATGGAGTCGCGAGGCAGAACCAACCGAGAGCGCCCGAAGAATGAAATGGCCCGAGACGCGCTGTCTAAACACAACCCTTTTCCTTAATCATTTAAGTGATTCGGTAAGCGCCTCTCCGCTCTCTCCGCTCGTCGAATCGCCAGTAACTCTTGTGTAAACTCGACCCTTTCTTACGGGAACGTCATCCTCCGCCGCGTCCCTTCGTCCGATAATGATAATACCCCCTCGCTCGACTGGAGAAAGGAAAATAATGCCCCCCCATCTGACACTCGCTAGCCCGGAAAAAGTTACATTGCCGCTATGCGCAGAATCGTATGAATAATCGTCTAAAAACAGAGAATATATTGCATTTACAAAGTGATGAGAAAATGTCTTCCGTTCAAAGACATTGTACGAAGAATTAAAAGCTGCGCGATATGAAATTAATAATTTTGTTTTGCTGTATTAAAAATCGATATTCTCGTTTGCTGCCATATCGTATGTAAAGGGCTTTTTACATTCGAATTGCCGCGGCAATTCGAAAGTTCACGAGGCGACAGAAGCCGAAGCGACGTCGAGTTCGATTAATTTTCCGGTCATTATTTTTTACGACTCCTTATCGCCAGCTCAGCTCCCTGCAGCTCGTTCTATTCGCTCTCTCGACGCCGATCCTACAAGAGGTTTTGACATAAGAATCTTCCCCCAAACCAGGACGGAGGAGGCTGTTGGATCTCCGCGCTACGATTATCGTAGAGCTCGCACTTATTCCGTAAACGTCTCCGCGGATCATAGTAGCTCTTAAAGATGTCTTCGAGATAAGCCCGAGTCGCATTGGAAGGGAAAGAGGACGTACGTGGCATAAAAACCTAACGAGAGATCGAATACGTCGCGTATTAACATCTCTTCTTCGCAGCTGTAGAAATTGCAAGACGGAGAATAAAAGACTCTCTGCGTGATATTAACATCGGCACGCCCGTAATTATCGAGTGATAAAGGATCGCGATAGGGTCGGATAAAAAAATATGAATATTCTCGGAGTGGAGTAACAATATATCCACGTTATTTACGCGATGTCTTTCGCGCTTAAGTCGTCATTCGAATAACGGCTAATTACACGTTTCGCGCGCGACTGGTCGATATTATCCCGGTTATCGCGGCAAAAATAAAACGACTCGTAACGAGGCTCGCGCGCGCGCGATACGATAATGGCAAATTCGAAGGGAAATCGAAGAGCGGACGATTCCTCTTCCCATCATCTTTGTTGGTTCCATTTGACGGTTTCCTCTCCGATCGAGTTCTACTCGTTGGTACAAGGAGGAGCCCCGTAGTCGTCCTGGGCGGAGCCTCGGAACCGCAAAACACCGGCCGACTTGACTTCGCGGCTCTCCGACTACTATTAATTATTTATGCTGGAGAGAACGTTACCAACCCCGTCGTCGACGTACGCATATGTGTTACACCGCGAAGCGAGAGTCGGGGCCGGTATCGGTATTATAGACCCAGGGTATCGCGAGTCTCGGGGAGAACCGGGCCAATCCTATCGAGAGCTGCAATCGATTCGCCCGGAATAATAATCATGATTGGATTCCCCGGAGTTTTGGGGGCAGGACTCGCCGGTCCCCTTGAGCGCGCGCGCGCGCGCGGCCCTCGAAACGTCATATTAAAAGCGCAACACTCCTTGCGTTCGCCGACCGATCGTTCTCAATGGTACCAATGATCCGGCCGGGAGAAACCGATGATTAATGATTAAGCAAAAGTATAGGTATTTATATCGGGCATAAACTTATAAACAATAACAAAAAGAATGAGAACCTGATTATAGTGCTCGATTATCAAACAATAATCGCGCTATATTTATGTCCGTTGATCATGCTTCTGCAGAAAAACTACATTTCGAGTGTTCGATACGTACAATAAGCGCAATTCGCAGAACCTATAAAGAGTACTCGAGTGCTCTCGAGGACGAAAGCATTTATCTCTTCGCGCGCGAGATTAAACGACACAGCCTCCCCATGGGATCGCTCGATCTATCTTTTGGAAATTTTCGGCGAGCACACATTCGCGAGGGAAAAAAAAAAAGGCAGAAAGAGACGAAGAGTAAGAGCGGGAGGAAGTGAC
The DNA here is from genome assembly GCF_048542155.1 of Nylanderia fulva. NCBI lineage: Eukaryota > Metazoa > Arthropoda > Insecta > Hymenoptera > Formicidae > Nylanderia > Nylanderia fulva. The sequence continues at coordinate 2,001,993 of NW_028190293.1, forward strand.
GATAGAGAAGACGAGATGGGGATGGACCGGGGGTGAAGAGGACGACCGTGGAAAAGAAGACGGATAGGGAAGGGGGGAGGTAAGGGAAGAGATGGGGGGGGGGGGTAAAAAGAAAATAAAGGAGACGTCCGGCGAGGAGCATTTTTCTTTTGGACCGCGGTGGAGCAGCCACCGTGTGATTACTCGGGACGAGGGGGCATATATGAGTAATTTGTATTCAGCCCGATCATCCGTATCGAAATTCGAATCTACTTAGTTCTGAGAAGCGCCGGTGCCCTCCTCCGAAGCTTCGAGACTCTCTCCCCCCCCTGGTCCCTCTACCTCCCCGGAGTCGATCCACTATTCCACCCTCTCGGCTTCGACTACAGCTTAATATAATATTATTCGCCGGTTTAGTTTAATGGTGCCGGGCGATTATTATGTGGCCAGAGTCCGACCGACTGGCTTCTTCGGCCCCGGGTACTCTCTCTCTCTCTCTACCTCTTCTACCTCCGTTCTTCTTTCTACGGTATCCTCTTTCGGCTTTCGTTCTCTCATACAGCCCGGTCCACTATGTGCCGATATACGTATGTATGTATAGCTTACTTATGCACGCGCACGCACACTCGTGCAAAGACACGGTTGTTCGTATGTACTTGCGCCCGTATAGACGGCCGTACTCTCGGCGGGCCGTGAATGAGATCCTCTCCGAGCGCGCACAAAAAGCCCTCGCCCTTCGAAACAAAACGCCATTATGATTAGTCGGGAGTATAGGTGGTCCAAATTACCGCGGGTTCGCGTTCCCGCGCCAGAACGGCGATATTCTTCGCTCGTCGGATGCGCGCATAAAATTAATTTTACGCGCCGATCGTAAATAAAGAGAGAGAGAGAGACGAAAAATTGTAAAATTCGCGAAAAAATTGCTTTGCGTCGTGAACGGAATTGTAGCCGGATAATTCCGCCTAAGCGCCAACCTAATGAATCGCCGCGGAATTTGCATTGTGAAAGGGGCGCGTTTATAATACATTGCTCGGTTCGAACTCGTTACGGTAAGAGTCATTAAGAGCCGAATAATTACTCGGTATCGTTCCGGACTTGATAGATCGTCCGATCCGTGGCCGGTTTGACCCGCGACACTCGGGACAGGATGAAGAACAACGGCCTCGGCAGTCGAAAAGCTGCCCTTCAAACGCGAACCGTAACGATTATAAGCGGCACGATCTCTCCCGATACAAACGAGCGCGCACGTGGATAATAACATCGCCATTACGTCGGCCCCGACATGAGTTTGAAATTCATCTCTTCGACTTTCATTATCTCGAGCTAGGGCTTTTTCCTACGCGCCTTCGCGAAATATATCTCGTTTATTCGATCGAAGGAATGACAATGTGACGAGTGACAAGTCGCCCCTTCGGCCGCAATCTACGTAAGGGGATCGATTAAATGGTGGCAAGAAGTCGAGTAATGCATGCGGTTTGGTGCGACGGGTGATTGTAGCCGGTAGGATATTAATGAAGATATTCAAATGAGACAAAAATGAAGGGGGAGAACTGGCCTTTGTCGGGCGTAAAGGTGACTCGGCCTATGTAGATTACTCTTCGCCCCTCCCCCGCCCTTTTTCTCCAGAGTTTCTTCCTCTTTCTCTTCTCGTCGCTTCTTCTTAAACTCTTCATCCTCGATCCCGCCTTAACCTCTCCACCTACCGATCGTTTACCTCCCGGAGATTCGATCGTGCACCGACTGTCGGAACGAAGCGTTCTTATACTTCAACTTCTCGCAAGGCAGAGATTCCATTCCCATCTCGTTAGCGAAGAGAGAATGAAAATAGATTTCACATTTATTCAATTTGATTTCGACTATTCGATCCCAGTCTCAAATATTCAGCCAAATATTTCGTCGTAAGTGAGACGAACGATCGTACAAAGGAGAGAAATTCGATACGCGACGAGCGAATTTTTCAATTTTGTCGCCGGGGAAGGAGAACTAGAGGAGGATTATTAAAACGAATTACCGGCGCGAGAACGCATAAATTGCCGGAATATCGTTACACACGGAAGGTCAGAAACGCCTCGCCTCCGTGAACCCGATCTGTCATTAAGCGGGCTGCTTAATTCACTTGTTTCTTCAGTTTCCACTGGGATGAAATTAGAGCCGCGTCGCGCCAGCCCGCGGTGGATGTCATTAAGAGCCTTTTAAATCGCCCTTAAGACCCGCCGGGCCATTAGAGGTTCGCGCGCGCGCGCGGGAAAGGAAAGGGCCAACCCTTGTACATATCTTTTTTCCCTCCCGCAGCGCCACGTTGTCGCTACCGACACGTTGCGCCTTCGTATATAAGCGCGGTTCCTAACGTTAACGGCATTTCCTCGCGACGGCTCCTCGTCGCGATGCGCTCATCTCGGCTTACGGCTCTCGTCGAGACTCCGCACTCTTGCGCGTACACTTTGCGCTTTATCCAGTTAGTTGCGAGTAATGTCGTTACTCGTCTTCGAGCGTACCGCGACATGGGAGGGGCCTATCGGTGCTTATTTTCCCGCGCCTAGTCCTCGACCTCGTTTCTTAATGGTTCGAATTAACATCCTGGATAGTCTCGAATCTTGCACGGTGGGAAAGAACGTTTTCCCATAGAATTGGAAAAGGTACTAGAAAAGGTTCGATTTAACGATGCCAAATGCTGGCCTGCGGAATGTAAGACGGTAGCCGTTCCTCGAACGGTAGCCACGATTTCGATTTTCCTTTTCGGAAACTGTATTTCTTCCGAGATACGTTCCCAACGAGAGACACAAAGAACGGACAACGCGTGTCGGCCCAATTTTAATTGATATTTCGCCGACGACGGCGGCCCATTGTCTCCTTCTCCTCCATTATCGAAACCTTTGTGTTTCGCCGGTACGGTACGAAACGTCATTTTCGCCGGGATGCGCCTCCGCGTCTCAGGTCGACGATCCTATTTGTCAAGTCATTTCGGAGCGTGTATACCTGCGCCGCCGGAATCTCGACTGTTCGGCGACTGGAACGATCTGCCTCGCAGAGCGTACAATGCGGTAAAAATGCATATTGTAAAAACGATGCGTCAGAGATGGACCGCGTTACGTGATAAAGTTACCGCGTGTACGCCCGCATCTCGCTCTCCTAAATAATATAAGTTTCACGAGACCCAGTTGAGACCACCACCGCTTTAAAGCGTGCGCGTCAAACTATATTTAGGTGTGACGTAATTACATGCAAGAGAAATTGTATTTTTCTCCCGCGTACATTTCAATTCTCTCTCTCTCTCTATTTGAATTGAAATTTTCACATCGCGCGATAAAAAGCATTTCATGCGAAATTCCCAGGAACCAGGAAGCGATTTGTGAAGTAACTCGACCGCTAAACGGCAGATATATGGCGGGTGATTAGCGCATGCGAGCAAATAGGTGGGATTCGCGATAACACGAGCCAGTTGCGGGTTAAGTCGCGATACTCTCGATAACCCTATCTGGGGGAGCACGCGGTAAAATCATGACCCTCTCTAGTTTATGAGTAGCAAAGTTGGTATTTATACGATGCACAGGTATATACAAAAATAGTACGCCGAAGGCAACACGCTCCGCGCGCGATTTACCGAAGGACACGCAGTTTTTTAATTAAACTTCTCCGCTAACTAGACGACTCTATCATTTTCTTGCTGTGATCACCGACGATCGCTTCTGGAATCCGGGACGATCTCGCGGCCGAAGCGTGTCAACGTCGTGGAAAAAGTCTCGGACGTAACTCGGAGAGACTTTACGTCCTCCGTCAGTCCGTCATCTTATCGCGAGAGTCCGCGTGTAGCGTATGCGAAGAAGGAGGTCGCCATTAGTCACGAGGGAGGCGGAATGCCCCGAGCTGCGCAATTACCGCGTGCATTAATCTGGCCGCGATGCTGATTATTAAGGCGACGACAATAAGAGTAAAGTCGAATGAAATGCGAAACCGCCGCGGCATAAATCGCCCTAGGAAACTCTCTCTCTCTCTCTCTCCCTCCGCTACTTAATTGTTGCACTCTATATGCTAAACGCGACGCGGTTGCGCGTCGTGTCGGCGGTAGCCGCGTGTGCGATATCGCGAGCGAGTCTCTCGGGCAAGTTATGGCACAGTCGCCGCCTCCGTCATGCGAACCGTCGAATCGCTTATCTCGTCCCTTGGCCGCCGGCGAGAACGACCACTTGGCGAATTAATTAATCTCTCTTGACCAACGCACGGCCTACGTCGCGCTCTACATCTTCGAGTCTCGTCCATAAAGAATTTTCAATGGCACGAAGCTTCGCTCACGAACCTCGAGAAGCCTAGAGGAGCCTTCGTCCGTTTAACCGTCATCATTTTTGGCGAATGCAAAGAGAATGCACCCAAATTTCATCGACGCCGCTGCCGCACTCGATATTCCGTCAAAAGAAATCTTTTGTTTGGCGTTGGCGATGCGGGCGGTATTGCAAACCGGTAGGTCGTAGGTAGACACTTGAAAACAAAGAGACCCGTAATATTCAATGACAGTTGGTCCGTACGATGATCGGTTTCACCCATATAAGGGTAGTATCGCGCGTCTCATTGTGCTCGCGATAAATCATCGGATGGTTCTCCTCTTCCAGAACATCAACCGACGCGCGCAAACAGTTATTAATGTCGTTAATTAATATCGCTAAAAATATTAATGACAACACGCGCGAGTAAAGTCAAACGCGGGCGGATAAACGTTCCTTGAAACTCGCTTCTTTGCGTCTCAATCGCAAAGTCCGGCTAATGTATCATTAACCGATCCGGTTTTGCGATAATTACAAATACACTCGCGAGAGACTCCACGTGTGTTATGGGCGTATGTATAATCGTTTTCATTAATATTTTAATCTCTACTCTCCGGATTTCTCTTTCTCTCTTCCTCTTTCTAATTCGAGAGATTCTCACGGAGAGTGTCGGTTGCTCGGGGATGATGAAATCGATGATCCGCCGGCGTATACCCCGTCACGTCGATCAACGACGCTTTAGCCGGGAATATCGAGCGAAGAACTAGTAGAGCAGAGCGGTTGCGGGGGACCAACCGGCGCGGCGGAGTGACGATAATTGCGATCAGAGCCGCCCGATGAAATCCTAATATTACGGGCGCGGATACGCATCGAATATGAGCATCTAGGTAAGCCGTCGCGCCGCTAGTCGCGCTGGACGACGCAAAGCGGGTTGGAAGGAGCGCGGTGATGCGAGGGGCCAAGGGTGGATATGCGAGAGAGAGTTGCGGAGAGGACAGAGCAAGAGGGAGGCTCGACGCGGCCGAGCAGGTATAACCTATTGTAATCAATATTAATTACTCGAGACAATGGAATCTCATTGGACTCGATCGTTCGAGCGCGGAGGGGCACTGATGATGGGCGGTGGGAAGAAGAGAGGAGAGCCCGAGGGGGGGAGGTCGGCAGAAAGAGAGAGGAAGGGAGTCGGGGATGCAGGCGGGAAGGATTCCAGAGAGAGAGAGAGGAGAGGTCGTGTTTGGCTCCAACGGACGGACACGTAGCGTTTACCGCGCGAATGTGCGAGCGACGCGCACTCGCTCGCTCGCTCCACGTTAGAGCATTATCTATTGTCGTTGACGTTATGCGTTGTGCACGCGCGCGGCCAGCATCAGCCGCTGCGGCCGATGATGTTGTCGTTGGATGCTGCCCGCGTTGTCGACGCGATCGACGATGCGGTCTCTCTCCCCCTCGAATGGCTCCCGGTATCCTTCTGCAGTCGCGAGGGATTCGGGGACAGCTATAGGCAGGGTAGGCAGGAGCGGGCGGAGAAACGACAACGACAACGACAACAACAACAACAACAACAACGGCGACGGCATCGACAACGTCATCGTCGTTGCCGAGCGTTCTCTCTCTCTCTCTCTCGCTCTTCGAGCTCCCCGGCGGCGCATATCCGGCACGCACACACCGGACTTACGGTTCTCGTTACGCGTTCCGACTATGGCCCTCGTCATCATAGCGACGCGTTGTTATTAGAAATTAGATGGCATATCTCCCCGCGCCAATCGGTCGTTCGCTCAGGGTATACGGATTATTGGACGAGGGAACGTACGACGCGCGTATTAACGCCACGAATTTCGCGAACGAGCGAACGATGATATACACAGCGAACGAGTGACGTGACTCGTTTTATTACATCCCACACCGACGTTAGTGGCTTATGATTATAAACGCACGACAGTCGCGCGGGAAAAGTCGCGATAACGCCGGGGTGCAAACGGGATAATCGCTAATTATCGAGCATTAATTAATTAGCCGCGCGCGACAAGGGCGCGCGACAAAATACTCCACTCGGCTACTTGACGACGACGACGGGAGAGGACGACGCCGATGACACGACGATGACGACCGCTTTTTACGTCGCGTACCTACCTATACCGTGCCTGTTGTCCGACCGGTTAAGTAAGCAACGTTACGCGGTGAAAATTAGTTCCCAGAAGGGATCGGTTTCGCGTGTCCACCCCTCATCACAACCCGGTGCGTGTTACCGTATTATATACGTCTGCCGCGCATCGTGCGATACGTCGCGTTACCATTCACGGTTAACGCAGGAGCGGATTTTCTCGCTAGGAGCGGAAGCTCCTCCAGCCGTTGAAAGATAATTCGCGAATCGTGTTGTCTCGTCGCGTGAAACAAAAACGCTCGAATGATGAATATTTTCGCGTCAATCTTTTCGCAAAAAGTAATACACCTTTCGCTTACATACTTTATAAAGAGAAAAAGATTATTTATTATTAATTAATTTTAAAAGAGATTTTTCAAACGATCGAATCCGTCCCTGTTTAAGGAAAGCCTCTCTCCTATATTCACCCTTAAGCGCCGAGTTCAGCGCACCCCGGTGAGTTTTACAGTCCCCCTAATGTGGCTCACTTCGAAGGAGAGCCTTTCCTTGTAGACGGACACCTTCCGGAGCCAGCCGTATCGTTTCCGTTTTGAAAGCGCCATGGTCTCGCACCGTATATAAAGTTACTCGACAGAGTCACAATATATATATACATTTTTGTTAAAGCAAAAGATACATAGATAAACGATAATGAACGTATAATTAATAAGATAACGTAAAATGAAGCTATGTATTTTACGTGCATTGAAAAATTATGAAACTCTACTTCTCCCTCTTTCAGAGTGTTACATTATATATATATATATATATATATATATTAATGCTTATTGTAACGTATACATCATATATTTCTCAGACTCGATGAAAGACGTGAAAAACTTTCGAGCGGCGCCAATCTTTGTGGACACGTTAGTCCATTAGAAGTTGGTAGCAACCGGCGTGAAATAAACGCGGCATTCTGTCAAAGCGTATAACCAGGTAGCGCAAGGTGGCAGGTGCCAAAGGCTTTCGATTATTCTGGCTTTGATCGGAAGAGGTGGAGGAGGAGGTCGGGGTAATGGGGTTTCGCCACCTCCACGGTTACCATATGCCCGATCTAATTTTTATGGCGTCGACGGGCCCCGTGGATAGAAGTATATAAAAGTATATGTGTATATACGACGACCTCCGGGCAACTTTGTCAGAATTTATGGCTTTTCGACGCGATTTTACGGGAAGAACTCTGCTTCGCAAACTCTCTGCGCGGAAGCCGCGCCTCGAATCTTTTCCATTTTAGAGAAATAAGATACCGAGCGGACAATGTTCACTTTAAATTATTATTGACGTAACGAATTATTTACGTACATAATACAAAGATTTAAAATGTTTTATCATTTGAAAATTGAAATGAGGAAGCTGTTTTTTCAAGAGAGATGTAAAGAACTACTATTTTTTTTTTTTTTTTCCATTAAGCATGTTACGGTAAAAATGTAACTTCTCGTAGAAGCGAGCAAGGTCGACGCGGAATATCGAATGCTAATTTAATAGCTATCAGGTTGCCGCACATCGTTGGGGTAATTATGTTTGCGGGAAAACGGAAAAGGAGCATGCGACTGTTTTAATGGACACACGCGGGCTATCCACTTTCTCCTAATTGGCTAACTGCGGGATCTGATTTCGGCTATAATCGCATTAGACTCTGACATGCCATCGGATATAGTCTCGCGTCGTGCGCGAGTTCTCGCACTTAATTTCCGCACAAACTTCGACGCCGACTATGGCCAATTTCTCGCATGTGTGTGTGTGTTTTTGCGTGTGCACATATGTATGTATGTGTGTGTGCGCGCGCCTCGGTACCATAGAGGTACATACTAACCATTTTCGCAGATTGCGATCGCTATGTAGCAGCCGCATTATCGCCGCATAAAGCTGTAATTAAAGAAAAATGGTCAAAGGCGCGCGCACGCTCGTCTACCGCGACAGTGAATTTTACGCGTAACTCCCGTCGTGAAAGAATTCCGATGTGTTATCAGCCACGTTTCTGATGCAGCGATATCAGCCAACGTCGTTGTTCTTGTCGGTGTCGTAAAGCACCTCAGCAACGCCACGCATTATGAAATATACTAACGCGACACTGCTTTAACGATCAGTTGACATTACATTCGATGACGTAAAGAAGCGCGAAAAGCACAATAAGGCACGTGCAATAAATGCAGTAATACTTGATCTACCTCTACGACTCGCGATATGTATAATACCTCTTTAAAATCGGCCGCGCCGATCGGGACAACGCTCTCCCGACCTCGGGGCTGAAAACTATTAGAGAAGATACGAGTAGTTAATGCACTTATCGTGAGGCGAGATAACGCGACACAGCCTCGATGCGGGAGAGAAATGGATGCAGACAGGCGCGCGATGTGTATACATAAGTGCAAGTCGTTGCGCCGCACGAGGTCCTCGTAGACGAGATAATCGAACCCTTACTTTATTCAAACCCGAAAATGTAGAACCGCCGCTATATATACCGGTTTTATACAGATTATCGCAGGGGCTGCATAATAAAATGTTAAACATATATTTTTTTTTTTCAACGCGAACGAATTTTTTGCGAGAGAGCGTATTTATACTTTCATTATCCGGCATAATCCATAATAATCAACGCAAAATGTGAATATGCATTTTCTTATCGCGCGCTGTTTTATTCGACGGGGCGGAGGCGGGGGCTCATAAGCGACGCGTATGCGCGAGATCGAGTCATTGGACCGAGCATACCTACGGATCACGGATTTACGTGTACACGCACACGCGGCTCGCCGGCAACAAGCCCCGAAGGGGCTCCGGAGGACGGGGCAATAATTAGAAAATCGTCCCGCCACCGAATAACCGGACCCTGTCCCTTGTCGAGGCACACAACCCGACACGTCGCTTCCATCCATATACCGGCGCCTGTGGCGCGAAGAAGCGAATTTCCATAGGGTCGGGTAATCTATGAAAATATTCTCTCGCGTGTAATCGCCGTGTTTCGCAAAAATTCGCCGTCCAGAGTAAGGGAGAGACGAGAAACGAGAGCAGGAAGAAGAGAAGAGGATTACGAAATTTCGTTTAGCGAAGATTATCCGTTTGATTATTAGCGTGTTCCTGTGTGTGAATTCGTGATAGTTTCCACATGTTAGAAAAAAATGTGACTTGAATAAATAAAAGAGAAAAAATATGTATAAGATATATTTAATGTTATATATTTATAGTTTTATATTTGCCTTGGAATTAGTTTGGTTCTTTATCCAGAATATTTATCTAGTCTATTTCACTCTGCTCAATTTTCTTATACGCGATACGGTATAACATTAGATTCTCGACAGGTGACGCAAATTCGGAAGCAACTAAGGCCATGCAGCGAACGGCAAAGTTGCCGAGCAATGGCCGATTATGACTCCGAAATATCCGTGGCATGTCGGCCAGCTACTTGTCTATTAGACACCGTGGAATCTGGGAATATTCCGAGGCGAGGTGATCTTTACGCAAATTACGAGATTTCGAAAACTATATTAAAATCGTTAAAATATAGAGCAAAAGAGCCATATTTCTTAACCTTTTACTTCTAGAAACGATCCGTCATATACTCTTTGCGTGTAAGAGAAAAATATTACAATATCGAATAAATTGAACAATTACATTCTATACGAGAAATATGAAAATCTCGTTTATCGAATCCAAGAGCGAGATTTGGAATCTTTGCAATTTCACAAGATGAAAGCGAGATGTTGCTGCACAGCGCGGACGGTTTTAAGCGCGTCTCCCTTCGCATACGAATCGCGCATAGATGGATAAGATAAGATGTAGATAGGTGAGAGAGCCAGGTCCGGGTTCCTTCATAATGAGGTTCGGTTTTGATTAGCACGGAGACTGTTTAACGGTTTGATACCTCGCCGGTAATCGAATCCGGACCTAATCTCTCAAGTTATAACCAGATTATTGCCTCCTCCATGCACTTGCTCTCTGCAACGCGCTCTCTCCACGCCCCATTTCGTACAGTCAGCTAGTAATATCAACCTTCCTCCCTCACCTCCCCCAGCCGCCACCCACACCCTCTTTTCCATGGTAGGACTCAACCCTTTGCTCGCCTTCGTCTTTTTGCCGCGACTGCCGTCGTACCTTGAAGTCGCGTGCAATTTGGTCGAGCAAGACAAACGGATCGCGTTATTGGAAGGCAGGATATATACAAGAATGCATTTCGAATGTCTGCATAATAATCATCGTATCGACAATTCAATTTGTATTAAATCAGTTTTTTAATCGGAAGAAGACGAAAACCTTCGCCAAGAAAGCTAGTACTGTTACATACTCGTATAACAGAGTGTGAAAGAAATAAAAGGAAAAATGTTGATTCGGAGAGAAGACGATTCGATTTGAAACAAACGAATCCTCGATGTCGCTCTTTTATCGAGCTGCGCACGTTTCCAACCATCGTTTCTAATTTATACATGGCTATATATTTTGGATCGATAATACAGTAAATGTACAATATGTTACGCCGCGTTATATACGCATCGCATCGGATCGGATCGCGCGGCGGTGCAGGTAGTCGTGTTAACTTACAGTTTTAAACGCGGCCAAATTATACGGTTCGCAAGGCATCGCCCGCGCTCGCGTTTAAAATATTCCGACGTCGGATAGCGCGGGAAAGGGCAAAATAAATGTTACGGCATTACGATGGACAGCGTGTGCTCGCTTACGTTATACCACGGGGTGGTGGTTCCCCTCCCCCTTTAAGACCGCTGCTACTACCACCACTTCCCGAGGGTCCTCCGCCTTCTCATCCTTCTTCTCCGCGTCCTTTTTCCTTCTCCTCCTCCACCGTCGCCATATCCTCTCTCGCCCTTCTGTAGCCTTTACAGCAGCCAGTAGCACTATTGATGTGTGTGTGTGTGTGTGTGTCTGCGTGAACATCGTTCGCGTATTTACAAGCAGCCATGTATGGGTCTGTGTATGTGCGAATATGTACAGCGGCAGCAAGATTCTTGAGCACGTGAAAGGAAGAAGGAAGAAGGAAGGAAAGAAAAAAAGGAAAGAAAAGAGGAGAAGCAGCAGAAGAGAGCGCAGTGAAGGAGGGAAAAGTAAAAGAAAAAAATAGCCGACTCGATTGGTGGAAATGAATTCAAAATGGCTGGTCCCCCAGCTAAAATGGCGTCGCGATGTTAATAGCTGGCTATTATGCGCAAATATGACGTTTCTATTCGCGATACGCGCGCAAGTCGCGGGTTAGCGACACGCGTGATACTCTCCCATCGAGGAGGTAAAACAAAAAATCAATTTTCTCTCGACCGTTCCCGCGCGCCAAAAAAACTTGAGCAATTCACGTCGAGCGCGAATCTTGTTTCACGAGTTACGACCATGGCGGCCGTACCAATAAAAATAATCCGAGAAATCCCGGTTCTCTCTCTCTCTCTCTTCGAGAAGTCTGCAGAAAATTGATCGACCTGGTTACCTGGGTTCCGACGAAGAAACCGATCGACGATTTTTGTTTCTCGCGCTGGAACGTAATTCGCGTTTGAGAGGATGATCGCTCGTGAGTTATTCGCGAAGTCGGACAGGTCGATCGCTGAGATCGACAACGCTCGAAAAGGGTGTCCCGAGTTTCGAAAAACAAAGAGAAAGGGCGAGCAACCCTCCTCGCCCTCGAGGCAGTCCACCTCTCTTCTTTTCCCTCTCTTTACCTTTCCGTCTGTTTTGAACGTCGATTCTCCGCGCGCTTCCCTTTCTTTTTTCCTCCACCCGCCGCTCTTTCTCTCCGTTTCGCCTCGCTCCAGCACGGATTCTTAATCGGGCCCATTATCTCCCGCGCGATCATCATCCCGAAAACTAATTCGTATTTTTTACTACGAAACCGAAAACTCATAAATCAAAACTCGCACTGACCGAGGCCCCCGACGCGGTCGGAGAGGGAGAAACCTCGGATTTTGGCTCCCTTAAAAAAGTTGGGCCCCCCTGTGTGTGTGCGCGCGTGTAGACAATGGGCGCGCGTCCATTTAAGGGATTCGAATGGACGCAATTTTCTATGGAACTTTGTAATTATGGGTAGTTTATTGGCGCGGTTGATCGAGCCAAAAGCTCTACTACTAGCTCCGAACTCCTCCCTCTTTGTGTTGATCATAAAAATTTTCGAATTAAATTAAAAATAACGCGCGCTCACACACACATATCTATATAACGTGTCCCGGCATAACTGGCGATAATTTGCCAGCTCGATGACGAGATGCCGTTCGGAAATCGCGAAAAAAAGTATTGCGCATGTATCGAGTTTATTCACGGACGCCGATAAAACTTTAATCGCCGTCAACGAGCGCGCATTCAATTATTTAGCCCACTACGCTCGCACGAACGTCGTGGTGCCGTTTTTACGCGCACCATTCAAGGGAATATATCGTCTGGAAATTAGCGGATATTAATGCGCGCGGCAGTCGGACCGCAAATGAGGCCGCGCGCATATCGCTTCGTTTGAATCCACTCGCGGTGGGATGATAATGAACAATCCGGAGATGGTATTTCTTGTTGTATTATCCGGTCGCTTTATTGACCAACAGCTGTTGCCAGAGGCTTAAAAAGTCCACACGAATATTTACTATTTTCCGTATGGGATGCAAAGAGTCAGACGAATGTGAATAGAAAGGATGTACTGTTTAATTATAAGCTTACAAGCTGCTGTAAATTTTTGTCCGAGTATCTCGACATCGACAAAGTCGATAACGAACGATATGACAAAATGTGCATTGCGAGGAAGACGATGTAAAATCTCTCTCTCGATCGAAAGAGACTTTGATATCGCAGCACAGATAAACAAAAAGATCATGATATTTGACTGATGATATTGCTTTTCATTAACTCGAAAGCTGGACGCTAATCGATATTAATCTGCTATCTAATTACAGTTTGCGTCAACTTTGTTTTGGTCATAATTAAATAAATGTAATTAACGGAGGAAGAGGAGCTCGACAGTAGCGAAAGAAAAAGAGATGAAGACTCTTTTAAAGTGACGTTCGACTTATTATTGTCTTCCTTTATTCTTTTAGACTCTTCTTATTCCAGACGCAATGACGCGTAAGTAATATATAATATAGATTTCGTTCAACATTACACGACGGTGTTGTAATATTGTATCATGTTATCATGGAATATTGTAAAATTATAGATACGTCATATGTTTACATGTATTTATAGCGTAGTTCGTGAACTTTTCGACAAGAATACCGATCGGTTCCGAGATGGAGTATTCTTGCACGATCGACCACCGAGATTTATACCTTGTAATGAGAAATCATTAGCCGCGAGGTGTATTAGATAATCTCGGTAATTGCCAAAAATTGGCCGGTCGTTTCCGAGTCGCGAGCGAGCATACGAGAGCCTTTCGGTACCTGCCGGTCCAGATTTAGGAGAGCACGATAGCCCGGGGCTCGCCGATTTTCGAGGTTTCATCTTGACGGGTCGGAGAAAAAAAAAGAGGAAGCGATTCCGATTTAAACAAAATTGGAATACGTACCGCAGAAACCTAATTCACGATCGAGCAGACGTAAGTCATCGGTATCGCGCGCGCGTTGATGTCTGCTTCATCTCGAGCAATCATCTCGAAATTCGGCCGCAAAAATAAAAGAGAAAGACTCTTATATCCTACAGCGGTCGGACGTTTCGAACAAAATTAAATGCAAATTCTAGCATAATCGTTTAATAGAATTTTGTATTTCGGAACACGTTCGAAAAGTTTCTGATTCGAAGAAGAATGTGACAAATGACGATGAAAAACTGTCGAGAATCTATTCGGTTAGTCGACACGTCTGCAGGAACGATCAAACAATAGGACGGATATTAAAAAAAAAAAAAAAAAAAAAAAAACACGAGCGGAGGAAGAGACGAATAAGAGACGAGACCTTCCAAGGTCCGGCAACATATGTATCCAACTTCGTTTCCCGGGAGCGAAGCACGCCGTCAAAATCAATCACGTCGGATGACGTCCCGTTGGCGATGTTGAGAAACGCATAACGCACTTTTATCGATATAAGAAGAAAGACAGAATAGAGGGGAAATCCCAAGCTTCGTTCGAACAAGCCGTCGCTTTTCCTCATCAGAAAACTTTATGACTCCTTCTTTTTCTTTATAAAACGCGTACATATACATCATTGGCGATATTAAATCGCAACTTTTGACGTCATCCTGGCAGAATTAAAGGTGCGCCGCAATTCATTACGAGAGAGTCGAAGCGGCGTCCTTTCGCGAAAATCGGGAAGATTAAAAAGATACGGCCTCCCGGGAGAAGGGAGAGAAAGAGGTAGGAAATGAGGATCCAATTGGATGGGATCACTCAAATCGGAAGAACGCGATCGCAGCGAGGCAGCAACGAGCGCAACAGCAGCATCGTCCGAAATTAAAGCCGCGTCCGATAATATCGCCGCGGCAGAATCTGCATATCATACTAGGCGTTCCCAATCAAGTAATTAACAAAAAACCGCGGAGAACGTGCCATTAATCATCCACTCGGAGCCGCTACTACTCGGAAACGGGCGCGTATATCGAGGTATCAGATTAGCTAACCCCTTCGAATCCGAAGCGCGGTCGCACCGAAGAGATGGAGAACCCTCTCGCGAGGTACCACTAATTTCCGAATGACCCTTGGGCTCGTTTATACGTTTACTCTATCCCGAGATATATTATATCGTCATTACGAGTGATCCTGTGCGAAAGAGTCCGATAATTTGAAATCCTCGGAATTTTCAAAGGCCTTTATATAATCCTTTATCCGCGAACTCTTCATATATGCGCACACATGATGCGGAATAAAAACAAAGTATCTCGCACTGTCGCGGTCGCATGTACCGGAATAAATCCGTGGACTTTTGAGAATGTCTGCCGCATGCCGGTGCATAAACTTGACTCTTGCCTATCACGACGGTGTACTCGTCTCGCGATGTCGATCTTTCCCTTCCTCTTTCTACGTATTTCCTTCCTTTCGCGCTTCTATCGCCGCTACGGTCGTCTTTAATTTCGTCGTCTCTTATCGTTGCTCGCCTCCTTCCTTCGTCCCTTCCTTGCTCGGAGGTTCTTGACACTGCCGCGAAATCGATATCTCCCTTTCTCTCTCTCTCTCTCTCTCTCTCTCCATCTGTCTATCTCTTGATCTATACGAGCATTCGGAGATCATTGCGCGCTGCAACGTCCAATTATTCCAATGCAAGCCGAGTTCAAAGAGGTTAATTCCGGGGCTAATGTATTCACCCCTTTTTACTTGAACCCACGCAGATTTCGTATGTATTGCCAATTTTGCATTTATACCCCCGCGCCATCCATGAATAAATTCATCCCTCGGTTTTGCTTTCGATCGCGCCTTTCCCGCGCCGTTTTCTTTTACTCTCGTCCGTCTCTCTCTCTCTCTTTCTCTTCCTTCCCGTCCCCCTACTTTCTTTTTCTCACACGAGCGTGCATCTCATCTAATTTTATTATGCATAGATATACGTAGCTATGCGCGACAATAAATGCTTCCAAAGTCTCTGAGCAAAAATTCCATACCTTCGTCGAGCCGGCAAAAGTAAACACAAACGTAAAAGTCTCGACTTTACAGCGCACAATCATCATCAGATGATGATACGATAGATTAATTTTCGATGATTACTCATTGCTAATTGCGTCCGAGATTTCCAGAGAGAACACGGGAAGGAAAGGGACGGAGCAAGACACAGAGTACGAGAAGGATGATGAATGCGTATCAATCAGAGCGATGTCTTGCCCACGCAACCTTCCAACCCCCTACATATACACGCGAAATCGACCCCCGAATGTTCCCGCTCCTTGTCAACCGAGAGATTTCCCTCCCTTCCTTCCTTCTCTCATCCTTTCTCGGATACGCAGCTTGGAGGATAGAGGTGCGTGCCATTTATCACCGACCGGGGAAAAAGCGCGCGTCATCGCCTGTACCGAAACCCGGATGACTTGGTGAGACGCCTGTCAACAATATCGCCCCTTTCCGCACGACGAGAAAGCGGCCGCAGCGATTTTCGCGACGAAACGCGCGCCCTCTCCGACTCTTGTTTAGATTCGACTCGACGGAATGCGATTCCGAATACACTGAATTTTCATTTCGACGAGTACGAGATATATCTTGACGAAATTAAAAAATATGTATTTAAAAATATATGGTACGATTTCGCGAAACTCGAAACTACCGGATGAGAAAGATCGCGCAAAGTTGGCTGCATCTTCGTAGCACGACGATCGACTCTGGCGGACAAATAGTTTAAGACCTATTATGGTATAAGAAAAGAGGCGTCTCGATATCGGTTGGCAGATATCAACCTGTCGAAACTCCGCCGCGGAAACTTAGTCAATCTGCTGCTCCCGACCCATCCTTATTCCGCCCCAATCGACCCTTAAAGCAAGGAGCGCGCCCCGCCGGGTAGTAGTCGGTAGGGCGTCCTCGCTAAGGTAGCAGATCATATTTCGAAAACTCCCTCCTTCTTACCGAGGAGGCAAGAACTCGAGAGACAAAGAGAAGACGAGAGGGTTTGAGAGTTCGCTCGCAAAGTGTCGAAAGCTTCGCGAGCGAATGAACAGTGGAAGGGAAGAAATCATTGTTCATCACCTGCAAAATTTTTTAATAAGAAATATCTCCGATTTGAAAGATGTTGAAAGCGATAAATGTTGATGTTTTTGTTAAAAATACGAATGAACGGCTCTCTTTCGCGAGAGATAGATTCTCCCGCTCCAAGATCGAAGTTTCGTCTCCGCGACGAAAGTTGCAGCGGCGTAGCTGGGGCATCGCGGCGCCCCGGGCAGCGAGAAGACGCATACCTGTGTGCAAGCTCGACTACCACGGCATAGTTCATCCGAAACGCATTTTTCGCGCCCCTAAACCCCCGGTGGCACTTGACCTCGGGGGGTCGACGGACGCGGTGCTGGAGACGTGGGTCGAGACCACGCTATACGAAAGGACCGAGGATGCCTTCCGGGACTCAAAGACATTCTCGTCTTGGGGACCGCGAAGTTTCTCAACCCCGATGACGGCGGCGGAATCTCTGACCGCACGATATCTCGGGGGGGTTGCATCAGACTTAAACATCCCGGGAACCTTCCCAGGGCGCCGTCACGTCGCTACGCCACAGATTCAGGGAACATGCCCCGCGGTAGCATCGACACACCGAGGAAATATTTTATCAGCGGAGCCTAATGGCTCGGAAAAAAAAAGCAACAAAACGCGCAAACAACCGCCGGACTGGCCGAAACGCGAGCGAGAGACCCGGGCCGCCGAACTTTCGGTTCCCGCGTGTAATAATTGATATTTGCATAATTATGTATGTGCATAATTATGAATTTAAAGCGTCCCGCGTGCTCTCGCGTACATCGTATATATCTGATATATACGCTTTCGCGGTAATAGTAATAAGTTTGTACCAGACTTGTGCCGCGCGCGCGAGCGCGAGCAGCCGAAACGGGCTGGTCGGTGCCCGTCCATGACGCTCACTGTGCACCACCGCGCATTTATCGATCGTATAACGCATTTACGGCGTATCGAAATATAATACCGCGGCTCATCGGCAACTCGAAACATTTAGCCCGAGTTACTCTCTCTCTCTCTCTCTCTCTCTCTCCGAGAGAGCCGCCTCCTCTCCACGGTCCGGCAGCCCCCGGCTCGGTTATATACGATATATTACATGCGTATATGTAAGTCTGCGCGATGCATGTTTCCCACTATCGAACCCCGTATTTACGAACGCCGCTCCTCGGCGACCGGCGTCTTATATACGCGCCTCTATATTTGCCGATCAACTTTTAAGAGTAATTACGACGCGATTAGCGCGTCGAACATGCGACTCGATTATATACAAAATTGCTCTTTCTCAATTATCGAAGGATAACTAGATATTTCGAACGTCGATAAATAGTCTCGGCAAGAATTATAAAGTTATGTATCTGTTTTTTTTTTTTTTGTTTTTTTTCTACGCGATCGAGGGACCGAAAGCGAGATAGGGCGAAGAAGCGAACGATAGATTCGGCGGAATGAAAACGCGGGAGAAACGCGGTACATAACTCGCGGAGGGAGAAAGAGAACGACGAGGAAAATGATAGAGAGAACGGGAGCCGTAAAGACGAAGTTATGGCTTTTCGCAAGATTCGCCCGCCTCCGCCCCTAATAATGGATAAAACGATCATAAATTCGACGGGGGAGCCTCTTCGGGCTCTCTCTTTAGGAAATATTAATTAAAATGTAATTGTTCCGTACGCGAAGAGAGTCTCGAGGACGGGTAGGGTTACGGGGGCCATCGTCCCCCTTAGATCTTACATCGCCTCTTTGTTTTCGCATTCGATAACTCAGCCCTTTCCATCGGGGGCGAGATCTGGACCAACAAAGAACTCGAGAATTTCAGTGGATAAAAATCAGGAAGATCGAAAAATCGGTGCATTGTTTCGAAATGAAAAGACAGGTACGTGCGCGTATTTGATAATGTAACGCAAAATTCGATCCACCTTCGGCTCGCAGCATTCGCCGTCGATTAACGATCCGCGGCGTGCATCAACAATGTGACAACGATGACAATGACCATAAGCGCGCGCATACATAGCATATCGAGAGGTATGAAACGAGAATGATCGATCGCGTCGCCGTCGCCGCTGTTGACGATGATGATGAGGACAAGGACGACGACGACGACGACGGCGACGAATATTTCCGTCGTCGATTAGCGCGCGTCATGAGATCGCGATTAACGCGTCAGCGACGACAAGAGTAAATTCGCAAAAGGGAACGGGGCAAACTCGTCGCGATGCCGGGCTGTCGGAGTATCGATGTGCCATTGGCTCGAAAGTAATTCCGTCCGGTGTGCACGATATTCCCGAAAACTCGTGTTTTCGGCATATCGCTTCGTCCTAACCCGGGCTCTCCCGCTCGGAGTTTACGGGCCGTCGTCTCTCTATCTTTCTCTCTTTCTCTTTCTGTCCCTCTCTCGCTCTCACACACACACTCTCTCTCTCTCTCTCTGTGAAGTCCGCCGGGTCTAGGCTTGGCACATCAAAGAGAGGGCAAACAAACGGAGGGGGTGGGTAAGGGTCCTACCGATGCGATGCAATTCGGACATGGGGCACAAAGTGATGACGTCACCAACCGGCCGAAAGCCCTGTTCGTCGTCGGCCATTGTATGCTCAGTCACTGGTTTACAAGTTCATTGCACACTATCACTTTATACCGACACACTGGCCCGCGCGCCGGCACGATGCTCCTGTCTGGAGCTGACTACCCGCCACTCTGCCTTGTTCGCTCACCCCCGTCGTCGTGTTCGAAAGAGTCGATAAGATCGTATGAAAAATCGAGATTTTCAATCGAACACGCATCTCGGACGATTAGACGGATGAGATAATGGATAATTCTGTTGTTTATAGTAATTACAGAGTACGTAAAAATTATCTTCTTATACAACTTTTAGAACAAGTTATCAAATTGTCTACGCGGAACTGATATATATGGGGCGGGATTGATGTAACGAGATTAAATTGATGAATAACGCGTCTTTCAAGACAAAAGGGGTTTTTTTTTTTCTTTAACCCGTCGTCTCTATATAATTATATCTACATCTTCGGGATGATATAAAATTTAAATGAAGGAAAAAGCGTCGTACCTCGAACCCGCAAGACGTCGATGCAGATCAGCCGCCTAGCCGAATTCACGCCATTTTGAAAGCGAGGTCGTCGATCGTTCGTTCTGTCGGAAGTCTGTCGTGGTGCGCCGCAGCTGCCACGAAACTCTCATATCCGACAATCGATCTCGGCGCGTGCTGGACTCGCCATTTTGAAAGGGGGAAGAGGAGGGAGATTCGTTCCCTATCGCCATTTTCTCTCTTTACGCACGAATATCGGTCTCGGTCACGAATATAGCGGCGACTCGACAAAGTCGACGATCGGCACGCACCTACCTCATGGTTCGTCCAGAAATAATCATCCTCTCTAAGGGAGAAAACTACTTCCGATACTTTAAGCACCTTCTTCGCGCAAGCTCGATATGGAAATTATCGATAAAAGGATTTGTATAAATCGCGTGACATCGCATATTTATTTTGCAATTAAAAAAAAAAAATTAATTTGTACATTTTATCATTATGTTAAAAACTGATCACGTACTCCTGCTAATTACTTAATCATCGCTATATATTTCTCAAGGAAAGACGAATCGGATCAGCCGATTAGTTGGCAAAGGGATTACGGAGGAAAGATTTTGGCGCGAACTGAAATTTGATCTCGGCGATCAGCGAGTATCAGAGACTTTCCGCAACGGCACGAGTAACGACTTAACGCTAGTTCGGTGCCGATATTGCGAAATCCGTCGATCGGCGCGTCGCTGGTTGTACACGGCGCCAGGGGGAGAGAGATACAGGAGAGAGGACTGGCGAGGGATGGAAGGAGAGAGAAAGAGAAAAGAGCAAAGAGGGACAGAGAGGGGGAGAGAGTGGACAACGCCGAGCCGAGCGTACCACCCAATTACACTGCAGTTCAAACACATGCAAATCCGGAGAATAAGCTTTATTTGTTGTGCAAATTAGCCGCATATTGGCGCACCGAACGAACGGGTTTTGTTACCACGAGAGTGAGAGACGGAGGAGGCGCGAGAGGGTGGGATCTGAAGGGGTGTGGGCGCGCGGGGCCAGTCGGAGGGAGATAGAAAGGAGGTAGGGAGGTTGTGTGTACGAGAGAGCGAGAGAGTATCGTGGGTCAATTGCTTATTTTGAATCGGGCCGGTGGTGCGCCCACCGTCCTGTAAATACCGCATATACTGCCGTGCATACCGCCGCCCGCGAAATATATATATATATATATATATATATATATATATGCATACGGAAACACGATCGAAAAATTTGCGATAACGATAGCGGGGACCAATCTCTGCCGCCAAATTGCGCCGTGGACGAAGAGTGAACCCGATCGGAACAAGGTGATTTGCAATACAGAGGATCGCGAGGACCAAATTCGGCAACCAAATGTAGCACTCGTTTTACATCTAACGCGATGTAAATTGCGCGATTCGTATATACATATATGCGTGCGCTTCTAGATATTTTCACGGTCAAATCGATTGATTATTATCCTCGGGAGAACGAATCCCTTCGACTTTGCGTTTCCCAAAGAAATTGGCTCGTAATCGAAATCAATAAAAATATAGACTTGTCTTGCCCCCGTGGAGAGATGCGCCCGGAGGCTCTTTGCCATGACTGACGAGGGGGTCTCGAGGGCTCGATCTATCCTTGAGGGAAGAGAAAACCAGGACGAGAGGATGAGGGAACTCCGCGATAGCCCCTGACCCACGGCTATCCTTCACGGGCATCGAACTCGCGCACATCCCGCGGGATCTCTTAGTCAAGACGCGGGCGTTCTCGTATATCGAACTCACCGAAGCGAAATACTCATGTGCAGCGTCTCGTAAAAATATGTGAACGAGGAGAGGGAATGTCATAACTCAAAATTATGACATATGAATCATGTCAAAAATATTAAAATTATATCGTACGCCTTGGTAAAGTATTATGACAGTTCTGTCAATTAGAGTTCATTTTTTAACAAACCTTTTTCATTCTTTCGAGTCACATTTATATTTATCGTACTCTTTAGGGGTGACTTCGAGATTCCTTCTCTTCACGAAATTTCCATAAAATTCAATAAAGGGATTTTCGGAGCATTTCAATGATACATGTAAAAAAAAGCCTCGCTGTGTCCGGACAAATGTCGACAGTCATCGCCCGAATTAAAAATTGCGACCCTCGTCGACTTTTGTCCTTTATCACTCCGCTCGCCCGCCCATCCTTGCGACGCGACGTATAAAATCAAAATAGAGCTTCGCGTTTTAACGATTCCCGGTCGTTTATCCAGTGACTTGCAATCTATTGTTATCCCCGTTTTCCCGTTCTGCTCTGCCATTCTCTGCTGCCCTCCACCTCCCTCTCTTTCTCTCTCTCTCTCTCTTTTTTTTAAATCCGCGCCGATTTCGTCCGTGCCGGGTTGAATTTGAATCGACGGCGCAAAACCGTAGAGTCACCAAGGCCTCATATGTTAGCCGCCGGCACGAGGCAATGGAAGGGTGCGCGCCCTTTCTCAACCCCGGCAACGAGAGCCGTCCGGCGCAGGAGCGCGAATCGCGCCGTGGAACGCTTTTTCCGACCCACTTCTCGCGGCAAGATGCTCCCGTCATCCTCTGATGCGCGCGACGAGCAACTTTCGGTCGGGGAAGCGGATAACCGAATAATAACCGCAGCAGTGGAAAAATCCGCGCCGATGTAATTTTCATCGGTCAGCCTTAAGACCGATCGAAAGCCGAATTCGATTAATTTTTAATTTTTAATTTAGTTGAATTTTAAATCAGAATAGATTTAATTAAGATGAATTTTGGTTCTTTTTTTTCACTGATAGAATCTAGAATATTTGTAGGTTTTTTTTTAAGATTGAAATCTTTGGTCTAAAGTTAATGCGAGAATGAAATATGCATATATGCAAGTTGACGACGGTATTTTCTCGTATACCTTCGAAACGTTAAACGGCGTAAATTGTGCTGCGACGAGCGTAACAAACGACAAACTACCGTGATAAGATAGCTTCGCGCGATGCTTCGTAAGAACGAGTTGATTGCAACAAATCGTAATTTATCGCATTCGCGTTCGCGAGAAAAAAAAATGCGACAAGCCTAGCTGGCGGCTAGGATCGTAAGTCGTACAAGTTCCATTGAGCTTCCCGTTATTTTCATAAATCACGTAACTCGTGACAACAAGATTGCAATATACTGTCGCTGTGATGCCATTTCGTAATGCTCTGGCTCGCGGCATCTCGCATTCCGTTAAAGTAAAGTAAAACGATAAAGCAACGATGACGCAATTTATAGTCTCTCTCTCTCTCTCTCTGAATTGCAAATAGTCGGTAATAATCTAGATGGAATAGCTATGATAATCAAGCGAGTTGCACAACAGCAGATTAAATAAAATTCAGAGAGAAATTAAATTCGATCGAGCGTTCTGCTGATAAAATAAGAATTAGTTCTCCCTTTAAATTTAATTTCTAAAACAATTCCTGTCAGATCTCTATAGACACGATTAAAGAGTATAACAGTGTCTCGGACGACAAGATGATTCGAAGACGGTCTGTTTAGCGGTAGGAAAGATGAAGTTAAGGGTGAACAACGAGCGCAGGCGTCATGGGAAAAGAGGCCAGTGAGTCGAGAACGCCGTGACGATACGTTCGCTTCAATCAATATGCAAATATGACTGACACTAATTATACGGAAGCTCCGCGCCCTCTTTGATGTCGCTCGGCTGACTGCACCACTCGTCTACGAGCAACGAGCGGCGAGCAGGAGAGTCCTTGGTTGCTCGGTCGTTCGGCGGTACTACTACCAGGACCAGGGAAAGTGAACTCGTAACGAGTTACTCCGAACTACGAATAAATCAACCCGCGCCACGAGTTCGCTTTCGTTACATTCACGCAGCTTCACGTCCGGCGAACACGATGACAGTTTAACTATCGGCTTTGTTTTTAATCGGCTACGCCGCAACTCGCCGCACCCGCCGTCCGGAGAGAGAGAGAGAGAGAGAGAGATGCATCTTATCGTATTTCGAGATCAGACATGGAATCAATCTACATATATACTCGCATGAGAAATAATTAAACTAATTTACTTGCATGAGAGAAATGAAACGCAGCTGAAGTGAATGTATACCTACTTGTAAATTAATAATTAATTTAGAATAATAATAAGTATATGTTGAAAAAAATGCATATGTCCTTCGCTGCGATATAAACGTTAGGATGCGCGCGGATTAAAAATTGCGTATTTTCACGATGTTTCGTTACTCGTTATTTTACGCGCAAAGTCGCGGAGACGAGGGAACAAAGTGGAGAAGAAGAAAAGGAAGAGGAGACGACAGATGCTTGCACAACTCCTATTAAGGCCGAAACAATTCAAGTGCAGGCAAGATGGCCGACGTTGGGCTTTGAGATAGAAGCTCTTTCCGCGATGCATCTGCGCTACACGCGGGAGAGAAAAAGGCGTGGTTGTGGAAAAGGAAAGGGGGCGAAGAAAGTGGAACGAATGACGTCGATAATAACGACAGCACAATTCTTCCCATCCAAACGATATCGTTGTATATTATCGCGTCGAGTATCCGCGCTATATCGCGATTACAACGAGAAGTAATCGGGATCAACGATAAGTGCGACACTTTGAAACGAATGATTAATGCAACTGCGTAGAAACAAACGAATAATCGAGATGTCTGTGTCTTCGGTGGAAAATCGCGAGCTTGTTTTCCACGGCAATCCCGTCGGCTGCGAGTAAATATAGTACGCCGCATAATATACACCGAGGGCGTATAGGTATATCGGTTAGGTACACTCGGCGGTGCGTCAACGCGCGAAATAATACCGCTTTATATGCATACGCGATTTGACGCGTAAAGCCATGATTTTTCCACGGGGGTCGCCCTTTCCCCCGAGCGCGCATATGCGCTGCGAGGGAGACGAAAAGAGAGAGGAGAATGAACGAGACGAGGGTAGTGGAGTGGCGACGGCGGGGGAGGAACGGACGCGTTACTACTTTACGGTTATTACACCGGAGGGCTAAAGCTCTCTTTCTCTCTCTCTCTCTCTCTTCGAAAGACGCCATTCTTCGACTTGCCTCGGAAATCTAATCGTATTGCCGACGACGAGAAGAGCCTCGTCGTCGTCGTCTCGAGCGAGACAACGCGCGTCGAAACGCGTCGAATCACACGCGACTTGGATCCGACAAAATTGTTGAGGAAATAAATGAATCAAAAGGAGAGACAAAAGGAACAAATAATAATTAATGCGTGATGTATAGAGAGTTTTCACTGTTGGGAAGAAAAAGTATTTATCTCTCCGGAGGCTAACTATCTTTAAACACCTGGCGGCGAGCAAAATAAAAGGACGATTCGACGGCGCGCTTGATAAATGCGATCGTCGAATGCAGTCACGACGCGGGAGGAAGTTGTCAGGATGCGCCCCAAACACTTTCCGAGAAGTTTCGCGAACTCGACGCGAATCCACGTCAAGGCATCCAAGAAGGAGACGAGGGACCTTAATCTTGGTAGCTTTAGACAAGGAAACGCGTACACACGGTCGAACGGATGAGGTGCACGTGCAAGGCGCCGAGACTAGCCCCTGGCACGACAATCCGCCATCCCCTATTCTCCACCGACCGCCCCCTTCTTATCTCAGGGGGCCCGAGTTTCCTCGGACAGTTTGCCGGCGCTAATGAGCTGGCAAGATAATTAGCATTATGTTAATGCGTGACGCGTGGGGCGGCTGTACCCGGCGGTAGCCTCCGACAGGGTAACCCAACGTTACCCGACCTCTCTCTCTCTCTCTCGGGTAAGAACTTCCGGTCCGACCTCTTGCCCTGCTCCGTCCTCTCGTTCGCGAACTACTCTACCGGTGTTTGTGCCTTATGTTTGGACTATCGCAAGTTCTAGGCAACATCCAGGCAGCCACCCAACAGCGGCAACCCCTTCGTCGCGAACACCAGTGGTTTTGAAGAGCTACGAGTCTAAGAGAGAAGCTCTGGTTACCGGATACTAGTTCGCGAATCGCCGATCCGAAACGTTTCGACAAACGTGTATATCTTGATAATTCAAATATATGTAGATTATCTTTCACATTTAAGGATAACTAAACAATATTCTCTATTCTTTTAGTTTAACATTTATTCGCGATATCTGCTGCAAGTTTTACTTCATCATCCGACGAATGAACCCTTCGTCTCGACTTTTCGAGAAATGAAGTACACTCTGCGAATATTCTTGATGAGAGAGTACTCTTTCGCCGGTATCTAGAGTAAACATCCAGGATCTTGCGGCATCGAGTTGAGGCAGATACGCGTTTAGTCCGACATTGGGAAAGTTAATATCCAAAGGGTTGGTCATTCAGGGTTATATTTGCCAAACGATAGGATCGCCGAGATAGGATTGTGCGCCTGGCCATCTCGTCCTGCGCACTTGTATACCTGCGATAACGGCCGGCCGTCGCCATGTTTGTCCGATCTATATTTCATGCGACTACTTGACGGTGACCCGGACCCACAATCCACCAACAAAATAATGCGATACGGTGCAAAGGATGGGAATGCGTAAATTTACTCGCAATGCGTTTTTCCGCGTGTAAAATAAAAATTATTTCTGTCTCTTTATATTATTAATCTTTATATTTTTCGAAATAAAATTACTATAGTAAAAAGATCCGCCGCCGGCTTACACCGCTCTGATTTTCGGAACGGTTCGAGCGCGTGAATTAGCGCGCGCAATCCTCAGCCGCTAAGCGGTCTCTGAATCACTAGATATATCGTCGTCGCCAAGTCGATAGAAAGGAAGGAAGGCGCGATCATCGATCCGGCTGTGGCAATAACGTGGTTAAGCAAAGCGGATACGTATATACACACACGTATATATGAAGCTATGCGTGGAGCTACTACCGCCGTCCTAACTGGTCCGGGCTAATTAATTAATCATGCGCCCCTCCCTCCCTTCCTCAACTTACTCCTTCCAACCCTTGGACAGCTTATCCGGAGGCCTCGCCGAGCCAGCCAAGTTTACCACCAAGTTGTGTATCTTCAGTATTGTTGGTGTTCGGAGGTGTCGAATGTCTCGTCCAGGCCAGTGGTTCTTCCTCTTCTTTCTTCTCCGTCTTTTCGTGTCGTCCTTTTCCTCCTATCCTTCTCCCCCTCCATTTCCGCCATCCACTTGTCGATCGTCTCTGCTCCTTACGTACTAGTGCTTCACGCGGCTTGACTCGGTGGCACTCATTATCTTGATTAATTGACCGATGGCCTCCTCCACGTTCCACCCTCGGCATCGGTTCCATCCCCCTCCCAGAGCATCCCCATTTTGCCATACCCTTCTCCTTCTCTTCTATTTTTCTTATATCATCTATCAAATGTTTTCGTCTATTTTCCCGCGACGTTTCCGATAATGGTTATGAAAGATATCGCGTTTCCGTCTTCGAAAAATTAAATTGTCCTCCATATGTGATGTAATAGAATCTAATGGATTAATATGTACGCGTGTAAAGTAGTTCGGGCTCGTAATTCGTCGAGATATCGATTCCGTCGCGGGAGGGTAGAAAGTTTGGAGAGCGAGAGACGAGACGACTCGTCGTAATTCCGACCGAAGAAATCGATGATGAATATATCGTCGCGGAAGAGGAAGCGCGCGACAACTCTTTACTGCGCGGGAGAGATCGTTATTTTATTATTAACGTTCTCGCTAACGCTAGACAAAAGCACGGGAAAACTTGGATCGCGTCCCTCCTCTTCTTCTTCTTCTTCTTCTTCTTCGGCATCCTCTCCCGACTTCTGTCCCCCGCAAGTTCCCTCGCGCGGATGATTCAGCCCTCACGTCGGTCGGTCGCGCCCAACAAAGGGGCAGCCAGGTATCGAACGAGTCTTAATTTAAAGTTAAAATTAATTTCTCTCTTCCGAGCGAGGTGGCCACGGTAAGGAGCGAGTTTTCGCATTTGCCAGCTTTTCGTCCGACTTGCGCGATTCCTACTCTCTTTCGCGAAATCAACTGTCCAATATAAAAGTTCTCGCGAAGAAAACTAATTTAAGTAATTTTATTACAAAAATGTGTTTAATATTATTTCTCAAGTATGTACTATCTCGCTCGATATTCTATCAGTGTAATACGCTACATTACGCGGACGATTCGATTAACGAATACATAAATTGCACGTCCGCGAGATGTCTGATTAAAAGAAATCCTTGATTAGCGAGGTAATTCATCTCGAAAATATTTACGTTCACAATCGGAGGGAGAGAAGGAGAGTGAAAGAGAGAGAGAGAGAGAGAGATCGAAAAAGCAAAGCAACCCAAATTAAGAGACTCAAAGGAACTTGACATAATTAAATCGCGATAATGACGCAAAGAATATCGCCGGGCTCTCCCTCCTCCCTTCTGTTCGAGGCCAGCACAAACCCTTCGTCCGTTCAGCTCTGGTTCGCTGATTATTTCGTCGAGTGCTTTGATATTCAAGAAACCAGAACAGCCCCGCAAGTTTCTATAATTATCAGAGGTATCTTTAAGATGTCTTTTTCTCGACGCCGCACCCAGTAAACATTTTCCTGATTCGAATCATCATTCGGCTATTTGTTTAACGAATCGGATAAATACATGTTCCAAATCAATTTCAACCACCGTAAATAATTAATTTTATAAATTGATTTTTATAAATCCCCCATAAAAAACATGATAAAGTTTACGCACGTTTATTTATTATATAAATATATACAATTAATTTAATCGTATTATTCTTCAAAAACAGACAATTAAATATCGCAAAGCGTAATTGGCAAACGACTCGTCGTCGTTCGAGCGTATAAAAGTGCGATTTGATTTTCCGGAGCAATCAATCGCTAAACGCTCGTATGTAAGGCATACCTAAGTGAGTTCCGGCGAAAGAGAGCGAGAGGAAGAAAATCGGGAGCGAATGAATGTACAAAACTCCATGCATACAAATGACATGCTAACAAGATACATTTGTCTACGGTGGTGTGTATCCCGTTGTCAGCGAGTGCGTACGAAAGCGCTGAGATGGTGTTGGTGAAAGAGCTAGCTACCCCCGCGAGCCGTGATGCGCAGCTCCCCGGATCCTTTCCTCCCAGTAAGCAGATTTATAGATCGATTATAGACTTCGCTTATGATTGGAACCATTTGCATGATGTAGGTATATACAGTCGATAGTCCTCTCCTATGCAACCTCGTGTCCCCCTTCTCTTTCTCTCTGTCGCTCTACACGTCGCTGACGCTCTTCAGCCACCATGAATCATCCGTGCCAACTGCTCTCTTATGGCTTCACGCGATAAACGTTTGATGCGCGGTGAGCGATGCGTGTAACGCGGTTGTTTGCATATTCTTCGTTTCGCTCGCCTCCTTATCCCGTGCCAGCTCGCATCGATGAGAGCATCTCTCGTGCATCCTCCCCCGTCTCTGTATTCTCGCGCAGCCTTAACCGTACTTATTAATAGGTATATGCAGATTCGACGTCCCCGCGGTATAAATCGACTTCATTCTCACGCTTTTTTTTTTTTTTTCTAAATTAAATTTTTCCATCTTTTCCACGCTCGAGATGAAATACAATTTTTAACAGTTATAAAAAAAAAGTATTTTCTTGTGTATCGCATTTTCATAAATAGAATTTTGGTAACAATTTAAATAAATCTTACGAATCGTGAGACGAGAGTCGGGCTTATGAACCGGAAAACGAATTAAATCGCATAAACGAGAATGTATAATTATTCCCGCAGATTGGCCTGCGGATCTCGTGGCCTGCGAATGGCACTCGTCGAGCAGAGTCGCAAGAAGGGCTGGCATCGGAAAGGGGCGACCGATGACTACCCCGCAAAGACGAAACTCCGTCTCGGGGTCCCTCCATTCGTGATTGATTAACTACTTTTTTCTTTTCCTCACCCGCTCCTCGCTCTCCCTCCCCCACCCCTGATGACGACGATGAGAAACGTAATTATAATTTTTATTCATTACCGGCGCAGCGACGACGTCAACTCCGAAAGACGGAGATCGCTCCGTTTGATTTCCCATTTAGAGGCACTCGCTTGCGGTTTTGAGATACGATTCTTGGCGGACCTTCTCGTCCGCGGTGATCAATATTCATTTGCAGACCGCGGAGGGTGCTGCTGTAAAGAATTAACTGTCTACGAGACGCGCTAATCAAGACGGTCCTTTCTTTTAATTTCATCCGTTTCTATACGAAAAGAAAAATAATTTTAGCGCTACTTCGTGTGCTAAGACGGCCAGAATAGAATTTAGATCGCGATAGAGTAAATTACATCGGTACAATATATACCAATCTGATATCATCAATTATCTCGTAATATATGTATTTTATAAACGAGCGATATCGAATAATGAAATTATATACGATAGTTGAATTTCTCAAGATAATTTTAATGAGCGATTATAATAAAGTAACCGACACATCGGGACGATTAAAAACCTTAAATGACGATAGCATCCTTTCCATCTGGCCGGCCATTGATCACCATTCAAAGAGTTCCCTCCATCTCTTTCCCCACTTTTTCTCCATCCTCTCTTATCTCTACGTAGACTCTCCACTCGACACGGTATCCATTTATCTTGTAATTAGTTCCGATCGTCTTGCTCCCTTATATCGCACGCGCGCGAGCTTCGTGCCGGAGCGAAGCACGAGATGGGATAAATCGGCGAATAACCCCCCGTTAACTTTGCTCACGAAAATACATTTCGATTATTTTCTTTCTTTTAAAAATCTCCGTCGTGGCGTGCTGATGATGACGGCTTTGGACGGTGGGAGATGACGTGCCGTTGGCAACGATTCGCCAATAACGATGATTCCGACCGACACGAGCAATAACTTTAAACCGAATCGAACCCCCGAGACATCCGGGAGTGGCTTATTTGCATACCGACCTGAAAATCCCGCACCCTCTGCCATTCGAAGTCACCCACTCGACATAAGGTGGCCCCGTGCCGTTCACTCACACGCTTACATTCACGCGTGACACGCGTATACAACACGCACACCGCGCGCTCGCCCTCCTCGCCGATCGTTTAGCACTTTGGCGTAATTTTTTCCATCCCCACGCGGGTATTTGCATAGCCGCGAGAGAAACCCCGTCGAAAGAAAGGAAGCCGAGGGCGCCGGAGCTGCGATAAAAATCGATGTCGTCTAATCGAACCAAAACACTCGGCCCTCATTATTTTTGTATTTTGAGGGGAGAGAGAGAAAGCTTCGCGAAGGTATCGAATTCGATGTAAGAGCCGATCCCACTCGGCGAATATAATCGTGAGCGTTGAAAATAAGAGACGAAAAAGTAAATCTTGTTATTCCGACTGAATTGATCAAGAGCTGACTTTGTAAATTAACGCGCGAGTCTTTAGAGGTTATCAACGTTCGCGTACAACAATTACGCCAGAATATTAATCTTTTGTTTTTCAATTTCTTTGATAAAAAAGAATAAAGTTTTTATAATAATGCAAAAGGAGAATGAAATATTCAAGATTCATTTAGCGTTAAATATATCCGGTCTGGACAGCTTTTTCATTCATCGTGTGGTTCCCTTGTCTCGGAACTCTGCTGCGCATTCGCCATGCACGCAATAATAGCGCGCGGTAATAAAATAAATACCATACCGGTGGACGACAGAGAAATATCTCTCTCGCTAAGAAGGAGGCGTGAAGAGAAGAACTCGCGGCGTAACCGCGTGTAAGTCACGGTAATGCAAGGTCCATCGTGTTTCACGGGGCCATAAGAAGTACACAGAGCGCGGAAGAAGGTTCTCGCCCGGTATCGATAGGGTATCCCCGGGGCTCCCGTGGTTTACTACTAGGCATTACTTCGAGGATAACACCCCGGAATAAAAACCTTTATGACCTTACTTCACTTTCCATCCATTTTATTCCCCCCGCGCCGCCGACGTCCATTTCGTACGTATATAATAACGGTGTTACCGCAACCGCGAGTACCTTCGTGCGTCCTCCCGCGTTCCCTCGCCTCGCCTCTTTTTGCGAAATAATTTACGGCAGGAAAGGCGAATTATGGGACATGATCGTTTTCAACTCAACCCGGTCCACCGCCCGATTTCCATTTACGGGGCTCAGAATTCGCGGCAAATACATCGAATACCCTGCGATACATCGCGCATCTTTTTTTCGTTTTAAATTGCCACAAATTTCTCAATTGTCGCAATAAATATATGCTATCGGCATTTGAAAAATGTAAAGCGCGTTTTGATAGACAATTTAATTCTTTTTTTTTTTTTTTTTTTTGAGTTGAAGAAAAAAGAGATGACCACTGGCTATCAAGACGATTAAATAATTAATCGATCGGGTTAAGTTGATTTCGATAAAAATAATAAAAAAAACTCACCAAATGTATGAGGATCTTTCTAGTGCTGTACGTGGAGGCATCTGGAGAGGACTGGTGCAAGGCAAGCAAATGAGGACTCGGTCGATACGCAATGGTATATAATTGTATAGAAGCCTTTCGACGTGGTGGATGCGCTGTAACAAAGTTGTAATCTGGGTGTTAAACCTTTCGATATTATATATATTATGATATATTCTTATACAAGCTCGGCTAATAATTTGTAATTCAATTAAAACATTACAAAAATGTGCATATACACCTATATTACACATCATATTATACATACGTATATAAATTCTGTTAAATCAAATAATTTTTTTCCCTTTTTGCTCAACGAAGCTCATAATGACTCTGCCAGAAACTGTTTATTTTTAATGATTTATAAAGGAAACTGTTATATCCTGAAAATCTTGAAGACAATATCGACTTTATTTTTCGCGTCGACGGAGGAACATAATCTTCCTTAAAAATATTACTTGCACTTCGAGACAAATTATAGATCCTAAAACAAGTCCGAATCTTGCCCGCAGCGAAGAGACTTTGCTTTCTCGCGCGAAACACGTAGCCTCACCTAGGTAAATAATGGTATAAAAAGACCGAGCGGTCTTTTGAAAAAATAAAGTCACGGCGCGGGTTCGCGCCCGAGTCTACAATGTTTGCGCCCCGGGAACGAGCGGATGAGTCCGCAACGCGGAGAAAGTCGAGAAGAAAAGAAACGAGCGTACGTGTACTCGAAGACAGGAAAAGAGAGGAGTGGGTTGGAAGTGAGATCGGAAGGGTCGTCGGATCGCTTCGGTGGTGCAAAGGCAGACGCCTTCTCCTGGGGTTTCATTAACCCCACGCATTCATAATCTCGAGTGTGTGTTGGACGTGCGAATATAGATTGAGATGGGAATGAGACCGTTTTTGTCCCGGTGGAATATTTGAGGCGCGCGAGGCGCCGGCCGTGAGAGAACTCAAAGGGGTGAATCTGTAAAGAGAGGGCCTATCGTTTACGCCGCGCGCTCGCTGTTTGGCGGGTAAATAGGCAGTCGATTGGGGGATTGCGGACACAATCCTTTTTCCCCTCTTCTCTCTCTCTCTCTCTCTCTTCCCTCTGCCCAAACAGCGAAAACGAAGTCGAGAGAAACCGCGCGAGCACCCGCTTTTCGACGCCTCTCGTCGAGTGTCAAACGGCACTCTCGAGCTTCTATCCGGCGATCTAAGCGAATTCTCCCGGATCGGATATGCGCCTAATCGGCGAGATACGGACCCTCGGCGGACTTTAATCTTTCGATCGCGAGATAACGACGTTCCTCGATCATTTTTGTTTCGCACGTGGTCAATTTTTAGTGCGAATTAATAATATTGATAGTAATCTAAAATATCGTTCGTTACGTGTGATAATATAATTAAAGAAAGCGGACGAGCCGAAAGACGACTAGATGAAAAGAGCGACATATGCGCGATAGCGAATCGAAATTCCGGCACATATCGGCCGGCATAACTGGAGCACAAAGTTCACGACACGTAGGTTGCGGGAGAAAACACACGGGATAAACGAAGAGAGAGGAAGAAAGGAAGATAAAGAGGAGAGAAATTTCAAAGATAGAAAGAGACGAGGGGGAATGAGAGAGAACCGAAGCAGCTATGCGTGAAGCGAAGAAGGTACATAAAAGAGCCGAGGGAGAAAATAGAGAAAGAAGGCGAGAAGGGAGACGTACGACGAGAACGTTCTATCCTCTCCTCGACTCGCTAGTTGCATTTTCCATTGGGTGGCTCTCGCTCACGATACGAAAGGCGGACACGTCGACGGAGGGAGGATGGTCGACGACGGAGGGATGGCGGTGGCGAGGCAGGAAAGGTAGATACGAGGTGGGTGGTTGACAGAGGCAGGAGGGGATGGCGGTCGAGCGACGCCGCCGCCGTCGACAACGACAACGACAACGACAACGACAACGACTACGACGACGACGACGGTAGGCAACGCCGGTGGTTGCCGCGAGAGGACCGACGCCACTCGGAGTAGCATCGAGAAAGCGAACGGAACGGAAAGCGGCAAGAGAGAAAACGAGGGAGGAGGAGGACCGAGAAATGAGAGAGAGAGAGAGAGAAGGAGAAAGAGAGGGAGAGGGTAAGAGAGGGACCTCGGCTTGGGGTGTGTGTAGCCCGGTCGATTCAGCCCCGGGCACTCGACTCCAAGCTACCTCTATCTGCCGTATTCCCTCTATTCTCTCTCTCTCCGCAAGCATCGCCACGGTGTTACCTACCGACCCGCGGCCCCCGCCACCCTTTCACCCCTTCTCACCCAAGGTCCATCCCGCCGCTGCCGCGTCGCTGCTGCTGCGGTCGTGACACTAGGTCTCGATACAACTTTCCCAACGACCACATTATTCCACCGTATATCCGTACGCACGCTGCCGTATCGGGTGCTACCAGTTTCTCTCGACTCTCGCAACCGACTACGACCGAAGTTAGGGAGGGTCGCGGATAACGAGTTAAGAATTCACTTTTGCGTTCGCTCGAAAGCTATGGATTCTTTGCTCGCTTGCGCCGTAAAAAGGGAGATTTTCTTAATCTCATCTTAATTTCGAGCGTCGATAAAATGTGAAGAAAAAGAGAAGAGCAAACTAGATTTCCTCGGTTGACGATTGTCGAAATGTACCCTCTCGTATACGAATCCGCCTTCCGTTAGCTAGTAGTCGCGAGGGCGACAAAAGCCGCCACCCTCCTACTCGCGAGTCGCCATCTTGAGCGATTCGACGATTTCTAGCGCGGAGTAGCAGGTTCCCCCGGGCGTAAGGACGTACCCCTACGTAGTCGTAGACCTCTCACGAGCAATGGCAGTCGCCAGGCGGGATCCCGCGAAAGAGTAGAGAAACGGACGGAGAGGCGGTTCTCCAAGCGGGGGCGTACGACGGCGGCCGTGTTATTTGTACGCAGACGTAAAGCAACCACCTGGGCCACCACCGTGGCGCGCATTGGTTTCTACGTCTGTGCCGTTTGTCTGTACGTCTGATGACGTCAGCAGCCAGGCTCCACCCAGGGTGGGCCCCCCCGTTGCCTCCACACCTATACATCTCTACCTCTACCTCTCGGTCTTCGCCGCGAGCGCGAGGTCGAGAAGAGGGTGGTCGTCGTAGTCGTAGTCGCGCGGGGGCGCTTGCGCGAAATCGCCGGATCGTTTATTTGTATCTGTCATTGCCGACCGAGGTGAAATGGAGGGAGGATGCCTCTCTCGGAGGAGGATTCCCCTTCCTCCGGTCTTGCTTTCTTTTCGCGTCTTTCTTTCCCCCCGTTCTCCTCCGCCGTCGTTGCCGCCATCGCATCGCGGAGAATTCGCGTATACCGATCGACATGTGGTATCAAAGTTATCGAACGCCAACTATAATTCGATTTTACCGCAACTGCGAGTTTTTTGCGCTGCTCCGCGCGGTAGAACTGCAAGAACCATCCCGATGATTCGCTGTAATAATGCTCTTGTGACGTAATAAGTAGGTCGATAACCGCGGGGGCTCGTGTTTTGCAATGCAAATTGCGCCGCGAGAACGGAGAGACGTCTTCGAGAGCGGTCTTCCGGCTTTAGCTACGGCTTCTAGCTCTCTGCCCAAAGGCGAATTTGTTTCATCGTCTTTCGCGCTAAAGCGCTGGGAAACGCGGTTTTGTCCACCATCCAGATTAAAGGTCTCTCTCTCTCTATATCGTACGTAACCCAACCACCTCGACCGTGTCGTCGGAAATTTAAAAAAAGATTCCATAAATAAGGATAAATAAGGAGAGTGCGCCGCGACTTTGAAACTCGTTTAAAACGCCCTTATGGCGCGAAGAGAGTGATCGAGAGGAAAAAAGGCTTGCTTTACACGTCGATAGAGAGAAAGTTCGCGACGAAAGAAAAAGCACGAGCGGAAAATAGCCGGGCCTAATTTTCGTTTCGTCAAAATATTTTCGCGGCGAATAGCGTATATAAAAGAGTCGGCTTCGTGACGCGCCGCGCCGTTTCACCCCTGCGAGGCAGCGGACGCTTTGATGAAACCAATTAGCTCGTTTTTAACGTCGTGGCACGTTGTACGAGCGCGAGTATAAAATGTCAACGCCAAATGGCTCGGCACGTTCTCGCTTCTCTTCACGATCCTCCTTCCCTCTCGCGGGGGGCGCATCGAGTAGAGGTGAGTGTGTGCACAGGTGTTACGGTAACCTTGACTTATAAAAATAAACGAACCGTCGCGTCGATTGACCGTAACGGACGTTTTAATTGCACCGAGAAGGCGGCCCCGTTGGCTGCGCCATTAAAGAACGCGCGCCCGCCACCACGTATAACTTGGATAATTTAATAACGATTATCTGTGATGCGGCAACGCCGCCGTAATTCGATTAAATCGTCGCTCCACCCGAGTGTCAATGCGCAACATCCTATCGACTGCTTGCGTCGCAAGCGTATCTCAACTATCAGCGAACCAGCCAAGTTAGAATAAAAGACCGAGGGGCTTTGGACGAGCAATAATCAGAGTCCAATATTCCCTGGACCGAAAGAGACACAGTTTCGCTTCAAAATTCATTCCAATCGATATTATTTACCGGAAGAAAAAACCAATCTATGTATTTAGAAAATCTCTCATCTATTGTATTAATACATCAACGAGGGAAAAAAGGGGGTAAGATTCCATCTTAATCGTATTTGGAGCGAGCTGGAGATTTCGAATCGAGCGATCGAAAAAAAAAAAAATAAATAAACGATACGTCTCTTCGGGGGTATGGCTTGTATATACGTATGCGTATATGTATATGTGTGTTCGCGCGCGTTACCTTCTCTCCGCGTAAGAAAAACGAAATTTCTTTTCCCGACGCTCCAGTCGGAGGCACTCTCCGAAAGAGGCGAG
Source organism: Nylanderia fulva (assembly GCF_048542155.1). Classification (NCBI taxonomy): domain Eukaryota; kingdom Metazoa; phylum Arthropoda; class Insecta; order Hymenoptera; family Formicidae; genus Nylanderia; species Nylanderia fulva. The sequence continues at coordinate 2,039,101 of NW_028190293.1, forward strand.
GTAAAAAGTGACCGCTCTCCGCGAGGGAAATATCGTGCCGAGCTTTTTCCCCGTTCCACTTCCTCCGACCTCGCCGCGGCCACCCCCGACCATCCCCGGACACTGCTCTGTCCTCTCTCTCTCTCTTTCTATCTAGCGTCCTTCTTCGCTGCGTTTCACGAGGCACAGCATCTGCCGGTAGTAACAAAAAAATCCTCCAACCACCCTCAACGATCCTCGGGCGGCCTTAGCTTCGCGCTTCTGCTTCTAGGGTGGATTTCCCACCCTTCTCGTCCCTTTCCCGCCTCCCCCGCGAGAGTGGGAAGAGAGAGTCTCGTAGAGAACGCCAGAGTAGAAAGAGAATAGCGACGGAGGGCGGGAGAAAGAGGAGCGAGATATTCCGGGTGCAAGGCAAACGGAGCGAGGGAGAGAGCGAATTACAGAAGAGGAGAAGGTAAGAGAGATCGGTCGGAGGTTCGCGGTAGAAAGACGACGAGGGATGGGGTGCGCCGAGGAATACGAGCGGGATCGGGAGGGCGGCGGGAGGGAGGAGGATACACGGAGGGTTTAAGTGCCGCCGAGTGTCTACCTCCTTGTGGGATCGAACCCAGGACTCTGTCTGCGTCTCTTTCTCGGATCGAAGCAAGGCGTCCTCCTCCGTGCTTTCTCCATCTCTCTCTCTCTCTCTCTCTCTCTCTTTCTTTCTCTCCGACGAAACTACATAGTTCGAAGCCGCGCGCGTATACACACACATATATATATATATATATATATGGGTGAGTGCAAATGTATGCATGTACGTGTACGTACGAACGCGCTCGTCTCGGCATAGAGAGAGGGAGAAATCCCTCTTTCCCTCATGGACGCGAGCACGGTCGTTGCCGGAGGAAAGAGAACGGATACACAGACAGACGCAGAGAGACGGCGAGAGATCTCCCGCTGCGAAATTCGCCGTCTCTTTCCGTCGGGATTTATCCCTCTCGCCTTCTCTCTCCGTCTCTACGTCCGCACCACTACGCGTTAACTCGCTTATATACGTATGCGCCGCGTGGGGCGTAACCTACCCCCCTGGAAAACCACACAGCCCCAACGACAGTCGGCATTTCGCCGTGCCATTGGCCCCAGACGACACTCGGAAACCCAATGGAAAGCGCAAATACGATACCGACTTCCGGTCCGTGGAAACGAAATACGGGAAACTCCCGGCAAATCGCGCAGGACCGCGCGCACTCATACTCCCGGTCCTCTTTCCGCTGGTCCTCGTCGCGGGATTCGACCCCCGGATTCGCACCCCCGCGCATCGCCGCCTTCACCTGCGAGCAGTCACATCCGAATGCTGGAAACTCGACGATTGGTCGCAATAACTGCCGAGTCGCGATTGGTCGCGATTCCGCATGCTTTTCCTCCTTTCGCGAAAAACCCTGCCAGGTCTCGCGAGAAGTAAAAGACTTCTATATATGTAACAGAGTCTCTAATATGCGATCGAATCCGTTAATTGTTTTGCGATCTCATCCGCGGGATAAGAGGATGAGGGATCCCCATCCTTTGGGAAACAATTTATTTTTAATAACGAATTAATATATATTTTCTCAACGGTAAGAATGTGAATTTCTTTTCTGAAATATATAAAATATTACGTTTTCTCTCTTTTCTACACAAAGGCGAATACGAAGGATCAATGGTGAAACATCGTGTAACTTTCGCGAAGACGGAGATCCTGCCAGGAGGTTATCGAGTTCGGGATTAACGGACGAGCATGATCCTAAAGGACCGCCGTAGGAACGGTGGCCATTAATCCCGAGTTATATCAGAGCGGAGAAGCAAAGCTCGAGGTTACAACGCGAACGCTGTTGCATCGTCTTGGCGAATCCATTTTGCCCGAATTTCCCGTGTGTCTTAGCCCTGACGTTACATTTATTCGACAAAATGTTTGTCCCGGGAGTCAATCGTATAGAGTTCTTCGAATCTTGGAATCTCCGATAGAAATTTTTGTTATTGGATAGCCAATCGTTACGTCCGACTAATGTAACGTCACCCTCATCGGAGTAACGAAAGGACGGTTAATTCTCTTGAATTTATTCTTTATTTATTGAATTTAGATGAGCAAGCGCTAAAATTATTCTAGCGCTCGTATATATATATATGTCTGAGAACGACACGCTCTCCAGATGATCAATTTCTTGGAGATTTCACGAGATTACTTTCGTAAGATGCCGAAGGTGTTGAATGCGATTGCGTTCTCTATCGATCCCGAAAACAGAGGCTTCTTAAAGAGATGGAACACTACCTTCGCTCGCCATACAATTCAGCGAAATCGTGAGACATAGGCATCTACTTTTACTTATAAACCTTATCTCCGACAGCGTGCCAATATCTTTCTGCGATTGTATACAAAAACATTATATTTTCTCGAAAATCAAAAACAAAGATAGTACGCTTTGCTTAATTAATGTTCATTTTATCATTCGTATACGCGCGATAAATGTAACACGTGCAAGTGCAAAAAAAGTGAGTACAAAATAAAATTGTGATAAACTAAACGTTGCGAAACATGAAAATAGCACGTTTCTTTCAAAATACTCCAATTTGAATGAATGAAATCGAAGAATAATATTTCCCGAAATATCGAATATTCCATAATTACATAAGGCAAACGACGCGGCACCTTATGCAAGGGTTAAATACAACGTCCTACGGCATCCTACGCGAAAGAGCATGCAACCGAGGGGGAGAGGGTGTCTCCTTCTTTCGCTTTCTCGCGAATTCTTGCGGAGAAACGCGAGAGACGAGCTACGCTATTGGATAATACCAGAGGCCCCGGGTTCTCCGAGGGAACCATCCATTTAAAATGTCTCCCTTAAATCTCCAACACCGCCGCCACCACCATCTCTCCACCAACGCCGCCGCCACCATCGTCGACTTTCAGTAGTTGCCCCCGCCTTCACCCCCTCGTTCACCCTCGGGCCACCCCTCCCCCTCCCCCCTTCCTCCCGGACCAAAGTAGGTGCCACCCTCGCGCGCGCTGCCACCGGTTTCTTCTTCCACCCCTCCACTTTTATATCCACCTAAATCCATCCATTTTAAATGACGGATATTTTCTCCGCGCGACTGTATGGATTTTCATATTTTGCGCGAGCGAGATCTTTCTCTCTTTCTCTACTCTCGCTTCCTTTCTCTTTCTTTCCCCGTTGGCATTTTAATAAAAGTGGAAAGAGAGAAAGAAAACGATGGGCGTTGGGGTACCGCGAAAACCTGCAAGGAGATAAATCCCCTTCGCTCTGTCATCGCGCACACTTTGCAAAGCGTTTCGCGTTTCCGAAATTATCCTCGAACGGAATCGGAGATCAACTTTCGGTCATATTTGTTACATGTATTATCATTCGAAACGGAAAAAGAGATTATTAATTATAAAGAATGCGCAAGAAATATTGCAAACGCAGTTGCGCCAAGTTTTATTCCACATATAGTTTAGATATCGATTTACCTTTTAGCCTTCTCAAAGACTGCTCCGAACAATTGAATTCATTCGGCTAAATGGTATCGATTGATTTGACGCATTCAAAATCGGTCTCGGGTTAAAAACAGTAAAAAATGCAGTCATTGTAAGAGACAGAAAGAAAGAGGGACAGAGAGAGAGAACGAGAGGGTAAGAGAGGTTACTTGCGTCAGAGCCAGTTATAAGCTTCGAAGATCATGGAAGACAACGAAAGGGGCAAGAGGTGAAGCAAGCGGCAGACGACATGTATTATTGATGTGCCTGTGTCGCCGGCAAGCCTCTACCTCTTCTCTTCTCTTCTCTTCTCTTCTCTTCTCTTCTCTTCTCTCTCTTCTCCTCTCATCTCGTCTCTTTTCTTCTCTCTACCTGTCTCTACCACTCCGCTCTTCCGAGTATCTGCGCTTCCCGTCTCTCGCCCTTTCCTCACCCACCCCTTGCATGAAAACACTCATGCGAGTCTTCCAGTTTCCGATACATTCCGCCAGGAATCCCGGCCGTCGTCGTCTCCGTCACTCGATATCTCTCGCGAATACGCACACGCGTGCACGCTTAACAAAATCCATCCTAGTTTCCACGAGGAGGAAACTCAACGATCCATATTCCTATCGAGCACTTGGGTTCTACTGCGTTTTATTTGCACGCGAAAAATTGCATATCAAACATTTTGGTGATTTTCTAATTTTTACGATAATATGCAGATTATTTGACGTATGTAACAAAAAGGACGTTCTAGAAAATTAATGTATTCTATTTTTAAAAACGCAGTTATAATATACCCCCCCCACACACACACACATATATATATATAGTGCATGAATAAAGCGCAATCTTGTTTGACTGCGTTTTCCCGAGGGCGAGAGACGCTGCTGTGGGATTGAAACCGACCGAGGATGGATCTGCAATAATTGCAAGTCGAGTGCATTATGCACGGTCGGCCGAGTGCGGAAAGAACGTCATGCTCTCACCGAGCGTTCATGAGAGAAAGAGGAAGAGAAAGAGGGAAAGGAAAGAGAACGCAGAGCGCTCGAAGCGGAGACGCCGCCTTCTTCCATTAATCTCGCAGCAATCGAAATTAGCATAATTGACGGAGCGGAGAATAGCGGCCTGTTCGACTCCGAAACGCCATCTCGCATAATCTCTCCATATATCTCACTCAGTGTTTTCCGATAAAGCACGCATCCGCGAAAGGACCATCGTTCCAGAATATATCCACATGTACACAGAGCGTGTCGAGATTTCTCTAAACCACACGTCATCTGATTGAGAAAGAAAAGTATCTACGCGATGGATACACCAAAAAAAAAACAAGCTAATTAAAAGTCGCAGTATCGTTTTTTTTAAGGGAAATTAGATATATCTTGATAATTAAAATATGAAAGTTGCGAAAACCCCTCCGCGTTATGTGATTTGTCGAAAACCGCGACTCTTTCCCTCGACGAAAATATACACGTCGTTTGTATTCACGGTATGCGCGGAGAAACTTAAATTGCCACGATTAAACTCGACACCGCGCGCGCGCGCGCGACGGGAGATTAATGAATTTTCGGAAGCGTAAAATCTCCCGATACTCTCGCGGCAACATTTATACGCGGATCGATCTGCGAAAGCAGCGCGTTGTTCGACTGGTTTGAATAAACGAGCGTGTGTGGCGAGGAGGGAATGCAGATCTCGCATGCGGGATATATAGGATAACCGCATCTCGGTGGACCGCGGGAAAGAACCAACGGCTTTTTCTCGCCCTTCATCTGTCCCTCTCCCTCCCTTTTTCCTCCTTTCGCCCCGTCTTTCTTTACGGTTCTCCCTTTTTCTCTCGCACGCGCATCTCCTTGAGCAAGACGTATCGACGCGGATTTTTTTCCGCGTCAGTCATTTATCAAAGCCCTTCGTTCTCGGCACCCATCCACCCGATACACGTGGATCCGACCGAAGGATTTAGGCAAAGAGACTCTCTATAGTCTCTACTAGAGAGGTGGAAAAGGAGAGGGCAGGAAGAAGGGATATTTACCCTTCCTCGGACATCCGGCAGTACCGGATCGAGACGCCAAAGGATCCCCGATCCTTTCGCACTTTCACCCCTAGCGTTTATAATTGTACCAACTCTCGCGGAGGAAAGCACTTTTCTTCACCGTCCATCTTTCTTCCGCCCGTACGGAAATCTTCCGGCTCTGACGAATACACGCAGGTAAACAGATACGGACGAACGTCGATCGAAAAGTATACGAAAAATCGTAAAGCCGCGAACGTGGTAATTAAGGCAGAGGCATTGATCCCGGAAAAATTCAACAGCTCGCAGTTTCGAACGTTAAACGCGGCCAATTTTTCCTCGGCCGCGTCCTCGCACGCAATCTCCCCTACCCCCTCCCCTCCACTACTACCCCTCGAGAAGAGCCGTCACTTCCGCCCTGTCCTCCGCGGCGTTCCCTTTCGCAAGAGCTCGATCGAGTATCGAGGATGCTTGTGGTTTTAGCGCGAACGGAGGAGAGAGACCGGCGCTACGTAAATCCTCCACCACCTCCACGACGACCTACAACTCACACCTGGCCAATAAATCCATAGCATCTTCCTATTTCCGGGGAACTCTTACGTATGCCGCCGTCGTAAAATCTCGCGAGATAAAGATTTCGACGAGAAATCTGTAACACGACGTCGCGCTCTCGTAAAGTTTCTATATATATATATATATATATATATACTCGCGGATGTATAATAAAGTCGCGACCGTTAACTGGGCCATTTCATCCCTTCGCGTATTCTCTATTCTATTTTATTTTTTATTTTTTATTTTTTTTTCCCTTTTACAACGGTTGTATTCTATAGACTTTATATAGCGACTCGAAAACGAGATTCGCGGTAAGGAAAGAACGCGACGCGTAATTTCTATTATCTAATATAAAGAAGCGAGCACTACCGTGAACTCTGGCCGGCGTTAAAAATTCATAACAAGAGCTTCGATGTGTGAGTAAAAAGTAATCTGATCGAGCGTGACAAAAATGATGCAACGTGACGGCGAACTGTTGTTTCTGACTGGACCGATGACGCATCTTTACATATCTCCCTCTCTGCTTCCTTACGCGAGCTTCTATAAACTCCGGGTGGTAGTGGTGATGCGTGCGCTACGACCTTTTGTCATCTCCTTTGAAAGAGACGCGAGTGCATATTGCATTACCTCGCGCAGAGCGCAGAGAAAATGGAGATAAACGGTGCGAGAGAAAAGAGAGACAACGACGTCAGAGGAGGGAGCGGGTCAACCCGCCGAGTTTCATAAATATTTTCTATACAGACGCGTCGCCAAACTGATTTACGGTAGCTGAAGGTAGCGGAATATACAACGTAACGAGACTCGAACGTTACACAGTCGTATTTTATTGCCGTCAATCGCTCGAGCAAATTCGTCAGGCGCACGTCATAGAAAAATAGCGCGTTTCGACATGTACATAAATAATAAAAAATTAATTTAATAATTAAAGTTGTATAATTAAAGTCGATTGTTTTTTTGTTTTTTTTTTTTCAAGGCAAATCGGATGGTCGTTGACCAATCGACAGAATTAGTCGAGATTTCTGTGCGATGAGATAAATATAGATATATAGGTCGAAGGGGATTCTCTCTGATATGCGAGACCACATAAAACCCGTTGGTATGCGAATAAGCGCATTTCAGGCAAGATTTAAGGGCTATTCAGCAAGATAAAAAACGAAGCATCCCCTGCCGAGAAATACGGGTGTTTGATCAGGAAAACACCTTGTATATTAGCGGGCGTGTATGGAGTGTGCCCGCGCATATGCAAATACGGCGATGTCCAAAAAGTAAATACATGCGACCGAAAGATAAGACTGGTTCAAGACCGTAAGATAAGACTGGTTCAAGGCGAAACGTTTCGGCTAGTGATCCAGAGAGGACTTTCGCAGTCGATCGAATTACGGATTATTAACGATAAGCCCTTTTGCCCGAGTAAGGTTACGGTAAAATTCATTTTATGTATTTTCCTGGTAACTTGTACTCTCTCTTTCTCTCTCTTTTTCTCTTTGTATCGAATTTAAACTTGCGCCGCACTTCTGACTTTGTTAAAAGCACAAACGTTAATTAGCACAAACGATGTAATAAAAAATATAAAATGAACGAAGAATAAAAAAAAAAGAGTAAAATTATTTGTACGAAAAAGAATCTTTTTAGTATTTCAATTTAGCATCAATAATTATTATATAGACTAATGGGGAAAAAACAAAAATATTTTAATAAAATTAATATTGTTAATAAAATTTGCAGGAAGAAGTTGGATTTTTGTATCAAGAATAACTTTGAAGTTGCTGTAAATATGATGGATTAGCTAGCATGTCTTTTCTTCTATTTTAAATTCCACATCCCTCAAAGTATACATGACTACATCTTGTCTATATTCGTGTTGCCATGTGTATTGCACATTCCTCTATATACTAATTGTAATAAATATCTATTATTAAGAAGGCTTATATGGTTTATATATTTTTGTAACTCTCCATTCTGTTATTAATTTACTAATCTTACTAAATATGATGATACTTAAAAGATTGATAGTGATGTCGTAGTATAATAAATAAAGTGCAACAATCGGAGCAGGTCAGTGAACTTCCGCTTAATATGATTACAGTGCTACAGGGCGATAGGCTAAAAACGAATTCGGATATGAAAATAGGCAGATAGAATAGGTAACAAAGAATAGAACATAGGATAGCTTGGTAGGGAGACAAGAATAAAATGAGAGAACGAGCGGAAGAGCAAGCGATGTTTATACGAGTCGCCGAATATAAATACCAAAGACGAAGTTAAAAAGCCAGTAGTAGAGAAGTGGAACCAGTATCGTGAACTGTACCCTACCTTGCTACTCCTGAGAAGGACCCTCTGACGGCTGTTTTTGTTGTAAGACCAAACGCATTTGCATCCTCGATTGAGATTTTGCGGAAGTGAAGGCACTGAAATAAAAATCGCAAATTATATTAGTCGAAAAAGAATATATTGTTTTTTCTTTTTTTTTCATAAATTATTTTTTTTATTTATTTGTGTTTTACTTATATGTGTAAACAGACAAATATTTCGCACATCGATCAGCACAATAGAATAGAATTAATAGAATACAATAGAATCAATAGAATAGAATACAATAGAATCAATAGAATAGAATACAATATAGAATCATTAAAATATATAATAATGACCTAGTTTACACTGATATACTTTGATACGTATTAAGTACTACTGACCAACCATAGTCATTCTATTCTTTAGAAGAATGGCTGTGTTTTTTCAGTAACGCGTTTGATATGTGTATCAAATAATCGGTGTAAACTAGGCCAATATATATATTATTATATCAGCGATACATCATGGAACTTGCTGAGGATTATCTTGCTTCAAGCAACATGCAAAATCGCGATACCAGCGAACTAATTGACGAGTTTAGTGCCGAAATGTCAAAAATGAAAGGCAAGTGCCTAGATATCGGTTGCGGGCCAGGCTATATTACCAAAGAAATTTTAAGTCGTGTATTACCAAACGAATCGGAAATAGTAGGTAGGTGTGAATAAAAATTTGACATAATACGCAACATTTAATAATTTTTAAAAAATTTTAACAAAAAATATTCATTATAAGGTGCTGATATATCGCATAAAATGATCAATTATGCACGAACCTTTTATTCTGGTGAAAGATTATCATATATCGTTCTGGATATAGAATCGGATCTGCCAAGTGATCAAATCGAGCAATATGACAATATCATATCGTTTTATACGATGCATTGGACCTATGATATATGGTATATTTTTATATATGCGATATTTTTTTACTCAATATAACAATTTTTTTGCGGACTGTTAACTCTTCTATCATAGAAGAAAATCACATAATTGAAGATAATCGCATTATAGCGATATTAACATTTAATAAATATTAATCTCATACGATTTCTTGTGCAAATCTTCTATAATAAAGTATAAACTTATATAGCAAAAACGTATACAGCTGTTTTCCAATTCGTTATGTTTATATATAAAAACTGGCTGTTATTGCTCTTTTTATACTTTTGATTGTTTGAGTGTTGATCGGAGTTTTGTTCATTTTTATATCATTGTTTTATATAGCAAAGCCTTCCAAAACATTTACAAGCTTCTGCGACCGGAAGGAAAAGCGCTAATCATGTTTTTAGCTCATCACTTTGGATTCGAAGCTTACACTCGTCTTCAAGAACATCCGCAGTTCCAGCCTTATCTTTACGTATGTTTTAAAATAACATAATGTACATATAATACGCGATATGGAGCATGCTAAAATGTTTTTATCTTTATTAGGATGCGCATCGTTATGTGCCTTACTTTCAGAGAAAATGTGCCAAAAATATGAAAGCGAGTCTACAAAAGATTTTGGAAAACATTGGCTTCAAAATTTTACATTGCAGCAAAAGAGAGAAAAGTTTTCAATATAGTAATAGAGAGAGCCTTAAAAGTAAGATATTACATAATTTTTAATTTGCTATTTTTTTTTGCTAGGATAATATAAGGATAAAAATTAGACAATTATTATTTAATTAATATTTTATGCGTTTGCTCCAAAACGAGAGTCATTATTTCTTTGTTTTAGTTTTCTTAAAACTTTTTTCATGTGCTATACATGTGCTATTCATGTGTTTTTACAGATCAAGCAAGCGCCGTAAATCCTTTCCTCAAGAGATTTCCAGATGATAAAAGCAAAGATGATTTTTTAGAGCAACTCATAAATGAAATATTAAATCTGAATGTTCATACGCCGCTTAAAGACAAAAATAACAAAGATGATAATATCATATTGAAATATCATCTTTTAGTAGCATATGTATCAAAACCATCGACATCTAAGCCGTAAAGAGCGAAATATATTTTTAAATAATTAACGATAAAATTAACAGAATTAATCTGATGTTTAATATATATATATCAAACATTTTACTAATACATTTGCTAATATATTAACATCTTTTATTTAATAAATATTGTGAATAAAATATATAATATTATATAGTTATATATTAATAAACTATATATAACTATATAATAATATATATATATATAACTATATATATAATATATATATTGTGGATATTTGGATAAGAAATACTATTATATATGTGGACACGTTTTTTTGAATAAGAATATTAATATTTTAATATTACTTATTCATTATTGTAAAATGAATAAATAAAGTTTTAGTTTATTCATCTTCTAAATAGAATGTTACTTTTTCAACAAACACTCCTCGTTCCGAACATGATTAAAGGAAGAAAGAATATCCAGCCACCTTCAACATCATCCTCTCCTACAACACTAAACTTTATTATACGCTATATCTTTGATTTTACAATAGTACAGCCATTTATAGAATATCGTTATTATAACTTATGGATCATTTATCGGATATAAGTGGGCATTAAATGGTATTGATATTTGTATAGCAAGTAACAATATGTCTCTAACTGTGTGTTTTCTAAAAAATACATCCAGGTTTATAAATAATCTTGAAATTACGTCTCATCGATCATATTTAATATCCAATGTTCGCTTTTGAGAAAGTACAACTAACTTTGCGACTGCGAAAAGATTATACAAACGTACAAGCGAGCATCGATCTTTCATTCTGCCCGATTATATGAAGCATCGCGATAATTAATTAATTTTCTTCTGCAATTACTATTCATTTCACGGTAAAAAAAACCGGAAATCGAGCCAGAAGCGAAAGTCGGCGCACTTCCTCCAAGCGACAGCGAGACTTGTCGAGATGGAAGCGGACCAAAAACTACCATTGTACATTTGTCCATTGTACCATTGTCCACACGTGATGCGTGACCTTTTCCTTTGTGACATCCGCATAATTTATCAAAATCGCTGCGTAAAATCAAGTTCAAAAAATAATTTCTCTATATGTCGAGCTAGTGTGGCACAGATAAGTTTCAATTGAAATATATGTTTACTGTATATCGGTATCGAAATCTTAATATTCAAATTCACACACGAGTAACTACGTCACAACTAATCGTAACGCAAAATATATTTTGAATACTCGTCGCATATAACATATTCTATTCTCCATATTATGATTTTGTGTGTGGATGTAATTAATATATAGTCTAATCATCTCAAAACGAAATATCTGCCTATTTTCTGTATGACAAACAATATCTACCACAGCAGCTTTCCGTAATTCGTCTAATGATTGTTGTTAGTTAGTAAATAGAACATATTAAATTCTAATCGAGCAGCGTTCTTTTATAATAATTGCGAAGGTCGTAAAGCATCGGATCCGATGAGTGTCAATCTGCTCTGAAATCTCGCTGATCTGATTACCGAAATTAAAATTTTACAGAAGAAAATCTTGTTGTGGAAATGAAAATTAGGCTAATTCGTCTTGCTTTTAGGTTACAGAACGAGAATTGTAATACACCGAGATATTATAAAATTTAAAATGCATTTATCTTACATCATTTAGATGCTCTAAATATATTTTCGAGAGCAGGGTTTGCCAGCGTCCGTAATCCGAATGCCTTTGTAATCATTCTGGATGTCTTAAAGGATGTTTAAATCGTAAGATTATTCGGTGTACATTTATGAATAGATTACGAACTAGTAACCATTAGGGCAAATGGAGTAAGTAACGTTTCTTAGTTATATCGCTCTAATACTTAATAGGTTTCTTATCGTAAAAAGGACATCGAACATCGAAGACGATTATTTAGAAAAGAGAGATTATACCTGGATATACAGAACAGCGAAGGATGATCAAAGGCAAGGCACAAGTGAATCAGAGGAGAAATTATTTTGGATCAAATTAATATCTTGTGTCTTAATCGTTTTTCGTTACCTTATTCTTTTTACGTTGCGATTAAGATCGGGACATTGCGAAATATACATACATATATATTGTATTATATAATCAGACATCGTCGACGTGTTTAATCGACAACTATTGCTAATAGCGAGACAAACATCTCATTTCTACTGATACCCTCGCATTTTTTCGTCCACATTTATCTCGTAACGATTAATAATTCATTTTTCAAAATAAAAACATCGAATATATACTCGGTATGAAATAGAATAGATCTCTGCTGAAAGGAATAATTTGAAAAACGAGCGAAGACACAACATGAAAAAAGTAAAATATGAGGATATCGTTAGATTGTATCTATGTATATATTTCGTTTGTTACGAATTCCAAACATTGTAAAAACGAGACTCAAGACTTTAAAAATTTTTAATCCACGAAACGCTAGATTTGCGAAGAAAAAAATACAGATTTTATAAGAAACGAGCTACGTAAGATTTAGCCGCTCATCGAAAGAAATCGAATTAAGATTTGCAAAATAAAGATTTTAAATTCGATAAAAAAATCTTTTTTTTTTTACTAAAACGAGAAATTCGTAATATAGAATAAAAATTCTAGTTTCATGATCCGTAAACTCTCAAAAGTACTCGCAGAAATGAGATTTCTGTCCAAAATCTAAACTATACTACACAGAGCTTCATCTCACCGATGCTTCGGCCAATTAATATCACGCGTCGAAAAAATCGTTGCGTGACAAACGCATAGCCGAAATTACGTGTATATCTTAAGTTTCGATAGCGTTTTTATTTTTCTTCCGTCCGATACAACCGATATACCGAAATATGCGTTATGCATAATATAGTGGTTCGAGAAAGCCACACTTACTATAATTTTCTTTTACGTTTTAAGAGCAATAGAACGCGAACAGCGTGTACCATACCGTTAATTACACATTAAAAACTGCTGTCTACATACTTTCATTGCCAGAGTTTGTCATTGAATTTAGTAGAAATGAATGCAAATATTAATTGATAAACACATCACGCATAGCGACTAAAAATTACAAACTAAGTCAATTTATCATAAAAACAGATATTGGCATAAGATAAATAATAATCAGATAATAATTGGCAGATAGATAATAAGATAATAATCAGCAAGCAGTCAAAGTTAGTAATTTATATATAGATATATATGTTAAGAATCAATTAACAAATATTGTTAATTATAATATCTAATTCAATATTGTCTCGATTCATTATTCATAAAATTTTAATATTTCTTATTAATAATTATATATAGAAACAATCGTGTGTAGAGAAACTTCTCATAAATATATAATACTGATTAATATTCCTGACTTAAATTTGACATAACTCCTGATTATCATTAAACGGAAACATGGGAATGGAGAATCACAGGGGAAAAAAGAAAATAATATGAACACAACAAATTATTATAATCTCTCGTCGCTTACAAAATAGAAGTACGCGACCGACGACAAATGAACCTAATCGCCGATTAAAGAATGCGAATGACACAGATGTATATAACCGAGATATATATAAATCAGATCTGTCACGTTGTGCGTGATGCATTACAAAGATAAGTCAACGTATGTAGATGAGATGATCGGACAGTACAATCATCGAGACGACAATATGCTAAGAATAATGGAATTCCCGCGGTAAAATCGAGTTACTGCAAGTATGCTAAGAGGGAAGACAAAATTATTTGCACGGGATGAGACTATATATTCTCGATACATAAAGTAGATAACGTATAAATCTGCATATACGTTTTCTACTACACGTACAATACCGTCAAGCATTTGTACATTTCCGGTATCGATCGTTACTATAATTACAATCATCTCGATGAGTTTGTTTTCTTCCTCCTCGCGCGCTATCTTTTTTTCTCCCCTTCTTGACGTATTTTTCTCCTTTTTTTGTTATTACGAATAGTCGTATAGACACACACCTAGCGAATAAATCATCTACGACGCAAAATCTCTACAACATAGCTACATTACAATCTCGATAATCGAACTCTCGATCACGAAGCGGATACGGAATTATTAAGATTCGCGCTGTACTCAAGTGCGTTTTAACATTAGCATTTTGTGCAAAGAAAATCAAGATGCTCTACCGACTGCCACTGTACAGTCTGTCCTAAGGCAAAGTTATTATACTCGGAATAAAAAGTTGTCCAACTCAGACATCAACAATGCAAAGCTTTATAGATCCACAAGAATATCATCGTTGCATCTTATGTACATCGAATTACGCTATTTCATTGTCGATTGAGAATTTGCTGCTAAAACTGATATAGACAATTCAAAAACACACGGCTGAGCAGCAATACAATTCTAATATCTACATAATATCGGTGCAGTCTAATCGACCGCCATTTCTTTCAAAATACTTAAAAGCTCTCGCGAGCGCTAAAAAGAAGAGATTATCGAGAGGATCAGAAGAGAGGACGCAAGGTTGAGGACAACAGTACGTTCAGGTACGAAGAATCGTTGTTAGGAGATCCTCATTACAGTAAACTCGAAGGATGGACGAGATGTATGTATGTATGTATGTATGTATGTATATATATATATCGAGATAAATCGAGATATATATATATATCGAGATAAATAGCAAAAAATCCTTAGATAAGCTTGTTGCGGGTAACATTATGCTTACTTCCGATAAGAATTGTGTAATAGCGGCGGACGTTTAGACGCTCCAATGTTTGAACCTCGACAAGCGCGATGAGTGCGATACTTTCGAAACAACAAAACAATATATAGCTGAGCCAAATCACTACGATCGTTTGTAGGCCGTTTCAAACTACACATATCTTATATATTAATATAATACGCCTACGCGTCTTCGCACGTTTACTCTAAAACGACAAACACGTCCGTTACAGAGATCTTCGATGCTGAACGTCTTCTATAAATATCTATTTGGCAAACCTCGAGTAGCTTGAGTAGCACCTCCGGAAATACTTGTCGTTAGACTCAATCACCTTATTAGCGCGAAGCCTTACACGTGGAATATCTAAAGGACTGACGCTAAAAGTAATCTGCGAATTGGGAATCCTTCGTTCAAAGCAACGTCTAATAGAATCATATTAGTCAACGCCAGAGTGATCAAGACAGATATAACATCGCAGGTACAAATTGCTAATATTGCGACGCACACATCCGAAGTTAAATCGATGATGCGCAATTATATAACTATCCGCGCGCGAACGTGTTCGTCGTAATTAACGTGGAGAACTCGTGTGTTTTTTTCTCTTTTCCTTCTTTCCTTCTCCCTCCCCCCCCTCCCCTCCCTGTAATTGCTATATTAACAACGATTATGCTAGCGCTACTATTTTTCATCTTTATGACTATATCCTACGATTAACAACATCAACAGCAACAACACATAATATATCAACATGAATATAATAACTATGTCCCGTTAGCGTAAATCTATATACTTATGTACACACGCGTGTGTCGTGTGTAACATACATACGCGTGTATATATGTACGTTACACGAATGTAGGAAGAGAACATGATGTCGATCACATATTCCAAGCAAGTATGCGATATTCATCCGTATATATAATATGCAGAAAAAGATCTCTGACAAAATACACACAATAAACTTGCAATCTGATCTAAGTGAAGGATATAAATGCACTGGTAGATCACACTATCCGTGAAACGATGGTAATTGAGGAATTGGACACAATAATTGGATACAATGAGAAATAATTGTACATAATTTAAAAAAGAATGAACACAAAATTGGAATAATTTGAAAGAAAATAGTAAGAGAGAAAAAAGTGAGTTTTGTAATCACCTGTAATATTCAGATTTGCTGCATATCAGGCTAACAGCAAACAAATCAACTTCCATTTCCTCAATTAGATAACGGAGATAATAAAGCTCATGAGGAAATTCGAATAAATACTATTAGGGAACATAAGGAAGTTAAAACAAATTTTATAATTGAAAATACCATTGACATTCTACCTGCTCACTCTCTAATTGCTTATATTCCAATTATTTCTTATGCCTACCTTTCAATCAATTATAGCTTAATCAAAATGAATTCAAAAAGTTAATGAACTTTGATATGAGAGAATTAATAGAAATCAAGATTTCCTATTAATATGGCAAGACGTAAAACGCGTGGGGCATTCGCAAAGTAAACGTGTGAAATTAAAAAATAGGTGCTTTCCTTCGAAGAAAAACGAAGGATTTCTATAATAAAGTGTATAATAAACTAATATATTCGAAAGAAAACTCGAAATAAATATTATTATATGCAAGAAAAGATCGTATCATTAGTAAACTAGATAGAAATCTAGCATACCAAATAGAATTTATGTATATGTGGTTTAATCAAAATTCCCTCTATTGTCACCTTTTTGATATCGCGAAGGATGCATACTTGGCGCAGAAATCTGCCCAATCTCGCAAAAACATCGACACTTATACGCACGCATACAATTAACGCGGTATACGGAGGACGCTATCGATTTCCTCACACAGGTTCCAGGCATACTGGATAGAGAAATTACACATACGTTGCCTTAAATATCGCCTGTATTATTATGGTATACGGATTATCTCTATCGTCAACCCCCGTGCCCGGATAAAATCAGTCGCGTCCGCCACGGAACATTCTACAACTTCGCGAACGATTGGTAAACTTCGTTTGCGGAAGAAATGCTATCTCGATTAATTGGCATCGACTAAGAAACGGTAACTCTGCGTTCTCTCTGGTTCCCCGCGCGCGCGCGTATATGTATATGTGTGTATTTATGTGTTTATGAGAATCTCTAAATTTATCGGAAATATATATACATATATATCAACTACTCTTTCAAAAAACGCGATATTATTACGACTATTTAAAGTGAAAACCAAATGCCATATCTTTTACATCTACAGCAAACCAAATATCATTACATCAGAAGGAGGTGCACGGGATATAACTTCAAGATCCATAATTCTTTTTAAGTTTACAGAATGCGCACTATCATCTGCAATAATAAATGCATATGCTTTAATTGCTTTTCCCTGCTTGTTAAGACTCATAATCGCAAACGGTTCTTTCGACTTATTTTCTCGTTTTCCATAATATTTGCAAAAAACAATATGCAAGGACAGCACACGATTGTATAACAGAATAATAATAAATTTGAGATTCTATCGTATACAACACTTAGATTTTTGTACATGTGATTACACTCAATGGTATAAAATAAAATGTATATAATAATAAAATCTTTATATAAATTTTTATATAAAATAAATATAAAAAATTTCGATTAAATTTATAAAAGCATTATACTTTTTCATTATTTAAATACAATTTAAAATAATTAGAATCATTAAGATAAAAATTATGAGTTTGATAAAATTATAAAATAATACAAAAAATTAACATATAATAACATAATAATTTATATATATGTATAATTGAAATAAACGATATACTCTCTTATAAATCGATGTGCTCTACGAAGCTCACAGATTTCAATATTATATAATATAAAATATAATATCAAAATCCATGTCAAGATTTGCATTCAAATTATACAAGTAATTATAATTTCTATTCATTCAAAGAAAGCAAAATTCTTTCAATGTATATAAGTACATACAATAAAAAGATGTACTTAAATCGAATTGTAATACGTAAAGAAAAGCAGCTAAATTTCGGTAATACTAAATGCCACGAGATCACTTGTGCAGTATACTTGTGCAAATAGAGCATTAATAATAATTTTGTCTGGTTTGCCAAATATTTAACAATAGTTAATCTCATGAAAATTTAAAACAAAGGATGCAATCGTTCGAATAAGAATATAAATAACAAATTACTACGACGGAGTATGTGACCGTACATAAGTAGATTACTTAAGTAAATATAACATTATAATATTACATAAAATATCAGACATCTTTGATTCAGATCATCAATTATATTCACGCGTTACTATTTACCGCCTAATAATTACGATACATCCCGCGTACCTCTGTCTTCTCATTAAATCAATACCTGTTAAACAATTAACTGATTTTACATGATGCAGACTTACTTAGATAGATTTTAATCCTAAATTCGTTATAATTAACGGAGAATTCTCCCTCATATAGATACCTGTGTACATGTATCGTAGCGCGTAGCCTAAAATATCATTACAATTAGAAACAACAAGGACAAATGTTACCTCGTAACATTTTTGATTGTCTTCCTCAAAGAGGTCTGCCCGACCGGACTGCTCGTGATACGAAGATTGATCCGCATACAGTAGAATCCGGCTAGTAGCACTCCAGCAATAATGCAAAAGCGGAAAACTCGTGAAAAAGAAAAGTATTTACGCGCCGAACTATTCAACAATCGCCATATGTACTTGCGCGAACGGTCAAACACGATTATAGTGCGGCTGCGCGCGCACGTCACGTGATCGTCACGTGATCTCCCATAATTCCACAGAAAATCATTTAAATAAAAATAATATAATTATATATAATTTATATATTATATATAATTAAATATATAATTTTATATATATTATTATATATTATATATAATTAAATATATAATTTTATATATATATATTATATTATATATAATTAAATATATAATATAATCATTTATATATATAATATAAATATAAATATATATGTGCGAGATGACTCTTCAAGTTGGAAGCACTCACAAAAAACGCAATGTGCAAAACTATGCATTTTCTATAGAAATTATGAATTCGATTCTATAAACAAAAGAAAATAATAATATTATCTCTTTCTTTCTCTTTTTTGAGAAATAAATATACATAACTAGCACTGGGCTTATGATTATAATACATTAGTTTGATAATATGTATATATCTACGTATATATAAAAAAATAAGAATTATCCGGATCCTACTGTAATGAGATATTAAAAGATTCCCGTGCCTTCGGCAGGGAAAATATCACGATTTTTGTCATAGTATGGGCAAATCCTCCCCAAAAAAAAAAGTTACTTTATATATGGAGTACTTTCAGTCAAAAATATATCAGATCACTCGCGCGTTCGTGCAATTTGTCGAATTTTTCTTTTCTAGGCCAAAGAGATTTCACCCTCTCGGTTGTATATGTTCTCTTACGTTATTCTGACTGGAATCTCCTGAGATCTGACTTCTTAATAGTCAAAGATCAATCTAAACGGAGCATCTTGGAACGCGATTAGACTTAGTTTATATGTAGTTGATTAAATAACGATGACTTATGCATATAACAACAATATTAAATGTTAGCACTTAGGAAGGTTGTATATTCTTTTTTCTTATTTGAAATTTTATATATATATATATATATATATATATATATAATTTCTTGCACGCGTATTTGTCGCGATCTTAATGCTCCTTAAGATCATACGAATACGTAATCGGCTATATTACGTCAGCGATCGTTTTAGATTCCGGAATCTCTCTGCTTAATACTGTGTGCAAATAATGCGAAATTCATCACGTATATTGAAGTTTAACATTGTCTCTTTCTCTTTCGTATTACTATAAGCAGATGTTTTATCGTAAAGAGATCATGACATAGCGTTTTTTCCACATACCTAAACAGACACGATCAATTAAAGAATTGATCAACATGTATGATATCAACGCGTCAATCGAATAATGATTATTGTAGTAAAAGACACAGCATTGAAGTAATAGAAAATTACCTCAATCCATTATTCGACATCTAATCTCTTTGAAGTATTAAACGGTAAAAGTTCAATATGTATGTGTGTGTACATACACAATTGCATCGTATATATAGTAATTACTTGTCGTGCATTGTATAGCACCGAACTGCTCCAAATCACGCGATTTCTTGATACAGCATCAACGTCACCGTATCGATATCTTCAATAATTGATGGCAAGAATCATCACCATAAACAGCTGTAGATATACACTGTATACCAACATTTCCTTACTCGTTATTGGTTCATTTCCTTATACAAACATCGGAGAAATATTGCATTCAAGTACAATATCCGTTTTCTTTCTCCCACATATCTCTTGTTACAAGCCGCGTGTTCGATATACCAAGTTGCATAACTGGATGCTTTAAACGACGCGTATAATGGCGTAAAACATCGTGAACCGATGTCACACCTTTAGTCAACACATAATTAGACCCGTTTCGCAAGTCAATACATATTCTCGCTAAGTGACTCGGGTAAGCTAGCTCCGCCAGATGGTGACAAGGGTAACTCACCACTCTCATATTTACTGTAGCGGCTACTATATTCTGCTAGCAAATTAGCTTTTACCTATTGCATTAAAATAGAAAATATTTCATGATATCATACGAGTAAAAATATTTATTACAATTTAGGATGCATACCTTGGCTCGCTCATCTTCCAACCTTTGACGTACTTCTTCATGTTGTCTTTCTAACTCTGTTCTCTTCTTGTCGAAAATTTTCGTTAACCGCGTGCATTCATTTACAGCTTTCTCTACAGTCGATTTTGCAACTTCTCGTTTTATGCGCTCCAGCTCGGCTTTATCTTTATGTACCTTGGCCAATTGTTTGACCTTAAACACGATAAAAGATATGTAATTAATTTTCATTATTTTATATATGTATTTCGTCGCGCAAAGAAAAAATATAGTAGCTAAAAATACCTCGCCCTGTCTTGTAGCTTGCAGTTTTCGTTTAACATCGGCGGTTTCTCTGTCTAAAAGCACTTGGAGCATTTTCAATTGATTGGCTTGCGATGCTCTCATCACTTTTTCGACGGTCGTAAAGAGACTGTCATAATATTTTTCCTGAAGTTCACGTTCTTGTTGAACGTGCACTTTACATATGGCTAAAAATCGTTCGCTTTGACTCCTAGGTATACCTCTGGATGTCCCGTCATTTCCCTCGCGATTCTCCGGGTTCTCTGGGTATTCGGAAGACTCAGGCATGGCTAAGGTGCTTAAACCCACTTCGCTCGAAAAACTCCTATAATAATAAGAATACAATTAAAAATTATACAATTCAAAATTAATGTTAGCTTGCTTCTATACTTACATATTTTTGCTCGATAGTCGCTTCACCAGTCTATTGCTGTAGAATTTCGATCTATGTTTCTCGCCGTCGAGCGAGCCTTTTTGCGACTGCATTCGCACTTTTTCTTTCTCGTGCTTCTTCCGCAGAGATTCAAGTTTCTTTTCGAGTTCCATCTTCTTCTCCCTGACTAGCTTATTTTCCATGAGTTTTTCCCAACTTTCAGCCACTATTTCGTCACTTACTATAACAGAAAGAAGTTGTCAAAATATAGCATAAGAAATAAATATACTTATAATCAGAATAATTAAAAAAAAAAACAAAAATACTCACTATTGCTAGACTGATTGACTGGACTTTTATTTACAGATGTATCAACTGCTTGAATTGCAGGACTCGGAATATCGTCTTCTACATCCACCGTGTCCGAGCTACCCAAGCCACCAATAGATGGTCTACTATGTAAACTACTGGAAGGAGGTACAAGACTTGGCATTTCACCTATGGACTGCATTCGTTTAGCTTTTACAACTTCCTCCTGCAAAAATAACACTGTCAGTAACATATTACAGGATAATTGAATCATACAGAAAACTTACAGCTGGCTTAGCAGAAGTAGGAGCATCGCCAACTTTACTCTTATCCTATAAAATATGTTAGTAGTGTTATTAGTAAACTTGAAAATAAATTTGAATTATTAATTGTTAGAGAAGAGAAAAAGAGAAGAAAAGGGAAACAGTAGCACCATTTTTAATCTTACTTCAATTTCATCCGGAGCCTCCAAACAATCCGTAAGAACCAACAATTGATTTTCTCTTTTCTCCACTTCGCTCTGATATTTGATAGGATTCGCTAAAGCTTCGGCAAGCTCGCTCAAACCATCAGGCACGTAATCCTTTACGATAACGTGTAAAAACACACTCGCTAATGGTAGCGGTTGCCCACACTCGTTTCTTAGTGCAACGTGTCTGTATCCTGGGCATAATCCAACTACAGGTAATACCCTGTGACCGATGAAACGTCCAGAATCTTCATATGCGGCAATCCTTATCGAAGCAAGTTCCGGTAAAACTACCTGAGAAATGCAAAAGCAATACATTATTATAGAAGCTGTGTAACAAGACAATGTATAAATAATATAATTTTACCTTTTTAAATACGAATGGTTCCTCATCATATATGGGATTAATACCGTTATTCGGCACGATTTTTGTGCGGAATTTCTTTCTTACGGTATCAGCTGGTAAACCATACATATCCACTTCTACATAAGTGCCTACTCTTTTGTCGGTTAAAAATTGCGCGGATATTACGTGAATGTGAACGGTGCCCGCAATAATACCATCAACGGTAGATTCAGCAAAAGGATCTAATCGTCGATCTTTCCTTCTCATAAATTCCGGTTTCAATAGATAACCACAACGTTGATTGTATTCAAATATCCCCAAATTTAATTGCATCGCTAGATCTGTTATCAATCAAATTAATCAAATTCATTAACGATAAAAGTAAAATGATAACGTCGAATAATACACTAAATAAAATTTTACGTACCGAGTGTTTGATAATTTAATGCAACTAGCTGACATCCCGCGTTCCAAAATACTTGCGGCATGAAATTGCTAGAATCGAATCGTGTTCCTGCTGGATAAACTCTGGATAACTGATGTTTGTTGTAATTTACAAATTCTAGTGGTCTCTCCTTCAAAAGAGTCGTAGCTTGTTTCTCGTCGAAAGATGACATTTCGTACGTACGATTTTTTTCTGTACAAGTGATATAAAAATTTATCGTCTTCGCAATATACGAAGAGAATGCATAAAAATTCTTCTCGTTAAAATACATCACGTACTTTCAGCCGACTCGAAACTGTTGAAGTGTACAGGCTGCACATAATTAACTAGAGCAGAAATTTCTGCACCCGCCTCCGTCTCTTTGGCCGCGGATGCTTTATCTGCCGCAGATCCTTTGTCACCCATTCTCAGTTCCACGTTAGACTCATCTTCGTCTGTACTCGATTCGTCTTCCTCATCTAAAAAAAATTAATGCATTAAAAATATAAGTATCTCTTATAAATATATTATTTATAGTTTCTTTTTTTTATTACCAACCTTCATCATCCTGAGCACTATCTTTACTACCCTGTCTTTGTTGCAACATAGGAGGATGAGGAATATCGCCATTCCCAATTTGTTGTTCATTTCCAGATGCGCTATCATCAGCCATTTCATTTTGAGGTATTATATCCGGTGGTGGGCCGTTTTCTCCTGCAGATGGATTCACCGTCCCGTTTGTTTCATTCTCTGGGTTATCTTCAGCAGTGTCTAATGCTTGCGGTTGCTTTTTGTGATGCTTTTTATGATGATGATGATGTTTTTTCTTATTTTTTATTATTATTTTGCGCTTCAATAACGATGGAGGTGGAAGCTCTTGACCTGGCTCTAACTAAAAACAAAAAAGAATTAATCGTTACAATAAATCATAAAAAAATTTTCTTTTGCTTATAATTATCCTATTATTCTTATAATTATCCTATTCTATTAAGTCTCCATTAAACATAATATCTAAAAATACCTTGTGCGATTCGAGTGGCGCCTCAAGTAACATTTCCCCGAAAAGTTCTCTGCAGTACTGTGCGATTTTGGCTTGTTGCCTTGGATTACAATGATTTTCGAAACTGAGAATGACCGGATAGTCAGAAGTTTTAAAAGCACTCTCAGCAATTGCTTCTATCACATCTCGAGCACATATTTCAGGTACAAATGTATATCTATAAAAAAAAGAGATTTATATTTTTTATTATTTTAAATTATAAATTACTTATATATGCTTTTCTATACATATTGAAAATTATTACAATATTCATACCCGTGAACAATAACAGGTTCGTCAACTTTTCCATTCCAAAAATCTAATTCGACGCATCGACAACCGGCTAAAAGACACTGACGATAAATTTCCACAGAACTCTTTCCAGTGAGTTGATGCCCTAGACAGAGAAAATTATATCTGCTACAATCATTCAAAATCAAATAAATGTGTTGCATGTTAAAAATGATTATAACATATATACCCGTTAAGTATGTATTGTGACTAGAATTTATGAAATAATGCGCAAGCGATTGATCCATATCGTCAGACAATTCAAATTTCGAGATTGCAACAATCGGATTGTCCTCACTCATGAGATATCTCAGGAATCCATCAAGACTGAGTTGGCCTTTATTTGCATTACATTTGTTGGGTTCATACTGATTTATGATATCCTTTGCCCTCGCTTCATTTGCATATGGATATAGTATCTCGTTGAGGCGTGGATCTCTCTGCGTCTTATTCAAAAAGTCGACGAATTGCGAAACAGACATCAATTTGCGTTTGCTATTGCCAACTATTTCTTCAAACACTTTTTCTACATCTGATCTCTGAGTGAGAGACTTATAAAAGTTGAAGAAATCTTCGAATTGGAATTTTGACAATGGCACAACGTCGCTCTACGAAATAAAATATATCATAAATAATATGTATAAAAAATGCATTTTGGAGTAAAACCTCTTTCAAGAATAATATTTACAATAATGAGAACAAAACTCACTTTGCCAGTTGGAAAGCCAGAAATATCGAGTGCTTTTTCAACACGCTTGCGATGTTCTTTGTTTTGTGTAAACATTTCTATTATACTACAAAAAGATTTCAATATAAAAATAATAATTTTTTTCTTATAAATAATATTAAAATTACATTACAATATTGTACTCACTTCTTTACTGGTATTTTTTCACATTTATCAGCAGTAAGTATTAATTTGGTGTGCGCTTTGAGTAAAAACATAGTTGTGCTAGTATTTAATTGAATCAAATTGTATGCCACTTGAAAAAGCTGTTCTGTCCAATGTTGTGCTGTTTCTGCACGCATGGTGCAAAAATTAATAAAATTCATATTGACAAAATCAGAGCCGTAACAGACTGTTAGAGTTTTGTCTTCTAAGGAATCTTGAGAACCAATATTTACAAGAGATTTCAATTTTGGATCCTATAAAAGAATTTTTAATTTAATTCACAATATGAATGTTCTCTTATCCTCTGACATATAAAATTTAAGATCCATAAATAATTATAATCCTTCTAATGTTGTCATATCGCAATGAATGGATACAGATAAAAAGTTTCATATAATGAGCTAAACATTACAATGCAACATACAGAAGTATGTCAGTTCATTCAAAGTTGCTTATTGATTTATAGGAAAACTGATCTAACAAAGTGCGCTATTATTTCAATGAATACGGAACTGCCTTTATCTACCATTGAAGCGGATAGTAGTGTGATAAAAAAAGCAAACTATGTATGGTATGTAAAGTAGGTAATGTTCTATTTATAAATTAGTCAATAATTATTATGTGATGATGCTCTCTGTGCGTCATTGTTATAATTATGGGAAAACCAAGAGACACTCTTTGATTATTCATCTTTGATTATTTATCATTGATTATTCATCTACTATTCATATTTGTATATCTATTGACATCGATGTACAAATAAACTCTAGTAGCTTTTGTGTATATCTCGATAATGCTACGTCAAATATTTATTAAAAGAAGCAAACATGAAATTGATACCTTTGGTACTTTTGCATATTTTCCTGTTCGTGTATCTCTTATAACTGCTATGTCCAGCATATCCATCTCATTATTTTGATCCACCCAGTGTAAGTAAAAACCATACTTATCCACTTTTAAAGTCACAGGCGTTGCTATTCCAGAATCCTATGGTTATACATACATACAGCATATTTTATATGTTACGAAAGATTTATTTTTATCATATGACTCTATATGTATGCATGTGTGTTTTCTTTAAGTGTATTATAATATTCTTTCTTTGATAGAAACGACATACGACATATGACTTAAGACATAACATTTCATTTTTTTAGAGCTGTCATCGTAGATCAATTCAATTTTTTTGTTTTACCAAGCAAAATGAAGATAATACTCTTATGCCTAAAGTGACCTTTTCCACTTATACTAAAACTATTAATATTAAAAATACACACAAACCTCATCCCACTTGATAAACTTCTCTCCTTCCTGCAACTGTTGAGAAACCTCCACGGGCTTTGTATACATGGTAGGGATATTCTTATTGCTCGCCTGCATCCTGTCTCCTTGTTATCACAAATCCACACTGTCCAGCACTGACTCTTATAGACGTAAAGGCAAAGTGACAAGTGACGTGGTGAACGGCGGTAGCGATGTCAAGGAGCACGTTGCGGACATTGACCACGAGGATGACGATAACGACGACAACAACAATGATGATGATGATGACGATGACGACGGTGACGACGACGACGACGACGACGACAATAACGACGACGACGACGACTCCGACTCCGACGACGACTCCGACGGCGGTGGCGGCGATAATGACAGCAACCACGACGGCGACTCCGACGGCGACGACTCCGACATCGACGACATAAGCCTTATCGAAATTTCAAGCATTTAGGAACTCCTGAATCACCGTATCTCGGTCGCCGTTGCTGGTACCAAGGCGACTGTCGCCGTCGTCGTCGTCGTCGCGATCTGGATACACTTTGCGGTTATATATATTCTTAAGGACGTGCTCTCGACGTGTCCACGAGGAGCATAAAGGTAAACTTCGAATCCGATTTCGTCGATCGAAGTCACATTCAACCGGGTCGCGACAGAGCAAAGGTCGTCCGCGAAGACATCTCGTTCACCGCCCAAGTAGAAGCACGCCGATTGTCCGGAGCACGTATCCGGGTGTCCTCAACCGCGTGCGCGCGCGCGCGCAGGAATTGGAGCACTCTGGAGCACTCGCGCCTCTCGTCTCTTCTCGCCTTGTCTCGTCTCGTCTCGTCTCGTCTCTTCTCAGCCTTGGTTCGCTCGCTCGTCGTCGTTGCTGGTCCAGCTTGGTCGCTCCCTCCGAACCAGCGTCGACACCAGCATCCTTCTGCGACTTCTGTGTCACGCCGCGCGCCGAAGACAAGCACCGAGCACCGACACCGAGCGCGAGCGCACGCACCGCGCCGTCAACACCAGAAGGCGCTCGAAGGCGCCGCCGACAGGCGCGCGCCTTCCTTCGAATTCGTTTCCCCGTCCTATTCAATCACATACGTAGACTCTTTATCTTTTCTTTCGGGGATTATGTAGTATTATTATCCGTGATACGCAAATGAAGAACAATGACAGTTCTCGCATCCACGTGACATTGGCGCGCAAACTTCTTCTGTAGATATAGCGAAAGGAAATTTCCTCGAACTCGTCTATAGAAATCGCTGATTCATCGACCCTGACTCGCGAGATTATACAGTTTAATTTATACGCGATAAGAAATATAGTATATAAAATATATATATATATACATGTATATTATAATTATATATTATATAATCTTACCTATGCTGCAGATGTAGGAATAAATTTTTTCTACAAAAAAAAATGTTAAATAATTTTTCCCTTCACTTTTTCTGACTCGTTTCTCGAAAAACTTGATCTTTCGGCTTCGGAAAATGCGCGATTATTATGTCACGGTGTCACTTTTCCGCGTGAAAAGCGACTGCGTCAATCGCCGGAGAAAGGATATGAACGACTATATAGAAAGAGCGGTGTACGGAGAGGGAGAGAGACAGATCGAGCGTTAACGAGGGCGCGAACAGCGTCGAGAGTTAACGGCGCTGGGGAAGGAAGAGGAAGGGTTGCGCAACCCCCTCTCGATATTATCTCACAGTATTGCCAGCGCGTGAAACACGGCGATTGATTTGCGGTTCTCTCTCTGTTCCGCAAATTCCGAGAGATTCCGCCGCGTGGCCATCGATTTTGCATTAGTTCCGAGTAATTTGCGCGACGACGCAACAGCGAAAATTAAATGGGTCCTCGATCGAGATCCGGTTCACCGCTCCCTAACCGAGGGTGCTGCGTTTTTTCGGGGATAAAAATTCACGCGCGCAAGCATACACATACATACATACATACATACATACATACATACATACATATATAGGTACACTTGTATTATAGATTGTGCATTGAATTCGATCTAAAAATAAGCCCGCGCCCTTCCACGAAGATGGAGGATAGACTAATCACCTTCACCGCGCCCATTAAATCGATCCAATCTCTTTGACTGCCGTTAAACTTGAGTCAACTTGACACGGCAAACACGCGAAATAGAGCAACGACGGCGACGGCGACGACGTCGCGTGTTCTCGTCTACTCTCTCATACCTACGATAGCATCTCTTATCGGTGACTCAGGATTCATTTAAATGAGATAGTCGAAAAGGGGAGCCGCGTGATACGAGGCGATCAAGAAATCGGGTTGTCTCTCTTTCCTGAAAAATATTCGTTTTAAACATGATTGTCGCACTCGAAGTGAGATGAAGTGAAAGAGTGAACTTTTTTCATGGGTTTAATGCAGTAATTCTTCGAAAGGGAGAATATATCTTCGCGATAGAGCCTCGTTTCCTCGAAAATATCACATGTGAATTGAACAATAAAATGTGTAATATTAAAATATTACCACTATATATTGTAATCCTTATAAACACAATCTCCATTATAATACAAACTTCTGCTTACGTTTTTACGACTAGAAACTTACATTTGTGTAAGTTACTTATTAGCAAGCAGTACATTTGGATACAATGATATATTTGGTATTTATTTTATATTTCTATAGTTCCCATTTATTTCACTAGAGACTTCGTACAACAATTTGAGGCCTTCAAATCAGAGGAATTCAAGTATTAGAATAGATAAAAATAAATATTTATTTTGAAGTTATCTATTTCTAGCTTGAAATAAATAAGAACCATAAACTATAACAGTCACTCGAGAACAACACATTGTTTAGATGTCTAAGCAATATGATAAAAAGAGAATTGCTACAATGATATTCTTATTCTTTAAAGAATGTGATGTATACTATGTATTAAATATATAGTAGAATTAAAATTCTTAGACAGATCACTGTAATATAAAAAAAGCACAAACATGAGTACAAAAAAGATTTATGATGTGCCTTAATCTTTTTTATAATTCTACTATAGTATCATCATTCCTATTGATGGGATCTCCCTTGAGCAATGCCACAATCATGCTAAAGAAAGAAGAAAATATAAATATCTTCTCTTTCAAGCTTCATTCCTTTGTGTATAAATAATTTGTATACTTATGCAAATACGTACCAATAAAGATAGATGAAAAAGAATACTAGGCAATATCCAAGATGAATCATACAATCTCGCGTGTATCTCTTTAATTGGCTGCGATTATGAATCTCCGTAGGATCATAAACCCCCATATTTCCACTGGGAACACCAAAATACTCATAAAACAGCCATAGCGTCATTGGTATGTTTACCAATGTTAATATTAATTGTCCATGTATCAATAGAAGAAATACTAAAAATGTATGCGCTATTAATTTGGGTAACACTCCCTGTAACAGAAAAAAGATTGACTAAATAATTTGTACTGCATTTTATGCACATGTAATAAAATAATTAACTCTTTAATGTATTACCATATTCAATTTTGAACAACATTCTTGCGCATTCAAATAATCACACTCGAGATCCGATAGTGTTATAATCTTGACAAATCAGTCAAGGAAAACAATAAGCTCATCAATAATCGATTTGACAGTAAATTATTCATTTTCTACCTTTCCTGCCTGAAAAAAATTGAAAATGACGCCATTGCACGACTATAAATAAGAACATAACCTTTAATAAAAAAAAAATAAAAAAACATTTATTCGTGTATCAAACAGATTATTTTAGCGTATTCTTAGTTTAATGAAATGTAAAAGAGATATTCATATTATATATAAATGATGAATGTAATAAAGGATACATAATACACAAGGAGAAACAAAATAGAGCCCGTGTCTATCAACGCAATCGCGAACAGAAGTGGATCTGAAATTAGGCCCATAACGCGGCTATTTTTCGACGCGAAAAAAAACGGCGGATCACATGGGATTTAAAACCACGATAATCCTCGAATATCTTTCCTGTGATTTTTATCACGCAATTTTCCTCGTTCGCCGGTCGAGTTTTGAGTTTCGTCGTAAACTTCCGAAACACCGACCCCCACCCGAGAAATGCACTTCGCAGTGTTACCAATTGCGCTATTTTTTATAATTAAATCCCCTACAAACTCTTCCTTCCTTCTTTTCTACACTCTCAAAAAAGACAGAAAAGTTATGTCATGTTGAGCGAAAATTGTTGAATTATAATAAATATACTATTTTCAGAAACTATTGAAATATAATGTTTTCAGAAAAATATTGACAAACTAATTCTAATGACGAATTAATTTTGATCAATTTGCACTTTTTTGCACTTTTTTCTGAAAATGGAGTGTATGTGACGAAAAATTTGATTGGTCCACAACGTTAGTAAATTTGCGATTTCGTCGCGAGTTTGCGTTTTGTATTACATTACGTTGTAATACGGTTGTCTAACCTGCAATATATCCGTTGTTCGAAATCAAACGAACTCGGCTTGGAACTGTACGAGAAAAAAAGTTTTACGTGGTGAATTATGTGGATTATAAATACGATAATACATAGATAGATATGGAACTGTGGGAAAAGATTATTATAGAATGGGTAATTATTTCGAGTACATATTACATTACTCCATAAAAATTCATGTACAATGTATCATTTTTATTATATATGTGCTCCCCTATACATGTATAATAATATAATATTTTTACTAATCAATTCACTTTTTTATATCTTTTACTTTCATTTTTGTAGCTTTTTAAGCAATGTTTAGAACATTAAATTATAAGCATATTCCAATTTTTATGAGATCTACTTACTACTTATTGAGATCTACATTTCACGATTATTTGATTATTACCTTGATTATTTTGTCTGTTACCTATCTGCAATTTATATTGTTGATATACTCTAAAATATTTTACGATTTTATTTACAAATTTGAGGCACTTTTTAAATACAAGCTCTTTATGAATAAACATTTGAACTTTATAGATTGAATGCTTGGGAGTGCAGAGTGATGCTATAAGAAATACTACAGAACTGCAAGATGGAGTGTTTTATGCCAATTTCCTAAAATCAATGTAAGTATATAATTTATGTAATATATGTATATATATATATAAGCTATCATTTAATCTATTATGTTATAGAAAATGGAAGAAACATGAGAGCTACGATCAAAAAGATATTATTATCAAATTTTTAGAAGGTAAACATCTGCATATTATATATTTTTTGTACATTACTTAATATCTTAAATGTATGATTTTAAATTTCTATAATCTGTAAAATATAAATTGAAAAATTAGCAACAAAATATAATGTAGGTATATCTACCATTTGTAATTTTAGGAATTAATATTTTTTTATATTTTTAATTTTTGCAGATGAATATCCTAGTTTTAAAATCAACAATGATGATGGCACAGAACATATATACATTGCATCTTTATTATTGGTGCATGCATGTCGAACACTGTCTAAAAAGAATAATTCTCTGCAATACAATATGTGTGACTTGAAGCATGAAACACAAATCAGAGTTAAAACCTTTTTGGAAAGTGTCTTACCTCTTGGAAAAGATATTACTAAGGAAACTATGAGAGAAGTTATGGAGGTTGAAGATTCATCAACAATTGCAAACAATTTTAAAACACCATCCATTGAAAAAATGTCTAAATCTCCTGCCACTTGTTCTACACATAGTAAAAAAATAATAACCGACCGAATTCGAGAAATGAGAGATTTAAAATGTAGTTTAGCAGTAGAACGATTTACTAATGCAGAATTACAAGATGACATAATAATTCAACAAGAAAAAATAGAAAAGTTACAGAAAAAACTCAATGAAAAATCAGCTCAAGTAAAGATATTACAAGAAGAAAGAATGAAAGCAGCTACCCCACAGCCTTCTCGGTCAAAGGAAAATGATTCGCAACATAATTATTATAAAAGGTATATTGATGATTTGGAAAGTCAATTGAGCAAACAGCAGAATGAAATGGATAAATTGGAGACAGATAAAGATACTCTATCGAAAAAGTTATCTGGTGTGCAAAGAACATATGTACGCTATAAAGAAGATTGTACAAATTATGAACAATCCTTGGAATCTTTATCAAGTAAAATTGAATTGAAAGATAGAGAATTGGTAGATCTTAGAATTCAAAATGAAGAATTACGTGGGCGTATTAAAGAATTGGAAAATAAAAATGTTGGTACAGAACAAAGTTTTGAAGTTGAAGATTTACCACTTCCTAGCAGAATATCATTTAATACTAGTGAAGCTCTAAGTTCTGTGATTGAAATTCAACTGCAGGAAGCTAAAGAAGAATCCGCTATATTGCAAGCTCAAGTTGATACTTTAAACGGAAAACTAAATATTCTTACAAAGGATTACAAAACTGCTATGGAATCGAATAGAGATTTGCAGAAAAAGGTGGAAAAACTGGATCAAGTACAAATAGAATTAAATAATCTGCAGAAGGAATTAGAAATATCGAATACAGATATTGCAAACTTACAAGTGGAAAAAACATCTCTTGTTGCGCAAAATGAAGATTTAAGAAACTTACTTTCATGCAGGGAAGAAGAATTATCTGAAATAGAACAGTCAAATATTGCATTAAATACAAAATTGGTTAATTCAAAAACAGACATTAATAACTTGAATAAATTACTAGAACAAGAAAAAACTAATTCTTCAAATTTAAACATTACTCTAACACAAACAAAATTGCAGATAACAGAACATCTTGAACATATTCAAAAGGTTACTGATGAAAAAGACTCGTTTAAATCTTCCATTGAAAATTGCAATGAAAGTTTAAAAGATATTTTACGTTTTAACAATCAATTTGCACAAGTTGAAGCTAACAATTTAGATAATTCGACGCTTAATGATCTTATAAAGTACATTGATGTAATGTTGCATAATTGCAACACAGCACACATTTCATATAAATGTGACATAGATAAACTAAAATTGACAATAAATGAAATAAATACAAACTTAGTTAAGCAACAATCAACTATTATAACTTTAGAAGAACAAAATAAGCAAAAACTTATAGATTTAGCTAATATTGAGGAAAACAAGAAGCAACAAGATTTATTGTTAAATGACCAAAAAGAAACTATTCATAAATACTTACAGGAAATTGAAGTTTTAAAAAAAATTAAAGATGAAAAACTTGCTTTGGAATCAAATATACATGAGTTAACAAATAATTTACTCAATCGAGAATTATTATTAAATTCTCTTATGACACAATTAGAAGACCTCAAGAATGTGAAGAAAGATTTAAAATTAATAAAAGAAGAAACTCAGCAAAGCTTAACTGAATATCAGAAAAATATAGAATTAACCTTTAAAAAGTTGCAATGTGATTATCAAACAGTGTATTACAATTTTAACAACATACAAGAAGAAAAGAAGAAATTAGAATATGATCTCGATTGCAATAAGAAGGAATTATCAAATACTCAAATAATAAATGCAGAATTGCAACAAAATTTATTAGAAAGTAAAGAAACAATAAGTAATTTGGAAGAAAGAAGCAGAAATCTCTGTAACGAATTAAATGAATCTAAACAAACTATTCAAGACTTAAAAGAAATAAATCGGACATTGGAAGAACGGTATACAATGATGGAAACTGAAGCAAAAGATAATTTGGAAAGTTTGAAATCAGAAAATACTAAAATATTATGTGAATTCAAGGATGCTACTGATAAGCTCAGTTTATTACAACAAGAAATGAATGACACAATTACACAAATAGAATTGAAAAAAGCGCAGATTCACGAATTACTTTTGGAGGCCTCCTCTTTAAAAACAGAAAAAGAAGGTTTGATGCACTCACATGAAGAAATGCTTCAAGCAAAAAATAAAGAGATAGAAATGAAAGAAGAAGCATTACTGATGTCACAAGCTAAGATGGAAAAGCTAATAAATGAAAAAAATGCCACGGAAAAGAAGATGAAAGAAATAATTATTAATCTTCAAGAAATAAGATCTAGTCAGGATGCCGTTTTAGCAACTCAAGAAGCAGCTTTGAAAGAAAAATGTTTACACATAGAAGAACTTCACGAACAATTTGATAATTCTAAGAAAATATTAAACAAGGACCTCGAAGATGCAAAATCACTATTGAGCGAATACCAAATCAAATTCTTCGATTTAGAAAATCAGATTAACAATCAAAACAAGGCTACAGCAGAATTACAAGAAATGTTAAGAGAAATGGGTGTAAAACTTGAAACAAATAAGGAACACTATAAGCAAATAGATCAGAGTCAAATTGAAATTGTAAAACTGTGCCAAGAATTGGAACATCCAATTAAAAATTTGAATTCTACAATTATGAAAACATGCTCAGATTTTGATTTTCTCGATCAGGATTTATACCATGTACCACAATATGAATGCACAGATCATAAAATCGTAAATATTTCAAATATTATTAAAATGACTCTTGATGAATTACATAAATCTCAAAAAGTTATCTTGCTTTTATCTTGCACAAATGCAGAATTAAATAAAACTTTGGCAGAGCAAAAAATACTTATAGAAAACAATGTAAGAGACAAAGAAGAGATCTCTAGTTTGAAGAATAAAGTACGAGAATTGGAAATAATAGCGCAAAAACGAAATGACTATCTTAAAAATCTTATAAAAAATAAGGAATCTTTAAAAAATTCTTTGAAAAAAATGGTTGCCTCACAAAGTGACTTAGATACTGTTTTAATATCATCTATGCAAAAGTGGACTGAAATAGTGACAAAGTTTCAACATATTTTTCACATTGAGAGCTCCGTTTGCGACGAGTTCAAACAGTTACAAGCTAAAAAAGCAAGTCTCGAAAATACATTGTCGAAATACCAAGTTGCCTATTCAGAGAATACTAAATCTATATTCGATATTTTATGGAAGAAATTTTTATGGACGGAGCAACAATTACATGATACTTACTTATGTTCAATACATGAAAAGGAATGTCTCGATGCATTGACAAGTGTGGAAGAGGATCAATTTGCTGACGAGAAAACAAATATTGACATAGAGGTGGAAAAGCATAAAACATTGCAAAACGATATAATGAAGTCTGATGAAGAAATAGAATCCTTCATAGCTTTAGCCACTTTTTACGAAAATAATTTAAAATCTGGCGAAATCAAGACTCAAGTAGAAGTAGAGAAGAAACTACAAAATCAAGTTAATCAATTGACGAAAGAAAAAAAAGATCTAAAAAATAAAATGGATACTATGCGTGTAAGAA
Source organism: Nylanderia fulva (assembly GCF_048542155.1). Lineage (NCBI taxonomy): Eukaryota > Metazoa > Arthropoda > Insecta > Hymenoptera > Formicidae > Nylanderia > Nylanderia fulva. The sequence goes on from NW_028190293.1 coordinate 2,074,773, forward strand.
ATGTAAAATTAGAAAAGAATATCGACGATCTTAGGACGGAGATGAAAAAGCTAAAATCAGCGGAGATAGCACCAATTAATTTGGAAGTTAACTTGAAAGAAATGCGATCTCTGAAGGATGAAATAGAACATTTGAAAGAACAAAATCATCAATTACGTAAAGAAAAAGATGAGTCAAACAAGCAATCTCTGAAAAATGAATTGGAACAGTTGAAACAACAAAATCAACAGTTATTTAAAGAAAAGGATGAATCAAACAAGATTGTAAAACAAGAATTTGAAAATCGAATAAAAGAAATTCATGCTACATACGAACAAAAATTGGAAGATATGAAGCAAAAAATGGTAAATAGAATACATCTATATTTGTAAATTTTTTTCACATAAATTCTAATATACTGTATAATATTACATATTTAATATTATATTATAATATTAATGTTTTTCTATTTCAGAAAATAGCTTATAATGAACAAATGACAAAGTTAAATAAAGATAAAGAGAATATCGTACGGGAAAAATTGCAGGCTCAAATGGAAGTAATGTGTCAGAAACAAAGAGAAGAAATCAATAAATATAAAGCACATGTTGGCGAATTAAGTTCGCAACTTTGGAGTCTGGGAGAAAAGTATTTGATTGAACAGAAACAGAAAGACGATGCATTGCAGCAGGTAAAAGAATTACAAACCAAGTACAAGGAAGTTGAGGCAAATCAACCAATAACTACAATTTCGCGCAAGACTTGCAAGTATGCATTCAACTTGTGTTAGAATTTTTTTAATAAAAAAAATAAATTATAACAAACACTGTCAATTAATTTAAATTTATTGCAGAATAGAAAAAGAAGAAATATCACCTGATATGCAGAAAGCAACTGTATCACAAAAAGTGATAATAACAGAAGAAACATTCAAAAGAAGAGATAGTATTAGAAGCATACAAGCAATGGGCAATGCGTTTAAAACGGAGGACGAGGAAGAAATCTTTGATAATGTTTATCTAGGTATAATTTACATATTACATATATGAATACGTTGATAAAATTTACATTTTTTCCACAATATCTAAATCAATATTTTTTTGTATTTCAGCCGATATGAAGAGAGGTAAATGTGTACCTGTTATGGATGCGGATCGCTTGTCCGTATTACAAATGAGGAATTCTCTCTGTAAACCTCATCTAAAATCATCTTATCCGGCGGAAATGCAATTCCTTCCTCCAACTTTAACTGAAGAAGAGATTAAAGTAAATTTTTTTGTAATGTGTATTGTTATGTTTTATGTATTTATTGTATCTATATTTAAAATGTTTCGTTAATATGATTGCATGTGTTCTCTCTTGTATATGTAATTTTTTTGTTCTTTATAGACGGGCTCTGCAGTGGAAGATAATTTTAACGATAGTCTTAGTCAAAGCCTTCTTCCAGAACAAAAAATAAGGAAAAAAGATAGATCTCAGGTAAGAAGTTGTCATTATATTTCCATCGTTTTCTATGAAAACCCCTTGTTCAATCCCTTGTTCAATGTTTGTGATGATTTCCATGCTCATATAGATAACATATAAAAAACCTGGCCCTCCTACTCCAAGTAAAAATGGCGGAAGATTGTCACTTCAGGTACTTCCATATATGTTATCTTTAATCTTACATATTCATATCATGCATGATTCAAAATCCATTAAAATAAAGAATTTGTTTTCTAAAACTTTATAATACTTTCATGTAAACTTTTTTATTATTGAAATTATTATTGAAAGATCTTTTAACAATCTTTTTCTTTTGCGACAGGGTAATGAATTAAAAAGCCCAAATTCACGCATATTAAGAGAGCGGAATATAGATAGGAGAATGACGACCACTCCTCACTCATTAAAGAACATATTCTCTTTAAAGCGACAAGATGAAGTAAGTACAAAGAAATATAAATAACTTTATGTATTGAGTCGTTATTAAATCTATATGTATTTTTAATAGAATGGCACACCCAAACGCAGGCTGAGTCTTTTCCGTAGATCTAGATTACCATAGGACTGATTGGAATGCTGAATTGATATGTAAAGATATATATAGTGTCATATTATGTACATATTATGTACAAAGAATGACGATAATTTCTGGTTTTATGCTTTAATTTATTGTCATTCTTTGTACATAATATGTACATGTAATTTTATAAATTCTGATTTTATGCTGTAATTTAAGTTCTACATAAAATTATAATACAGGATGAATAAAATAATTTCAACCTTCTATAATATAACATGTAATAATTGTAAATAGCATGTAACACAAATATTTTATTTTATATAAAAACATTTAAATATACCAAGCGTTATTGCAAATTATATAGGAAGTCAGATATAAATATTTTTTCCACTTAATCCTTTTATACATACTACTAAATTGTATCTGTATATTTAAAAAGATTATTACATAGTTGAAATAAAAAGAGAAAAAATTTCAAAGCAATTATTTTTTTATAGAAAAATGTAATACATATATTGCATATTATTAATCTAACATACAATGAGATAAATCCAATCTCAAAAAAAATTTTTAATTTTGCTTATATATGTTGTGTGTGTGTATGTGTCTATATATATGTATATATATATATATATATATATATATATATATATATATATATATTAATGCTAATCTATTATAATAATTTGTCAATACCTGCTCTCTGAAAGCTTTCTTGTGCCATATCTGCTTTGAATATGTATCATAATACATTTATTTAAATCAAAAAAATAAAGCTTTTATGACATTATATGCATGTTATATAAAAATGAAACATATATACTGTATTATTTATATAATGTATAATAAAAAATAAATCAATTTGACAAAAGAAGAAAATTTGCTTATATAGATAAGGTATTAATATTCACGCTGAAATCTATTTGTGTAATATATGATAAAATAAATTTAATCTCATAGAAAACCTAAATTTTGCTTATACATGTTTATAATGTGCTAATCTAATATCTTTATATAATAATGTATTAATGTTTGCTTTGATAGCTTTCCTGAAGCATCCATAGTTAAGTATGTCTATAATTTTCAAATGACATACCTGAACACATATCACAATCCAGTTGTCTAAATTAAAGTAAAGCTTTTATGGACTATGTTTTCTTACTCAGAATCAGATTCCTGCAATAAATTAATTTACATTGTTATATAATTAACATTATGTAATTTGTGACTGTTTAAATTGCTACATTGCATAAAATTACCATATATTGCCCCTCTACATATCTGCCCGAATTCCTTGAAGTTCTTCGTAATTCCCTGTGCTCTACATGCTCTTGACTTCTTCGTCTGTGCAAAATTATTTTAGTTTTACTTATTATATAATTTTATATAGTAATATATGATGGAACAAATTTACTCTTTCCAAACTTACGCTCGTGATGACTGTATTTGTAATGTTTTAAGTCTATTATCGAGCTCATGCGGAGGACTTGTCGATGTATCTTCTATGTTCGCCAAAGGAGAGGTTTGCATTTGTCCGGTGTCATTATTCTCATAGAAAGTATTGGTTCTAGGTCCACGTGTTATCACTACTTTATTAACTGGTAATCTGAAATAAAATTACCAACGCTTATTGGATTATAACTGCATTGAACAGAATCAATATTTCAGTTCATATACAATATTGATATTTCTGTGTATCTAATTTAGAAAATAACATTAAAAGAGAATAAATTACTCACTGATTCTTCCGTGGACGCTTTTTTTTGTGTTTGCTGAAATGTGAAAATGTCCATTTTGAGGTGAAAGTACAATTATTGCTATAAAAATTTATTTAGAGAAATAAAGGGACAAAAATCTCTTAAAAGATATTGTTACATAAATATATGTAACAATCAATTTGCACACAAGCTGATATTCAACTTTATCTTTATATAGATTTATCTTTTATTTAAATTGTTATTTTCTGGATGAGAATAAAATTTCGTTGTTAAAATCGATATATAATATTAAATATAGAGATGAATAATAATACATACATTTTTTGTGAAGAGTATGATGGGTATAGAGAACGGCGTGTCATGGAAAGGGAAATGTTGACTATTAATTTTAGGAAATATGAAAAAACAAATGATTAATTTTCTTATACTTTATATTATATTGATGATTAATAAAAAAGTTTGTCGCGCTTTTCTAATAATTGATCATTTTTAATTCTGATAAAATAGGATTTAGGAGCGCTGGGAATAGAAGGTCTTATTTGAAGTAATCCCACATATTTATTCACATATCTATTACCAATTTGTATTATCAATATATAAAGAGAATACAAAGTTTTAAACTTACTTGAGTTTAATCACTCATTAAAATACACACATCGTTCTCTATGCACGATCTTTTTGTTTCAAAAATATGATCCAATGATATATATATATATATAGCTATCCCTTAATAATTTCTTATTCTAATTAAAGTGATTTACTGTCATTAAAACAGGCACCAAGTATAATAAATTACATCAAAAATATTTTGTATAATTTTTGCCCCTTTCATACACATTTTTAAATGTACATTTGATATTTCTTTAAAAATATATACTCTTTGACTTTTATAATGATTGAATCACTTGTGAAAGGGATTAAAATTACTACTCATGCAAACATAGCACAGATACAATTTCTGCACTATATTTATTTGTATATATATGTATATAAATGTTTAAAAAGTGATATTTATAAATTAAGCATAAGCATGCAGCTGTACTGCAAGAAGCGAGATCGCAGATCTTTTTTTATAAGAAAAAATATAGATTATGGTATTTAGTTATACGCAGTAATGTTGTAAATTTTGATATTCAAAAACTGCAAAATTATAATATATTTTAATATATATCAAAGTAATAATTATATAAGTTTAGATATATGTTCGACTTGCTATTAGATCCTACTTAATTTTTGCATAAATTATTTGCATTTTAATTCATTATAGCAATATATTGTAAAATTACATAAGTAAATAAATTATAAATGATAAAATATTAATAAAGCATTAATGAAAAAATGGCAGTAAAATAAAAAAAATATTAGTATAAAACTACTACTACTTCTACACTTTGCAAGCAACATATACTCATAGCAATAGTAGGAGAAGAAACATTCATATGTGCAGAAACTGTATCTGCGCTTCTAATTTGATAAATAATACATATTATCTATATAGCATAGTTTAAACACATTGCAAAAGCAAGTAAAGACAAGCATTTAATTTTTATAATGCCATGATAATCGAACGCAATTAAGTATTCAGTCATTCGATTCTTTTTGTGTTATCGAGTTATATGTACCGAGCTATATGTTAACAGTTACTTGCAATTACAGTTGAATTTGTACTAATGACAAATATTTGATAGAATGGAATAATTATTTATATCATATTCTATTCGGGTACACCTAACTCACCCTGCAAACTCATGATCAGAACCTTCATCAGGTTCATCAGCATCTTCTTCTTCTGCAAAAGATATAAAAAAATAATTTAAATGATGAACGATTTTATTGACTTAAAATTAATAGATTAATGACTTAAATCTTAATAACTTTTTAATTACAATTATAAACGCAACTGCGTTTTGCTAAATTTCTAATTATTGATGTTCGTTTTTACTAGAATTCTTTCAAAATTTGAATAAAAATTTGAATTTACATCTATCAAAATAATTTTAATTTTACAAAAAAAATTAACATATACTTGCACAATATTCAAAATTACAATAAATTTATCAGTCATTTCCTTCTTTAACTTAATTCTAGAAAATAAAATTGCATCCAAACTGGCATCTATATATTAAGAGTACTTTTAAGATAATCATAGTAAGAGATTATCTCTTACCAGCCAAGTGATCCTTCTTGCGTCTCGTGTAAGCTCGTTTACTCGTGACTGGAACTTGATCAGTTTCACCATGTAATAAACTATTTCTGTACAAAAGTAAAGGCTGCCAATCTTCTCCTCTTGAAGACGGCATTCCAGCTTGTAATCGTCTATCCAGGAAATTGAGTCTGCATAATAATACCATAATAAATATAAAGATATTCTAAAGAGTGTATTGCATTCGATAATAAGTACTTACACAACACGTTTATCTTGTTTAAGAAGCTTATTCGTGAATTCTGATAGTATCTCGAGGAATGGTAAATTCGGTGGTGGACCTGTAGGATCCTGTTCGACACCGTCTGGTGGAGTAATGGCGAACAACACACCCGCACGATGCAAGGCGGTAATTGCTTCGCGATTTTTCACGGCATCCAAACCGAAGGACAAAGCAAATCGCTTCGCGAGTTCCTAAAAATAATTGAAAAATTTCACAGATTTTGATACATTTTGTCTTATTATATAGTAGGATACAATGATAATTACACACCTTGATTGCAGTGAATTCTTCACTATTTCTGTTCACTTTGCCTTTTTCAGTTACTATCTCGTTGTATAAAATATTTAAGCTTTGTTGCATTGTCAGCGCGCAATTTGTTTTATTAATGTCTCTTGCTTTACCTAATGTAGTTTTAATAATATCGCCATAGTCGTTATAATATTTGACGTAATGTTTAAATACATCGGCTGCCGCTTTCGTGGGGATCATATTATAGACAATTAACTTGCAGTAGTCAGCTAAGAAATTTCTTCGCTTATGTAGTTCCTCGATTTTAGAATGTTCATCGTGTTCGTCTACAAAAGAAATTCGTATTACATAAACTAATATTTACAAAATTTAAAGCATTTAATTCGGATATTTCGCTTACCATCCTCCTCTTCGAAGAAGACATATTCTTGTATAAATCTGTTGAGCATGTTCTGCATTGCTTGGTCAGGTTCGTACACTAATTGATGCATCAAAGGATTAGTATGATTGGTCAGCTGATTGCAGAATAATACTAATAAATCACATATCGTATTGTATGCTTCTTCCCTCAAAATCGCCTGTTCAGTATTAAATATATAAGTATTATTGTAAGAGACATTAATCTCATTCTTGAATTATTAAGAAAGTAGGATAATTACCACATCGCCATTGACGAAATGGCGCATTGAACCCATAAATGAATGCAACCGTTCCTTTAATTGCCGACATTCCTCTTCACCGTGACTGCCCGAATCTGCAGCTTCCATCGAATGATTCTGACTCCACAAAATAGCAAAGAAACATGCGCTTATACAGTATTTAATTGCCATTGATGGTAAACCTCTACAAAACAAATTGATTTATATATACAATTTAATATTATAATACATATGAATATATACAATTTTATGTAGAGTAAAACAGTGTAAGTATAAAAAAGATACTTTGAAGGATCCTCTATGTCCTTGTATAGTGAATCCCATATGTTCCATGGATTCATATTATGACAAGAATAAAATATAGAAACTTTTTTTAACGATTGGATAACGTTAAATGTTTCATCTTCATCTGGCTCCTCATCTCCTTCAATCAAATTTCTGTACTCATCGATCGCCTCTTTATATTTATTTACGATAGAGTCGATCAAAGTGGAACGAGCGACGTCACATCTACATAAAAATAAATTAAATATTTCTTCAAACAAATAGTATAAGAGAAAGTAATAATAATAATATATATATATATATATATATATATATATATATACACACATATATATACCTGGTGAAAATAGCATGACCTTCTATACACATATGTTCTAAAGTTTTAGCCGCTGTATCTAAAACTTCGCTATCATGCATTTTTTCAACAATCGCGTGGATTTTAGTTAGTAAAGAATCTAAGTTTGTCTCTTGTCTAGATTTTTTATAAATATCCAAATCAAAATATTGCGGGATAGCCAGCAAATTTGCCAATTTCTCGGGATCTGCCCTGTACTTGTCGAGTAACAGTGGTAATGTTTGAATAAAATGTTCCGTTAGCTTCTGCTTATCATCGTGAACTTGTTTAAGTTCTTTCGCCGATAAAATTTTCCGAGTGGGTCCACGACCAACGGGTGCTTCGCCCGTAGCGGCTTGCTTTATACAGCACACCATCAATTCGATAAGGGACGTTTCCTTTTGATTATCCAATGCTTCCTCGTCAGGACCAGCCTCCTCCAACAAGAGATCTGTCATACACTCCCAGTCCTTCATCATTTGATTAGTTTCGATTAGGGAATCGACCAAATAAGCTCCGTGCTCGTGCAATTCAGATTCGATAAAAAATAGAACAAGATCGCGTATAAGAGGTGTATTTGGCAATCGTTTCTTGCCGCGTCTGGTTTTAACATCCGCTACGGGTTCATCCTCCGGACGAAATAAACGCTCATTCAAAAACTCTCCGGCTGCCTGAGCAACCGCGCGATGCGACGAATACACAAGTTCATATACATGTTCACAGTCTTTATCAGTGAGAATTTCCCTGTGATGTTTTAAGATCGAGATAACCAGCTTCACAGCTTGTACCGCTACATCGTATTCCTTATCCAACGTCATTGCGACGATTCTATCTTTGAATTTGCTCGTGAACAGTTCAAGCTTTGTTTTTAATTCCTCCGAAGCGTACAACGGTTGCAATGCCTGCAGGCACTTGAGCCTAACTTCTCCAACTTTATCGTGCAAAGTCCAACCTAAAAAATTACATGTACAATATGAAAATATATATATATATATATATAATTTCTAATTAAAATATGTAAAATAAAAATTCTTTGTACCAATATATTTCAAATACGAATCATCTAAGAAATTTTGATGAAACTTTTTCATCCAGACTCCGATTTCCGCCATGCAGATCGCGCGTATTTCCGGCAAAGTATCTCTATATCTATGAACGAAAACAGACTTGAACATATATGTAAGCATATTTTTTATTTCGTCCATATTCTCTTCCAACTCCTTTCGTTTCGCCAACAAGGACTCTAATCTGTCCGCTGCCCTTTTCTCTCGTGCTTTCTGCCTTTCTGCTTCGTATTGACGCTGTGTATTGTCCAAATTTATAGATACAGTCAAAGCAACATCCACCAGAGCTGTCATTAATTTCATAGCTACAAATGAAATTGTTTTGTTAATATACATACATATTTTGTTTATAAAATATAATTTATAACTACACAGGCTTTTTGAGATTTACCTGCAAGAGTTGCAGTATGCCTAAACGCTCTCACTTGGGAATCTGAGAGTCCAGTTAGTAAAGAAATAACGTTATCCATTAAAAATTGATCATAGATGATCGAATACTGACATTGACGAACAAGAATTTGAACAAATTCACAGAAATTTGCACGAAACTTTTTCCACTGTTGTCCTGTCATTATCAAGGGATATTCACCACTTTCCTGCAAGAAAATAGAATTATGTAAACATATTGATACTTTGATTATTATATATTGATATTTTGATTGTTGAATTGATTATTAATAAGATGGTTGAAGAATTTGAGGAAGTATGCTAATATTAAATCATAACATAACATATGATTTAATAATTAACATACTTCATCAAATTCTTCAGTCATTTTGCGAATAATTGCCACATGCTCCATAGTAAGTTGCATCTCAGAAGTGATACGTCCTTTGCAACCACTTGCATTGATGAAAAATTGCATAAGCATAAGCAACGCGTTTTCTCTATTACCCTTGTATTTTTCTATCCAGTCATCAACAATGGTCTGCCAAACAATATTTAGATATTATAAAAAAATTTTTCAATATGCAAACATTCTGTTGCAATTTTGTATTAATCTTAATTAATCTTTTTACAGTGAGTGATGAACGATTGTTCCTAATAACATAGTAAAGACTAGCTTCATCTTCCAGACTATGCGAATGATGTGCCCTTTTGCCACGTCCTCGTCCCCCACCACCTCTTCCTCTGCTGCTGGTTTGTGGAGTATAATCTGTATCAATTTCTTTGTACTTGGGTTGCTGTACCACTCCTCCTATAAAATCAAATATATTACAATCTTTCATATGACTCATCAGAACATTTTTTATATAATTTTATATACAAAAATGCATATTTGTATATACCACGCATCCTGGCACGTGTGTTCCTCGTGATTCTCATGTTAGGGGTGGCAGGTGTCATAGGAGCCTCAAATTGTGCCTGATTATCAAAATTGTTCTGCTCCTGATACTGCTGTTGAGATGTGCTCGGTGAACTATAGCTCTCGGAATAGTAATGTTCCGGACTACAAATATACAATAGTATATTATAATGCTTAATTGATAAAGAAAGTGGGATTGCATTGTTTTTATAATAAAACTAGATATATACGTGGGATTGCGCATTGGCGTTTGAGACGCTTGATACGTAGGGGTGTAAGCAGCATAGTCGTTCGCGTCCCCGCCAGAATTGTCGTTCATTGGAGTCATAGGTGTCATCGGGGTCTCGTACTCTGGCGGCACCGGATCGTCCATCCGGATCCGCTTCCCGCCCCTTCTGTGCATCATCTCGGCCTTTATTCACGTTCAACGTGTCTGACAATAAAATTCACATCTGACGAGAAAAACGCGCAATAAATCCACGAAGCGGCGCAAGAAATCCCGCGTTTATCGAGATTTCTTTGCTAAGAATGTTCAGAAATTTTCACAAGCATATATACTGTTTTAATAAATCCGTCAATAGGGCAGATTCATGTGCGTAAGAATATTCCTCGCTGCTTCTGATTTCTGTCAAACTATACAAATTTATCAAACTCAAACCGCTCATATTTTGCGTTCTTCGCCAGTTAACGCCATCTTGACTTTAATGTTTGTGCCACAATCAGAAGTGCCAACGCAAGGATTTATAAAGAACGGCAAAAAGCTAGGGATATTCCGGAATTGTCCAATTGTCGAGCTCTACCGGACGATTTCATTGGCTGCTCGATAAAAAATTTCCACGTCTCATGAAAACTTGCCTTTCGATGGCGCCAGTTTTTTTACTATTGCAATTTAAATTCTCTGTCTCTCTTATTATTAGTTTCGTGTGCAATTTTTGTGTAGACGGTACAAACGGAAGATCGCTCCTGCAATTATTAATTAGTACCTAAAAACAATCGAAGGTAATTAGAATATAATGTTTCTACGTGCTAAAGAAATCAATTCTTTACACAATCGAAAATTTATTTTGTTAATTTTCAGAATCCGGTTGACTAATTGCCTGAGTTTTCTTCTTCCTTTCGAGATGCCGGATAAGTGATAAGATGGCGAGTGTGCAACTTTAAGGATGCTGTTTGAACGGTGAGTGCATTAACGATAAAATAATAAACTGCCTTCATTCATTCTTTATTATTCGTATATGTATATATATATATATATATATATATATATATATATATATATATATATATATATATATATTTCGTTGTTATAATGAGTCGTAAGATTATACAATAATCCTCTACAAGTTAGTTTTAATAACGAAATAAGAGGCGAGGATTCGAGAATCGTTACTCTATTCATAGATACAGACTTTTTCATAAAAGTAAAATTTTCTCATCTTGAAAACTTCAAATTATTAATAACATTCTCTATTTCCGTGAAATTATTTCAAATTTACAAATTTACTTCTCCGCGTTTGTTATAAATTAAATTAATATTAATAAAAAATAATTGATATATTAATATTAATTAAATTAATTGTAATATTAATATATTAATTAAATTAATATTAAATAAATTAATATTAATTAAATTAATATCAATATTAATAAAAATTAATATTAATATTGAAATTATTATTAATATTAAAAGATTTATATTTGTATATATTCTATATCTTCTTATTTGTCTTATTGAATCAAAATTGAACAAATTATTAAGAATAACAATTTTTTAAATAAATTTTTTAATAAATTTTCGAATATTTTCAATAATAAAATAATAAATATATAATCCACAATTGTATAAATGATCATAATGTGTATATTTATGTAATAATGATAATAACAATAAGCGTGGTTGAAGGATTCGAGAAATTACAGAAATGAAAAGTCGGCGTCTTCATCCTTGAGATAGAGAATGGGTGATAATTCTGAACCCATCACTGATCGGTTAATTTGCGATACGGAGTATGAAATGTACAAAGCAGAGACACACATATGTCTCTTTTTCTTTTTTTTTTTTCTCCCAATACTTATTTAATTGCCTACCATTTTTAACACTACGGTTTACGCTTTGCATTACTTTCTTGCGATTTACTTGCACGATTTTACGAAACCGTCGTCGAAACCGGCGAATCGCCGGGCGAATTAATTAAGGCGGTTGTTTTATTAAGTACTACGACAAGTTTTGGCACTTATAGATTTACGATTGCACTAATTATGAATGGTACCGGCTGCGTTCCAAGAAAAAACGCTCTTTTTCTACACTATGTATAATATATGTATACTTGATATATCAAATCTTCGCTATGTAGCGCAGCGAGAATTACAACTCTCGTATTTTTTTTTTTTTTTTACCTTGCTGCATTATGGGTTTCTTGGGGACGGCATTGCGATTAATCTATTAATTTGCTCGTGCTTAATAATGCGCGGCTAATTAAAAGGCAGGCATTGTTTCCCGCTTTATTGCGATATTATATTGTATTCGAGGAATTATTGTTGTGTCGAGAATCTCGCTACATATAAAATTTTCGCTGTACCATTTGCAAATACAATTGCAATATATTATAAAAACCTGAAAGTCCTTTTTATCGCTGTATTGCAAGTAAAATAATCAATATTAAATATGTCTCCAATGTATAAAATGTATAATAGCGTGTATAAAATGGCAGTGTTTTAGTTTGGAAAAATTTTTATTATTCGTGAGAAAATTTTTTTTTCTTACTTGTGGATCACGTTTAACTATTACATATGAGATATTGCTTTGACAAATCGCTTTAGCTCCAGTAAAGCGATGCAAAACTATCAAAACGCGTATCCCTTCAATTAATGTATATATATCTTGAAATTTGAAAAGAATTTAAAAAAATCTAAAATATGCTCGAATTTTCACAATGATCTTACATTATTTTTGCAATCTTTGAATAAAATACATAGATGAGTAGTAATATCCGTTTTATATACTTTATCAATTAAAAAATCTACGTTTTTTTAAATCATAGTGCTTATAGATTATAGCACATTATTAAGTACAGAACACGAAGATCAGACAAGATGCGTTTCATGTATCTTTTTGTATATGTATTATTTAATTATACAAATTACATGTGATAATTTAATTTAAAATATTCAATATTTATAAAATTCAGTAATTTAATATATCCAATAGTGGACATACAATTTATTTAGAGATAATTAAGACAAACAAAATTAAAAACTTGATCGCATTTTGGCCTGATCTTTCTTATAACAATATTTTAATAACAGTTTTGATAATATACATGGATTGGCACAGCGATTGTTCGAAAACACGATTGCTCGTTAAAAAAACAAAAGAGAGAGGTACATACAAGTGACAGATTACTGGTAACTGTACGCGTGTTCCGTGTATAACATTTTTTACGAGCGCAAAATCTGTATAGCCCTTTTATTAAAAGAAAAGTAACTCCCTATCTTGATGTAACAAGGCGCGTTAACAACGTTTATTCTTCAATGTTGTTCACCTCGAGGCACGTTGTTTTTCATGGATGCAATAGTCGGATGCAAAGATTAAAAATTCCTTGTCTTCATTTGTGACATTAATAATCAACGAGGATAAAATTTCAAACGAGACCGAAATCCGTGTGAACAGTGACGTCGCAATTATTAGGCTTATCGGCGGCTGCCATGTTCACCTCCACCAGAGTATCCACGCTGTTGATCGGGCAACCTTTGAGGATTTTCTGTGCCGCCAGGCTAGTAAACTGAACCTGCATGTCACTAAGACTGGGATAAGAGTGTAGATCCGAGCCTCGGCTCACAGTTTTCTCCAGATTAGGCTCGGAACCCTGCGGAGCCCGTTGCTGCTTTGCCGTTTCCAGATTTTCGATATAGACATCGTTGAAAGAGCCACCGAAACCGTCGTACGATTTCGTAGGCGACGGCGGATTCGAAGCGATGTTGTTCTTCGAGCCGGGACGCAGCAGATTGCGATAGCTCAGCGCGTCCTTCGATAACGACAGGCTGAGTTTGCGCGAATTATTCATTGCGTCGTTAGTGTTCTTCGTGGTGGACAAGGCAGCAGCCTCGTGCACCAAGGCGTTCTTGTCGACGTTGTTGGTAGAGCCATCGATCAGATGAGCCTGACTATTGTTCAGGCGATTCGTCAATTTCAACTTGTTAGGCACTTCCTCCTCGATCTTCGGTTTATTCTCTTTGTCAGATTCCGATAGTAGAAGACTGGTTTTGAGTTCCTTGGATGCATAGAGCGACGACGGACGCTCGGCCTTGACCGTGCATTTGTTCAACTTCTCGTCATCTAGCTTCGATTTGAAGAGCTTCTCCTCGTCCACCCGAGTCTTGTAGGCCTTCTCGGCTACCAGCTCTCTCTCCTGCTTTTCCTTGCAATCGATTACTTCCTTCTCAGCAATCTTCGTCTTTACCGTGCCATTCTCGAAGGTGATCACGGACCTCATCGGCGAGTTGTTTTGTTGAACGTAGATCTTCGTGCCAGGCGAGCCGGAAATGGTCGTCGTACTAGTTGTGTTAGAAGCTAGCGTCACGCTATTCTGTATCGTCCGTTGCTCCTGCGACGATGGGCTCAGATTAGTAGACACCTGAAGAGTTATCGAGTTCTGTGCCTCTTGGAGAGGAGTCAGCGAACCTTGCTGAACAACTTTGAGCGGTGATGATTTTGTCGACAATGTGGCCGTTTTCAATGGCGAACAAGTCAGCTTCGTGCTAGACACTGACTTGCCACTAGAGTGAGATGAGTGACCCGACGAAGTTTTTTGTAATACCTTGAAACAATAAATCTTTCGTTACACACAGATAAAACAAACTTCAAAAATTAAAATTACAAAGATTAATCATCTAACTTTTACCTGGAAAGAATAAAATTTTATATAATATTAAAATTTCCATTACGTTTCTTAAACAAGTAATACAGAAAAAAATTTATATATATATATATATATATATATATATGTATATATAAAATATAATAATTTATATATATGTATATATAAAATATAATAATTTATATATATATATATATATATATATATATATATATATATATATATATTCAAAGAAATTATATACGCGAAAATATATCGTTTTATATAAATATTTATAACAAAATATTAATTTATGTCTACCTTATGTTGTGGAGAGCCATTAGCCGATTTACTGCCGCCGTTGCTAAAGTCGTGACTCGGTCTTCTAGAGTTGGATTGCCTGGTGTTGGGCCTGCCCAACGTGGTTGTTTTAGCCGGACTCGCGTTCATCGTTCTAACAGAACCCGAGCTGCCGCCACTTCTGCTAGGCGATGAGTTGGTCGAATTTTTATCGTTCTGCGCCTGATTACGTGCTTGATAGGTCTCCTGATTAGTTGTGCTAGGCGGTAAAACGGATGCTCTGGACGTGCATCTGCTCAGACTGGAACACTTGGATCTCGGTAGAGTAGAACACGGTGACCGATGCCTTCGAGAGCTTCTTGGCGTCGAGTTGGCCAACAAGCTCGAGGAGTCACCGCTGGCTTGACGTCGATGTCGCCTCGGCAAAGTGGCTGATCGCATCGAGCTTGAATCGTCCCATACTTGAAAACTGGCTTGCGACTGGTCGAGACCTTCCATCATCTGAAGGCAGATTTATTCGATCGATCTCATTTCTTCAAAATTCTATTCGCTTCTAATTTTATTTCAATTAAACTATTTATTATCTTCAATATTATCAAATTTGCAAGTTCGTTGTTATAAATAGCTTAGAATGTGTATTGTCGCCTCAAGATTTTTTATTAACTGTCTGGAGGGAACCGGTTAATTAGCCTCGCGGCGTTAGAGAAGTACTACAGTAAGAAGTTTTATTTCACTAGTTCTTGTCGAGGTATATACTTGTATGCGACTTACCGAAGGACTGGCGGCCCTTGTCTGCGTGGCAACGCTGTGCAAATGCACAACACGCGGATTAAACCACTCGGTGGGGGGATACTGAGCACTGAAAGTGCCCATTAACGGTGTGCCCTTCCTTCGTGTACTCCGCCGAAAGAGCCTGGAGAGCAGGCCTATTTTCTCTGAAAAAATCCCAGAAAAGCCTTGAGAAAGGGATTTGGATTTGTTGCGCTTCGTTAGAAGATAATGAGGATCAAGGAAGGGCTTGCCAGCTACAGGGTGACTAAAAAGCTTTGATTTCTGTTATTATACGATCTATGTACATGAAATACCTGTTTGTAATTATTTCACTATGTGAAAATAATTATTAGTCGCAAAGAAATTTAATAAAAAGTCGTACAAGGCATAATGTGCAACGAATAAGTCTTTCTTGCGAATCGATTTAAATTTAATTACATATATACAAAGCAACATTCTGTCTTTGAGAAAAGGCAATTTTATACACGATTTAGAAAGTATTTTTAAATCGATTCACTTATAATTTAAAGCGGTCACCCGTCACCACGCAATCCCTTCCTCGATCAGACTTACTGGTTGGACTGTGAGGTGCGCTGTCCGTGCTGGCGTATTCCGCGCTGGAAGATGTATCGCTCCTTTCGGGTCTTCGCGGCAGGGACCGCGAACTTCCGCTTCTGTGCAAACGTCTGGCCGAGCCCCAGAGCCGTAACGAGTGTCGCCTCTCGAGACGGCCGGGCATCGACCGGCACCTGGCGAACAGGACCTTGTCGTTTGGATTTCCTGAAGTAGAGATCATCCAAATTATTTCTAACGAATGTAAAAAAAAAACATTACATTATATATATCATACATGGAGAGAATTTTCTCTCAGACTTTACCCTGAAAATCATGATAATCGTGGTTTGATAATCGTATTTTATAAGAGTTTCTCTGATTAAATATTTATCACAATAATAAAGATTCATATGTATATACATATTAATATGTACATTTTACTATAAAAATTTTATTCGTATGAAATTCTTCCATTACCACATATTATTCCACCACGATTTTGAGGATAAATTCTAAGAGAAAATGATCTCTATGTAATATTGTTATATAATATAAGAGAACTCTAAATTGATGAGTAATGTTCAATTCGAGAAGAATGAATTATATTTTTTTGGTTGTCTTCGCCTTCCGGGCGTCATAATATTTAAATAAAATCTGAATATTCGTGAAAATACGTCGGAAAAACATTGCGTTAAATGGAGATCCACACCTTCGCGAAATATATCAGAACGGCGAGGCGACGCGTCGCTTCGGCTGAAAGGGATAATATAAAGAGATATGCTGCACAACTACGTTCTCAAAAAAGAAAAAGAGGGGTGGGGGAGGGGAGAAAAAGAAAAAAACAAAAAAGTGGAATACCCTCATTCCTGAGAGTTTCATCTTGGTACATAGCCACGGGCGATACGCCGACGTACCAGCCGACGACGAGTGGGTTACCAGCGTGAGAATCAGCCGAGAAACGAGTAAGAGAAAAGTAGGAAGATTATATACGTGTGGTCCTCTGCCTTCCCTTCCTCTCCCCCGCATGATGTCGACAGCGTATGTAACGGTAGACAATGTCGTGACCAATAGCTAATATATCGGTTGCGTTAAACGCTTTCCAGGCATCGTCAGTTTCTCTATCTCGTTACCTCTCTCTCTCTCTCTTTCTCTCCCTATCTTAAACGTGTGCCGTGCCGAGATGTTGGTGGCTCTATTCTCCACGTACAGACACTTGACGCACATAAAAAAGGCCGCAAGAAATTCCGCATACGCTGCTTTAATATAAATAACTCGACATATCGCGAGAGACGCAAACACTTTTTATCAAAGATAATAAAAAAAACCCGCATAAATAGCTCGTTGGATTCGCATCGCGCTAATATCAGAGTTTCAATTGTATCGCGATTTTTTTATGTATGCAATCAGAGATCAGCTCGGGATCGATCGCAACATTTCTTCGATACAGATTGTTGAGGACAGAGAGATCGAGAATAAGAAACGTGGATATGTATGCGAGATGACGAACGCGATTGTCTCTCTTTTTTTTCTCTCTCTCTCTCTCTCTCTCTCTCTCTCTCTCTCCCAGGATTTCCGCGAACATGGCCAAAAAAGCGAAATTAAGATAGCACGCCGATCTTTCGTAAGCGGTCGCGAGAGGAATTGACGATCTTCCGGCGGCAGGGCCTGCGTGGCTACCAAGGACGACAACAACATAAACGCTCTCCCGACCCGTCCGTCGAGTCGCGACGAGAAAAAGGCCTCGGAGAGTGAGCAGCTAGTGGACTGCTCTCCTCCTGGACACAATCGGAACGTTTCCCGAACACACGTGCCGAACGAGTTTGCCCGGACCGAGCGACCGGTCTGCCGGTGCGAGCAAATTCCTCGTCGCGAGTATACGAGGCCTCCGACTTCCTGTGCATCCTTGCACCATGAGAGAGAGAGAGAGAGAGACACGGCGAAAGCGATCTTTTCTTTAGACTTCGGTCCCGGCCGCACACGCATTTATTTGTCCACCTTTTACGCACGTCATCGCGAAAATTACACAAGATATTATAAGTGTGCAGGCAAATATATATGTCTGTACATTTTATGCTGGTCTGCGAAATATCTATGATTTTTATATAGCAATAATTTCTGTAACAAGAATTTCTCCATCGCATTACATTCAATATTTTTCTGAATTTTGATCGTAATGCACGTTCATGTTATAAACCGTAAAAATATGTTATCGAAGCGTTTACTTCGTTTAAGACAACTTTATAAGTTACAATTAATTATCACGGTTGTTATCGCGAGATAGGGTGATTCAAATGGGAAACTTTCCCTCGAATAAGTATCGCGCACCGCGGGAGACAACAGAAGATACGCGACACTTTAAAGACGCAGAGAACTCCACGACTACTACTGAATGAAGACGAAAGCAACGTTAATCGCGTCCTCACCCGACACTCTCTTTTACATACATGCTATACAACCGGTATATTTTCACGGCATTAACTCCTTGTATGACAACTTCCACATAAGAGGACACACGTTATAATATATATCTATGATCCTTATGATTAATAGCTGTCCCTTTTAGCAATTTAACTTCGCGCGATTTTATATTCTGTAGCTAAAATAAATGGCAAAAAAATGTTACTTAAGTAATTTTCTTCAAGAATCTTCGCCGCGTTTCGGCTCGGATTATACACGAACCATTAGCGAATTTTTGAACTTTGTCTCTCGAGAGAACGAGATTCGCGAGATGATGTCAGGCTCAGAAAATAATGAACGTGAGAGTCGTTTTACCTCCGCAAATAACGTCCGCCAAGTTTGTCTGTACGGCCTGATGCGTAACATCGCCGTCTCGCAGAGTGAGCATCTCGCCGTGTACGAGTGCCACCGCTTCGTCGTTGCTCATCAGCATGCTACCCTGACCTCTGGACCCGTTCACGTCCCTGGAACACCGCCTGGAGCTACCGGAGTCGCGTCTAAGCCTCTTGGTCTCCGGCGTTACGACGAAGTAGCCCTGGGACGTGTGATAGATCTTTCGTTCTTGCATGAGCTTGGCTAACGCATCGTAAACGAGCTCTCGGCTGGGCCTTTGCATGGCCGGGAAGGCGTTTCTAAGGGCTGATCTGAGGGTATCCAAGGTCGCCGCCTGCCTCTGGGAAGTCAACTCCAGAATGGCCCAGCACAGAGCCTCCGGCAACGGCGTGAACTGACCTTGAGAAACTGGAGCCACCAGACAGTCCTCTATATCACCTGCAAAATAATAGATGTACAAAATTAACATTCGATATAGCCGAAGTCGCGTTATTTTTTCTAGAAATTAATTAAACGGCAAATTATCATCGCCCGTGTCTTACATAATTTACTTTATGCCTCAATATAAATTTTGCGCCATTATGGTCCCACGTACATCATATATTTTACGACCGTCCGTCATATATTAGCTCCCTCGGAGATAAAATAAACGATGCGACGACGACGTAATTTTATATTTTCCATTTATTTAGATAACCATCGCGATAAATTCCTATTTGTCTTATCATATAATCGCGTAATTTTATTTTCAAAGCTGGAACGTAATAGTTACTTAAATCCAATGACATTGCATTCATGTTGAAATTTTTTCTCGACCTCTCGCATTTTCATATACGTGCACCGATTTCAAAACACATTTCTTTAAGAAATACACACGGCGATAAAAAAAGTCATTTAAATTTTATTATGCTGCACTCGTGATCACATAGATCACGGATTTCATGGTGTGTATGAAGCTAGCATATTATTTAAAGGAAGATCATAAATAATTGAGAGTTTTGGCTTTATTTCAATAGTTCTCGAGTGGATATATCTATCATTAATTCTATAGCTTACATATTTATATTGTGTATATTATAATACGAAATAATAAGATTATTCTAATATATGTATATGTATTTTATTTGTTACAGGTACCATTGCGATACACAGGGCGATTTGTGTCGTGTCGGGAGTGCCGTGTAAAATTGCGCGCGTCGGGAGTGCCGTATAAAGTGTCGGGAGGATCATAATTATTCGTGTTTTCGCGAGTGTTGTGCGAGTGCTACGGCTACAATAGACCAAGAGAGGAGGAGGAGGCCCGGTGAGGCATCGGGCAACAGCGGGGCAACTGTAAGGTATGCAAAATAAAAATTTAAAAAAATATATATGTATGTATATATACACATGTATGTATATAATTTGAATATTTTGTTTTCAGATCGATATGCTGTGTACTCCGCTCCACAACTGTGATATTGCACGTATCGGTGAGTGAGAAATTGTTTATAACATTTTTGTAGCGATAATAGGGATATATGAAGCGTCTCATTACGTGGAAACTCATAATTAAGAGTTCCGGTTTTTTTAAGTTCTTAATAGTTTGTTTAAACAAATAATTCTGTCCATTAAATTAAAGAAAATGCCTAAGAACAAATTGATATACCAATTTCATGCAGTACATCACTTTATCCTATACATATAATAACACTTTCTTTATCAATAATTATTCAAATTTATACAAAAGTTCTAAGAAGAGTTCTGCCTTCTAAAAATAAAAAATATTAATGAGAACTAAATAAACATCAGCAAATCTCTTACTTGAACATATCGAAATAAAACGCCGCTCAATTTTCGACAATTCTGCTTATTACGAAATACCTAATTCTGATACAAATCTGAGCATGTGAAAATAAAGTTAGAATTCTCAACTATTTATGATCTTCCACGAAATGATATGTTAACTTCACACACACACACACACGATTTCAAATGCGGAAGAAAAATATTCCAATTTACGAGCTAACTCGGATTCCTACCGCGAATGAAGTCAAAGAACAAACGCGATCGGTGAATATGAAAAAGACAGTGAATTTATTAGCCCTGGGGAGACCGTGGCTTGGATATAGAAGAATCGAAATCCTTATTCTTCCAGTCACGTTTTACGGTAACCTGGCGACACCGCGACTGCGTGCTTTTCTACATCTGGTTCACGCCCACAAAAAGAATATGGATTATTCTAAACCCGAGTAAGACCCCGAAATTCTCCGCGAGGCCCGTACTTCGTTTGACGTGCGACGAATTTCTAATGTCCCTTTCGATGTCGATACCGAGAAAGTCAATGGATGTCAACGATGCGAAACGCGTGACATTCCTCTATATCGCGATAATGTTATAAGAATATATAATAATATATTAATATATTAATGAGACATTTTTAAGTCTAATAAGAGTATATTCTATATACATATATCAAAATAGCATTGTATTTAGAAAATGATTTGCTTCATTAACAACTTATAATCAAGGTTCTCAAAAACAGAAAAATTTAGGAAATTTAAAGTACGGGAAAATCGATTATTGTATATCGATATCGATATAAAGCATATAAGAAGATATTTCTAAATATTTTAATGAACGTATAGTCGCGCGAAATACCCATCAAGGCTCAACAATACATTCGCGAAGCCACTTGTTACGCCGATCGCGTATAATTAAAGGTTTCAGCCGACAGAGGAACTCTATTTAAAGTTCGTGCAATCGCGGGCCCGCCTTCTCCGCGGGTGCAACTCTGCAATTTCCCTGCACGTCTGTCAACGGTTGCCTTTGTTGTTCGCGAACAGGACAAGGGAAAGAGCAGGTCTCCAATTACGCGTGTAACTAACGTGTAGAAAACGCCCGTTTCGCGAGCTCCCGTTAAACAATTGCCGTAAATAGGCCGAATATATAAACCCACCTTTTCTCCTAGTCCTCCTCCGTTCTTATTCTTTCGACTTTACGCCGACAGACCGAGATGTCTCGCTGTCCGTTTCTACGTCTATCTTGACGCTTGATACGCGTTCCATGAAAGCCGGGTCATACGCAAAAGGCACATAGTCTCGACAATGTGCCTTTACTTTCGACTTGAACATTATTCTCACGCTCAATGCTCATTGAAAATGAGCTGAAGGTGCCTATTTAGACTTCGATAACTTATATCACGAAATTATTCTCACGCTCGACGTTCATCCGTCTTCAGTTTAGTTAATTGAATGTAAAATATCCTCCTTCATTCACAAGATACATTCGTTTCTACATGATCTTATCTCTTTTATTAATCGCAGATTAGCTGAATTTTCATGTTAGCTGTTTCAATCTCGTATATTATCGTCCTGTCTATTTATATCTCTCTCTTTGAACACACATATATCAGTTGCCAATTAGATCTGCGCCGCGACTTTGAATAGACGGTATCTAAATGCTGGAAGCAGTCATATAGTTTGATTTCATTCGCGCGCGAGATTTTATTTCCTGCAAACGAGCGCGGCACTATATAACAATAGGGAAAAAAGTGTACCGGGCACAATTTTCAAGGAGCTTTGTCGACGACGGACGGAAAGACGGACGTCGGAGCGAGGCCAGCGGGATCATGGAACCCGATACACGTCTCCGGGGCGTGGATGCTGGGCTCGCGCTCCTCGTCGTGAGAATCTCATCTCGAACGTGTCCCCCGAACGTGTTCTCTGTGTATCTACGTTATCTGGCACGCATTATCAGCATGTGCTCCGAATTCGAGAGCCTCGACCGACGAATTCTTGTTCTTTGCGACAAACTTTCGCGCATTAAATTGGCGAGATTTTACATCTTTTTTTTATATACCTCTTTCTCAGAATTATATGCCTCTTTTATGGTCAAGTGACACCAATTTATTCGAAACGATGAAACGTCCGCGCGAAACGTCCGTTCTAGAGCGCGACTTAATCCCTCTCTTTCTCTCTAACTCGTTTTAACTCGCTCGGGATTAAACCGGCGAAGCGTATTCGCGCAATTTCAGACGTACATACACGACGAACATCGACAATTAGATACGCGTCATAAATTTTCCGGAAAGCGTTCTGCATGCGTCAAACCGCTCCGCTCCTCGTTTTTGTTCCGGTGCTACGCGGCGCCGCGATATAAGGCCGCAACCGCCGCGAGATCGAGACGGACAATTTATGGCCGATGGACATTTACCACCCAACTAGCGGCCCTGTGTAAATGGCCATTAACGGTTTATTCTTATTTTTCATTAGGATGCTTTATAACCCGTCTGTATGTGCCTATGGGTAGAATTTAAAAGAACCGATCTCTCGCCAATGACGGCTGTTTCGATCTCTGCGTCGCGTCGTCTCGCGGCTTTCTCTCGATCTTCGATCGAGAGATACCTGCAACGTCATTTTCTTATGCATAAAGCCGCTCTTATTATCAGGGGGTACGCAAAGTGCTCTAAATAAAATCAAATAACTAGATCGCTTCGTCGTTGTACTGCATTTAGCTTATCATTTTTATCACGCATGAACTAAATAAAAAAACGAGATCGCAAGTGCACCCGCGATATGCACAAAACTGGCAACACGGTGACGCAAAATCGACGACACCGATCCCGAGAGAACAGTAGATAAACGCGAAGCCGAGCACACCTGCCGACCTGCGGCGACCCTGTGAAAGGCTATTATTAGCAGCCTGCACCTTTCTATCATTCCACGAGGCTTTATTATAATACTATTTCTTCGCGCTGCCCACGTAGACAGCATTCGTTTGGCGTCTCGAAGTAAAAGGTGGTAGTGTCGGGACTGGCATTCGGTCGATTCGCGCCCACGCGAAAAATATATCGCGAAAATATCACCGCGGGGAAAATACATATAGAAACACCGCGGAGAGACAAGAGACGGAGGCTGCCGTCGGAGAGAACGACTTCTCCGTTCCTCGAAACGGCGCGATCACTTCCGGTACTGTACACGCTGCATATACTCTTATCGCTGTGATCCATCGTGCTGGTCGGTTGGCTGTTTGGCTGGTTGGTTGGTTAGTTGGTTGGTTGGTTGGTCGACCTCCGCCGCCTTTATGGCTTTGCGCTCATGGGAAATGGCAAAGACCACTCGGCACTCGAGGAATCACCTCGTAACAAGACGACCTTTGGAGTCGCGTATATTCTCTCTCCTCTCGAGAGAGTCGGCGACTTTTCTCAGTCGTCTGATTATATGTAAATTCTTGAGACAGCGCTACTTTATACCGCCGGCTATATATCGATCACGCGATTTATTCTCTCTCCCATTTGTTTACCTTACAGCGGCCTTGTTTTGTCGGATTGTTACGTCAGCGCGTACGAGAGCAAATACGGAAGTTATACATTAGATTAATCATACGTTAGATTGTTGATTACATAGTATATAGCGTTGATAGCATAAGCGAAAGCTATTTTACTCTTTCATGTACTATATATTTATCCAGGCGGTTGAATAAGCTCGGAAATTTTACTCTATATGGAACTATGTATTTCCATAAATAAAATTGATTAAAATTAACGCGAGTTTAATTAATATTTATACTAGTCTTTACATAAATGATAGATTAATTATCTTAACAGTCAATTTCTATCAACATTGATTATCTTTAATCGTAAATTAAATAATTCTCTTTCTCTTTCTATAGAATGTTGAATATAATATCTATAAATAGACAGATAATTTATATAATTAAATATAAATAACGCTAAGCAATATTGGTGGAGTTAACTTTACGAGAAGCTATCGCGATAATAAAATTCTCAAGTGCACAAGAATAAAATGTACGAAAAAATGTACAATGCAATTCTCTCGAACAAGGCGTGGTTGGTTGGCAGCACCTTTACACGCACAGAGATCTTTCTTTCGTGCCTATCAAATTTATGCGTTTCCGTCAGCAGTCAATAATCCCAAGTTGTTAACCAACTGTTTTGTTATCCGTGCATGGAATGCGAACGCAGTTATATAAGAGACTCTAGTCAATTATAAACAAGTAGCGATACAGACAAGCACATGTCGTCTCTCCTGCTCCATTGACGGAAATAAATTTTTCGATTTGAAAACATTACGCACCACGAATTGTATCCCGTCGTGACACACGAGAAGCGAGTCGATATCAAATGGAGCACTCATTAAATTCAAACGCGCGAGCTCGATGTAACACGAATGTAACTGTGATCGTTCCCGAGTATACATATACCTACACGTTACATCAGTCGCAGAACACGATCCGGAACATTGCATGTACATTGCACATACGGCGTGTCACGTTGTTCAGAAAATTAAGTCCTACAAGGTATCCTGTATCTGACGACGATATGGATCCTTGACGTTATTATTTTCGGATGACACTTTGCAGGGTGTAAACTTGCAGAGGGGCTAAACGTTCGAGCAACAAACAAGTCATGAATAATCGTGCTCATAATCTTCTTCAATCGTTATCGAATCCGAGTCGCAATAGTGTGTGCTCGGCACTCGATTACTTTATGTATAGTGACGAACACTCTGTGTTCGTAAATGATTTTTGCCTAAGGCCAACTCGATTGATGATCGCTCAGATATCGCGCAAAATATCCGGTCTACGAACCAGAAACACCGTTAAACGATTAACGTCACATAGAATATTAATATACGCGTCTTGGAATAAAAATTAATTTTTTTAGGAAGATATATTTTAAACTTGTTTTTTTAATTAAAATCGGAATTTTTTCAATTAAATTCTGGGATATACGAATATTTCCAATTTTTAGGCAATATGTTTCATCATCGAGTGCAAAAAATTTATCGTTAAATATTACAACGTAAGGATACATATTATATTTTATAAGTTTTTATATTAAAGAAAGATTATATAAAACAAGAAATTACAGTGACAAACGTCTAAAATCTTTTATAATTTTCGATTTTGCACAATGCATATCATCGTTCTTTAATAAAAAAATTTCTTTCTCGATAATTGTTCAAGCAATTTTCACATCAACAAACATTTTAATTGAAAACTTGATATTTTTAAAAAATATATACTCACTATCGTATGAAATCACATATAAACAGCAATAATAAATGCGAGAGTATTTGCTTTTCGCGGGATCCATTTTTCACTAATATGCATTTTACACCACGCACACGCCTACAACCTGCGAATTCTTACGATCCTACGCAGGTGGTGAGTGACGACATATCGCGCCGACAACGCAGTAACATGCACATTTAACTGCCACCTTAAATAAAGCTCTCGAGAGCTCGGAAGCGTGTCCTTAATCATTCGACGAAACGTCGTCGTAAAGTGTCATCTCGGATTATTAACAAGAAATATGTTATTTATATTATCTGAATCTCGGACATACTAATATACATATATGTACACGTCGAAACTTTTTCGCGCATATTATTGCCACTATCATTCGATACGAGAAACAGAGAGCTTATGGACTTTCTCTAGTCACTCGCGCATTCATCGAATATAAGCGTTTACTTGTGCAAGCAGGCACACACGGATGCTGTGTTCGATGTTTCTAGATGTACGCAAATACGCGATGCATACGCATACATTATCGGAGACAATACGAGTTATTACACGAAGCTATTAATGGTGTCGCAAAACAGACAAAAAAAAATCGCGTTTCTATTGTGTCATCGCGCATACGATATAGATTGCGGTCAAGCGTTTTCGCTCGTCAGGCCAAGGTGAGCCATTATGTCAGAAAATTCATTTTCACATCATGCCATTGCGAATAATGCGAATAACTTTAGCTGCGTCCTTATTAGCGGAATTGAAATTTTCAGTTTTAATTTTCTCACATTTATCGATTAGAATATTTCGATAGATTTATATTTTATAAACAGGAAATGAGCTCTTACTTTGCATCTAAAATAAGTAATAAACGAACAGTTTATCACTCGAGATTTAGAAGAGAAGTTTTTTCGGCAGCGTTAAAAATTAAATAATTAAAAAAAAAGATAATTTGATTATATCTGCATCGAAATTTTCGATCTCAATTTTCTCATATTTATCGATTTCAGAGTATTTTGGTAAGCTTATTTTGTATAGGAAATGAGCTCTCATTTTAAATAAATTAAATAATTTAAAAATAGATAATCCGAACTGCTCATGTTTGAAATGTCCAAGTCAAAATTGAAAATTCAAATTGAAAAAAAGACAGGTAAAATTCGATTCGAAATATGCTCCTGTGGAATATCTATCGTACGAACGCATCCCGCGGAACGTCATCGTGACACGCGGTCGCTTTCCATCCCGATGCTTCCTTCTCGTGTCCGCGATGCGCACTGTGTATCTCTGTCGTGCCACATACTCGTATTACAGCTGTCTTGTAGCGTATCAAAAGGACCGGTGTATAACAATGCCGGGGCACTTTAATCCTCCGTCATCGAGAGAACCGCAACCGAAAGAAGGGAGGGAATCGTAGCTGAGGAGAGCCGAGAACGCGCTCGTGCTTATCCGAGATTTTTTGCGCGAATCCCCCGTTATCCCCGGTGATATTAAATTTCGTTCGGATCGCCAACGGCGGCGGCATAGAAAGAGAGAGAGACGATTAGATCGCGCTCGGATTAAAATCCGACCTCGCGGGTCGTGCGATTTTTCGTTCACCGGAAAGACGATATAAGCCGAGGCCATGAGAATCGACTCGTAGCCTCGATTCCGCCGTTCGATTCCGCTGCTGCATCATGTGCGGCGGCCCCCGATACCATTCCTTCTCTTCGCGATAAGGGCGCAGTCGTTCTCGCGTCTGACATGAGCCATTTTGCAACTACGATTATTATTACGGGGCCCCGACGTGCCCGCCAATTTCGTTGTAATTGAACAGTATCTTATTACGTATCCTGCTTTTGATACAGTTATTCTGACAATGAGATGTAATCTTTTATCGCTAATCACTTTTCACTTTCTGTATCTGCATTACTTACTGTTTATTGTAGATGTAATATATGATATTATTTTTATTTATTTTAATAATATCGATTTTATTAGTATTGTGATTTAATTATTCTCTTCGTACGCGATTTTTAATGCAATATTATTATTATATACAAAATATACAAGGTTTGAGATTTTCGTTGCCTCATCGCTGATCACGATCGATAATGCCATGCCGTAATTTAATTGAGACTGAAAGAGATCTTGGCCCTCGAGTATATATTCAAGCATAAATTTCATATCGTGCTCGTTGTATTGATCGATTTCAGGAGGCGTAATTTTAGTGATAATTAGGAAGATTTTCGACACGACGATGAAACATTGCTCGGGAATAAACTAGCTTCGACCTGCCACTCCTAATCAGGAAAGTTTTAATAATCTTCTTGCCTGTTGTTTCTCTCAAACGAGTTGTGTAAGATTGAAAGATCACCAGTACGTTACCGCACGTATATTCTAATATTATCCAGATTGAATTATTAAATTTTATTCATGGTACGCGATCGATATTAACCGCTGTATTAATAGAGAGTAATCATTCTCAAAAATATGAAATAGTCATGTATGAAAAATGAAATTTATGCACGAATCAATAAATATACATGTTTTTTAAATATCAAATTTCGAATTAAAATTTGCAAAAAACTGCTTGAAAAATTATCGAGAAGGAAATTTTTTTCTCAAAAATTTTATGAAATATTCACGAATTCATAAATATAATTTTTTTTTAAATGTCAAGATTCGAATTATAATTAAAATTTGATGCAAGAAACTCTATTTTAAAAAATTATTGACAAGGAATTTTTTAAATTTATACGCGTTTGCTGAAGAACGATATACACCGTTTGCAAAATCGAAGATTATAAAGGATTGTACACGTTTGCCACAGCAATTTCTTGTTAAGATAGATCGCACAGGTCACACGGAAGCGATATACGTATTTATCTGCAGAGGCGAATGTGATCGCTTAACGCTATCGAGGTCAACGGAGCACACAGGTGAAATGTCACGAGGGTTTGCCAGTGATGAAATTCGCTAACTCGAGATTAGGCGACTGCAAATATGTACATACAACGATAAATATGCCTAAAAAAGCGCGGGTATTAACGGTTCGGCACCGCTAATCTGATCTCGTTTAATTGCATCGTTATAATTCATCCTTCAACTATTTTCTCAGGCAGCTAGTTAATATCCCTGATGAGAGAGGTTAAAAGTAAATAAGCGAAATCGACGAGTCATACAATCGATACATTAAAGTCATTAAAAAAAAAATCTCTGAAAAAAAATTGGCAAAAAAATGTTTCTTTCACGCAGTGAATCACCGCGGCTTCGGCTAAAGATCACCGCCTATATCCTTTTAAAGTATACTGATTATATGTTGAGGAACTTTTTTCTTCTCTCGTAAATTAAAACCAGCGTCTTTAATATCGTGCGAAAGAATGGGCGATGACCGACGGTGTCATCAATCACGTTAAAAGATATATCCACGGATTATTGTGTGTACCCCCTTGACATTAACCTACATACTGAGAAATAATGCGACTTACATTTGTAGAGGCCAACATTTTACAAACGCAGCACCACGCCTTTCGTCGTCTCTATGGACAGGCGGTGCACGCCTTTGTAATTATGTCGCTCGTAGTTGGTCGCACCTAAGAAATTATCGTCACACGTTGTATATTGCCCGATCGAACAAAGCGAACCGCCGAATCGGTGTCGACGAAAAGTCTCTCGTAATTAAATGGCAAACGTGATTCTCTAACTAATTAACTTTTCAACATTCTATCTATAATTGTCTAATGAAAAGTACGAATTTCAAAACATAATCCCGCGATGAGATGCGACTTTTAGCTTCACTCGGCTTTCAATCGAGATCAATATCCATTCGATCCAGGTGTTTATCCGATGAACTAAATATAAACCGCGCATATATACGAGCCCCTATATTAATGCCAATAATTCGTTGAAAAATTTATTTTACTACCCATCGTCGCGTTTCTTTAATGCCGCTAATACGCGCGATCCTAGATTTTTTCCACCCGTAATCGCATGCTATATAATATATTCTACTCGTTTAATTTTTCATCGTTTCTGTCGCGTTAAATCGCGCAATAAACGGAAGCGAGCCATTTAATCCGCGCATGATTATATTTCGCGCCTTCGCATACCGTTCCGACACATTTCTCACGACAGATATAAAATAAATTGATGAAAAATGAAAAGAGATACAAGTAGCAAAGTAGAAAAGTAGGATATTTAGAAATCATCTTTTTAAGAGAAAAGCCTACGCAAGAGAACATAAACATTTCAAGATAAAAAAAATAATTCGCTCCAATCTGCAAAGTGGCGTTTTGCGACACCGATTTGTCCTCATACTTTACTGCATCTCGTATATAGAGTGTTTGTTTCACCGTCGTAATACCGTGTCGTCATAATAGATTAGTCGTAATGAACCTACGACCGCGTTTCACCCGAAGAAACCCGTTTTCCTTAACGGCTACTAACAATAGCAACGCGATCGTATACCCACGCGAAAAATTAGCAACGCGAATGACCACGCGATATATCCAACGCGTTATGTCGTAAAAGATATCTTCGTGCCTATTTTCGGAGGATATCCGCGTACATGCCGCTGCCGGAGGAAACCGGTTAAAAACCGTCCATGTGTGATAAACATTCGCAACTTTCATAGCCATCGCATTTGCCATTTCAGGAAATATCAACGCGCTCCGACCGCGTTTTGCAATTTGCATCTAAAAAGCATATTATTAGAATATGTCCAACGACCAGAGAGAATCTTTTCTCTCGTTTGAAAATATAAAAGTATTATACATATGTTTTATATCTCTCTATACTTTTGCTTCTTCGCAAACTCACCTCGGTCCGATTCTAATCAAAACTTCTCTACGAAATGGAATCGCGCGATTGAGACGCAACGAGGGAGATGTAATCCTCTTTTCTCCGGCGGTGAATTTATGCCGTCGTTCTGTAAACGACATCTCACAATGCCAGTCCCATATCCTTTATTATATCGATCGACATTGTGTCGCATTCGCAGCTGACATCTCGACGATTTCCCTACCTATTTTCTCGGAGCGAATCGTGCCAGACGAGCAACACTTTGGTGCCGCGATTACCTATACGTCTGCCTCTCGACGATCGACGTATCAAAGTATCGGAGAAAGGGAATATACATTTTCTCGCTTATGTACATTGAGGGTGGCGGAAGAAAAAGAGAGTAAGATGAGGCGAGATATACTCGTGCGAGAGAAAGAGACGGAGAGAGAAAATTCTCCGGAACGGTCCAGTTCTCATGGATAGTTGAACGTGGCATAAGACTCTGCTCGACTTCGCTTGGTCTCTTCGCTATGCTATTTTTTATTCATAAGCTTCCAAGCCACTCTATAGGATGTTTCAACCTCTTCCCGTGCAAATTACTCCGATATTTCCAGACGCGAAAGTGGAATTCTTTTTTCCAAAATTCTTTATTACATATTTCTGCGTTCATCTTTCGTTCAGATTGTCTTCTTATTTGATCATTTTTATTTTTGTATATTATAAGGAGAAGATTCGGATACGAAAAGAGTTGGAACGTCTTGTAGCTCCTACAGTTCGAGAGTTAACGTTCGGCGATACTAACCCGCATTACTGCGGCAAAACGCCATAAATTTCGCTCGTACATATATACATAGAATCACGAGTCCCAGGAGAGACTCATTCTTCGCGAATTTACCGTCTCTCTTTCTCTGCATTTAAAACCGATGTTCTTCAACCTGCTATGCCACATACCACGATGTAGCTAGAGCAAGCTTATTCCGAATGTCTCGCTATAGATATCTCGATCGTGCGGCTGGCGAATGAAGATAAAATCCTCGCAACAAATTTAAGATAGACAGGATACTACCGCTGAGAAAGTGTACTATGCAAAAGAGTCATATCGTGCATAAATACATAAAAATGTTTTGGAATTTTATCGGAATTTTAAACGGCTTGGAATTTTCTCAGGGGATGCCGCGCGCGTTTTCACCGATAAACCTTGTTCAATCTCAGAAAGATTTATAATGGTAATTTATAATTAAGAAGACGGTTCTCTCGCGTGAAAATGAAACGCCTGATTTTATTTCCGATTATGTTTTCTCTCTCCGCCTAACCATATTTAATGCGCAGAAAGTGCAACAAATTACTCGATTTGAATCGGTGTATTATGAAAATAGCGGAAGAAACTTTTCACAAGGACGCGGATGATATATCACCTGATAATACGGTGGAGATAGGCGTACCGTGACAGTGGCATTGTTTTCGGGAATTTATTAGCTGCAAGAAACGTCGCTTTCGAAAGCGCACCAGGTTTCACTCTAAGTCAATTACCGGAATCGCGGCGCGCAAATCTTCGCACGCTCCTTCTTCATATCGCAGTCGTGTTTCGCTGAAAATGCATAAACTGTTCCCGCTGCACACAGAACAGTTAGTCGGAAATGAACGCGTGTATATGTAAGGTACCTGTCCCGTATACACGCCTCACGCATGTATCGCTCGTTATATTGTTTTCCGCTTTTACCGTTTCTCTCTTTCTCCCTGTATTTACAACTTTCGCAGCCTAGTCCGCGATCTAAATATACTCATGCCGGATGAATGAAAAAATAAGAAAATATAGAAGAACGAGAGCATGTGACGAAGCGAATGAAATTAATTATATTATACTTTCAATGTATATATACGTACTCTTCTTTTTAAAAAAAAATATGATACGACGCGATGCACGCGCGATAATTAATCGAAACGTCAAGACTCTCAATTACGCGGAAATGACACGCGATGTAATACAAACGCGGGATAGATTTTCTCTCTGGAGGTAATACGAGGCGATATTATGATCTCCGTTGAAACATTGTCCACTTCTTCTCGAAGCGAGGAGAGCACATCGGGGCAAACACGGTATCGGCTTTCCGTCCCGACGAAAAGGTAAAATGCCATACGTATATAGCAGAGTCTAGGTAGACGAAGGTGTACATATCGCATCGTGCCCGTCGCTGAATTTCTTGGTGCAGTTTTGCACCGAGAGCACGATGCGCCACGATAACGAGGGAAGAGGCCTTTCCCTTTCGCGGCCAGAATGCCACGTTCCTTGCTCTCTGCTCGAGACACGAAGAGTGTAGGTCTTCTTCGGCCAATGTGTAATTTTCCACTCGTTTCCCGTGGTGCATCATTATGCGGCCGATTGGCCGGATTCCCTGGGACCCACTCTCGCGTCTTCATCTTCTCTCTCGCGGGAGAGACGCGTGTCCGCAAGCGGTTAATTCCTTCAGCGCGTCTTTATGAGCGTCCTTTTCACATTTCGTTTCCCCCGATTTATTATTCGCGCGTTATTGCTTAAACATTTTTTGCGCGTTTCAAACCGTTTGCAATCGTCGTTTATGTCGCCGTTTCGTTCGAAACGGCTCCCGCGGAGCCGTTCATTATTGGTGGTAAAAAGAGAGGAGTCGAATGACGCGCATATATCACGTTACCCTCTAGAATGTGTGTCGCGAGAAAGAGAGAGAATCACCGCAGCTGTGCATATGTCGCGTTTAACCGGGCACGCTTTGTGATTGCAAGAGGGGGTGGCTTTGCATTTATTATATACGCACGTGCTTCAGGGCAAAGAGAAGCGCTTTTCCCCTCTCTCCATCTCTCTCTCGTTTATGAGATTGCGGTAATAAATGTTAAAATTTGATACTCATCGTCAAACATTGGCACATGTGTCACGCAACAACGTGACGCTGCATTCGCTCTTCGAAGCACGATTAACACAAACTACTATCCCTAAATTGAACCACTTGTACAATTGTCAATCTACATTTGTTTGAAAATATAGATGTTATTCGTTATTCATGAAAATTGGAGTGGACATTTACAATTATTACATGAAAAACAAATATTACTAACCATAATTAATTTTAAGTATGATAATTAATATATTTAAGCTATAGTTTAGTAGAGAAAATGTTAAATTAAACACAGAGAATTTTCTCTTAGAACTTACCCTGAAAATCATATGGTAATCGTGAGACATATGATATTGGAAGAATTTTATAACAGTCTCTCTGATTAATATCTATACCACAATAAGATATAAAATATGTTCGATTAATTTTACTATGTACATATTAATATTTTTTATTGTGGTAAATATTAATCAGAGAAACTCTTATAAAATTCTTCCAATATTATATTGCCCCACAATTACTAAAATTTTCAGGGTAAATTACTGCATTGTAATTTTTTTTGTACGTAATTTTACATCTAAAGTGTCATAGCACGAGAAACTTATTCTATTTAGAAATTTCTTATTAATGAAAATTATTATTAAAAATTCTTCCAATACCATAATTGTCTTACGATTTTCAGAGTAAATTTTAAGAGAAAATTCTCTTTGTGTAGTTAAAAATACAAGTTATTGTAATTAAAATTTAGACAACTAAATTTCAGATGTAACAGGGACAGACCCCTAAAATTTAGCTAATATTTTTTTCGTGTAACTTGTATTTGCAAATGACTCTGCATCGATGAATTTGAATTGCGACCTCGCAGTCTGCTTCAGATAATAATTAGGAAAACGTAGAGACAACCTTTAACGAGTACGTTGTTCGAGGACGCACTTCTCGTGCGTTGGCTTGCAGGTGCGTTTAAAAGCGAACGCCTTGACCTAGACAATCGCTCGGAGTGGCGCAAGATGATTATAAGCAACGACTTAGACGATACAACTACGCGTGTCTCTTTCTCTCTTCCTCTCTCGTGGGAGTACACGGGGGAGGTCGCGGATTAATTTATTAGTCGATGCAATTATCCGTTACTCAATGCCTCAATGTAGCCTTCATGCCACAACTGCGGCTGTTACCTCTCGACATTTCGCGACGTTGTTACCTCTCGGTATTCCGCGACACGTTGTTGATTTAAGTCGGCGAATTATCTCGTCGGAGGAAGGTGTTCTCTCTCTTTCTCTCAAGCTACCGGTCTTAAATTTCCCGTGTAATTACGATCGCATTAAACGCCAATCCGCTTCGCTCTCGTACTGATCGCACTCGG
Organism: Nylanderia fulva; assembly: GCF_048542155.1. Taxonomy (NCBI): domain Eukaryota; kingdom Metazoa; phylum Arthropoda; class Insecta; order Hymenoptera; family Formicidae; genus Nylanderia; species Nylanderia fulva. The sequence continues at coordinate 2,110,069 of NW_028190293.1, forward strand.
TAACGTAAACGGCACCGTTTGACTGCGTAACGAGCTAATAGGCCGCGTCAGACGCCACTAAAGCGAGGTAGCTGCATGCTTCATCTCATTCCAAGTAACATACACTCGTAATCGCACGCGATGGTCAATATTTTATGGTATTTGTCTGTAATATCGATATTATACATGCGCATATTTTACCGTGAAAAGAATTACACATAATTAATTCATCGTTTAAATAATCATCAGTCAATATATCTTTATACGTGCAATTAATTAATTTATGAATGTAAACAAAAAGATCAAATAAGAGCCAAACGTGAGATAAAGGAGCGAATAAAAACCTCCTAATTAATTGTAGGCATAGTTTAATTAAAATTAAATCTTCAATATAACTATATAAATAAAAATAATAAGATGAAAAAGGTGAAAGAGATTTCACTGTTTTAATTATTTAAGATATAATTAGTAATGAGTCTCACGCACTAAATCTTTGTTCTGAGAAATGAAAAATCTCCAAATCACCATAATCAGCGTAGGAGTCCGATACTTTCTTTCGCGGAATCATCATGCAATGAGCTCACATGCGATATTGCTTATTTAACAAGAAAGTCGCGACGCGACACGCGGCCTCTCGCAAATCACGAAGTCGTTGACGAATTATGAATGTGACTTATGAATATGAATAGTAATACGCGTATATATAAAAGAGGGACGCGTTAAAAAGCACTAAACACGAAGGAGTCGGAAAAAGAGTCGGAGTAACGCCTCAGGAACGGCAGGAAGAAGCGAGGTAATAGCAAAGTATGTCGTGTCTCGACCCCACCATCATCGTGGTAATCGTCGATCTACGACGAGGCGGCCGCTAGGATCCAGCTGACACTCGACAGGAAGTTGCCACTCGAAAATACCGTGGCATACATCGATGGGCCTACAAACGTTTACACACTGCGGTGGTAGATGGATGGACAGATAACTCGTTACTCGGCTCTGCCGTCTCACTCGCGTACACGTTTGCACACACGTGGAACGAATGAACGAATCGTGTAGTACCGTGGGATCTCCTCGCCGTTCTGCTTCCAGGTTCCTAATTCCCCCTTTTGAAAACGAGGGTTGAAGGAGCCTCGAGCAATTCGATCGAGGCCCTCTTAAGATCCATATAATGTTAATTAACAACAGGTGCTCGCCAGTTAATCATAATGCTCTCTACTTTTTTCGAGGCAGAATTTAAAAAATTTTTTCAATTTAAAGCAATATTTGGATCATTCAAACTCGAAATATAATAAGCAATAGTAAAATGTAACATTTTTATTTTACGAATTTTTTCAACAGAATTATTCTGAAGGTACAATATTTAAAAAAATGGCATTTGACTCTATCCTTAATTTAATATTTATTGATACATTGATTATGCATTTAGGAACATTACTGTATTTGCGTAACAAATCTTTTGCCGCTAATTGAATGGTGAAAAGGATTTTTCCCTGGCGCGAGAAAGGTAATCATACGTCAAAGTTTATTTCGATCGGGCAAATAGCAAAATCGTGACAGGAGAGGCGTGAGAGACTGACCGATTGCAGAGACGTGTTTGGAGCGCCCTGTGGCCTTAAGATACCGATACACCTCTATATATATGTATATACTCGTTTCACATTTAGCGCATTCGACACGACTGTCGAATTCTCCCGATTTAATCGACACAAAGATCCGATTAAAGAGTATACGTAATATGTCATCGTTATATTGTTTGTTGAATAGCTAACAAGTGAAAAATTTGCCTGTCGCGAGATAGACAATTCGATAGAGATTAATCGTAAGTAAGCGATAAACGATTGTCAGGGAAATGTCAAACAGAGTCGAGAATCGCGTCGCCAGCAACGGGTTGTTGGAATTTTGCTATCGGGTCCGTAATCCTATAGTCGAGTGTCCTTTTATATCTCTTGATCAGCAGCTTTCCAAGTACGTCGAGGAAGGTACCGATTTTTTTTGCATATATTTAGCTATGATATATTAGAAATATATATGTATATATTTATCATAGAATGCACATTACGTAAAGAAAATTGATACCTGATACATGAGAGATGTTTAAAAAATTTTATCACGTCTTGATGCAATTTTGCAAGCAATTAATGAATATCTTTATACAAGTGCATTTCCTTATAGATCTTATCTCGCGACAAGTCACGTTGCGATTTAATATCACATTTTACACGATTCCCAGATATAATTGAGATTTAAAATAGCGAACAGAGAGAAAGATCGTTTCGAAGATACATTTCTCGCGAATGCAGGCGCATTCGTGTAGGATGGCACAATCGCGATTCCCGACATGATAAAGCGCCGTTTTGGCTCGCCGTTCGCTCATCATCATAAAATGCGGTTGCATACTCGAGTCGAGGTCTTCTCTGCGCATAGCGCGCGCTAATAGAACACCGACGAAGTCTTCTCGCGCCGTCTTAACAACGTCCGCGGCTAGTCAATACACATAATGAATGAGGCACACGGTGCAAACAAAAATGCTGAATCGCAATCATCCAGGCTCGACGTGTAACGTGCATATATATATATATATATATATATGTATATACGAGCGCGCATTCCGCGTTACTGCATACTCGGCCATGTATATGTGTACCTATTTATAGTATAGTGTAGAAATAACTGGATGTCGATACGACGCTATTAATTTCCACGACCTCACGTCCGTAGTGGCACGTCCCACGGAATCCTCGTTATTACGTTCGATTGGGTTCCTTATCTCCTTGATGCATAGACTTGGCCCGCATCCCTGCTCGACTCGCGTTTTAACTAAGTATGCGCTATCGAGCGTCGAAAACAGGTATGATGTCCCGCTATTGAAATTCGCGCTATACCGCAAAACTTCTCCACGGAATACCTTGTTTACTTACGGCAAGAGTATTTAGCATCTCGTGAGTGAAGGATTGATAATTGCAGGGATGTTAATTACACCAGTGTTAAAATTAATGATTCTGCATATAATCAAAGAACGAACATATATATAATTAAGCGATCACGAATATAATTGCTCGTATAATTAATTCAATTATAAACTCTGCGGCGAACTCTTGTTTTACGAGAGGGAAATATTCGTCGACAAGTTGCAGTCGGTCGCGGTGTCGCGAATCGCGCTCGTTCTGCGAGATTCCCTCGAGATAAATCGCGAAATGGGAATTATGCGTGGAAAACGCGCGCCGCTTATCGAGCCACGCGTGTCCAATGGGGCACCACGACTTAATCGATCGCCCTGGAATGCCGCTACTGTCGCGCACCGAAGGAGGCCGATTTATTACCCTGCGAGAGAGTGCACCATATGGATTTCAGTCCGGAGGAGACGAGAGGAAAGGGACGGGGAGGAGGGAGGAAGGTCTGGCATTCCAGACGCGCGCGCGTCGACGTCCCTTTCGCTGCACCCATGTGCATCGGATGCAGGGACTCGATGGCATGCGACTCGCGTACCGAACGAGTCATTTCTATGTGGAGCGCGTTATGCCGGTTATTTAGTTTTTTTTTCTCGACACATACGTATATATACTCGAACTCCATCTGAATCGCGTTACGAAAAAGCTTTCGCAATTCGAAACACGATCGACGCAATTATTTTCATAATAAAAACTAATGGATAAGAGATGTTAAAAAATGAACAAAATTCTGCAAGCAATTAATTGAGACTTAAAATGCGAAATTTTATTTCATGAGCTCAACCGCGTGTATAACTCGCTCCTCTTTATTTTTATAGACCGACATAATCTTGCGAAACGCGTGATTTTCCTGTTAATAAACCCAAATACTCATCTTGTAACGCGCTAAAAGTGCGCGTTCGCACGCGAAAGTCGACGACACTAACTACTGAAACTAGAAAATCACGCGCAACCGCCGTATTTACGGAGCCGCGTTCGTCGTTATCGTGACTCGGCATAGAGGGATGGAACGTGGGGAATAAAGGGGTAAGTCTGGATAAGAGCCGGTCCGACCGGAGGACCGGCTATCTCACCGCGAAGTGGACGGCAGACCAATTATGGTAGCGCGAAACCCGCGTTGTTATGCGCATACCAGGTGCATACGCATATACAGACGCATAAAGAGGCGCGTATTATGATGCCCGACCCGATCCGGCAAATAGTAGAATATGTAAAGCAAGCTTGTCTTATACGGAGTTGCATTCCCGCGCGAACCGGAAAGCCCGGAAATATATACGCATTCGTGTGCAAACTGGCTTAACGAAAACACACTTTGTAAAATCTCGTGTATCTCGTGTTATACCGCAATTCATCGCATTTCGACATGCTTAATCAGCAGTCATTTATTTAATTACGAAACATTAATATATTTTCGATTTAATATCTCTCTCTTTCTGGACTTGGCACGAAAAACGCGTTGTATCGATACATTAATATATTAATTTATTAATACATTGTTTGAGTAGATTGCGTAACTTGTGCGGACGCTGAATATACGAGGCAGATGAAAATGATAAATATTCTCTGTGCAAAACAGCCGCGTGTGCTTCGATTCGCGGCTTCGTAATTTTTCGATATTCACACCGGCAGCTTTCTCACGCGGATAAAGTCACGTAACGCGTTCTTTATCGCTCGAATAAATTTCTTTCGTTTTCGCGAAACATAATAACGAGTCGAAGCTCCTACGCCATTGCGCGCGTGCATTAGCATAAGCCCGGTATACGAGATAGCCGAGCGTAGGCGTGCATAGATACACGAGTACGTGGGGCATAAAAGGGGAGCAATAAGATTGGAAAGAAACGGCGAAGATGGAGAAAAAAAAAGAGAGACCGGGAACGCATCGCGACCAAAGGGGGCGTAAAAACAGGACGACGGGGAAATAAGGGGTGCATTGCATATACGGGTGCATGGGCTACCTGATAAGATATGTGAAGCTATTACTGTAGAATGTACATCGACGACAGGCGCGGATTACGAGCGATAAGCGGATAAGGAGAATAACGCGTAGAGATCGGACACTTTCTACTATATCCTCGATCGTTTCTGTTTGTAAAGCGTCGGTTTTATATCAGAGTCTAGGATGCTAAGTAGATCATATCTTGGAATTTTCACGATAATTTATATATGCTTTTATTTATTTATTTTTTGCTATAATATTTGAGTATTCGAGTTTATTTTAAACGAAATAAAGGATATTTTTAAATATGCATTCACGAGTTTGATAAAGGCAAATGAGAGAAAGAGAGACGCCCGAAGTAAAGCTCGTACGTCATTTTCACGCATAAATTGTCGCAAGACATTGTAATTCAAATGTACCAGGAACCGGGGGTCACGCAATATTATCTCCTCTCTCATAAGAACTCAATCTTGTAAAATATTGGCGCTTTCACTTTCACTTTCACAAATTGCTTGATCTCTAATTAAACTTTTTGGTTACCGTTTGAATCAAACGGATTTATAGTCCTGGTGACAGGACTGTCAAGTTAAATACATACTCGGGGCAGTGTATATATATATATATAAGTGAATAAAATGAATATGGCACGTACCGAGACAGGTGATTGAATGGTCCGCGGGTGGTCGTAGAACGTTTCGCGCCCAGGCCGCCCTCAAAACCTCGAGGGCGCAGGGCGGTCCGCCAACCATCAGCACACCCGGTGACACGTGGCCCTTGTACCTTAGCTGCCGTGTCGCATCCACGAGAGCCGTGTTCCACCAGCACTTGGAATTTGCTTCCAAGAAGCTCTGTAACAATTGCGAAAATTACGTTCACCTCGATATTTACCAATTAAATTTGCGTCAAAAGTTTATCACGAGAAATTATCTTGTTTTTTGTTTTTATATTCTTAATTTTTTATTTATTTTCAAATATTTTCGAGTTTATCAATTAATAAGAAGTATGACAGAAAAATAATGTTCTTTGCGGTAACCAATAAAAAAAACTGCCACACGTAGTACCACATAAAAATCCACGAGTTATTCCCTAAAATATAGCGCGGTCACTAAGTGTTTATCTCTCCGTGGAGCCGTATGGCGTTTCACCCTCGTCGTAACTAGAAGCGAAACGCAGTTTCTATCCCCTACAGATGCTTCCTAGAACCCCTGCGTAGCGATTCGCGTCACAGAATGAGCCGTGATAGGGTCGAGAGCCCCGGACAATGCTCATAAACGTACCGCCCCATAGAATTTTCTTCTGACCCTGTCTTTCTTTTTTCTTTGTCCCGGCTAAACCATGAAATTAGTGCGAAGTGCTGGAATCGATCGGTACGGATCAGAATGTGATTTATAACAGCCCTTGTTCGGGCGATCGGTTTTTCGCAATTGCGAAAAGTGCACTGCACTTGTATACGAATAACAATTGTTTAAATGAAAGACAATTTATTACACTACCTATGTTTCATATAATTTTATACTAGTAAAATAAGTTTATCTTCAACACACTTAGCGATATATCTTAGTGATACAAATCTAACTAAATTATGTAATTCGCTGGCTCGCCGCTTAAATTTTATTCGGCCAACGTAGGATGGAATAGTAGGATAATGCAAGACATGATTAAGATCTCACAGCGGCGTCGATTCGAGTTTTCTTTCGAACGAAAGAAACGAAAATAGGACTGAAATATCGTGTTTAATTTAATTCTAAGAAAAAAACACAATGCGTGCCGCGCGTGCATAAGGCAATTTTGCATCTAACGGTAAGATATAAGAGCGTAGGATCTCCAGACTTTCACCAGGTGGAAGTCGCCATATAGCGGACCGTGGCGATGACGGAGTTACTGCCAAATGACGGAACCTCCGCCGCAAAATTACACGTCCGTTCGTGATCGATCTGATCTGCCACGAAAACGACCAGGCCTCGTTTTGTGCCTGTGCAACGGAGCACAGCGCAAACATCCACCCTTGCCAAGGCTGCGCGCGTCCCGTATTTCGTCGTGAAAATATAGTATATATTCTCGTTACCCAGATCTCTCTCTCTTTCTCTCTATATACTTATATATTGTTGACCTTCCATGAAATAATTCCACGAAGCTTTCACGATTGCAATAACATTTCACCAATACGTGACATCATTCGATATTATGTAATCGGTGCTTGCTCCGGGATTTTCAAATTTAATTGTAAAATATTTACGTTTACCGTAACACACTCGCCGTAAATGATGTCACTTTATGTCACGAGAAACGCGCTTCGATGGCGATTACGAATCGAACGCCTTTATTCCCCGAGATACTGCATTATAATCTCACGCGCAAAGAAAACGACTTTCGTAACCGTGTCGATTACGACACGAACGCAGATTTTCGACGCTCCAACGCTCGCGGCGAGAAAGAAATCATAATGAAGGTGCAGCGCGCGCGCGTCGCGGCCGATTTATTAAATCGTTGGTGAGATGCGATTTTCAAGCGGGTGAAACTTTTTTTCGGTTACGTCAAGCCGCGCTTCTTCCTCTCGAGAGTTGGCGCGCGTCAGCTTCCACGTGGGAGCTCGCCTCTCCGGTGTCGAATCAGCCAAGCGAACACGATCGATTTCACGAGATCGCGAGACCTCCTACCGATCTCTCTCTCTCTCTTCTCGGGACACCTTCTACACAATCGAATTACTCTTTAGCTTTGTTTTTTCCGCTCGGTCGAACACGATGAACGGAGAAAAGCGCCACTTTAACGATTAAAAAAAATTCCGTCCACCTCTTTCGTAATCGGCTAAAACTTTAGGAAAACATCCCGGAACGTCGATTCACGCTCTAATTCGTAATACAGAAAACTTTTTTAGATCTATCGATTTATTACCATTTGAAATATCAAGATAGAAATTTTTATTTTATTATATATATATTTTTTCTTATATCTCTTGCTAATATAAACCTGAAACGCGCCAACAAGAAAATCGCGCGAGGACGTGTAAAAATATCGCGTTGCGTCGCGGAATGTGCCTGGGTGGGCAACAGGATATGCTGATAAAGTAGACGCTCTTATTGTCCATGGGAGGATCTAACCGTGAGAGTGCGACAGTTCTGAGTTAACTATAATTAACGCTGAACCCAGCCACCATGTCTCCTGTATCCAACCTAGCGGCACGACAGCTAACTGTGCGAAAAAGAGGGCTTTGATCGCTAAACATAAATTGGCGTTATACCGTATATTGCGATACTTTCGTTACGTCTCCGGCAATAACATTCTTTCTGTCCCCGCGCGAATATAATGCTTCATGAAATCTCATTCAATCTACAGAAAATAATGAACGTTGCGTAAGAGCGACCCGTCTCTTTTGCAAGCATTATATAAAATACTTTTGTTGAAAAAGAAAAAAAATAAGATTGTTCAAAAATGGAAACTCAGGGAGTTGCCGTAAGTTTCCTTTCATAATCGTGAACATATTGAATAAATTTCAGAACCATCCCTAGGATTTTCTTGTATATTTAATCTCGATCTCATTCCGCTCCCTAAGACTACTCAAAAGATTATAAGCTATCGATTACTCGAGGGGAACAGTGAAACGGCTGTGGGATATTGCCGAGGGTGAATATTTGCGAAGAAGAAATCGCGATAAAGAAAAGATGGCGTGGGATTCAAAATCGTCGATCGGGAATTGTGATTTCTCATTTTAATTACACATTGATAAATATTTAAAAAAAAAATGAAAAATGCTTTATGCGATAATTCCTTTTCGTCGCGCTATTTTACACCTTTCGCGACTTAAAATAACACTCGCACTTTTTCAAGAGACTGAGAGAAAGAGGAGGGAGAAAATAAATTACGGCAAGATGTAGAAGGTGCGGAACGGACCTCTATTGCTAATCGGCGATGCGGTGCTCGGCGCACGTAATATATGTATTGCGATTTCCGCGCCGGCAATGAACTTGCGGCAATACGGTCTATAGGGTGTTGTACGGTCGTTGGCTGCCCGTTAATTATTATGCAATATACTCGCCATGCGCTTTCGCACCGCGCGCTTATCCTTTTAAAGCCCTAACTCGAGACGCGCACGAACGTGAGCGGTTAACGGAGTCGAACGAAATACAACAGAAACTTATTGCCAGGCGTCATTCGCTCCGCGATATTATTGCGCCACGTTGACCTCCCCTTATCGATCCATCAAAACTTGATTACACTAGCATCGAGAATATATTGTATAACCCGTTAGTATATATTCATCCTACAGTCAGAGTATATATATATATATATATATATTAGCCTTATAAGTATTTTATATATATAATAATTTTAATTGTTTTTTGGGAAAGAAGGTGAAGGATTATAAGATAAATTTTTCATTTTTTTCCTCGTGACGTTTAGCCTTCGCGAAATTGATCTATTTATCAGGCATTACTGGACGACAGGCATCAAGGCGTTTGCCCGCGTCGTCTCGAATTTTAATCAGCAACCCCCTATAGCCCCGTGTGAGTACGCTGACTGCAAGCATAAATCACGATAATATAATTTATATGCTAATATTGCGAGTGCAACGTGCGTTCTCGCACGAATAGTATACGTTGGAGATCTCTCTTTCTAACTGGATGTAGTTACATATCCAGACATCGACGCATAGGCGTCGACCCTCACGCAACTTTTTACGCATCAATAGTGAGATATTTTGCGAAGGAAAAAAATAAAAGTGTTTTATCTAACCGAATCAAAAAATATAATCTAAACTAAATCCTATATCTCGTTATTATGAAGACAAATTGATTAAGATATTAAAAATTTTTAATTTCTTTCTCGTCTTAATAAATTAACATTTCCGCGGGATTAACTCCTTATATCTTGATCGAAGAAATTCTCCGCTCCGCGTGCAAAACAAGAATTTGTAAAGAAAATAAATTATTCCGAGTCGGCAACATTCTCGCTAAGATCTTATGTTAGATATAAATAGCGCTGTGTTATTGTATATCCCTTAACTGACGCCCGTGATACCATCGGTATCTACATATCGTAAGGCGGAGAATAAGCCCCGGCATTCCATGTCATCGTTAATCTGAGACTCTCGCGCGAGAAGACGAGAGCGCCGCGACAAGAGGGAGAGTCCCCTCTTTCTCGCGCGCATATTTTTTTTGCAATTAAATCGGCAAACAAATAGACAATCACGGACGCGAACCGCTTCGAGACGAATGGGCATCCCGCGGATAAACGAGTTCTCTCTCTCGCGCGGGAGATAAAAGTCGGGACTGGCTGAGCGATATACGCCGCATGGCGCTGATTTACGAAGTCAAGGCAACGCGATGAGAACACGGTCGATTCGGTTTTCTACGTGGGACAGAAAAAAGAGACAATCAGCGAAAACTTGGAAGAACCTGAGAAAGAGAGAGACAGAGAGAGAAAAAAGTGGCAGAATCTTGGCCGAACTCTCTAACGTCGAGCTCGGCCCGATACGCACTTGACTTTATTGTTCTCTTCGTGATTCCGCGCACTAGTTACGTTCTGGGTGCCGTTGCCTGGTCCCCGTCGAGCGGCTATTACTTCGATGATATTCGCGATTTGATCGTATAATCCGAGCCCCGCCCATATATAGATTTTCTCCTCAAACTTAAATCGGTTTATCTGGACCGCGCGCGATTCGCAACTATCTAATCTGTAATATCATCTGTAATTACTCAAATTATTTTTAAATACAATTATTCTTCTTTTAAAGATTGTGACGTCAGAGAAAACACGCGCTGAAAATTCTTGCGTGCTATTTTTCAATAAAAACTATTTCGAAAACTATTTTTTCCCTTGACACAGACTTTGTCATGTGAAATATTTATATGAAGGGAAAAGGATAATTTTCAGACTATTTTAAAAGTGTACTAAAGCCATCTGAATTAATAATTTTTCATTGAAATATCTTTTTATCTAAAAATGACACACGGAAAAAAAATTATTTGACTTAACAAAATCTGCGGTCGAATACGTGCAAATAAATATCAATGTAATAAGAACTAAATATTTTGTTTAATTACAATGGCAATGTTCAAAAAACTAAATATTTTGTTAAAAACAGTTCTTATTACATTGATATTTATTTGCACATATTCGACCATAGATTTTGTTAAGTGCAATGATTTTTTTTCCACGCAAGAATTTTTTGTGTATACTTTCTCGCCTCTGACGTCACAATCTAACATAGCCGCGGCGAAGATCCAGAAGCCTCAAGACAAATTATCGTAATATATAGTTACATTACGACAATTTTATTATGCGCGAGAGCTGTTACATCCTCGCGAGAGGATATTTTTACAGTCGAATCGATCCGCGAACAGACACACACACACACGCGTGATGTAAAAGAGCGAATGTAACAAAGTAATGTATAGCCGCGGAGTAGCTCGAACGTAGGTTTTTGCATGGCGGAAATCGCCACGCGGATGGAAAGTGTCCGCCGGATCGTTGGCTGCGTCGACCATCCCCGGGGGCGATGCGCGAGATCGGTGCATCGTAATAACAGTGATTTAAAAACGCGTCACAACGAGCAGCGAAACACACACTCCGCGCCCGAGAGAGGAAGCGTAAAGTGCCTTTTCTCGAATGCAGATCTCGCGTGCGCGCGCCTCGTCCTGTGTCTGAAAAGGCCTCGATAAATCTCGCAAACATAAACTTTGCGGATCGAACAAGCCGCGTCGAAGCACAATGCCCTATTATTTAGTAACCTGAGATTTGCTACACAGTAATAGATCCCCGTACACTGTCGCTCCTTCGTCATTGTCGCTTTTCTACCGTAAGAGAAGACGAAAATAATACGTTGATTCGTATCGACAATCCCTATCGCAATCTTATATTAATTCGCGCACGCTAAGAAAAATTTGTAATGCCGCCTGCTTGTTTTGTCAATTGTTGTATTATCGGCCATTTTTGTTCGATAAAAGGCTGATGCAGAATTTCATTCGATCAGTCATTCCGATAAGCTGCATCGAATATAAAGCTCGGACTACAACATTCTAAACAACGTGTATCGCGATATCGATGCGATCTGCGCACGGGGATGCTTTTACGAGAGGATCGCTCCGTTGAAAAGCGATCGTATCTCCACGTCGATCGATTATTATCCGCCGACATCGATAAAGCGGTCACTATATGGCGCGAAACCATGCGGAACCACAATAGCGATAGTATGGAACACACACACACACACATGCTACGATTTCTGCACTAACGTCTAATTGACTTAACAATTATAGAATGTCTAATTCACTCCGCGACCTCGAGAGATTCTATCTCCTCTCGTACGAACGTTCAATGGTTTCCTGCTTTCGTACATACCATATACACGGCGCGAATTTTCTCTTAGAATTCACCCTAAAAATCATGATAATTATCACAATAAAAAATATTAATATGTACATGGTAAATTTTATTATGTTACATAGTGAAATTAATCGAGCATATTTTTCATATCTTATTAAGTGGTAGATATTAATATTTCTATTGTAACAAATTGAAGAGAAAAGTCTCCTTGTGTGTGTATGTACGGTGTCTTCCAATTCTCTTCCTCGTACATTACTTCATTTATAGTTTATTCTCCAAAAGAGATTTATATCTTTAACAAAAATATCGACTCAAAAATAACTCATATTCTTCGTTCTTTTTAATTGAAAAAATTCTTTTAAGCATTTTAAATTCGCTAAGGTGTAAGAGGCTGCAAGAATATTGGCACGAATAATGAAACATATTTTTGTCCTCGACATTTTCGGATGCCTGAGGAATGGGTCATCGCTTAAGAACCCAAAAGAATGCATATGCTTGCATATTCAACGATTCAGCATCCTCGCTTTATCATCGTCGCCGTCATCGTTCCTTATTAATTTTGGAAGCGAGAGGCTCGCTCGTTGAGTTTTCCGCAAGGGTGCTTCTCCGCCGAGTACGTACTCGTTAAAAAGTGAGAGCACTTTGTTATTGCGAACAGTCACGTTCTAATTTTATTTCTTCACTACTAATCTTTGTTTCTCTCTCGCGCGATCATATCTAAAAACTTTATGAAAGAATTAATATTTCGAAAATATTTCATCTTCTATACACATTTACAATTTATTATTTTTATTTTAAAAAATTAATTTTTATATACATTGAATGCAAATTCTTAAGGATAAAAAGAATTAATTAATGTTGTATATTGTATATAAATATAAGTATAGAGGAATTGAAAAAGAATTTTGTCGCGCCTAATATCTGACTCTTTATATTTGAATTCGTATTTATATATCAGGACCTTTTCAATTTATGATTAAATTTTCTGTTCTAATCCTACAACAATGCATAATAATACCTATATCTATACGCCTGACCCGTAACTGCAGACTATATATCGGTAGAAGGATTAATACAATTTTCCAAGCCAGACAATAGACCGCTGTTGAATATTCAGCGGTTACACGTTACGCATTGGTGGCTATAAATTCGAGACGAGCTGGATTACGACGCGCGCGGCGCCGCCGCCGTCGTTCGCTTCATCCGCACGGGAAAGAATTTTCTGGACGTAAAGCGAAAAATTTATTACCGTGGAGGAGAGTCCGCGGGATAAAACACGTCGGCCGGCCGCGAGAACGAGCTTCCGCCGCCGTTTAACCTACCGCTCCTCGATTATGCTTACTTTTGCGAAATTGCTCGTAATTCACATTGTCTCATTGTGGCGTAACGGTGCGGGCAATCAACGTCCGCTTTACGGTAAAGGACCCGGTGCGCCGACACCAGGGGAAGGAACAAAGCCGAAGACACGAAGTCTCTTGACGGAGAATCTCAACGTCGGCGGACGACGTCCCGTGTTTTCTTTTTCCGACGTTCGCTTCCGCAAAACTTTTCCGGCGCCAGAGTGATTTCTCGGAGCGAAGAAAAAAGCACGGAAATGTCACATGCGCGTATAGATATATCGCGTTTATCGACGAAAGTTGAGGGAAACTCATCTTAAACTCGCGTGGTGACACGATAAAAGGATATCGACAGTATAAACTGAGAGGTATAAAATAAAACGAAGGATAAAATGAAAGATGACGTGACTCACTTGAAATAGATTGTAACCCTTATCGTACATCCACATCTCGTCGGCTGGATGTTCCTTCGGACTCTGACTGACGTTGATTCCGTTTGCGCCATGAGGGGGTGGTCCTCTGGTCAACTGAATCGCCAGGGACCTTTGCAGAAGCAAGAGGCATCGGGAGGACCCGGGGCCTCCCGGACCCGTGCCATCTCCTAAAATCGAGGCCATTACGAAGGCCCACCACTAACGACGTGGGTGATACGGGGGTGGCATTGCGAAATCTGTAACAGAAAAAAATACATTGAGCAATTTTACTTGGAATTATACGTAAATTCTGTCAAATCATAAATTAATAATTAATATAATATAATAAATCAAAGAAAGCAAGAAAGAATTATAAATGAATTGCTTATGAAGAAATATTAAAAACGAGCGACATTAGCAGAAAGATTTGTTCCGTAAAATTAAAGTGCAAAGACACCCGGATGATTTTACATATTGCATAACCGAAAACTGTAGATACGCTCGATAGCAGAGAACTGCGAATGACCTGCAATTTTACGCAACGGAGACCTCCATCTCTCCTGTGCTGTGCCATCTTACGTCCAATTATTCTTATCGCTGTACCATGGAGAGAGATAAAGCGGAGGCGAGTTCATCGTACTATTATACGAGTTCACGAAAGTTGCAGACGACGTGAGAGACTTTGCACGAAACCATCTTTCTCTCTCTCTCTCTCTCTCTCACTCATTCCGTCTCCTTTTATCTCTTTCTATACACACGTACGTCCGTGACGCATACAGCATACAGCTACTTTATTGAGCATGCGTTGCAGGAAACCTCGCAGGATCTAAGATCAGAGGTTCTCGATTCATTGCAGATTTTTATTCGATTAGCGCAGCTTGTTCAAACGTCTATTTTATGTATATATTATATCAAAAGTTTATACTAATATTATAGAAATTTTGTCTAGTTCAACAAATCGATTGTCTTCATTTAATATACACGATATACAATATTTTATTTTGTGGAAAAAAATATTTGTCAAAAAAAATTTTTTTTGCACTTAGAGGTATGTAAAGATAGTTGAGAAATCCTGCAACAATCCTGCTCGTTCTTCATCTTCTAAAAGCTAGAAGATAACATCACGTATTTCTATATATTGTATCAACGCCTCCCACCTCTAATTAATTTAGCCGGCCAGGCAGAAGGGTGGAACGCCCTTACTCGCCAAAATCCACGTAGCATTATAGCTCGTGAGAGACGACTCGAGTAATAAGAAAAGGGATGGTCGTCATCGTGCATTATTGTGACTCTTTCTCTGGAGCCGAGCCAGAGGCACAAGATTGCTTCATCAATTCGGCCGTTCGTACATGAGAATTCAATCTGGCTCTAATTGCTTAGAGTAGCCAAATGTATCATAACATATCCGTAAAAAAAGAGGAATTACTTTTTTTTCAAATCAAAACTATGTACAGTATAAAATTAAATGTAAATTATTTTTTGTTTTCGAATTGTACCTTATTAAAATTTTATTTCGAAGTAATGAAAATATTTTCGCATGTGTTGTGATATAAAATCAGATTTAATCAGATACATTATTATTGCGAAGTTTAGTTCATGGACTATTATCTTACGTCCCACTGACTTAGTTTACGATGGGGATGGACATTGTTTTATTACAAAACTGTACATAGTTAATAATAGTTAAAGTTTACTTCCCGACATCAATAGATATTTGATAACGCAGATAAGATATACTATGTGATGCGTAACAAGTGTACGGGATACGCTGATGTACCGCAATTGTGGCATTATTTTTTAATCGAAAGATAATTGGATAGTTAGTAGTATACACTCTCAGTTTATGTGTAATAGGCGACATTGAATAATTCCTTGTGAAATAGCGACCTCTCTCACGCGATCGCGTCGCGCTGATGATATCCCGCGGGTATATATCGAGAAAAAGATTCATGCAGATAAAGATAGATGAGAGAGAGAGAGAGAGGTGGAGAGGGAAAAGAGAAAAGAATAAGATTTAATAGGATCTAATCTTTCCTGTGTTCGCGTTGTCTATCGTGCCATCCGCTCTTTGAACTGCGACTGTCTAGCGCACTTTTATCCGGTAGTATCTCCGGAGTATCTCATTCTCACCGATACAATGGGGCAATTTTCTCATCGCGTACTTGGCAAATAGTTTATTCTGCTTGTCTGGAGAAGGAACCAGCTCCGATGCAAAAAGAAATTATTCCAAAACGGCGGAGTTCGAGAAAGAGGAAAGAGAGGAAGGATCAATCTCTCTTGCCATTATAAGCCTTCTTCCTCCCTGTCGGGATCGAAGCTCGATTTCACCTTGTACCAGTTCGCCAGTTCGAAGCGGAAGGTGTTCGACCGTGTGTCGCGGAAAAAGGACTTCCTGCCGCGTGATTCATTCGCCGCGCGCACGACTCTCATTAATGTCCCACTGCAATTGTGCGGCTGCGTCGCGCCGATGCACGCCGGTGCATCCCTGAACCTGAACATCTGAGCGGCCGCAGTCGTCGATCGAATTGCGCGTGGGACACGCGATGACAAGTAATTAACGCTCATATCTCGCCGTTAATTTGCCTTTCCGCGCTTTTCCGCGCCGCTGCAAGCCAGAGGGTTTCTCTTTCATTTGGATCCCTTCCCCTCTGTTATAATTGTAATTATAGAGTGTCTAGCGGTCAGGGAAATCTAGAAAATCGGGCATTGTGAGGGAATTTGATAAATCAGGAATTGTCAGGGAAAAGTCAGGAAATTTCACTATTTATCTGGACTTTTTCACATTATTCTATTGTACATTTGTCTCAATAATTTGCAATTTTTTATTAAATAAATATAACTTTTTCTTGACTCCCATGCAGATTGTATAATTGATTTAAATTTTTGTTTTTTTTAACTTCCGAACCTTTTCATTGTTGGCAAAAATATCTCAAGGATTTTATGATTTAACATTTAATTGATTTATCATATAGATATATACAAATTATATATTTGGAAAAAAATACTAAAAAGCCAGGGAAAAAATGAATTTCTGGTCTTCTGAAAAATCTGAAAAAGTCAGGGAATTTTTTTCATTGAGTCTGCTGGACACCCTGAATTATAGAATAATCACGTGGCCGAACACGACGCTTCGTGAAATAGAAGAAGGATATATATGTACGCGTTATTCTTCACGTGATCGATCGCGATCCGATCGCTCGTATAGAAACGAGGTAATTTCTCCCGCGCAACAGAATAACACATTTACAGAAACATATAAATCATCATGTAGTGAAACGGTGGATACCATATAACTTAATTACGCGTCTCATAAGTTACAAGATTATACGAGATAACCACCTACGTTAAATACGGGTGATAATATATATATTCCGATCTCGTCCCATTCTAACGTCACCTTTCGAATCTGAAATGTTCATATCTATATTTAGAATCCTCTATATCGAATACTGTCTCGCGTTTCTTTCTTAAAACGCTTTATATATCGAAACAATAAATTGCTTTCGCGCGGCTTTATTACAATCTTGCTCTTTCTGAAATAGCCGCGTCATTAATTTCCTGTTAGACAACCTGTCCGACAATTTGTCGAAGCGCAAAATATCGTCGATACGAAATCTTTCTCTCTCTCTTTCCAACATTTTTTGTTTCCTTCTTTTCCCCTGCACAGTACACCACTTGGAAGAAATATCCGCTAGACCGTAGGGGGTTGTTAAGAAAACAAACTTTCATATACGATGAGCAAATTCATCCTTCGCGCAGGCATTGTACGATCCTTTGATGTATCGTCGATCTTCTCGACGACGAAGACCAACCGCACGTATCCCGGACTCGAGTGTGTCTAGAAAGTACTTCTCGGGCGGACCATTCTCGTAAAACGTGTAACGGGAACGATCAAACAACGTCTCGGCCTAATGGAAGTCCAAATAAAGACAAATCTTCGTCCGTACCGCCGTTGATCTTGCTCGCGATGGCCATTGAGACCTCAACGAGCGTTATCAATGACTACATCGCGACTTACCGCGAGTCGCCAGAGTGATGATAAATTTTTACATCGATGATGAGAATGTAAATAGAAAGTTTCGATCGGACGTCATTCTCGTTTGACGTTGTTACAGGCTTGTCATTTATAATGTCCGAGTTTTTTTTTTTAAATTACGATGACTAAAAAGATGATGTACGAATATTATGATAAATCCCTGGGAATAATTATTACACGGGGAGAGGGAGGAACGTGAGAGCGAATTATCGTCCTCTCTTCCTCACAAAAGACAGGTTTAAAAATATCTAGTGAAAAGATAGAAATTCGCTTCAAGCCATATGACGATCCGGCGCGTTTCGATGATTCTGGGAGAAAAAAAATTGCGTGACTCTCGCTTTGCGCGACCGACATAGCTCGCAACGTAATAGGATATATCAAGAAACTCGAGAAATGCGAAATTACCACACACGCCAAGTTTCCATTTAAGAATCACATAATTGTATCCTCCGGATTCCGAGCTTAATTAGCGTTACGCAGGGGAGTCCTATCGAGCGACTTGCCGCATTATCATTAAATGCGCCGAATCATTTCATACCGAGCGATCACTGCTCCGTTTATTGGAAATATGCCTGTTTTGTAACGTGACTTGAGTCGTTCACGATGTAAAAGCTAAAGGATATAAGTGAAATAAAAAAGTAATGTTAATATATATATATATATAATTATATGTTATTGCAAAATTTACTGCCAATGAGTCGGTCGAATATATCTAATCTTTCGAAACAAGACTCTCTATGTGAGGAAAAACGACTATCTTCCTTATGGCATGTATTATATGCTGAGGAGGTCAAGAGGATATTCTAATGTATCAGCGATGTATCCCGAAGACCCGGTTCTCACGCCTCCACCTCCGGAACATCGCGGTGATGTGAAAAAAAGCGGAGGATACAAGCGGATGACGCTTGTAGCGCATCGTGAAAAATCGTGCGTAGAAAACGATCGAGGCACACTCTGTCGTCTCACTTACTCGTTTGAAAAATAGAATAGAACTCTCGCGTACGTTTCATATCGCCGGGTGAAAAGTCCCACCGAGAAGCTACTGTATTTGCTGTTATCTAAATAAAATTATACAGATGATCATCTAACTGAAACTTTGGTGTTCATCTTATCTTTATATATATATATAGATAATAAAAATATGTATTATCTATACCTGCATCTTAGATGAAAAAAGTATTATCTTTACTAAATTATCTAGAACAATTCTCAGATTTTGGTTTAGAATCATAGTACATAAAATACTTAAATAATGGAATTTAAGCAGTAAGCGATAAAAATTTATAAATAAAAATATGAATACATATTTTTTATATCCCTTTTACAATTTATATATTTTTTAATTGTATTTACATAAGCAGTCATAAAAATTATTATTTAGAAAATTATCTAGATCAATCGTCTTATAATTTTATCTTTCATCTAGATATATTTAAAATAAAATCATCTTCATCTTATCTAAGTTAAATTTACATATTTTTATCTCATCTTTATCCGGCTAATTTTAAAATCATCTAAGTACAACCCTGCTCACGATACATTCCGCGATTCCTCTCTCCCGATAATGACGAGCAACGATGAAGGATGTTGCGGACACGCCGCAGTCGATGAACGGACGACACCGGTTTGAAGGATGTCAATTGCGAGCTCGCGGATAATGCGCCGTACGTGAACATTATTGAAATAATGACAGAGAGAAAGGCCCGGTGGCGTCGAACGGTGTGTCACACCAATCAGCTAGAACTCCGATAGAAGCCGGGAGAATATCGATATTATCGCGATTAAGTCAAACGACACCAGGACTACCGCGTCTTCGCGGAAATTATTTCTGAAAAGTACGTACTCCGGAACAAGAAGCACGTGGGAGAGCGTTTTCCTTTGATAGTCGCTGGTATCGTTAATATTATCCTGGGTATATCGCTGACATGTGCGGTATTAGAAAGTAGTTTTAAAACGTGCTGGCTTTTCTCCAGTTTTTAAAAGATATTTTGTGCAATATTTAAATATATAATTTATGTAAATAATTAAATTAATAATATTCTTACAAAAGGAGGAATTTATTTGTTAATTTTTATTCTATATTAATATACATTTTATTATCATTAATATGTATATACATATGTATTTATAATTATTCTAATTGTATTATATACTTATATATTATATAAATATTAATAATACAAATTGACGAA
Source organism: Nylanderia fulva (assembly GCF_048542155.1). Taxonomy (NCBI): domain Eukaryota; kingdom Metazoa; phylum Arthropoda; class Insecta; order Hymenoptera; family Formicidae; genus Nylanderia; species Nylanderia fulva. Next base: position 2,130,227 of record NW_028190293.1, read on the forward strand.
TAGAATTATTCTCCCATAAGAATATTATTAACTTAATGATTTATACATACACAAAAAATATTTTCATCATTGAAAAAATATAATTGTAGCGAATCGAACATTTAATAGATATATCAGTTTCCAAAATTGGGAATGTTTTATGACAAATGTACATAAATATATATATTTCATATAAATACACTAGTTCTAGGGCATCCTGTTTTCAGACATCGGCGCAGCTTTGCGCATTTCTAGTTTGAAATAATGTTTTATTGATCGCAATAAAGGCGCTTTCTCGAGTGCAGCGTCGCCGGTTAATAAATAACACATCGAATGGTAATGCCGAGTGACGATGACGAGCTTTTTCCTCTCGCGCGCGGACGGAAAATATCACCGTGGAAAATCAGGTTTCGTAACGTGTTAACGAGCAACGAACGCAAAGCGAGAAACGCGAGCGAGAGGTGACAAGGATACGGCTGCGCGACTAAAGGATGTCAACTGCACTCTCCAAGCGTGACTCGTACCGGTTCGCGAGGCGGTGCGGTGGTTCAACTTGCTAGGATAAATTATACCGGACGTAAGGACGGCTGGAGTCCTTGGGATGGCGTAACTTTCCGCAGTTAAAGAATCCCGCGGCGAATTATAGCCTCGTCGACGGAATCGCGATGATAATCCCGTTAATATTATAGGATTAAGAAAACGTAATTTTTAGAAAAAGAACGCAATTTTTTCAATATCGTATATAATTTTCGTATTCGAGTATAATTCAGGGTGTTCAGCAGACTTAATAAAAAAAATTTCCTGACTTTTTCAGATTTTCCAAGACCGGAAATTAATTTTTTTCCTGACTTTTTAGTATTATTTTTTCCAAATATATAATTTGCATCTATATATGATCAAGCAATTAAATGTTGAATCATGAAATCCTTGAGATATTTTTGACAACAATGAAAAAGTTCGGAAGTTAAAAAAATAAAAATTTAAATCAATTAGCATGGAAAAAGTTATTATATTTATTTAATAAAAAATTTCCAATTATTGAGACAAATGTAGAATAATGTAAAAAAATCCAGATAAATAGTAAAATTTCCTGACTTTCCCTGAGAATTCCAGATTTATAAAATTTCCTGACAATGCCCGGTTTTCCAGATTTCCCTGACCGCTAGACACTCAGATATAATTACTCGAAGAGAAATCATACATACGTTCTCCAACCGATATATCTTCGCGATAATAAGATTGTTTAGCGATATATGTGTATCTATATTTTGCAAAAAAGAAAATATAAAAAGACGCTTCTTCGCTTTTGGCGCGGAGAAACATATCTTACTTATCTGGTGAGCTATACGAGATACGGATCGCGTGTGTGCATATATAATTTTACGTATGCGCGAGCACGCGCTATTTGCAAGCGGCGGCAATATATATAATTTATGTCGTAATTTAATCCAGGACAGCAGTTAACGCTCCGTTGTAATAGATAAAACGGTTAATTCGTTGAATAGCCAGTCCCATAATTACGAAACGTCGATCCGCGAAACTTTCACGCGAACAAGGTGGTCTCTAAGCAGTATATATACATATACATACGTATATACAAGCGCTTCGCGCTTTCCTATCGTTTTAATATTTATCGATCATGCCATTGCATATATATTACATCAAGCGCGAAATTAGACGCGTCGATGCGTTACTAAAAAAATACTGGGATATATTAAATGAACATATAAGTCCATTACGATAAGATTTTATATATAAATAAAAGACGGTATTTATTTCGAAAATAATTAATATCGATATTTGCTTAATACCGAATCAATATATTGTACAGTTAATTTAATAATTCTCTCTGTGTGTTTTTGTGTCGCAATATGAACGTCTGTTAATTAATTTAAACATAAGAGAAAGTGAGAATCGCGCGCTCGTTGTAATGAAGCCGTAATTTCATGTAATAATTCGTTTGAAGATAGCGTGTCACGGAAACGTTACTTTCCATCGAATCTCTCGAAGAAGCAGCAGATCATTCTCGATAGGTCCCCGACTTGATACCCCAAGGCGTAAAACAATTACTTTGCGAGACTACCGGAAGCCTTAAAGCTACCACACGCGAACGATCAAATCGTACCGACCATTAACCGACACTGCATATTACTAAGGGACATTCCACGAAGAAAGTATATTCCCGCAAGAACGACTTTTACGGAGACATATCGTGACGAGAAATCTTTGAAAGAAGTAAAGATGCAAGGACGCGAACTCACATGTATTATTAATGACAAAAGCGCGCATCATACGTATACGAGCCTAATTACGCTTTATCGTTCCCAGCGCTTCTCTTCCTATCTGTAATGACGACCCGGCAATGCACAGTTAATTGTTGGCACGTGGATCATTATCAGCGATCCCTATGTTGTACCTACATGCACGTATTATCACAAAAATCTCATGATGTGCGCTTGTATTATAAATATTTATAATATATTATATATATATTATAAAGCATCAATAAAATATACGTATATTAAAACATTATAAGTATTAAAATGATTAAACATAGCTATAGAACAAATTTATTCAAAAAGTCAAATGAGAAAATGCACAAGGAATAAAATAAAATAAATATATTTTACATAAATATTTCATATATTATAATGTAAGATAGATCACTCTTTATTATGATGAGAAGCACTTAATTATATAAATAATAAATTACATAAGTGAAAATATATTAACTTACGTCAGGAAACTACTTCTCCATCATCCGATGCCTATATCTGTGTGTTTGCTCTCTTTTTTATTCATCTTTTATTGCTACTTCATGGCACACTCACTCACGAAAATACAATTTAATTACGATCGCAAATGCTCTAATAAAATAGAATGGTTAATTAAAAGATAGAAGACTGTCCAAGAACACAGTTCCAATTAAATTTCGAAAATAAATGCATTATTAATGAACGGTCAATGTGTTACGTCTCTTCATCAGTTGAATCATTCGATCCAAGTTAATAATTATTATTTTTATAAGTAATAAAATTAAAAGGCTAACTTAACGAGCTAATTAATTAGGTGTTATTATTTTTAATCCGAAAAAAGAACAATAAATAATTTGTAAAAATTTCTGTCAAAGGGCGCGATAATATTTGTATTTAAAGTTAGTATTTAAGGAAAACTAATTTGACAAGAAGACTGAAATCATTAATATCGAAAGTTAAGAGAACCGCGTGTCGATAGACGACATGTAATACAATCTTCCCGATACCTTCCACGGACGAGCGTTGACTGAATAATAATAATCTTTTCGTTCTCCCGATCCTCGCGCCTTCTCCCACTTGTCGCCTCTCAATCTCAATATCTTTCGTTGTGGTGAACCCCACTATTCCGCGCCGCATTGACATACCATTACCGTTCACCGGCATGTCAACAATAGTGCGCGACGTGAAGGCCGAACACGGTAAACATACTATTTCGTTAGCAACGATGTATTAAATTGTATTATACTATGTTTAGCCTTTGCGTGTCACGGTCTTGCTATCATTCACACGGTGAATCTCGAATGGAAAGATATAATTATACGTATGTCGTTGCATTATATTTTTGATATGCGATCATGATTATTGTAATTAGAACTATCAGGCCGTGTGATTAAGTAACTTTTACGATTAATGATTAACGTAAGAGCATCGTGGCATTATTTATAGAAGTAGAATTTCGCGTAATATATATATATACATATTCATTCTAAAATCGAAGTGAGAAAAAATCGGAATTATAAATTGTTTTGAATTGTAAATTATAAATTGTTTGTTACCGTAATATACATATATTCACGACTAATTAAACATTTCCTTAAATATATTTGAAATATATGTCATCTCATTTTAATCTAAGTTTTTCGCTTTTTTAGTGGAATTTATTCGGATCGAAAGCACAGAGGAGTAAACAAATTGAATTGAACAATCATGAATGATACAAATAATAATTCGGAGCTGTGACGTATAGACCGTTTATTAATAATACTTTTATTTTGATAAATATTTTCATGTTTCAAATATATCGCATATATAATATTAAATTTCGATTTTGTGTATTTTTTAGTGTATTAATTCGATTTAATAATAGTATTATGTAATACCGTGTGATTTTTGAGCGCCAAAAATCGAGAGATTATCGTATTCGTGCTGTAATTAACTGTATTTTCACAACTGAATGTGAATGTCATGAAAAAGCAGCAAATAAATACGAGAGAAGGAGTAGATCTGGCGTAAGCAACTTCTTTAATTGATTATTGATTGTGAAATTAATGTTCGTTTATTTCAGCGTTAATATCCATCCATAATTTAATGTTTAATCTTAATGATACAACAAAATAATTTTCAAAGCAAAATTTTTTTAAATATTTTTTTGTAAAGAAATATTTCTATTTCTTATACAGGATGTCCTGTAATAACCGCCACACCTTTCGCGTGTAGGTAGAGTTAGTTAAAAGTAGGAAGTCCAAGTAGGAAAATCCTCTTTCCTTTTACGATCTTCTCAATAATTAATAAGAAATTAATTTTTAAAAATTAGCCAATCTCATGCACTTAACATCGGCGTAATATTGGGCTATCTTTTTTCTCATTAATTATTGCGAAAATTACAAAATAGAGAACTATTTTCTCCTCGGTTTATCTCGTTCTAACTGTACTTAATTACTTTAAATAATTTTAAATAACGATTGATATAAATTCAATTAAGTTTAATAATTATTTTGAACACTGTGCTACATATAAATCGCTATATATTAAATATATGTACTTTTTATTTTACAGATCAACCTAGGCCTATAACTTTATTGCTGTTGCTCATCATATCGGTGAGTTAAAAAATTTTCTATCACACATGCGAGCATGCGACATACACGTATACATATATATCTTGAGTTAAACGAAGTTATCCCGTATCCTGTTATTAATTTTTCCTTATCTTAAAATATTCCAAGAGACGCGTTTATTAATCAATCTTGCGCAGTAATCTTGTTTTTAACAAACATGTAACGCTAGTTTTTTGTAGAAATTTTAAGACTTTCACATTTTTTAGCTTTTTATTTTCTTAATATTGGCAAATATTAAATTTTCGCTTGAAGCGCATGCTCTGAAGCTTCAATGAGATTAATAAACAGAAGCTCCTCTTTGCGTTAACATATGCGTGACGCGGTATGACAATCTAATGGACTAAGAAGTCAGTTTTCACTTTCCATCGACCTCGAGGTTGTACGAACATGTGTCCACTCACGCAGGCACACTCACCGGTATACAGTGTACATCAATGCCGATACATGCACGGCTATTATTCTCATTACTCGCCGTCAGGTTGATCGGGCAGCGACAGATCGAGTCGAAAGCCTATTTTTCCGCGGTCGCTCGAGGAGAGGAAAGTGCGGTCGTAGGAGGAAACCAATTTAGTTGCATGTAGGTGTACATACACTCGTATGTTTGTATTAGTTGTATAACGAACAGCAAATAGCCATCGGAAGTACAGGAAATCCTTAACGACGAATAAATAAATACCACCATTGACTAACATTTATTGCTGTCAATGAATCACGAATAAGAAGAAATGTCCGAGGAGAAACGATTCATAATTTATAGTTAATTATATATTTTAAAATCTGTTGTAATTTACCACTCCTTTTTCGCAGGAGGGAAAAGAAAAAATTTCACTTCATTCCAAAAAATTAATAAACATTATTAACATAATAATAATAATTTTCTAATATATACTAAACACTTTTCGAAGAGGATAAATCGTAACGGGACGTCGCTAATTTGATCGAGACTAGATTGAGCAAGATCACCTTATTTCCTGTACTTGAGAACGCGCGCGACATCAACTCGGTGGTCGTTTTTGGAAAGGAAAGCGTTAGAGTCGTAAGAGAGGAAAGCGATCAGACGTTGAACGGGTGTTGCAAAACGAGCAACTAGCGTCTTTGTTATACGCACCAGAGTCCAGCCAATGATCATTAATATCTCGCAGCTTCCAGGGCCCGAGCGACTAGACCAATTACCGTTATAGCGCAAACACTGTTGCTGCCGTTAGAAAATGATTTATCGCGAATTGTTCTCGGGCGTGGGATTTATTAGAGCAAGTCGCGAGCGCCCGCTTATTGAAAACTCCTTCGGGACTGGCGGCGTGAAACGCCCCTCGAACCTATTCGATTTCTGCCGACCGACAACACCAGGTATCTTTGAAACGAGACGCGTCGCGATCGACTGCGCGTACGTACGTGCCGTTACAGTGCCACAGCCGATTTATCTTAAAACATTTCTTCCCTCTACTTATGCACCTCAAACGAATCCGTGCGGCGATAACGCTGATCGGAAAATGATGCCCTGAACTTGCATGATTTTTTTTTTATTTCTTTTTAGTAGTAAACGTTTTCGATTGTCTTGGCCTATTTATGAATTGGATCAGAGATAAGTTGATTGAAGAAATTCATTTATTTTCCTTACGAACGTATATAGGATACGAGGTATTAATCTCGAAAAGATAGCTAACGTGAAATTAGTTTACACGCAACCGGCATATATTCACACATTTCTTACCGCGTAAACGCAGGTATTTATCAATCGCCTCTGCAAATTTACAGTTTTTGTCCCTCCGCGAAACTCGTTTAATAAATTACTTTCGCGACCAGCGCGTTAAATTTGACGCCGATATATTTTACGAGCGATCGATGCTTCAATATCGACGATCGAACTGAGTATTAGTATCTTGATTTTATCACGGATGAGTATCCTACATAGTATACATATATATAGGTATATATGTACATAGGCGCGCACAAGAAACACTCTGCTGCATCCGATGCAATATATTAATTAATTAGCAGTGACGACGTATAATTATGCGCTTGAAATTATCGTCTATCGAACGCTCGATCTCGCGAGCGCGATAAATCTCGCGATACGCGAGCGTTAAACGCTTGACGATAAATTTCGCGGCGCCGTACGGAAAATTAAGCGCTATTTGTTCAATCGATCGATCACGCCGATCGATCAAGCGCGCGCGATGTAAATTCGCGTTGCATCCGATCATTATACATCGGTAAACGAGCGTGATTGATCACGCGTGCGATGTATCTCCCGGGTCACCGTTAAAAAAAAAAAGAGAGGAAAAAAAGGAAGGCAGAAGTTCCATTCCATTAATTTTTCACGTTCCGTTAAGTCTTCACTCTCTAAGCGAGGCGCGACTTAGCGCGAGGCCGCAAATAAACGCGGAACACGCGAGTTTCTCGGTTAAAATCACTCTTCCTTTTCTTCTCTCTCTCGCGAGAGAAGCAAGCGAGATTCCTCGTCGTTTTTTGCAACGTAAGAACCATCGAAAGCCTCTTTTGTCTTAAAAAAAAAAGAGCTAACTACGGACTGCGACCGGTGAAATCCTATAGTGATCGCCTTCACGTTACTCTTTTAATGTATCGCTAAATACCGTCATGATCGTGACATTGTCTCTCCGCATAATTCGATACCTCGGTCTGTTGCGTGATGTAACGCCACGGCCAGTTACATGGTCGTTAGTCTAGCGTAACGTCATCGTGAACACGCAGAAACGACGCTCGTTCTTCATCTTAAGGGGGAATTAGTCATTATATAAATTAAGAAAGCCGACGCGAGATTATTTTCGCCGCAATAAAATAATATCAACCCGAGAATCGCTTAAAAAAAATCCTCGAAGGTACTTTCATTTTATATAAGTGTATACCATAATTCACATAGAACAGATTATTTCTTCTTTATTTAAGAAATTCGATCCTATTCTTTCATACTATCCTAAATAAATAGAAAATCTCGATCCCAACGTTTAGCGTTAATATTCCTCGCCTCCACAACTTTACTTTAAGGCTTGCCAAGAGCCTTGGGGTGCTTTTATATAAATCTTGCGAAACGTCTTACTCAGAGGCACAAGGGAAACACCCCTCGGTAGAAAATAAGGCGAGAGCGAAGAGGGGTGAAAAGCCGAGAGCCTTTTTAAGAACGACCGCTCATCGTCGCTGATCGCGATTAACGTCCCTTAACGTGAATCCCCGAGATTTCTACAATTCGACTAATCTGATTAGATACGACTCGTATTCACGGAGTGTATATACGACAAAAGGTCAAACAGAGCCATACTTTCTACTTTATATACTGCGATCTTATAATCCGAATAATCTTTAAATCCGAAAGCGCTTGTCAAGATGATTCCGGATGTGTGCGCTTTCATTAAAAAAAAAAATCAGATTTAGACGTGCGTCGATCCGTCATTATTCACTCTGCAATGTTAAAATGATCTTGGATTGGACAGGTACTATATGTTACGTTAAAAATGCGGAATGATTTGTCAAGAAACGAGACGATTGATTACTATATACGAGTTAAGTATATACGAATAATCGCAGAACGATTTCCCCGTAAATGATCGAGCGATTAATTCGTGATCAATGATTTAAGTGATTCGAGCGTAAATTGAATAGAGCTCTTTTCGAAGGATTATTTAATTAACTTGCATATTCGCAATTATTTCCTGACCGCGATACGTCGAGAAAAAAACATATAAAAAAGAAAAAGAAATGTTCTGAAATGGTATCGTGAAACGATCGTAAAATTCGCGGCAAAAATCCATCCATCCGCGCGCGCATCATGATGCACTTATCGAGCGGAAAAATGCAAATGTTCCCGGAAGTGGTAAATAAGGGTCCAGAAAAGACGATGCGGCTTGAAAGACGGGGATTCCGAAGGAGGATACGCGCGCATGGATATTACGGCGCTCCTAGGCTTCGGGTGTGGTTGATCACAAGATAATATGTCGTAAGAAGCTGAGTAAAAGACAGACTAACAAGGAAGATGTTTTTGTTTAACACGCGGGATAACGTGAGAAATAAAAATAAAACCGCACGCAGTTTCGCGCGTCGATGCAGTCCACCGGTCAAGTGTTTCTACATTACAAAATAATTTATGGATAATAGGAAATATTACGTAAAAAAGTTTAAGTGCAATATATTAGAATTTATATTTTATTTTAATTAAATCAAAATTGAAAATTGTTGCGATATAATGGAATCTATAAATAAATTTGCGGATAATTTTTATAATTGTTAAAAATGATATAAACGATTGACGTATTTTAGCGTAATTATTATGCATTATTGAATTAGAGGTTTGCGAGAGGTATACGCTTCCAGGAATCGATATATATCAATGAAAATATTTTAACGATAACTGATAAGAGTACGACGAGAGACGTTTAACCCTTTCGCTGCCGAAGACAGCTGTAGGCGCTAGGAAGACTCCGTTCGTACATATAACTAAAGACGACTATGATCGCCCGAGTGGAACTGACATTTCCTCGAGGCGTTCGTCCGAGCCGATAAGATTTCCATTCCCGCGATCTAACAACACATGACTACGTACGCACTTTATCGGAAATTACGTCAAAAAATAAATGTTTCAATTAAATCTCATTAGATTGCTTTTTTCATTTTTTGTCACAATTTTTAAATGTGACTTACGTCACTTTAAACATAAATTTAATATCTCCCGTATTAAATTTTTCAAAATTCTATTTCAAATATCCCGACTATAACTTGTACATGGAGAGTATTTTCTCTTATAGATTTTACCCAGAAAATCATGGTAATCGTGAGAAAATGATATTGGAAGAATTTTATAAGAGTTTCTCTAATTAATATTTACCACAACAAGATATAAAACATGTTCGATTAATTTTATTATATCGTGATAAATATTAATCAGAGAAACTTAAATAAAATTCTTTCTACCATATTATCTCACGATGATTTCAGGGTAAATTGTAAGAGAAAATACTCTGCGTGTACAAATCATCAGTTTTTGATCGCTTTACATGCTGTTCGCGCACATCGCGATGATTCCGAACAATAGTATACATATAGAATCGGTGGTTACCCGGCCGAGAGACAATCTCCGGTCGCTCATCTTCGGCGAGCAAGCGGCCAGTTCGCGAGGAAATTCCGGAGGAAGATGTACGAACGTATGCACGTGCGATTCCACGACGGATTTTCGCTGGAGGGTCCGGGTGTGGTCGCGATCGTAGGATAATGCTCGCGAGGATACTTGAGGGAGGGAAGAAGCTCACGGTTCCTCTGCTGCGAGAGATCGATGCCCAAAGGCGAGACGCGTCCTCTCTTCTCTTCCTCTTTCCTCCATCTCTCCATCTAACCATCTATCCATCTACTATACACACAGGTATACATACGCGCGTGTGCAGAAGGCGGCAGCTATCTTCAAAGAGAGGGAATCTTCTTCTCCTCTTCCTAGTATTTTTCCCTCGGCTTTAACTAAGGCGATTTTCTCGTTCTCTCTTTGTCCCGCGCACTCTCAGCCCGCCCCTGTATCGTGTACAGGGTGTTCGGATAGTCGTCGATATACGTAAGCGATTGCGCAAGCGGTGGCAGGATAATGGTCCATTCAGAGTTGAGCATCTTTTTTTTTATTTTCGCTACGTAGAGATTATTCAATTTAATTTATAGGATATATTGTGATCTTATAGGATCATCATTTAATGATATATAAATTAATTAATGAATTTTCTTTTTCTTAACACACAATATATTTCTTTTTGAACAAATGGCATTATTCCGAATTAAAAAGATTGATATTCTAGGCCAAAATAGCCTACTATTCTACGAAATTTAAAGATGCGGTATTGATAAAAACGTCACAAACAACCCGGTCGCAGAAAAATGGTTGTAGCGCCGTGCTGGAAGCGGCGCTTATACTTATAAGAAAGCCAAAGTGATGGAGCTCGTTACCGTTTTCTTTGAACGGACGTGTTAAACGGTGGCTGTACATAATTGAATGGTCGCTTCTATTCAGGCTCGAGCATTGGAACAACCATCGATCGAGAGAGAAAGAAAGACCTACGGCGCTTTTTGTCGTCGTTCTGGTAATTTGTTCGCGCAGACCAAAAATAGAAGATCTTTTCCCTCGATTCAACTCGCGGCATCTTGAGCTAATATCTCGAGAGAAGAACGAATGATTCTCTAACTTGTTACCGTTATTATTACGAGTCTTACGACGGAGTATCACGTGCGAAACTTTTACGCGGAAGCTATTTTTCATCGGTTAAAAACGGAGAATTCTACTTGATTGACCTGATTCTTCTCTTCTATCGGAAACTATATAGAATGATTAAGAAAAAAAAAATCTGTTCTCATCAAGCAATACGTTGCATATACTGGAACAATGTGTTCGAGATTTAGATAAAAGATCAAAAGAGATTCGCATTTAATCGATATTACACAATTTCCCGCGAGTGAAACTTTCGTCCTCTTGCATTACGTAAACAATACTCGAAGGTACGAAAAAGGGGAAAAAGAAATTAATTTAAATATATATATATGTATATATACCTTCTGCGATCGAATTCCGAATCGTTCGAATGGTATATAACTCACGCCGCGATCCGATATCGGGTTCCTCCTCTTTCAACGATTGGATAATTCGATTTGGATCTCGATTTAAATCACGCTGCGCTCTGTCCTTGATTACAGACCGCGCGGCGGATACAAGGGCGAAAGCGCGATAACGAAACGGAATCCTACGTCGTCCTACGCGCGCTACGATCGTCTACTACGACGCGCAGGATCGATCGGCACGTTTGACCTGCCACGCCACACCGCAAAACGTGAATGATCGATTCTACGCGCGATATCCGCGGGATTGATACCGTTCCCCGAGAGCGACCGGCAGTTTCCTCTCGCGGAGAGGTCGGTCCGCTTGATCTCGAGCGTTATGCGCGGTAATTCATGACTCGCGAGTGCCGTGACTCCAGGGGATGATCATTCCTAGACTCATCTCCGATGAAAAATCTCGCATCTCGTAGCGACTTTCAAGTTTCTGCTTTTTTTTTTATTCAGGGATATCTCTTCCAACGACGGAAATTTTTATTTTTAGGCTCTTGATAATTTTATATAAATGAAAATAATAACATATCACTGTAAATCAAATTAAAAACTTTTTACAAATATAGGTAAAAATAACGACGAAATTCGCGAGTTTTTTCCCTCTTATTTAAACTTTGAAAAAAAAGTTACGTAAGATGACATAAATTTCAAGTTTTAAAACCCTTTTTTAAAATTTAAATGATAATTTTTCGAAACAAAGTTACAGCTATTTAAAATTTAGAAAAATAGATGGTTTGAAAACTTTCTCGCTTTCTTTTCGCACATATTTTATCATATAATATAATATAATATAATAATTACATCACGTTCTTCCGGCGCGTCAGTTAGGATGTTTATTGTATTTTTTAAGAAACGAAAGTCAGCCTTTCGAAGGTAACGAAGTTGTGCTTTGATACGCACAACTTCCTACGGTGAAACGAACGGTGATTATAGCTGTTTTATCTCTTACCATGTATCGTCATCGGATATGCGCTCGAGATAAGCTAGGATATGCCGGCAGGAGCGCGCGCGATCTTTACTTTCCTCTGTTTAACATTTATTATAATATACATTCTATTTAGTGTTATATATATATATATATTCGTGCGAAGACGCCCTCGATTCCGTCTTGATGCAGCATCTCCTCTCACGTGCGCGCGCGGCTTTGATTATTTGCAAAAGCGATCGACAACGATGTAAATTTATAAGTAAAAGTAACGATGCGTTTTCACAGATCCATGCGCAGACGCTTTCGTATCGCGCAAATTTGATGTTTTTAGCTCGCCTCGCTCGCCGAGAGCGGAGCCGCGCGCGAAAGTGTGCGCCAAGTGTATTTCTACCATATAAGAGGGCGAGAGAGCAATAAGCAGAGCGATGACTAGCTAAGAGAGAGGATGACTGACGAGAGAGTGGTGATTGCTCCTGCAAATATCCATGTAATGTGTGTATGCGCATACGTGTGCAACACACACGTGCGTATCTTTAATCTTTCAACCACGTGCGGATGTATTCGTTATCCATTAATTCTATATCTGATATGCGCGATCCTACTTTTCTTATAGATACCGATTACGGAACAATATCTTCTCCGCTGAAATCGATTAATTTTCTGTCTAATGTCTATTAGATCCACATATTGAGATTACATTTATTGCACACACACAACACACACACACATATTTATGTGTAGAATAATACCAGATTGTAACCAATTAAAAAAAATACAGTTCCGTATTGCTACATATATTTTGTATAGCAGTATAGCTATATCAAAGATTGGAGGATATGCGCGATACATGAAATAAGATTACGATAAATCCTATTAATAATTCATTCATATTGTTATATAGCGGAAGAATTACCGTTATTTGCTAATTAATTATTACGTATCAATAATAATATTAATAGCGCGTATTTATAAATGGAACGAAATAGAAGAGAGAGAGAGAAAAAGAGAAACCATTAGTTCATTCTATAACATACACAAATCTACAAAAACGTCTTTAGAATTAAATGTAGGTCTAACGGACTCGGGCAACAACAGCTGATAGATGAGGAGTTAAACGTGCGAGTGCATTTACTATTTGGATAGAAGTAATTTTCCGATGTTAGAAAATTCGTTGAAGATCAAAGGAAAGCCTCGATCGAAACGCCAGTCATTGTCAGTCGTCAAAGTCATTCCTTGGCCGACATTGTACATCTCGGCGTCATATTGTCGTTCTCTTCAGCGTCGCGCGACGCGTTTACAGATCCATTACTTTCTAACTATCTCGATAGACACGCGACGTTAAATTTGAATATACATATAGGAAGGAGAAGCAGAAGTCCTCCCGTAATCTCTTCCACGTTTTACGTTGCAAAGTCGCTCGATCGGAAATTAGATCGAGTCGTGGGCGACTCTTCCGGATGGTCCCCGCGGCGAACGAGTCAGCTTCCAGGAGAAGACGTAAAAGGCACTCTCCAAGAAAGTTTGAACCTTGGCGTTGCCATAAGGCCAACGGGGACGGCCATATAAGTTCGCAACGTCTATCCACGTCTAATCTGTTCAGTCATGCGGCCGTCCGCGCAGTAATCGTTTTATCGATGACCTCGAAAATTCGCAATTTATCGCTAATTATTTTGCATACCGTAAGAGTGAGAAAATCATTCAAAATAAATCCTGCTTCTCTAATTGTCTCGAATTAGACAATTGTGCAAAAAAAGAAACAAATCCAAAAAAATATTGGGAAGCTAAATAGGTATAAGAGCTATATATAATATGAAAGATCTAAAACAATCATATCCATCTCGTATTTTTATCTCATCACGAAACGTTCAAAATAAAGCAAATCAATAATTTATGGGGTTTATTTTTAATATAAAATAGTCTAAAAATCTAATCTATTTTTGTCCAAAATGTTTCAAGATATATTCAGCTATAATAATTTCAACGTTTAATTAAAGCTATATATTTTTTGCAAACTTGTTGCTGAAAGCGTTTGCACATCGAAATCAAGATCGAAATCTCTCTCCTCGTATTTTTACAATACAATATTATCAATTTTTTTCGCCGAGAGCGAGACTAGCAATTCCGGTCGATTAGCAGGACTTGATGGACGAGAATCCTGGCGGATGATACTGCGAGGTATCGCAGAAACTGGAAGTTTCACCCATTATATATACAACTCTTCTCCCGCGATTAGGTTCCTCTCTAGGCGCCTCTCACCATCGCACAGCGACCTTCGAGGCCACGGTTGGCCAGTTCTGGCCTTGACAGCAGTTCGGGAGAGGGAATCTAAACAACAGATCGAAGCAGCACAGCGGCAGGAAAAGCGCTACGTTACACTCAGTTGCATCGAGAGAGCTCTCTCTTTCTCCGCCACCGCAGCCGAAATCTGAGCTCTCGACTTATGAATAGCGGATCGATCTCTACTCTCACATGTCGGCCGGTCCATTCTCACTGCCGGCTAACTGCACCGATCGCATCTCTCTTCTCGCCACGCCCCACTCTCTTCGAAATAATGATCCGAACGAATATACGAAAATCTTTGACTTAAAATTCGAGAAAGCAATATTGAAATATCAAATATTAAATATGAGGAATTAAATATGATTGGCCGAATTAAATATTAATACGTATTATATAAATGAAAGATTGATGGTACATCTTTGAAAATGTTTGATAATTGACTAATTTAGATGCAAATCACGCAAAGCGATGAGGAACTGGTAATATTCTATTTTATAACTTGTCTACAGGAAATTGTTAAATATTCCGGAGCGATTAATCTGTAGGAAATCTGTAGGAATTCTCGATAATATATAATCAAGCTATTTATGCACATACTTTATATGGAAATTGGACGAATCAACTATTCTTACATTCATTCTTGACTCTCAAGTTTACTTCGACACGTCAAAAAATGCGACGATGAAGAATGTTAATTAATGACGACTGGTGGGACTTGACCAAAAGTGGGCATGTGGCATAACGCGTTACGTAAAGTATGTGAACTGTCCGTAAAAGGATTTCGGCGAATTTGAATGACGCCAGGCTAAAAATATGTACGAGAGAAGAGAATTCATGCTTGCGAAATATCTCGATTTTCCGATTATGAATACGCAAACATTTTCTCAGCAACGATTTTATAATCAACGGAACAATAGACTCTTAATTAAATTAATAAAGTGTTATAAAAACATATCTCTTGAAGTAAAGGAAAAAATGGAAATTCTTAGACATGATTTTTATAATTATGGACATATTTTTCACGCTTCGTGTACGAGATATCAGTGCGAGATTGACAATTTGCAATTTTTTGCGAACGTAATTAGTATAGTTAAGAATAAACGAGGGGATACTTTATACACGAAATTTTTTCTTAGAATTTACCCTGAAAATCATGGTAATCGTGGGACAATAAATTGGAACAATTTTTCTCATTAATATTTACTACAAATTAAAAATATTAACATGTACATAGTCAAATTAATCGAACATATTTTATATCTCATTGTGATAGATATTAATATTTTTGATCGTGGTAAATAAAACAATTATTTAATCAGAGAAACCCTAATAAAATTCTCCCACGATTAGCATGATTTTGAGGGTAAATTCTAAGAGAAAATTCTCTCTGCGTAGACGTCCCCCGTACGAAACGTTTCTCGCAAGGTGAAAGAGCCGGTTGAGAACCCTCGAGATTCAGGTTCTACACAGGGCGACCCGACCGCGGAGAGTCTTGGGTGGCATGAGAGTCGGTGGTCGCGCCCTGCGTTAACCCAACCTAACGTAGCCTAAGATCGACTCCTCTCTCGACTAGATTCTCTCTGCTCGAAACCGCATATCGGCGGCGCGGCGGTCCATCGTGCGCGAACCCTTAAGTAGTCATGTATATCCGCCGGCTACTTACTCCAGCAACAACCGAAACCACCGCGCCGACCGACCGAGAGTCGTCTACCTGAGAAATCGCGGAGACTGCTTCGCCATTCAGGCATCTAAAAGATCCAGTTGAGAATACGTAGATTCGGAATTTAGCGGGATATAAAAAAGGTCGGAAAGGAATCTTGACGCGTCGATTTTTCTCATTTTCTGCGGAAATATCTTTTCGTGCTACTCACCTGGAGAATAGACGGTACTTTTGTGGTAAAAATACAATCGTTAGGGTCCCAAATATATATCCCTTTTGAAATCGACTTGACTGACATCGTAAGGGATCGTCAGGTAGTGACAAAGAAAAATTATCTCTTCTTTCGCATTGCAGAAGGAAGTCGCTGATGATGATCAAGGTAATCTCGTTCGCCCAATTTCTCTCGAACGCGGCCGCCACGTGAAAAGTAAAATTTCACCTGCCCGACTTAAGTGTCATAAGCATAAAACGTGCAGTTATTGACCGCTTAAGGAACGTGCGCTGTTCATTGACAAACGGTTAACAGGTGTTCCGTTGAGTATAACGTCGCGAGAGCAGAGAATTGCTAGTTTTATATGTACGAAAAAGAAATTTAAAATCGATTTCTTCTTGTCGTTTTATCACTACTATATTGTATATCTTATTATTTTTTTTTTTAAATTAAATAAAAGCATTATTCCTGACGGCTTGCAAATAACGCGACGTTTACCGAGAGCAAAGATCTTTCTTCGGATTTCAGTCTCTGCCGTGAACACTGTGAAGCATCAATTTGGCGTTTAATCGATTTTCCACGGCATCCTCTACGCCGTCACGAACCTAGGACGATCGCGAGACCGCGATAAAGCCACGAGAGAACTTCATCTCGATAAAACAGTACGTGGATTTATTCGTCGTGAAATGATATACGTCAAATTAATCGTAGCAATAATCATTATCACAGTTAAGTTTCTCGTTATCGATCTACCACAAAAATCGATCCTTTATATTGTGTGCCAGGAGCACAAAAGTCGCTTGTCATTCGTGTCCGAATCGTCCTCTCACGTTATCGTCTTAATCGTCTCGGTGCTGTGGGATGGAAGTTTCGAAAATTATATACGAGTTGAAAATCGGTAAACGCAATTTGACACGATTGAACCGACACGTTCATCTTGGCGAAGCGGAGTTAATGAATTATGAAACGCGATTTGCATACGACCGAGATATGCAAGACCCCCTAGTGCATAGGACTTCATTCCAGACCAGTCGTAGACGCGATTCTTCGCGATTCGTAGATGCGATCCGGTCCCGAAGACGGATGCTGTGCCATGCTCGAACCTGTCGAGTGTTGTGTTGCGGCAGACAACGTTCCTTTTATATGGTACAAGAAATGTGATCGCGGTGTTTCTAACATCATGTACGTGATAGATATGCATCTGTTGGATGTATCTGGGTTAAAACTTTTTTATCGCGTTAAAAGTCAAATTTTCTTTAACTCTTCTATGTAGTTAAATTATGTTAAATGAATACAATTTATTTATCTCTTTCTCTCTCTCAATTAATCTTTAATTTTCAATATGCTAATATAAAAAATTCATTTTTTAGAGAAGTATAAGATTAATTTTTTGAAATGTTTGAAAAGACTTGATTACCTTATAACTTATCACATTATAATGATAAATCTTCAAATTATTCCTGTGATTAACACATGCCTTGCACATCGCCTATAGTAAACATTTAATTTCGAAGTAAAAATTATTCGTTATTCTTCGCGTGTTAATTTATTTTAATGTGATTCGTGTCGCAACGCTATGTCGCAGGCCATGGGAGCAACGCGAAATGTCATTTGCAACGCAATAGTCGGTGATGACAGTCAATGCTTATGTATATATTCTCGCATTTCGTTATTCTTTAAATAACGCAATAATAAGCGACTGCATGCATAATCATTTTCCTCGTTTCGTTCATTCAGGCATCGTTAGTATTTAAGTAATTGGTCGTAAGATGCTCGTGACAAACGCACGTATATGATGATTCTCGACTAACGGGATAGACAATTCGCCGAGAAATCACATTGTTCTTTCATTTGAAATATAAAAATTAACGAGTTACGATTATTTACGGTATTAAAAATTGATTCAGTTTCTATACTAAAATTATATTAGTTATGTAATCTGTAATTAAATATGTACATAAAAAATATCTATGAGACATATATATATATATATATATATATATATATATATATATGAGATATATTAATACAATAATGATAGACTAATTAACACAATATATATACCTAATGACAATTTATTATCATCTATTATTGAAAAAATAATTTAAAATTTCCAAAAGAAATTGTGAGATCGTGTTGGGTTGGTGACATTCGAATTCGCGATCTCGAAGTCGCGCACGATCGAATCGATACATCGCGATGCAATTAAGTAAATCGTGTCCCAGATCTTAAACGACGATCATGTGTATACTATCAAAAGTAACACTGGCTGGTAGACTGACGTGACTTTTGACCCCGTGCTTACGGTATCGCTCAACCTTTTTCATGCTCAACAAAGAGATCGTTGTCCTCTCATCCACGAGGGAGGGTAGGATCTCTCGACCTACGACGCGAGACTCTCGTATCGAAATTCAAAAAGACGATGACAGAGCGCCACGTGGGAACCAGAACGACGCGTCGTATAGTAGTAAGTCACCCCGTGTGCTATATAAATATATCGCTGCGACTTGGTTGCATAGTTTCATTCCAAAGTAAATCTCGTAAAGTGAGCGAGGAGGAGCTTTTCTCCAGAGAGAGAGAATACGATACTGTTTTGAATAATAATATTTTACGTTGAATAATTATAGCACACCCTCTCTTTTCACTCTCTTCCTCTCTTTTTCTCCTTTTACTATCTTTCTCTGCTTAATTT
Organism: Nylanderia fulva; assembly: GCF_048542155.1. Taxonomy (NCBI): domain Eukaryota; kingdom Metazoa; phylum Arthropoda; class Insecta; order Hymenoptera; family Formicidae; genus Nylanderia; species Nylanderia fulva. Next base: position 2,149,438 of record NW_028190293.1, read on the forward strand.
AACATCGCTTTCGATGTACACTTGACGAGAAATTAATTTTATAACGGGTCGACTTCCGTTGTGTGTTACCAATCAGAGCTCTTTCCTGCGTGCGAACATAAACAAAATCTATGACGATAGTAACGATAGCACACATGTGTGGGAATCGGGATGGAAATAACGGCGCGATATGTGCATGATCGCCGGTAGCGATACATGCATATGCAAATGTTCGCTCGCAATCGTTTACATATGCAAAATATATGGCAATAACAAAATGAGAATTCAAGGCTGCGGAAAATCTGCATTTCAAAAGTGAAAAAAATCGTATACTTTCTACGTACAGTAGTCGGAGACCCTTTTACCTCCGGTACATGTCTCTAAACATTTTGCGAACTCCCCCAAAAAGTTAAAGTACTTGATAATTCGGACAATCAAAAAAGTCCAATAAATAAAAAAAGGATTCATGCTCCGTAAATTATAATTTAAAAATTAAGAAGTTGAGGTAATTTTGATCCATCATGATTTTTGGATGTTATGACAACCGCAGGAGGAGATAAAAGAAGGGGAAAAGGGATATCATTATTCCGGGCCGATTTATCCGTCATCGGTGGCACGAAATTCAGTCTGTCGTAACGGATCCGGCACGGAAACCGAGGAATATACACACACGAACGAGCACAACACGCATAGGCCGATATTTCGTCGCGTGTAGATGCACGGTGCACTCGGGATATGCAGGCAGGTTGTACAGGTACAACACACGATACGCGATACATAATACCGTACGCGGCGGAGAAAACATTATCGAGAAGTCTCTCTCTCAGAACAGACGCTGCGGAGGTCTCGGCAGGACCGTTAGGAGGCTTCAAGGATATCCTGCGTCTCGCGCTGGCGATCAGCAGGAATTATTTTACGCGGGAGACACAGGAAGAGAGAATTAAGAATCATCAAGGACTCTCCGTGCTCTCGAAAGCGTCAAATATATTTTTTTCGAGAAAAATGAGAAAAAAAGAAGCAATATATTTAATTCTTAACACGTTGACTTGCCCATAGGACACAACTGTCTCTTATGCACTGTGTAGACCCATGGATACTCGTATTCAAGTTTATGAAACCGTATGATTCACCAGTGAATCACGCAAGTTTATACTATTTTAATTGTGCGCAGAGAGAATTTTCTCTTAAAATTTATCCCTGAAAATTATGGTAATCGTGAGACAATATATGGTGTCTGAAGAATTTTGTAAGTTTCTCTGATTAATATTTACCACAATAAAAAATATTAATATCTACCACAATAATTATCATGATTTTTAGGGTTCTAAGAAAATTCTAAGAGAAGATTCTCTTCTCGTGTATAAATCGAACACATTTTTAAATAATAGTCTGAATAGTTCAATTTCTGACAGTCATCAACATGTTAAAATATATAAAAAGAGGAGAGAGAATTATATAGGTACATATTTAATATATTTTAATATATATCAATGTATGTATCAATTTTACATAACTAATTTATTCTAATAAAAGTAAACAAATATCTAATATATAAAATTGAAAATAAATTTTGTTTTATTTAGTGCAAGATAACTGGTTGAAGAATCGTATATCGCAAAATAAGCATACCTACATTGAAATCATTTGTGAGATAGGAGAGATTTCGACTTAACGAGACGTGGAATTCTCAAATAATTGTACGTGAATAAAAACTCTCGCGAGCGCGAGTTATAAGAGTATACCTATATATATATATATATATATATATAGGAATTTCACGGCTCACAGCGGGACGCGATAAAAAAGTCTGAAAATCGTTAAATCGTTTTATTAGTATATTGTCATAGCGAGATGCTGGCGGTGAGAAGTCCAGCCAGCCGAAGTCGAGTCGATCGCCGAGAGGCAATGATTGGAGAGCGGCTTATGTGGCCTACTGGCCCAGTAAGGGGACTCGGCGTGTCGCCCCAGCCCGGCATCGGCGTGTATACTTGACGCCAATCGGCCAATATCCCCTTGCTCATTACTGCTTCTCATGATTAAGCCTCGATCGAGGGTAAGCGAGTCTGTCGCGCGCCAAGTATCACGCGGAACGAATCCAACTTTTGGCTCTTGGAGCGGAAGGCAGCGGCGCGGCGGCGCGATACAAAGAAAAGCGCCAGAGACGGCTGCGCGATTAATAACGCTAGATAAAGCGTCGCTAAATTACGCTCGAGTCGCGACATTAGACGTTAGGAGGACGACGAGGCCATCAATCGACGCCAGCCGCTTTAATAGCGTATGTATACGCTCTGTACAACGTGATCCAAAAACGCGATACTGCGTCGTTCGAATGAGATTAATAAAGTGCCGTTCCTATATTGAAATAGTGATAATCCAAGGTATTCTAATGCGTCCGCCACTTGTACGGAGTTTAATCGGCTAAAGCTAAACAAACGCGGTACTAACGATAGGAGTGTTGAAATCTTTGAACCACTAACAGAATCAATCAAGAGTACTATTTTCAGACGGAGCGGATATGCTAAGTGAGTGTGCTAAGATATGCATCGTGTGTCACTTGTATCTCTTTTATATTTATTTGACAAGTGTCAGCCTCCCTCGTGTCGAAATTACATCTGTCAGTAGAGAGTTTATGTTTCTAGAGAGATCTATAAATAATTATACTGTTTTCTTGTTTTGATCAATTTTCTCTGTAAGGATGGTGCTAGGATTTTTTTTTGCTTTGCGCGGGGTCGATAATAATAGAATTTATTAAATATAGACGCAGAAAAAATGCTGCATTTTTAAGTCTCATTTTTAATTACATTTAAACAGTACATCAAAAATATATTTAAAAGAAATATTTTTTCTCATTATATATTATTTTCATTTATATTATTGCATTAACATTTTTATTTATTTTTTTATTATTTCGATGTCATTGTAAATATATGCATAATTTATTCGACCATGCACCAAATTTCTCCGATAGTGTGACAGAGTGATCTCGCGAGCATGCTTTCTAATTACATCAAAACTATTATAAAACAGCTGGACAATTAATTTATTTTTAATTGTCAAGCTGTTTTATAATAGTTTTGATGTAATTAGAAAGCACGCTCGAGATTACTCTGTCAAATTACCGGAGAAAGGTGGGAATAAATAATGAATATACTTATAATGATACACCGAAACAATTTAAAAAAATATACAAAACTATACTCTAATTTATATAATAATATTATATAAATATTATTATACAAATTAATACATTTTTATTATTTCGGTATAATTATTATAAGAGCAAGCATTCATTCGATCGCCAAATTTCTCCGGTAGTAATCCCGAGCGTGCTTTCCAATTACGTCGAAACTATTCTAAAACAGCTCGGGCAATTATTATTGGGCCCGCGATCTCATCAACGAACGAACGAGCGCGGGGGAATCGACCGCTCCGTTTTGTCCGGAACAGAGAGAAAGCTGGAAATTCGAGAGCTCACCTCTCTCAGAAATCTATCGGCGCGTACGTGCGAACATCGCGGCGGCGGCAGCAGCAACGTCAAAGTAAATTACATGCGGAGTAGAGATCGCGCGCGGTATCGCACGACCACATTGCCGTATATGATGCATATACAATACATTATATATATATATATATATATATATATATATATATATATATATGTACTCGTTCTATTCTCTCACTCTTACTTTTCATTGCGCGAAACCGGATTTTGAAACTGGGACTAGCCGTGCTTCGCGGGACGGTGCATAAATCGGCGAGAGCGAAATGAGAAACAACGTCCCGCAGCCCCGACCTCTCATCGCATTAACCACGCCGGTCGACGGTGTCGTTTGAAGGATGATCGGTGCTCTCTAGGCTAGGTGTGGTTCTCGCGCGGTTCGCGAGGTCTCTATATCTAACGCGCCGCCGGGCCGCGCGAGTCAACGCGATTGCGATTTCCTCCTCGAGTGCCGACGTACGAGATCGTGAGACTCTCCGTCGTCGTCCGCCAGCACAAATATACGCCTCTCCTCGCATATCCATTCCGATGGTCAACGACGGAAATATTCTCACGGCGAAATTACTTTCTAGACAACGACGCGACGCCGCGCGAACACGATATCTATTGTTCGGAACTGTTGTGAAATTAAATTCTCACCTGGAAATATGATGCGCGATATCACTTTTAATTCGCCGATTAATAGCGCCGCTCATTAAACGAATGATCGACTGTGTGATTATTGAGGAGAAATTCTATGATTCTTTCTTTTTTTAAGAAGACGAGAGATTTCAGGGATACCGAAACAAATTTAATTCAACGTCTTAATAATCTTTATATCGGACTCGATATCAGAATTCATGAAAATCACAGAGAGAATTTTCTCTTAGAATTTACCCTGAAACTTATGAGACAATATATGCTATTGAAAAAATTTTACAAGTTTTTCTGATTAATATTTACCACAATAAAAGATAAATAAAAAACCACTTGAAAATGTTTCAACATTTTTAAATTTTTTGATCTATATAAATGCGCATTCGGCAAATCTTATAAATCTTTCCTTATTTTTCACTGGGATATCATCATCCACCGTGGAACAGCACGATACGTAAATCTCTTGGCAAAACCGCCGTTTGTAAAATTTCGGCGCATGATTTGTGGCAATTTTAACCGCAGACTCGGGATAGAAAGTCAGACGAGAAACGATTTATAACTTCGTTACACACGGAAATTCTCCCGTGACGTTCATTCATTTCGACGAGTTTTCTCGCGCGGGATTCGATCTATCCGGTCGCTTATTATCGTCTATTTCTGAAACGCGTCACGCGTCGAACGTCAGTCGAATCTCTTGTTGAAGAGGAAACGCAAGGTGCATACGTTTAATAAGGAGATATGCCATAAAGCCACCGCCGTATTCGACGCAAAACGACTCATAAATATCCTCGCGAAATAACAACGCCGCCCGCATAGTGTTATGCTAATTCGCGAACGTGATTCATCCCACAGAACGACAACCTTCGACAAAATTACAGCTATCGCCGGAAATCGTTTGAACAAAACAATTGCGCAGTACGATACTCTTGTCGAACTCGTCACAGAAATTCACTGCTAGAGAGACGAAAATAAGGAAAAGGAGGCGTTCGGTCTCGCTCTATCGAGGTCTGAGATAAAAGGATAATATATCAAGACAATATTGATTTTCTGCACGCTTATCTCATCGTCGAGGATGTATATGTACAGGTAAAAGCAAATCGAACACGAGAATAAGAATACGCCCCGAGTTTCTCCCAACAGCGATACACGATTTGTCACTTAAGTGTCGCTCGTACAAAAGCAAGCGATTTGACTTACAAGAGGAAGATTCATTTTGTACATGAACTTGCGCTGGCCGCAGGGTCCAGCTTCCCGCTTTTAAGAGGATGATCGTGACGAAGGGCGTGGGAACGTCATTAACCCTTTCCTTGCGGCACGGCGCGGTCTGCGAGAATCTCGCGAGTGAGATTTTCGAGCGAGACGGCACAAGGGGATGCATGAAATTTATGATAGATAACATCTCCCCTCGGATTTATTTAGTTTTGGCTCTCTTGATTCTCTATGTAATCACAATAACTTGGCGTGAAATGATATATTGGAAATATACGCACACGAAAAGATATTATATAAAAATGCGATTATTACGTCTGTACACGGAGAGAATTTTCTCTTAGAATTTACCCTGAAAATCATGGGGAGAATTTTATAAGATTTTCTCTGATTAATATTTATCGCAATAAAAAATGGTAAATCTTACTATGTACATAGAGTAAAATTAATCGAACATATTTTATATCTTATCGTGGTGGATATTAATATTTTTTATTGATGAAAATGATGAGGATTTATTAATCAATTTTAATTTGATATCTACACGTGAAGTTAACAAGTGCAAACGAGAAATAAAAATGAAATGGAATATAACGAAGAGTTAAACTAACTGAGGAATTAAATTATACACATATTGTGTGTATTGCTTTTATAAATATGAAAAAAAAAGATATCAGCGAAGAGAGTCAGATGTTTCGAAAATTCTATATAATTATAGAAAATAATCGTACACCCTGTAGCTGCGATCATTCTTATCCCAGAACGCGCGCACACATCCTAGGGCTAATATTACCCTTCAACCGGTAACGTCCATTTCTTAGACTCGCGTACGTTCTGCATTCTGGCTACTCGGGCAACCTTTATAATTACGTTGGTAAACTACGTAATTTTACCGGTGAATTCTTTAGTTCACCGTCTGTAATCAGATAACAATTTACATGAAAAGTGTAATGACATGTATACGCGTGTAAGCGTAAATAATACAGTGTTATACGCCCGTTCCGCGGATGGACGTTAAAACTCAGTAAAGAGATTCGCGCAGACTCGCTAATAATACCGTATAAAATAGCGATGATCGCTGAAATATTTCGCTACCGATTCTAACATTATAACTGAATATATCATCGTTCACGCAAATATAAATTTATATATAATATTTGTTCCAAATTGATTGTGAGAGAACGTTTCAAATAATCTTCCAAAAAACATGGAGATACATTTTTATGCATACTTATTATTCTGTATAATTTATAATATGACTGCCAATTTTTCAGATTATTTATCCTAATCTAACCTGATTGAAATATTAATCTATGAGCGATCAAATGATTTTATATCACACCGATCGCGCTCATTAAGGTTACACATAATAGGAATTCCTTTCCGCTATATATACGAGACGTTCGAAAGTCTTCGGCCTAGCGAATGCCGTGTCCCTTATACACATTGTAAGCAAAAGGCGGCGAGATAACTCGCACTTTCCATAGTTTCCATGCACATGCACGAAACGACGCGATGCAAAGAGCGTTTTGCGTCCAGGCGAGATTGCAAGTAAGCATATAAGCACGTGTTTCCAGCTTGACGTACGATCGATAGAGTAATGACGCAGACTCGAGAAAGTCGCTAAATTGCAAGTTGCCGTGTAAATTTAGCGGGTTTGTTATCGCGAGGCGAGAATTAGCCATAGAGAATTAGCCAACACCCTCCCTCGACTTTGAATCTTTTCACATACGTCCTATATACGAGTATATATAATCGCTTATACGAGCTTTAGCTCGTAAAGTTGACATTTACCTGGCGATATAAAATTTCTCCTCAATAATGCGCGCAATTACGAATCTAGAGAGCACCGGCATGTCTAATTGTAATCCGTACAATTATCATTAACTGCATTTCCAATATTACGAAAGTCGTTTTCATTGTTTCGAGTGTAAAGACGCGGCGAGAGATTGGTTGGATGAGATAGGAATTTCGCGTTCGAAATTTTCAAACGTGTACACACTTATATGTATATATAGGTATAATATACAAAAGCAAGAATCGCGTGCTTGGCGCGTCGAAGCGCATAAAAGCCCCGCGCGCGATATCTCGCTCTCCGTCCAGGTGAAAGAAAAATATCAAATGATAAGAAGTGGGCGTCAGAGATTATGCCATTACTAGCTCGTAAAATAGCTTGTAGGTGGCTCAGCGACGGAGATTATTGCGAAGAGACGCGCACGCAGGAGCCTCGTTCCACTTTTCCATCACGTCGCAGACCGCGATTCCGCAAGCATATACATATATATGTGTAGAGGAAGGAAGAGGAACACGCTTACGCGGCGACCCGATCGTGTGTGACTCGTCCGTGTGTATATAACGAGAATCCGTATATGCGCGCATATGTGGACCATAATAATGAAATACGTGATCTATCCGCGGAGAAACTTGCGGTACGCGGGAGACTCCTTTTAATTGAAACTTTCAAATCCATCCCGAATCTCGCGTGCGCGCGTTTGTCAATTTCGCACAGGCGGTATCTTTTCGTGCAAAGCTTCCGCCGCGCGCGGTGAGTGGGAGACTGATTACTGTCATTATGTGGCTCGTAGATTGAAAATTTATCTCGCGTTTTCCTCGCGAGAGAGGAAAAGAGAGACACGAAAGGTAAATAACGGGCGATAAAGTCGAGCGTGATTTGCGTTATATGGTAAATGCATCGGCGTGTGTGTTTTACGCACCGTGCCATTTGAGGAAATTTAATTTCAAGTGCCGTAAAGCAGTCAGACTTCTGGAGCATTATAATTTTCGTCCCACGATATACCTGCGAGCGACCATCGACCATATATCTGCCGAGTCTATGATCGATTAACGGAGTGTCTTGTGTGCTGGACGTATTAATTAAGACTATTTTCACCATCCGCCAATCGGTGTGTTCATTTAAATCGACATGTACGTACAACAAGATCGAATCGTCGCGAGAATGTCTTCGCTTTTTCCAGCCTTTAGCCATTTGCACACTCTGATGTTGATATAATTATTTCTAATCGGTTTAGAAAATGCGCGATTACAAAGAGTCCGCGAGGTGAATGGCCAGTCTATTTAACATCCTGCTTTCCATTTTTCTTTTTTAAATCATTCGCGGATATGGAATCTCTTCCTTTTCAGAAAGTCTTAAAGTTACAGTAAACGAGAACACATAGAAATTCATATATTTTAATATTTATTTACATTTTACAAATATGCAATACACAGAGAATTTACTCTTAGAATTCATCCTAAAAATGATGCTCATAGAACAATATGGTATTGGAAGAATTTTATAAGTTTCTGATTAATATTTATACCACAATATAAATCAATCGAGTTCGGAGTATCTAAGTCACTGAATTAAGACTGTCATTGATTTTTAAATATTAATTACGACTTAATACACATATTGGCTAAAATCAATCTCCAAAAAAATTAATAAAACACCACGTGTACTTTTTTCGATAAACAGCTGGAAAAATCTCGCGTTTATATAATCTTACATTTCTTTTCCATGTACATCAGGATGTCGGAAACGATCTCTAATTAACGGCATCGTCGAGCCCGAGGTCAAACGTGTGTCATTACATTAGCAGATCCCAAGACCCGACCATGAGTCTCCGCGTGCTTTTACTTCCGGTCGCGTCGCGGATTTTTTTCTCCCGCGATCTTTCTTCTCTCCTCCGAAGACGGGAGTCGCGCGAGTCGATTAATTAAGTCCGGCGATCTCTGACGGGCGCGCATTGACTTATAGGCTACATGACGTCCTTACTTTTCCAGCCTACGGGCTGGCGTCGACGCAATTATTTCTAATCACTTTAGAAAATCCCCCGCGCGTGGTCGATCGACAACCGAGTGTGTGCCATCTTTCTAGGCTGTCCGATCTCCGCTTTCTGACGCGCGGCAGAGTTTCCTCGTCGTTCGTGTCTACAAAGTTGCTTGACCATAAACGGCTTGATGTGTCTCTCGACGACGAGAGCGACGATTCCTCGCGGTACCGAGTCGGATTTACGAGATGAAAGGTCGTACATTTCAAACTATGTTGAATAAGACATAACTATAATTCTTATACGTTTGTTTCAAATGACATTTTTACTCGCGTGAGTATTCTATACAGGATGTTTCTTAAACATAAGTCAAAAACTCAAGGAGTAATTTCTTAGGTCATTTTATGAAAATTTATATTTATATACCTCTGATGTTTTTTTCAAAAATTGCTTCGTTTTTCGAAGATACAGGGCGATATGATATATGATATGATGCTAGAATGTGTAGCGTATCTATTTTGTTATCATTGGTTGTGACCATAAATAAAAATATTATTTACGAAGCAATTTTCGAAAAATCATCAGAGGTATAAATTTCCATAAAAGGAAAGGAATTTTTTGACATATATGTTTAAGAAACGCTCTGTATATATTGTGTTTTATCGATATACTACATCTTTCCTCTCTGGATAGAAAAAACAATGTATTTTAATTTCGTAGAATTTATCGGTAGAAATTTTGATTTATTACGCTCGAAAGTTTCAATTATAGGAGTAAAACACGACGTACGATGCTACTCTCGCGATTATGTCGATCGGATGATCTGCTAGATAACCGGTGACAAGCGAGTGTGTCGGTCGATGATCGTTCCTCTTCCTATACGGTCTTGTTTTTCCCGCGGAATCTAGCGTAGGAGAAATTAGCCGTATATATACGCGAGCGCTTCGAAAAGCTAACCGACACGATCGTTCTCTCATTAGCCTCGTTACCACTGAGAATGGGTCGAGGAACTCTCTTTCCCTCGGCCCACGTCACCGTAAGGTCAGCGAACGGATGACTGGATATCGAGAGGTTTTAGGAAAATATTACATAAAAATTAGTAACACGTACACTTACGAGATCGAAGCCATTCTCTCGTACACACGTGGCTACGACATTCACAGGCAGACATTTATATCGCCGATTCCATTAACATTAATTATATATGACGTCGTCCGGAGTGAAAGCGCGCGAATCTTTCGAAATGTGCATGTTGCGGATTTCGCCAAATAAATTTTTCATTTTCGAAATTTAATGCGTACATAATGCCGCTTCTATGGGGTGGGGTGAAAGGGCGGGCCCGCTAAACATACACACACACACACACATACAAACACACGAGTAATTTTCTCCTTTACCGTTCTCCACCACGTAATGCTCTTGGAAAGGATCCTATCGATCAATTACCAGCTCGATACACTCGCCGGTTGCGCCCGGTAAAATGGGCTTTTACCCATCCAACTTTCCTTCGGGATACATGAAAGATATCCACACATATCCAAGTAAGAGTACTGTTAAAGGTCGACTATAAATAAATCGAGAATACGGCGAACGTAACTGCGTGTGCGGACGCGCGACAAGAACCGATCATTCGTGAAGGTCGCACGCTGGAATCGCGCGTCTCTCGTCAGATTTACTATACATTATCAGGTATAATCGGTCTGTCGAAAAAGTATCTTGGTTGACACAAGTCTCGAAAGAGCGCTTCCTACTTTTGTCGTGTAATTAATTCAAATGGGATAAAATGAATCGATTTAAGAAGTGCGCGCGATTAAGTTCAAATTGCCAATATATAACTATTAATTGCGCGTAAATTTTCACAAAATTTCACATCATTCGGGCGATAAATAACGCGATGGTAACCTTGTTTCATCAATCATCGTCATGATGTAGCTTACAACAAAGATATTCGATTAATTTGTGAAAATTTTCCATCCATCATGAAATATGATGTGTTTCGACTTCATACGTATATAATTATCATTTTTCTACAAAATATTTTCTATATTACGGCAGGCAAATTATTATATAAAATTTTTTTCTCGAATTTCATCGCAATTTCAATGACTTGAGATACACGTTTAACTCCGAATTGACTCACTTTCGATCCGTTCGAGCCCCGCGGGTGCGACGTATTACGCGAGAGAAGTTTACTTCGCGATTATAGTCTGACTGTAGCTCGGAAATCGTTGTAAACAGGACTCAAATGGTGATTTGAGCTAGGGATAAAAGACTTGGCGTATAACGACGTACTCGGTGCGAAATGTAATTTTCTTTGCGCCGACCACGCTCACGTTTAGCTACCGCAATGCGCACTTAATCTTTATGGCGATTCGACTGGCCATCGACTTATTTAACGATCGACTTAGTCGCGATCGGCCGTAGACGATCTTGTGTGTATCGTTTTCGAACACGAAGACCCCGTTTTCTATATCTGTTCATCGTATCTCTCATACCGTGTATCCCATAAATAATTATTAACTACAATATAATCAATCGCGTATAATACATACATCATTTTTTTATTTTGTTTTGTTTTCAATAAATATATTTTATGTATATGTAAATTTTGCGATGAGATAAAAAGAAATATATATGTGTGCTTTTTCCTTTGAATGCAATTGTAATCATGAAAGAAAAAATGTTTATACCTATACATGGAGAGAATTTTCTCTTAGAATTGATATCCTGCAAATCATGGTAATCGTGGAATAATATATGTAGGATTGGAAAAAAATTTTATAATTTTATAAAAATAATAAAAATATTACCATGTACATGGTAAATTTTATATCTTATTGTAGCAAATATTAATATTTTTATTTATTTTTATTATAAAATTCTTCCAATACTATATTGTTCCACGATTACCCATGATTTTTAGAATAAATTCTAAGAGAAAATTCTCTCTGTATATATACGATACATATATATTTTTTAAGATTAAAGATACTATTTGAGTAAAATATATATAATATTATTAAAACAGAGTATTCATCTTTTTTATCAATACATATATGTCAATTTTCTTGCAATACATAAAATTGTTATCTGTCGTATTAATCGTGTGTTTTAATCGCTCTGCAGAAAGAAGATTAATATAAATACACACGCACGCTGCACTTGATATTACCAATCTTTCGTAAAAGACATCGAACGGTACATGGATTTATATTCGATTCGCCTGAATCAAGCGTTACGCAATTTTCACGGTTTCTCGCCCATATACGCGCATAGTCCCGTTTCCCGCGAAGACAAATCGCCGATTATTATTAAACGATAATAGAAACAAGTTTGGCCAGCCGTTTCGTACAGCTGTTATCCACGAAACGGGAATCGATGGCGCATTGTAATACGTCACCGTCGTCGTATATGAAATTTATTTGTGTCGCGCCGATATATATGAGCGTCAAACATTCTCAATTAATACCGCATTAAATTGTCTCTGCATATTCGCAGGTGAGGCATTTACGCATATATACTTATATTTTTTATCCGCTTGCGTGCTACTTTTGTGCGACTCTCTCGTATGAATGAATTCACAGGCCTGTGAACACGATGGATTTTCCATAGAAAAGCTAAACAAATCAAAACGTCCTAGAAGAGGATTAAATATAATTTTTTATTTTATATATTCATTTTTTTTATTCATTATTCAACACTGAAAAAATTATGCTATAATTTTATCTTAAAGGTTTTTTAGAGGGAAAGTGCATTTACGTAAAGGAGACGTTATATAGCGACCTTTTCCTATCATTTTCTACCTTTAATAAATTTTTTTGTACAATATACCGTATTACGGTATTTTGCTTTCATATCCCACGCGATCGACACTTAACGACGCTAAACGCCCCGTGCTTGCATTGTGCACGACGAAAAGGTCGCTTTCCCGAGATACCCTTTAGACGGCGAAATGTGACCGTAGGTCCAAGACCCCGTCAAGATAATTAAGTAGATTGCCATGGAAATTAGATTAAGCGAGTTTCTCGCGAGCGAGGACATACACAATCCGGTTTAATTGCCCGGCATTGTGTCGCGGGAGTTAATGACTGCGCTCGCGGTTGCCTTCCTTCCTCTCTCTTCTCCGGGAAAAGACGCCGGCACCGTCGCTATGTCGCTCAAGACGAGTTGCGACGCAACTTTAATTACGATGCGCGCGTGAAACAACGGGCGGAGAACGGATCGCGAAAACGAAACGTTAGACGATATTGCACCGGAGGCTGATGAGAAACCGCGACGAAATTGGAATTGCGCAAATCAATTGGAGTCTGTTACATCGCGATAATCTCATCATTTTATCTTCCCATCTTCTCGGTTTTAATAAAAAGATGGTAATTTGATAGGGCAGAGTTGATTGAGCGCTAAAGACGATTTCTCTCCAGATATAGAATATAACTTTCAGGAAATGTGTAGCAATCTAATTGTAATCAAAAAAATTGCGTTACAATGAAAGACCGAAAGAAATTCAAGAATGAAACTTTCGTGGTTTTAATTTAATCTCTTTGCGCATATTGCTACAAAATTATTGTAAAACCTAATAAAATCACTTTTAATTCCATTGCGTTACGTGATCCAAATATTTTTAAAAAGGTAAAACGAGAGAGAAAGGAGGGATTGGTTCGCGATTAACGCTACAAAATTATTGTAGAACCTAATAAAATCACTTTTAATTCCACATTGCGTAACGTGATCCAAACATTTTAAAAGGAAAAGCGAGAGAGAAGAAAAAAAGAGAGAGAAAGGAGGGACTAGTTCGCGATTAATGCAACACATTAGCGAGAATTGTTGAGACTACCTATACAACGGGCCAGTGATCGTCTCTCTGGTCTTTCTCGGGGTCCCACGTTACATTATTCCTGATCGTTTGAACTATCCGGGATGGTAATTCCGCGTTATTTCCCGAGGTCGAGGTCGCGACAGGCCTCTCGTCGATTCGCGTGGAAAAGGAGACCGTCGACCTCCGCCGAATAAATCGTCGGGGACGATCTTGTCGTGACGAGATGACGCGGTAAATCATCCGGGTTCTCAGGGATTCAAAAGACTATGTATCTCTCGTCGATTTGGCTTTAATAAAGCGCTCGGCTCGCCGCTATTATTGCTAACGTTATCGTGCAAGCGTGCAGAATCGTCAAGATTTTTTTTAGACGATATAAAATTAAAATTCTTACTACATGTGGGAATTTTTCAAATAAGTTGAAAAACAAGTTCTTTGATCGATTTGCCAATTAAATCTCAGCACGATAATCATGATCATTTCAATGGAACGGTGAATAAATTCCATAGCTGAAGATAGAAGTATATCCAAGCAGATTTAATTAGTTCTAATCGTTCTGTATATATATGTACATACATCTAATTTATCTATAGTAATATATTCATTTCATTTTTCAATACGTCCCGTTAGAATTATTCTGTTTCTACACAGAGTTAATTTTTTCCCAGAATTTATCCTGAAAATTATAATAATCGTGGAACAATATGGTATTGGAAACATTTTATGAAAGCGTTTCTGGTTTATTATTTACTACAATAAAAAATATTAATAATCTACTATACAATAGGATGTAAAATATGTTCGATTAATTTTACTATGTACATAATAAAATTTACTATATACATATTAATTTTTCATCAGGATAAATTCTAAAAGAAAATTCTCTCCGTGTACATATTTTATTTTATTTATATATCTTATTAAAATATGTAAAATATTAAATAAATCTAAATCTTCTTTACATATTAAAAAATAAAATTTTATTAACATAAACATAAGAGATAAAAAATAATAGATCTAAAAATAAAGACTTTAATGATAATTTTGAGAAACCAAGCTAAATATAATCACGTTATTAAATCATATGAAATTTAAATTAAAAATGAAAAATTAATTAAAAAAAAAAAACAAACGCGTAATCTTTGAAAATGAAAATATGTAATCCCTCAAAATTTTTTGACATTAAGTAGTATTGATAGAAGCGATCTCGCTTGTCGCGAGAAAGAGAGATGAGGTCTAATCGCTCTCGATTCTTCAATCAAAAACTCACCTTGCGACGATCGTCGCCTTATCCGGTGGGAAGCCAAGCCGCTCTCGTCTAATTAGCACCAAGGTTATCAGCGAACAGGGTCCGATATCACGGGGACGTTGAACGGGATCGAAGGACGAGTGTTTTCACTTTTGTCAGTCCAATAAGCCGGTCTCCTTCGAGCCGCGCCGTTTCATCAGTTTCACACGCGACAACGCAACTCGCCGGCGTCTTTAACCATTTACCGGGGATGATGCACACGCGCGATTACTTATCTCTGTCTATTTGGGCGGGACACGTGTGCACGAGAGCGTAATCTCCGCGAATTTCGGCGCTCTTCGGCGAGAAGAGAAAGAGTGTCAACGATCGGCGGCTCCCCTTCCGGCTGGGCCGGCGAATCGATCCGCTTTTACGGAGACGATCCCCGTCGAGGAGAGGTCTGGTGGTGCTGTAACGTTCACTGATCAGGATGAGGAACGTCGACGCGACGAGTAGACAATAACACGGTGGTCGCGCAAGACGTTGCGGCAGGTGCAGCCGCTGCAGCTGGCACGATCGTCGGCTTCATACTGAAGGGAAGAGATACGCACGGCAGGCGCGATGCCGCATGCCGCCGCGGACTGCCGCTGTGCGAGCAGCTACGCGAGAAACTGGCTCCCCTGTTCCGAAAACGAGCAAGCAGCGCCTCTCCTCTCCATTTCGCTCCTTCGATCTGTCTCTGTCTCTCGCTATCTCGTCCTCTACCCCTTCGCTGCGTGCGTTTTGCCATTCGTGCATGGTGGGGTTCTCCTCTCCGAACGGAGAGTAGGGATCATCCTCTTGCTCTCTCTTATTTTCTTTCTTTCTGTCTGCCCCAATGCAGGATCTCTTCTTCTCTCTCCTGCGCTTCGCGTGGAATCGCGCGAACGGGTCCTGAAGATATTTTTGGATTTTTCTTTCGATACGTTGTCCTGCGCCTCTTACGAGGAGTCACCCGGTTTGAGAGACCCGCTCGCAGGGATGGATCCTCATCTCGAGAAATAGCTCGCGACGATATGGCGGAGCGAATTTATTCCGGCGAATTTCTCGAATATTTATATGTATATGTATAGAAATCGAATTGCAGAACGAAATGTGCGTATATAGATATTTCAGGGTCTGTACCTTCTTCCACGTCTCCAATATTGATCTAAATTTAGTAACACAATTTTCAACTGTTGCCAAGGAAGAAGTCGCGTCCCTTCAGTATATAGTCTTCCTCACGATTCCCAGTATTGCGTGGAATCTTGATAGATTTCTCTCTGAAAACTAAAGTATTTAGTAATTAGAGATATATCGTTACATTTCATTCAAATTGTTTTTATATTTTTATCTCGAGCAAAGTGCAAACTTATAAAGCTTGTGGAAGAAGAAAGATGCGCTCTCTCACGAAAGATTTCATCTCGCGAATTTCGGAAAGCGAGGAGGATGAAAAGAACTGTATCTTTGTATTCCTGAATTCATTGACACTTGCAGGTGCACAAATGCATCCTGGCGAGGGATCGCGGCGGAATTTCCGCGCGAATGTCCGTTTTGTCCTTTCTGGTCCTAGTCGGACGGACATCGTGCTCTCGAGGCCGACGCGACGCGTTCCGGTAGGTCGGTGACGCCAAGAACCGGACCGGCTGCAAAAACGATTACGTTTCGAGAAGAGCGAGAGGGGGAAGTGCGGGGACGGCGGAAAGAGAAAGAGAGAGAATGGTCAGAGATTACCGGCAGGTCCTGGGCCGTAAAGATGCCCGGACTCTCTGGACGCATCGCCGAATATGGCCGAAAACATCCATATATAAGTGCGCCCGGTAACAGGTCGTAGCATCGCGTAAATCGAACTGCGAAAGTTATTGGACAAAACCAGATCATTTTTCCAACTCATTTTTCTAAATAGAATCATTTTCTCATGCTGTGACGATTTAGATGTAAAATATAACATCTACGAAAAAAGAATTAAAATATGCAACTTTCGAATACACGAAGAGAATTTTCTCTTAATTTACCCTGAAAATCATGGTAATCGTGGGACAATATGGTATTGGGTTTTATAAATTTCTCTGATTAAATATTTACCACAATAAAAAATATTAAAATTTACTACGTACATATTAATGGAACATAATTATTTTATGACTTATTGTGATACCTAAATATTAATATTTTTTATTGTGGTAAATATTAATCAGAGAAACTCTTATAAAACTCTTTATTGTCCCACGATTACCATGATTTTCAGAATAAATTCTAAGAGAAAATTCTCTCTGTGTACATTTTTCAAAAATGATTCACATTCTCATTTTCGCAAACGAACATTATTTCACAATCTAGCTAAGTCCTCATAAAATTTTAATTGATAATATTAATAAATGTTTCTTTGAATACTCGCATCAACATTTTCATGGTGTTGAACATTATAATAATAAATGTTATAGAGATTGCAATAGAGACATTAAGAAATAACCTTTCTTAATTTACATAATTATATAGCTATAGAGAAATGAGGAGATATTTTGCAGATGAAATATTTAAAGGCTTTTACTAGGAAGAACGATAGAACGTGAAATTATTTTGTATTGATCTGATAATTTTCACAGTACTGTAAAATAATTAGACCGATCCTCAGTGGCAAGGGCGGTTTTTAGCATCTTCGCACGCGTTAGACCACTTCGCACTCACACAGCAACGGTAATTAACGATGCTTTGAGCTCATGTACTTTCATAAAGTCCGGAACTTTCTAATGTGCCCGATAAATATCTCTATTTAAGCGTAACGGGGTTACATTGCTTCGACGCGCCAATTTTTTTTTCTAAGAACATCTCTAAGAATGTTTTTCATCCTTCGAAATTAAAATAATCAAGGATCATCTGTGCTAAAAGAGAGCTCGAGAGCTCAAGTTTTTTTTCACATTATAGGTATCAATTACAATTTACTATCGATACCCTTAACTGTATATTCGTAGATTAATTTATTATCTCATATATAAAATTAATTTATTGATCAAAAATTACGAATATCATCCGACTATTAATTTATTATATATTTATTTCCTGTTTTCGTAATGTTTTTTGAGATGTTTTTTAGAAACATGCTATACAGAGGAAATTTTTCCTCAGCGAAAATGTCGAGAAAGAGGTCATCATTTTTTACATGTTCCCAATTTTTGCCACGATGTATCTTTTTTGTAACTAATTGTAAGCCTCAAATTAAAATTCTATTGAAATAAACACTTCCTGAAAATTAACTAAAGAATGTGATTTTGTTTAATTGGTACCTCGACATTTTCGCTGCGGAAAAATAGTCCCCAAATGACATCAGGAATCTATACTGTTAATCAGTGATTCACTGAGTACGGGACACTCTGTACGCTCTTTAAAGATTAACGAGAAACAGATGATTCTCCGCCAACACTTTTCTGCTGGGATTTCTCTTCGGTCGGGAGGTGATTGCGAAAGACTCTCCAGGGGCGTGTGTCGTTGAATGGACACCCTCTCTTCGCGTCTTCCATCCCTTCGCAATCGTGCAACGGCTCGGCCGAACGACTTTCCTTTAAATCGGTGGGACGTTTTACGTGCCGTAGATTGACATTTACAGTGAAATCCCGAGCAACGGGCGCAGCTGGTTTACCATTCGCTCAATGATGCCTTAAGGATCTACGGTACCGTATAGCTGAAACCTGTTTCTCTTGTTCCTGGTTGCACCGGCTATATTTATACGCATTTGCGCGCGTGCGTCTATACGCATACGCACGCAACGACGTATCTCTCTCGTCGTCGTACAAATTGAATCGCAACTAATTATGAAATATTACCGATGTGTCGCGCTCCGCTTTCAATGCTCCAAGAATTTCACGCTGCGACACGTTAATTCACCGCTAACGTGCACAATAGTATTACAACCAAAATATATTTCATCTCTTATATATGTAAATCTGAATTTATTAAATTTTAGAAAAATAAAATATATAATATACAATAATATTGGAAGAATTTTATGAGAGCTCTGATTAATATTTATCACAATAAAAAATATTAATATGTATATATTAGAATTGATCGAATATATTTTATATTTTATTGTGGTAGATATTAATATTTTTTATTATGAAAAAAATATATCAATCAAAGAAACTCTTATAAAATTTTTCCAATACCATATTGCCCTACGATTATCATAATTTTCAGGGTAAATTCTAAGAGAAAATTCTCTCTGTGTATATAGAATATTTTTACAAAAATAAAAAAGGTGCCGAAACAAATATTTCAAGATTTTTAAATAAATAAATTTTAAAAGGAATAAGACACAACTCTTACATATATATCTCATATCAAATTATATATATAGAGGTTTATATATATAGAGATAATCTCGAACTCTAATCTCTCCTTTTGCAATACACAATAATCGTAGATTAAACATCGCAGTTACACACATATTTTTCACGCCTCTAGATATGGATTTTATTTTTATCTTTCCGGATCGACCGGATCTCATTTCGCACCGTTGCGCTCGGGTTAGTTCAGCACCAATGAAATCAAAAGTGATTTCTATACCTTATCTTTTACGATCCGGTGTCCGATCGTCGAGGCACCGGCATACCGCGGGAACCGTTTGGGAAACTGCATAATCGGTGCAACACGCATTTTAACACTTGAAGATTCACACGTGACGACGTGGACTGGGCCCTCGACTTCCTGTCGGCGACCGAGCAAACGAGTCGCACGATATAACGCAAGCCGGATACGGAGCTGCGTAATTATACATCTGCTGCGTTTTTTTTGTGTGTGTATGTGCCGCGTTAGTCTTTATTATCGTACGAATGCGCTAACAACAAGAGAGACTCTTAAGTCGCGCGCCCTTAAACACCCTCGTCGCGGAAGTGTGAAATTAATTTGACGTAAGAGAGAAAATTTTTCTATACGGTACAATTGCGTGCGATCTGTTAATGTTTGAATCTACGATTTAAATTTATTAAGTTTTAATATTTTATTTTATTTTGAAGGGAAAATTCTTATCTATATCGATTATATATGCATTTATTCTTTTGCTCAAACTAAAAACTACTACATGGATTTAAATAAATCATGCTATGAACACATAGTGCGATATTAATAATAAATATCAATAATTCGTGAATTTTATGATTGAAAAATTTAATAATTATTTAGATCACATTCTGATAAATTTATCATTTTTTGTGGAAAAATGATAAAAAAATCTCATAAGTTATAAGAGAGTTTTCCATATCCTCTGCCACAAATATATAGATAAATTTTTACAAGAAATAAATTTGTTTATTCATTTCTTTATCCTCTTTTAAAATTCCTTTTTCAAAAACAAGATAAGACTATTTAATTCTATTCAATTATATATGTTCTTTAATATTGATATCCACCATTACCATTTTGTCTGCTATTTTCGATATCCGCGTTGCCACCGATGTTGTTGCTAGGAGCATTGGAGAAGTATCCACCAATATTGCCACTCAAGTCACTATCCTTAGCTTGGCTAAAGGATTGTTCTTCTACAAAATAAATAAAAGAATTATCAACCAGAAGTTTAACAAAAACGGATAGAATATATATATATATTTAATTAAAATATATGTAGCATAATTTATTGCTTTTATAAAAATTATATATACTTTCTCTTTCAAATTATTTTATTTAAAGAAAAAACAGAGAAATTAATTATTGTAGCATATTTAATTTCTTACATATAAAATTACTAAAAAATTACATTAAAAATATGTTCTTTAATATATGGGGGATTTAACGTGTAAATAGATATAATCTAATTACATTTATTACAAAAGTTAAACTCTTTAACATAAGATAAATCTTTCGAAATTGCCATTTGTTATTCGTGTCGAAGAATGAAAAACGAGGAATCATAATCTTATCGCACCTGATTTTCCCGATTGATAACTATTGCTGCCTCCTCCATTAAATCCATTTGACTTTCCCTCGCCTGGACCACCGTTTGGATAACCATTACTACCGCCTCCATTAAATCCCGAGTTATCTGTAAAGCCGCCGCTTTTGCTATCTGGTCTACCAGAAGAATAACCGCCGTCGTTACCATTCGGCCCACCGGAGTTATATCCTCCACCCATATTTGCTTCGCCTTCGTATCTAATTTGCGGTTTAAATCCATCCTGATCAGCCTCATACTCGACAATCTGTTTTCTACCATCTGGAAGTAAAACGTTGAACTCGCCTTGAGCGCGATCACCGTTTCTAGTTTCTTTGTGGCCATAATTGCTGCCGGATTGTTCGTCCTTCACTTCGTAAGAAAACTCATATTTTGCTGGCTCCTGAAAGTGAAAGAACAGACCTGTAAATACACATCATAAAATAAATATGATTTAATATATAGGAATATATTATTAAAAGAGGATCAATATTTTTGAAGATTGCTTTGTGATTCGTCTTGCATTAATTATGTCATATTGGTCTTTGATATACTTAATTATTTTAATAACATATGTTTACGTTGCTTTCTTCCTGTGCATTGTTGTTGTAACCTTCGTTTCCTCTTCCTCCGTTTTTAAAACTTCCACCGCCGTTCTCAAAATTTCCTGCGTGTCCACTTCCTCCAGATGGATAACCATTAGCAGCGCCGTTTCCGAAACTTCCTCCATTTCTGGCTGGACTTTCAGATGGATAGCCATTGTTCCCATGTCCGTTTTTATTAGGTGGACTATAACTGCTTGATACTCCTCCATTGCTACTGCCGAATCCGTTTATTTCGTTGTTTGTTTTAGGTACATTTGGAGATTCGTAACTGCTCGACAATTTTCCACCATTATTTCCGCCATTGAAGCGATTTTTATCATTTGCATTTTCACTTGCAGGTACTCCATAACTACTGGAAGGCTTTCCATTACCATTGTTTCTACCAGAAGAACCACCTCCATGGTTTCCATTCGCGCCAGGAACACCGTAGTTAGTCGAGGGTCTTTCTCCATTACCTCGATTCCTAAAACCGTCTCCGTTGTTCGCATTCGTATCAGGTACGCCATAATTAATCGATGGTTTCCCTCCATTGCCGCTGTTTCGAAAACCACCTCCGTTGTGTCCATTCGCAATAGGAACTCCATAGCTGTTCGATGGTCGCACATTACCGCCGTTTTCTTTAAAATCCCCAAAAGGAGCACCGTAAGAGCTAGAGGGTTGTCCATCCCCAAATTCGTTTCCTCGAGCTTGACCTAGACCATTTACGCGGGCATTTCCTCCGGGTGTATCGTAAAGCTTCGACGGACCATTACCTGCGCCATTATCACCAGGCTTGCCGAAACTTGTTGCACCACCGTTTCTATTAACACTACCTCCGTTACCAAAATTCGGCGTCCCGTACTGAGTAGACAGGTCGGCTTGACCGCCATTCGCACCAGAGGTTCCTGTTCGTGGAGGTAGATACGAATTGACCGGAGGTTCCGAACGCGTCGTCGCCAGCATCGTGATAAACGTCATTATAGCAATCTGTAATAAGAATTTCGTGCAACACTTACAAATTTTGGTATCATATAATCTGTAATAAAAGATAATAGTAATATTGATTTCGCAAATATTAAAATATTAAATATAATCTCTTTTTCTTTTGTATGAAAAGATAATTAATTACAGAACATTTTTCTTATTTTTCAAATATGTTCTATGTTTCGAAATTTGATGATTTTTACTATGTCGTAAATTGATCTCGATAAAGTGAATTTATAATGTATTACGTAAACACTTTTGTATGAATTTTTGCTGAGAGAATCTTAATTACATCCATCAAAAAATATTTATTTATGAATTATATTTATAGAGTTGTCGATAATTCTAACACTTGATTATTGACACCAAAAATAAAAATGTATCCTTATGAACTCTTGATTGATTTTTCCTCTTGATAAATATTTCTAAATTATAACAGATATAATTCGAAAAAAAAATCTAAAAAAATGTATTAATTTCAAATTCCAAATTTTACGAGCACTAGAATAGAAATATATACATATATACCTTTATCGTTTCTTCTCACCTTAAGCATATTGACGATACTCGATGTTTTCTAGCGGCAGAAAAAAACAAATTTTTGTTACTTTATCCCTCCGAGAGAGAGTCGTTCTCCCTGCTCTCGTTGCTACCCTAGCACGGGATAGTCTCGAGGGAATGACAAACATGGGGTCCGCTTCGCTCTTTATATATCCCGGGTCTCATCCGCGTTTCTAGATCATAGTTTGGTGCAATCGGTAAGATTTACAGCAACAGTTCGATGCAAGTGTGTCACGAGATGCCGCGTGGAATCGACGGTGACGATGGAAAAGGGAGCCAGATCGATGTACAAGTAAGCGTAATCACGAGCAGATTCGCGCTCTATATCTCTTCGATTCGCGATTCCCGAGTCGGTGTTGCACCGGCGAATCGTTAACTCGAATCGTAATCATCTTAAACGTCTTTAAATTGTCTCGCTCCATGCGAGACAATTTAACAATCTTTGACATATCACCTCTGTAAAAAAAAATTATAAGAAATGTACATGTTAACTACATGTTCTTCAATTCTTAAGAACGTAAGAACTGAGAAGCCGCATAATGATATCAATGTAATAGTTTATCAAGTGACAAACAAAAATGTACAAAAGAACTTTTATTATTAATACAAAAGTTGCATAATATAAAATTGAAACCTATATATATATATATATATAATACAATGTCTATCGTACTTAATTGAGTATGACATGCATATAACTATACGTTCCATTGCTCAATATCTGATAATTTTATTCCATTTGCAGGGGAATCAGAAGAAAGGCTTTAATGCCGTGATCGACGCGTTAAGATGCTGTTGACGTGCACGTGAAATGTCCTCCAATTATAGGAAGCCTAAACATCGCGGCTTCTCCGTCCGCGCGTAGAGCTGATGCAACAAACCCGCGTGACGCAAACTTGCATAATGTATCTCTGTCTCATCTAGCTTACCGCGCTGCCATCATCTGCATACGAGTGCTACGGATTGCACAAATTTTCCCGAACAAGA
Organism: Nylanderia fulva; assembly: GCF_048542155.1. Classification (NCBI taxonomy): domain Eukaryota; kingdom Metazoa; phylum Arthropoda; class Insecta; order Hymenoptera; family Formicidae; genus Nylanderia; species Nylanderia fulva. The sequence goes on from NW_028190293.1 coordinate 2,173,629, forward strand.
TATATACATATATCATATAGGTATGTAGAGCAGTAAGTATGCAACTATACGTTTAAAATAATTATAAGAGGCACTTAATTTTCTCTCAATTTACGATTTGATTTTAATTTATATTATTCTGATTAATTCAAATTCGAGTCGTGTGATATGTAAATCAGAATTACCTGTAAATTGGATGTCTGTAAATAATGATGAAATATTATATCAATATGATTCGAGATTTAACATAATTATATTAAACGCAAGTAATTTTATTTCTGAATTCATTCTTGATTAATTTTAGTAACGTGTACGTGATACACACACACAAAAAGAGAGATATTTATCTTTACATAGATATAATTATCTCTAACATCATTAATTAATTCAATTATATTCTTTATCTCCCTACGATAGTATAAAATAAACAAAGTATCATATAAATAAGTAAAAGCATACTTTATATATTCTGCTTTCGTCCGCTCGATCGTTCGATTACATTTTATATTGCAGTTATGGTGGACGCAATCCCCCTGTGCGAATACATGTCGAGAGATGTTTTGTATGGAACACGATTCTTCTCTAGATACATATCTCTCGCTACGGGCTTTGTGTCACCTGTGTAAATGAGAACGCGCTTATGTACTAGTCGTTTTATACTAGCATACAAATTTCTACATTGCGCCTCGATCGTCATCAATTATCCGCGTGATATGCAATGCTAAAAAGTTCTCACGCTAAATTTTAATCACGATCATATTTTACTGTAGTCTTTCACTGACAATAAGAATATATAATAAATAAATATATAAATAAATATATGTGTATATATATATATATATATATATATATATAAATGAAAAATTTTATATCGTGAAATATAAATATATATATTTTTTTCGAAAAAATATAATTTGTAATATTTTTTTTATAAAAAAATGCATCATTAGATATTTTTCTTAAATACGTAAAAATGCACTTAGTAATTTCAATCACAAAAAAAATTGTATTTAGTTCTCCATGCAGAGACGCCTGCATATACATTCTCTCTGCGATTCTTATGCACTCTCGCGCATCCTTGCAGTACATCGCCTTGTTATATATATTATATCGCACAGTCTCGCACGTGAGAATATATTAATGCATAATTCACAGAATTCTATGTTTATCCACATGTCCGAGATATTAAAAGTAATCTCACGTCATATAGGTAACGTAAAGGAAATATAATTTATATAAAATTTATATAAGATTTATTTATATATTTATATAAATATTTAAAAAATATCTATCACACATACATATATAAATATATAATTACATAAATGTATGTACTTAATATATATGTATGTTTTTAATATACTGCATATATGTGCATGTGCATCATATGTTGCGTTCCTCTTGACATTTCTATCTGGATAAAATGGCCGCGAAGTGGAAACATCATCGAGTCAAAATAAATAATATCTTACTTTACAATGGTTAGAATAAACGTTAATAGATTTTTATACGCGTGCATTTTGATCATTTGTAATCTCACATATTTGATAATTCGTTTAATACAACGACATACCGAGAAATTAATTAACAGTTGGAACAATAAATGTAGATCTGTCAAAATTGTGCATCGGAGTGAGAACTTTTTAATAATCGATAAGCCCTACGACATGTATATAAATAGTAATAATCCTGACAGAAAAGTGAGGACATACCTGTTTGACGTGCACACATAAAGCATTCTCATATTAATCAAATATTATGTTTTCAGAATACTCTCCAGTTAAAACTGCGAGAAATGCTGCCGGACTTGGTTAACCCAAAACTGCGTCATGAATTTTATTTCGTGCATCGACTGGATTATCCTACAAGTGGCATCATGTGTATAGCATTAAATAAAACGGCAGCCAGAGCAGCATCGTTTGCTTTCGAGAATCAAAAAGTACAAAAGTTTTATTTGGCATTGGTACACGGTCATATACACAAACCTTACATCATAATTGACAAGCCTATTGGTAAGCAACTAAAATAATAGAATGCAATATAATATTGGAACAAGATAAAAATAGGCAAAGGATTTGATTTTATCTTTTCTTTAACTAGGTAATGATGTACGTGAAAAGAATGGCAATCATAAAATGTGTACAAGCGAGAGTATCTTTTGTGAAAAGCCACGTAACTCTTACACTGTACTAGTAGTATTGGAATATGGATTTTGGAAAAACAAACCTGCTACTAAAATATTGCTAGCACCTGGCACAGGTAGACGGCATCAGTTGAGAGTACATTGTCATTATATCGGTCATACAATTATAGGAGATTATACGTATAGTAATGGCAAAGATATACAGCCTCATAGAACCTATCTTCATTCTTTCAGGTAAAATTTCTATAGAAATTTGTTATTTGAATTACATAATTATTTTACTAATGTCCTGTACTTTTCAGGTTAATATTAAACTGTGATAATATTGAAAATATAGATGTAAGAACAATAGATCCATTTAATGCTTCCATATTGTCTGATTATAAAGTAACAAATGTAATAAACATATTAAATGAAAATATATTTCACGATATAAGTAAATATATGGAATAAAATTAAGAATTTTTGTTATATATGATACACAGATTTATTGAGCCACTTTGACTCCAGATTTGGTCACCATGAATTGAAAAGTAATTCTTGGTAAGTGCGAAGCTAGCATTATGCAAGCATATCGTTTAGAATTTCTTCTGTAAAAATGTATAGAAGAAGTGATCATACTTGACCAAGTAAATCCTAAAGCTGGTTGTTCAATTGCATTTTCAGATATAATACTATGATTATCTATAACTGCAGAAACCTAGAAAGATATAAAAATTAATACTGTATATCTGTTATAATAAATATTTTAAGATTTCTTTACCTGATTAATGCAGATTACACACAAGTCATTATTTTTACAAAGTTGGTGTAATTGTCTTCCAACATTCCTTTTACTTCTGCCTTGTAGCTGATCTTTCCAATCTTCTACTCTGTAAGGGGCTGCTATTGAATCAATGACTAATAATCCTATTTTATGAATATTCATCAGCGCTGGGACTTGACGTTGCAGACATAGTTCTAATTCGTCCTTTAACATAGTATATATATATATATATATATCAATTGTATGTATAATAAGTTAAAATGTAAAGCCTCATTGATGTTTTTAAAAAAAACGAATATAATTATTATTAGAATTATATTATTAAATGTAAACTTTTTAAATATATGTATTAAAATAAAAAAATATATATATATTCAAATATAAAAATATATAATAAATTCTAATATATCTCTTATAGTAGTATAATTACAGTGGTGGCTACATGGTTCACGAATATTACATCTCCATTCACAGAATGAGTTTTAGCTATTTCTGAATTCTGTAGTAATTGTTGCAACCTTTCTGATGGAAAACTAGTTTCTGTACAAATGTATATTGCACCTGTTAACATCAATGTATTCCATCATACATGTATTTTAATTCACACAGTATTATGAATATTTGAAAAAATTGACCAAAAAAAAAGAGAAAAGGCATAATAGAAAATTATTATTCTTTACAAATTTGGTTAAAATTTATATTATATTAAAAAAAAAAAAAATACAAAAAGTTATTTAAGACATTTATTTGATTTTTGTTATTTATCAAGAATTTAGAAAAGACATAAAGTTTCAAAACTACATAAAGAGACTTATTTGGCATGTTTTCTGAATTAACATATTATATTTCAAACTTTTGATTACCAGCTGCAAGACCGTTCGCGGTTACTGGCAGTTGAACAGAGAGACACAACTGCAAAGCCAACTGTGTTTTTCCAGTGCCAGCAGCACCGTAAATCTGCGTGATACCCCGACAAGGTATACCGCCCTTTAATATCACGTCCAATTCTGAACAACCGGTTGTGAGAAATTTCTCTTTAATAGCGGCTGCGTCTGTCACTAACATATAATAAAAATCATTTTATGCATGAACATAAACGTGTGTGTATATACATTATTCTCAATAATCATAAAAAAGATTCATTATTTTTTAACAATACCTTGCAAATCATCGAGTTTGAAGCTCATTTTTTTATGTATTGAATATTTACACATTAAATGCTTTGACATATGAATTCATGTTCATATCGGAGCGTATATGTATTTCTCATATATGCCTTGTTCTTAAATTCATATTAAACCATTTTGATTCTGTACGTATATCACTGTTACATTATTATTGATAAATTATAACTCGAACAATTAGTTTTTAAAATAAAATATATCACGAAATAAATCGAATGTTAGATAGTATGATGGAGTAATCGTTTTCTTGACAATCATAGCGCCATCTTCTGCTTATGAAGAAAAATATATTACAGAATGACCAGGAAAAAAAAGTCTCTATAATATTATGTTGCTGAAGTGTTACGTATATATTTTTTATATACAAGTCAAATTTTACTTGAACATCCTTTAAATTGACGTACAATTTTTTTAATACTTTTTTAAAAAATATGCTTACGTTATGTTGTAAAAACAACATTTAACTCATTATCATAAATTGTTATAAATGTGAAATACACATTGTAATCTTTCTTCTCCACATATCCTTTTTTATACAAATTTATTTATTTTCCCCCTCTTGATACTTTTATTTTACGTTTCTTTACGTGCTTCTTTACTTTAGTTTTCCTTTTTTCCGCTTGCTGTTCTTTGACCGCCTTTTTACGCGCCTAATTTGAATTTTAAAAAATTTTAAAGTTAAAACAGTAACATCTATATAAAGAAAGAATAAATAATATATCTTACTTTTTTACTATCCGGGCTTTCGTTTCTGGGTCTAGCCGAATTTACAAATTTGCTTTTATTCTCGCTCTCGTTTTCACTATCGGAATTATCGCTACCCTCAGAAGAAGAGCAAGTATCGCTTTCTTCCTCTACATCTTTGTTACTTTTCTTGTGTTTGTTAGCTAGGATCTCGGGTGTTTCCGCAGGCTTAGATAAATCTGCTTTCAAGCCAATTAATGTCTTGTAAATTAAGTCTTGTCCAGATTTGGCAAGATTTATATCACGTTCCACATTGACCACCTATAGAAAAATATACAGAATAAAAGTTTGTATCTTTTCAGAAATTTCCTTATATAAATGAAAATTATACATTACATGAACTTGTAGTAATCGATGATACCTGAGTCAATCTTTGAGGAATGTAAGCTTGCTTAAAAACTGCCTCTTCTATTTGCTGCTGTGGATCATTTTCATTATTTGCCTCTTGCATCCGGATATCGAGATATTCATCCATGTTTTTTTCATTAATAGTTGGGTCTGTTATGAAATCAAATAGTGATTGAAGTGGCATAACTCCTACTTTGTGCTTTTTGAAAAATGCTGCAAAAAATATACAAATATATTAAAAATAGATACTTTTAACTACATGAAAATAAAATGTCTTTATCATACCTGTAATATTGCTACAATCGTTCCTTAGAAATTCAATTGCATTACAATGATCACGATCTACTGCCTGTAAAACATCAATGACTACAACTGATCCATTATGATACAACATATTATACTCGCTCAAGTCAGCGTGAACAAGCCTACACTTATTGTACATTTTCCACATAATTTCGATACACTCTCTATACAACATTCTTGCTTTTGATTCTGTAAGTGTAGCATCCTTTAGTTTAGGCGCCGCCCAGCCGTCTGAACCCAGAAATTCCATCAACAACATGTGACCACCATATAAAATGGGCTGTGGCGCTCTGACACCACCTTGTTCCAAGCGTTTCAAATTAGAGAATTCCTTTTCCGCCCAGATTTTCACCATTTTGCGCGGATTATGCAAAGAGTATACATGATCAAAACGATACTCTCCCCTAATATACTTTTCCCGATTTTTAAATGTCAGGATGGATGTCCTATATATCTTTATAGCAATCTCGTCTTCGTTTTTCGACTTGGCATAATATACATTAGCTTCTTTTCCAGTTGAGATACAACCATTTATCTCCGCTAACACTCCTCTTTCAAACAATTTGTGCAGTTTCTTCTTGATACGCGAATCCAATACATTCTCAGTCGTCGCGTGATCGCTCTTATCTTTCATCCTTATGCGATCTTTGTCAACACGTTTGTCATTCTCCATCAATACATTGGCTACATGGTTTGGTAATGATGAACTCGCATACTTCTCTAAATTAATCTTATTCGCATAGCGAGTCAACAATTTATGTTTTGGTTGATAATTTGTTACCTTAGTGGGTGCTTCTTGAGTGTTGAATCTTTGTGAACTCGTTTTTACAACAGCATTCTTGTCTTTCTCTTCATACAAATCATAATCATTGTTACAATAATAATCATCATTGTCACTATCTTCAATATTGGTCTCTTTATCACATGTGATATCCAAATTGGCTACTTTTTCCTCGAGTGGTGCATGCGAATACATATCAAACGTGGATGTATTTTTAACTTTGTTCTGTCTACAAAAAAATAAAATATAATTATAGTTTCTTTAAAAAAATACACAAGATTTGGAATTTTATAAAAATTTCTAAATAATTTCAATCTTTTTAATGAATTTTTTTAGATTAATAAATAAAAATGATTTTATTCCTAATACTTTGTTGAGAATCAAATATATTGATATAAAATATATTTACATGCAAGGTATTTCGTCCTCTTCGGCGTCGCTAAATTGGCCTTCTTCGAATTTTTCTGACATGATTAATATTCTTTTTGAACAACTTATTTAATATATTCGTTAATTTCAATATTTTGCTCTAACATGTGCTTAAGCAAACGTATGAAATAATCATATATATATATATATATATATATATGTCAAAGCGTGCGTTCCATTTGATATCACAAACGATTCGAATCATCATAATCACAAAATTTTAATCAACCAATCAACACAAAGAAATCTTTATTCTTTTCGTTCTGATTGGTCAATCTATATTAGCTTCGATTTTTAATCAACTTCTAGTAAATACTTGTATTTTACAACATTTTTGGATATCTATATATGTTTCATTATCTATGCTTTAAACGTAAATTTGTTGTTTACATCAATATTTAAACTATCCAATTATGCTGAGCTGACAAAGAGTAAGTTTTTTTTCAAATTTCTGTATTAATATATAGTTCTCTAATACACTTGTTATAATCTATTATAATTTTATGTACATATTTAATGTGTATATTATTTCTGTTGTACAATTAACATCACAGCTGATTATATTTTTTAATTAATTAGAAATACATATATTTTACAGTCTGTGTTTATATAGCTAATAAAAAGTAAAATACAATGTTTTTTTTTTTTCAATTAATATTAACATTTTTTTATAACATAATTTCTTGTATTGGAGTAATAAATAAGATTATTTTACTTGCTGTATGTATATTGTATAAACAAATGTATACAAGCAAGATTATCTAATACGTATTGCTTGCATAAAGTATCTAATTTTAGTAAATCTATGTCTTAATACACACACATAGAATTAATAGAAAAATAATTGCTTTGGAAATATAAAAAAGATTTTCTAAATTATCATTGGCAGATTTACAGTTATACACTTGAAAACTTATAAAAGACAAATAGCAATTCGCAAGAGTGATTAGTGAATAAATATTCAACCATGGAAAATATTATGCGATCTATGCAAGGATGCAATGCTATTCGTTACGCATCTTATAGAGCTGCTGCAAAGATGCAAATATTACATAAAGAATTGAATAGTAAGTTTCTCATTGATTTTTAATTCTCTGTAAAATAAATTAATATTTTATAAACTATCTTATTTAATTTTTAGTGCAATATGTACAATTGGAATTAATAGCAGGAGTATTTGAACGTCATAGACTTTCCATTACTGAAAACTGTGTTAATTTAGACTCTAGTGAGATCGAGGATGTTTTATCTGATATTTATTTTGCGGCACAAAAAGAAAGCAATTTCAATTTTGATGTTGATTTTGTAACAAAGCTTGCTACAAATTACATTTTGAGTACTTTTGACAAGTGAGTTTTTGTTTTTCTTTCTTTCTTTATACTCTATAAATAATATTAATATATATTAATTTTGCTACACTTTAAAACATCTTTATAAATATATACATTATAATCTCAACAATAAATAATTTTATAATTACGAAAGAACGTATTAATAAAATATGAAATTGTATTTAATATTGCAGACAAAATACTGGAAATATTTTAGTGTTTTCAGTTAAAGTTGCATTGATATTATTAAGTAATGGTAAATTACAAGAAAAGTATGGATATTTGTATCAGCAACTAGCTGATCATAATGCATGTTTATCTAGAGCTGGTTTGCATACCTTATTAACAAATATCTGTAAAATAACAGAAATGCTTGGAGAAACTATAACGTATGGATATGAACAGATTCAGACACATATAGATGCCTGTTTTGTAAAGGTTAAATACAATCAATTTTGTGTTCGTTATTTTTATTAAAAATAAGCTTTTAAATAATTTTTTAAAACATATTTTAGTCTCAAGGAGGTCTTGGAATTACTGAAGCAGAGTTTGCTGCATGGATCATGCAGGAACCTCCTCTGCTTGTTTGGATAACAACATTCAATCGAATAAAATCTGCAGAACATAGTCAGTGATAGAATAAAATTATTATACTATTATTATATTATTATTATTACTTACATATAACATAATTATATATTTTTTTTTGCAGTTGTACATAATATCAGATGTTCTTCATGTAAAGTGACACCGGTACAGGGACCAAGATATACATGTTTGAAATGCACTGGATACCATCAGTGCCAAGAATGTTTTCTCTTAGGCAAGACGTCAAACAAGCACAAGTTGAAGCATCCAATTCGTGAATTTTGTGTTAAGGTAAATTGTTTATTTAACTTGTTTCGTGTGAATTAAATTGCTTACAAGAATAATTCTTTTGCAGACTTCACATCGAGAAGTTACAAAACTGATTATTGAATTAATTAGAAATAAATTGAGATTGTGTCCTACTAGAACAATCCCAATAGAAGATCCAGTTACAGATGTTACCAGGTTCGTGTAAATTGTATCTTTACAATTTTGTATATAATTATACAATATTTATTTTTTGATAATTTTTTTTATATGTAGTAACGAAATAAGACGTGTAGATTATGGTTCAGTAAGGAGTACTGTTAAACGAAAGATTCTCAGTGATCCGCAAAAGGAATTACAAAGTATTATAATGCATTTGGAAGAAGAAAATCGACAACTGCAAATTGAATTGCTCGACATACAAGGCACCAAAGCAGAAAGGCTACAACGTCATAGAGCAACTATCGAATCTCAATTGCAGCGACTAAAAACGCTTAAGGTATATTAAGTCGAAGATTCCTTAGACATTGTTTACTAACCCTGTAATTTTTGCAGAAATATTTATTTACTGATGTGACTCAAGTACCACAGATTACTCGTATGCAAAGCACCCCAATGTTACCACCTTTAACATCTAGACTTACAGCATTGCCTCTTGAATTTGAATTGAGTCCAATTATCAGGCAAGACTCTACAGATCAACCAAAAACACTTCACAGCAAAAACAAATTGACACCGGATTTTAATACCACATCAACAATAGAGCATACAGAAAGGAAAGATGACGTCAATGCTCTTTCTTGTACCCAAGAAGCTTCTACGAGTTCTGGATTCGGTAATTTATCAGAAAACAGTCGCATGGAACTAAGTACTTGGATTGGAGGTAAATATAAAGTATATCGATGCGATTAAAAATAATTACAGATAGACAGATTTATGAAAATACATGTTGAATTAAATTCTCTCCTTCTTCCTCCTTAGGAAGAAGGAGAGAATTGAGTACAGCTGACAGTGGTTTTTCTCAGTGGTTGGCTGCTGGCAATTCAAATTGTAAAGATAATTATGTGGCTAATGCAACAATTAATAATGCAAATAATGATTCGTCGCTCGTAGCTTCTCAGTCTCCTACAGGCATTCATAGAGATAATACTCCATCTTCCTTGCAACGGCCTGATAAACATTCGCAACATAGTAGTTTGCAAAATATTCAAGGAGATCTTAATGATATATTAGATAGACTGCAAAATATGGTTGCTAATGACTGTTTGCTCGATGGTAAGTTTTCATTAATTATCAAAAACAAAAATACAGAGAGTATTAGATTTTCACATACGTAAATATATCATTTTATAATAAAATTATTTTGATACATTTATGGCACATGTTATGCAAATGTATATATACATATATTTAATTCATATATGCAATTTTTGTAGAATCGTACGACGGCAATGACAATTGTAAATTAAAACGTGCCACAACTGAAATGGAAGATCTATTAACTGGCCTTATCGAAGGTATGGAATCTCGTAAGAGTAAACTTACTACTATTGTTTGAAGCGATTAATACTTCAAATCTAAAACTTTAATATTGTACATTTAAAAATTTTTATATTGCAATGACTTTTTCTTTTATGCATAATCTCAAATCTTTTTTAACTCTTATTATTGGCATAAATATGAAACGACATATAAACGTGCCATTTTATGACATTATGCATTATCCAAAGAAAGAACATAGAACATAATCCTTATTATTATAAGCAATAACTTGTGCACAAAGATTTAGAGAATTACAGTTATATTTAACACAATAGTGAAATATTCATATTCATTATTTGATAGACTAAAGTATTTTTTGACACTATATGTATTTGTATATCTGTGCAATCATGAAAGAAATCTATTTTGAGATTCCTATTAACAAAGAATTATATCTGATGATTGTCTATAAAAAAAAATGGATAAGTTTTATATATACATATACATATGACTCTCTTTAATAATAATTTACTTGTAAGTAGGAAATATAATAAAACTCTTCTACATATATCTTGCAAGAAATCATTTATAATTTCGTCCATTTAAACTTTCTTAATGCATTATTGAGCCAATTTATTATTGTTCTTCAAAGATAATTAATTGCACAAGACGTTATACTTTATGTCAAAGTATATTTTATTTTTCAATAAAATGAAAATTTTGCATACATACATTCGATTAGAACGTAAAAGCGATAGATTCCTTTGTCTCCAATTATAAAACGAGTGCCTTATATTCTAAGTTTAAGTCAATTTGAGACCCGACTAGATGCTTGATTATGACATAATCTATGTAATCAGAAGTAGAAAAATTTGTACGTGTATAATGCCAGCATACCATACAAGTCTTTGAAAATTAATACTGAACAAATATATCGGACATTTACTACATGTCCTTCTCTAGATGTAGCGTATCAGTTAGATAAGTGACTTTGAAGAGCCTCGAGAAGTGCGTTTTCTCTGACGGTCGATTTACCGTCCATGCCATCACGCGAATACCACGTTCGGACCACCGTTCTATTACGCGTCTGAAATAAAATTTATCATAATTATATATACGTATTATTCGTTCGTACAAATATATATGAAATTATTAAGAATTTGATTTGAACATACGGATTTACTATGTCCTTGTGCAATAATATAGCAGAAATACCAATGATATAATAAACGAAGCGAGATAGTAACCACTCGTACAAAAATTCCAAGATGCAAGCTGCCAAATGTTTAAACGGATTATGAAATCGTGCCGCGCCAAGCGCTTCCAGGCCAGCGTATGATAATCTCGAAAAATAATACGGCCTCCAAGCAAGACCCGAGACAATACGTGGCTCTTTCTTTCGAATCTGAACGTAAGATTAAGATGAATATATTAACGATTAAAAGATATTTTTTTAAGCATATATATAAATTATATTAATATTTGAATTTCCCACATGTACCATGTATACTATGATTGGATTGAAACTCGATACAATGCCTCTTTCAAATAATTTTGGATATTTTTTGTACGCATCTAGAACAACTTGCACGACATCCGTCCTAGTTTCTTTTATATCTATAATTACTCTCTGTTCGCCATTCAGACATTCTTGCAGCGCATCGTATAACAGCGCGATTCTCTCGCCATCAGAAAACTTATTCCTTGATCAAACATATGTACATATTTTCTATTAAAATACTTAAATATATATTTATTATAAGGTGCATTTTACATCTAAATTATATCATTATATATTTAAATGTATAAATTATAATTAAAAGATGAAGTTTAAAGTTCTAGTATTGAATATTCAACTAATAAAGAGAAAATAAACTATTAAAAAATTATAATTAGATTAAAAAAAATATGTACACAATCATACCTATGTCATACCTATGTAAGCAGGTAATTATAAGTTATATAATCATACCTAAGTGGATGATTATAAGATATATCTAACTCTCTCAATTCCTCCCATGTCATCTCACTAATTGTTCCTGTTTGGCCTGTAAGTCTTTCAATTGTTGAGTCATGAAATATTATTGGAATGTTATCTTTTGTTAGTCTTAAATCAAGCTCTACAGCACTGCAGCCCTTTCCCTTGCTCTGTAAGTATAGGTAATATATTTAAAGAAATATGTTTAAGATATATTTGTATATATAAAATAAAAATGCATATAATTTGAAATACAAATATTTAATGATTAAATAAGATTAAAATATTAATGTTAAAAAAAATAATATTGATAAATTAACTTTATTAGTTCTTTCTATTGTATACTATCAAGCAGCAATTATGTTAAATAAGCTAATAAGACTGAGATACAAAAATGTCAAAGTCTAACAGAAATTTTACAAGTATTTTATATAACTAGATATTTTGAAATATGTAATTTTACATTTCGAAAAGCCAGCAAACTGTTTTCAGGGTAATCGTATCCTCCACCACGGTGAGCCACCACTCGCATGCAGTATTCCTCTCCGTTACCATGTTTTTCAGGCACAGAGTTATTTTTGCCCAAGAGGAGTGGATTCACACCGAGTACTTTTTGGACAGTTTTGACAGGCGGAGGAGACACTCGGGTAAATCTGAGTGCAATCACAATAATTAACGAGCCCCAAACGATCCAAGGAATGCAAAACTCGTACAGAACAGTAATTAATACACTCAGCAACGTTTGCAAGAATATCCATAATAAGGCGCTGTTTAAGATTAATTCGATGATTCTGTGCATGTTTTTTTGGTGTTAATAATTCTTTATCACAGTTTACTTGTTTAAAGATTCTCTTGCCATATACGAGAGAATTAGGCGAATATTGCGTGATTGCACACGTTGTCTTATATAATTATTATTTAAAAAGAAGCAAAAATTATTACTTCATAAAAAATTAAAATAGAAATTGACAATGTCGAAGAATGCACGAGAACTTTGGTTGCAAGTATTTCATCGGCGATTCGTGCAAAACACAGCATTCTTTTTATTTGCAAGTCAATATATTCGATTTATTGTACAGTGTGCATAGATTTGCACAGATCTCCAAGCTTCTAAAACAACGCAGAGCGTTCATTTGTAGAATTTAAACACGTATGTGCGAACAAGAAACTCTGTTTTTCTTTCGCAATAAAAGCTCGTCGAGGTGCTATCTATCCTTCCTTCCTATCACACTATTTCTTTCATTCATTATTCATTCTTTCGTTCCACTATTTTTTCCTCATTCGATCGATTGGCGCGCAATTTACACAGCGAATATTTCGCTCGAAAAATCAACACAAATCACACGCCTCGATAACAAAACTGTAAATATATATAGATTTATAAATGTCTGTCATGTCTGTGGTTCCTCCCCGTTACATCGCAACATTCCCGATCGGCCAATCACCATCCGGCTTCCCGGCAAGCAGAGTTACGTGTATTCTAGATGGTACATCAAGTGAGAAAATTCGGACTTTCAGCACTAACACAGAAATTCATTAACTCAGTGCTGCCACGTCGCAAGACGTAAATTTCTTCAATTCGTATAATGAATTGTCTTTTGATAATCGATAATCGCATTTAAAAAAGGGTTGAGAGTTTCCTGTCTCCATTTTTCTAGTCAAATTGTTAGCGCGCGAATAACGACACCTCCCCGCTCAAGTGTCGCCGCGCGAATGACGCAAGCTCTGTGGAATGCAGTGCGCAGCACACCGCGCGCAGATGGGGTGGGAAGGAGGAAGAGTGGGGGTAAAGCCGTGGGGGAAGCGGAGTAGAGAGAATGGAATGTGGTGTAGAGGGGAAAAGGTCATAGGTAGCGCACTGATGGCGCATTATTATTTAATTATTTTGATCATTTTGATCAATTTGATTATGTGTTTTAATTAAATCTTATTGTAATCGTTTTAATGCGTGTACAATGTGATAAAAAAGATTTTGTTTCAGATCCTAAAATATTAAGATAAAACATGAATGAAGGATTCACATTGCGTGCAATGTTCGACGTCCAATAAAAGAACTTGTTTTCTAGGGACAAAAATATTGAACGATGAGAATATTTTCTATTGGCGAATCAAATTGACATATGTCAAATAATGCAATGTGAATCTACCATTATACAGCGCAGTGACGTGTAACGTAAAAAGTTGCAAAAAGAAATATCGGTGTATGATTAACCTTTATGAATTAAAAAGAAGATGAATATGTACAAAATCGTGACGAGCGAAAAAAAATTCGCCGCAAGAAATGTAATTTGACTCTTGAAAGAGTATACTTTATTTTGCATTTTTGATTACTAATCCATTATCGTTACGAAGCCGTGCATACATGAATATTTTTCATAATGAATAAGCACGCATATTGAAGAGCAATAATACATTCGTAGTGAAATATATTACTGCAAATCATTCAAGAACGGAGCGGCGATACGTTTGAAAAGTTGTTTACGCAGATATGGCTGGAACGAAATCCAAAAAATCCAGTGCTCTCTCAAAAATCTACCTGGCGTCGTATAATCTTGGCCAAACTTTGGGGTATATATAATTTTTTTCTGTCAATGTCAAATGAATGACGAGAAATGATGTATTGATTTCAAATTCATCTATCTTCAAAATATTTGTTTTTAGAATATTTTGTATATTTTGTACATAAGAAATTTCTTTATTACTCTACTATATTTATAAAGAATATTTTCTATAATTTTACATATTCTAATACATGTTTATTCATGAAAATCACATTTTTTCTTTTATTTCAGATGGAGTTACATATTGTATCTGATTATACAACATTACATCAATCCTTCTCGTAAGACTTTGTGGGATGAAACACAGCTACCTGTAATCATTTTTCAGAATGCAGCTGTATTGGAGGTATTTTATAATATCTTATTATTAGAGAAGTAGAGAAAGCAGATAGATACTTTTTGAAATTAATAAGTTTAAAATTTTTAACAAACACAATAGCAGTATTTGAAAATGTTACATAAAAATTATATAAAGTTATACATGCATAGTTACAAAAAAAATATATATATATATATATATATACACATTATATTATTTATTTGTATACTGTATATATAAAATATTATTTATTTATGTATTTTATTATAAAAACTTATTTTTTTCAGATACTACATGCAGCAATTGGGCTAGTACCTTCTAATGTTATAATTACAACATTCCAAGTTTTCAGTCGTGTGATGGTTGTGGTTGGAGTTATTTTGGCTACTCCTTCTACGTATGCTGCTGCATCTCCAGGACTTCCGCTAGCTCTCATTGCATGGTCTATCACAGAAATCATTAGATACTTCTATTATTTTGCAAATCTTATTAATATTTTGCCACATATATTGATATGGCTTAGGTATTCTTCTTGTCATAATTAAAAAATCTCAAGTTTGAATTCTTGCTTATTTTAAAATTAATTGACATATATTTTCAGATATACCACATTTATTATTTTGTATCCAATTGGTGTAACTGGTGAATTATTATGCTTCTATGCTGCAGTGCAATATTCTAAGACTCATCCCGATTCATGGAGTTATGTGTTGCCGAACAAATGGAATTTCACATTTAGCTATTTGTATGTCCTGATAATAATTATGATAGGTTATATACCAAGTAAGTATGCGATAGAATATAGATAGAATAATATAGAAAACAAGTTATATAAACTCTAAATTATATATTCATTTTATTCCAGTTTTCCCACATCTTTATTTGCATATGTTTGCACAAAGGCGCAAAATGCTCAATCCTACAGCCAAGAAAATTAATTAATTAGTTTTTAAATTTATATAAGAATATAAAAATAGATTATGCTATATATATTTTTATGTATATGCATATTAATATAATATAAACAAAGGGTGGGAAAATATTTTTGTACTAAACATATTAATTTAAAAAGATTAATATACTTTCAAATATATAAAATATACTATGCAGTTATTTATTCTGTTTACGCTGCCAAGGTAGCTATTTTTATTTTTAATTAGTTCTTGTATTATCTTGTTTAGATAAAATGGCGGAAATAATGCATGCTTTTTCCGTTTTTTGGAAATCGAAAGTTGACAACAGTTGTTAGTCGGGGTAAAAACAGCAGAAGAAACAGCGAAAGTACCGAGAAGAGCAGAGATGATGAGAAAAAGGCCAAAAAAACGTGAAAATGCCAGAAAAGGCATCGGAATTGTCGAAAAAAATATCGGGAGTATCGAAAATAATATCGGGAGCGTCGAGAAAAGTTTCGGGAATGCCGTAACGACTATTATTATGCGTAAGTATATCGCATATTGTCTGTTCGAATTTGTACAGTTCCGTCAAGTAAAAGAATAATTCCGCATTCGTAATTATTAAATATTAATAAAAATAAGTCATCGAACATAAGTATTGCCTAAATATAAATGTGTTGGAAGAGTCGATCTCTCTCTTCCTTTTTCTCTCGTTATACATGGACACAAAATATATATCCGCGTCAGTAAATATGATACATTCATCAAATAAAATCCACACGACCGTAGATGTGTGAAAATATCACAGACTTCTAATAGAAGTCTGTGGAAAATATACATTCGTCAAATGAAATCCACACGATCGTAGCTGTGTGAAATCTAGATAAATCTAGATAAATTCTGTACAGTGCTAAAAAAAGTATCGAATTTTCATTGTATTATATGCGGATACAAATATACATTGCGTACATCGTCTGCAACATGCGTTAAATTATCGAGATTGTTAAGATATCGATACAGTCGATTATATCGATATTTTATCGAAATCTCGATTGAAACTTAAAAGTATAACAAGTCGGAAAAAGGTTATGTTTTGTGCAAAAGGAGAAATATATTTGAAAAATTATTAAATTCTCCATCTAATTGTTTTCTCTTGGTGTGAGAGAGAGAGAATATTAACATACGATTTTCAATATTATTTGATAAGAATTTAATATTGATAAAGAAAAGAGTTTTTTCCTCCCGTGAAAAACATAACCTGTAACATTTATTCACGTCCATTACTAATCTCTCTGTTTTAATTAAGATATACAATGAAGTTGACGCAAATATTATACAAGCAACACATAGGTAGACAGATTACTAAATTGTGGTACGTACGACGTGAACGTAAGGTATACAGTGACAAAATCGAAAACTATTTGTTTAACACACATGGAATTCAGGCGAAGGATGCTTTAGATGTGATCACTCCAAAACGAACTTATCGAAAGTACTTCAAAGAATTATATTTTTATGCAAATTAGCGTTATTTTATGTATTATATGTATTTAATATCAATTGCAAACTGTATTTTATATCAGGTTGAAAATAGAACAACTCAAACCAAAAATATCTTTTGCCAACAAACATCCTGATTGGAAAGCTCAGGCTTGTTTAGTATTTAAGGATCATAATGTCCTGCAAGAAGGTTTTCGCCAAGCACAGATACTAACTAATACTGTGTGTCTGCCAGATAGCTCTTCAAATTATATACAAGATCCGCTTCCAGATCTACCAGAAAATGTAGATGAGATAGTAGAAAGGTATATTAAATTAAATTTTTTTTTAAATTATATATTACATGTTTATATATTACATATGTTTCTTATTTTTAGAATAATTTATACTTCAAATATATATGATGCTCATCAAGAAAAGCTACCAAAAAGGAAGGATCCTGAAAGACCTGCATGGGTGTTCCCCAGAAGTTTTGGCCTAACCAACTGCAGAAAAATGTTAGCAAATTAAGAATTAAGTATTTTCACATATATATATATATATATATATCAATTTATACATTTATTTCTTAATCACATACTTATTATTTTTATAGGCGAAATTTGTCCAGAAAGATCTTACAACTCTGTGAATCTTTATCAGGGCCAGATATTGCAAAAAAGCGATGCATATTGTACGATGGGATTACTGTATTAAATTTAGGTAATTTACATATTTAAAGATATTAAATAATACATACATAATATAAATATTGCATAACATAAAAATGTTTTTTCAGAAAAGGAATCTGATCTCATCCAGTTCACCTTAAGAGCAGATGTGATGGTCATGTCAGCAAATCCTCTAAAACCAGTAGAAAATTCTAATTGTAATCTGGAAATAAATCTTCCAGATATCTATCCGATGCATCATACTATTAGTTTGGATCAGACAAATTTCTACAAAACTGAAGACATATATCGTGAGTTTAATTGTTTGTTATATATCAATATACACACACATTATCCTCATAATGACAAGTATATTGCATTCGATAGCTGTCAACGTAACAACGCCTTGGAAAAACATTCATACAATTTTTGTGCATTATGACCCAGACGAAGTCAGAAATTTGACGGAATTGGCTGTGGTAGAAAATCAGATTTTCGGTCGCACCTTGATAAAATCATATACCATGGCAGCATTTTGTGCACGACAAAAATTCGGTTCATCCGTGAAGAAATTGCCAGAACCCGTGACCTTGCAGTGCATTCAGTCAGATGGGAAGAACTATCACTTTTTCATATTTCAACTCAATTCATTAGACGCCAACGATGCCAGTGTAAAAAATTTCTGGTGCGCTCTACCACCTTTGACGCTTTACGAAAAAGCTGAATATGATGATGCCAGACCTGTAGTTGAAGGTTACAATCCGGAAGTGTTTAGAAGGATATTAGCATTTTATAGGAATGGTAATTAAATAAAATTTGTTGAATGAAGTCGTTAACGAATTTTTTAATTTTTTCTATGTAAATCTCTCATGCATTTATATAGATTATATATGCATATATCATTAAAAATACGATATATATATACACACACACACACACACACACACACACACACACACACACACACACACACACAACATTATTACATGATATTTAGAAGATTTTCGAAAAGCGTGCTTGTTTGTACATTTGGATTGATTTCTTTTGGTTTTACACGCAAACGATGATCCTGTGGTGGTTTTATTAAATTCTTCATTGATGGATAAGGTTTGGAGTAAAAATATTTGTGACACAATGCCTGAAATAATTATCCATTTTATTTATATATATATTATACCATGTATGTTTATAGATACAAGAATAATCTAGCACCTGTTCAGCTGTGAGGCGTCTCGACGAATTGTAAATCAAAATTTTCCTGATTAGATCAATAGCGTCTGGTTGAGCATCTTGAATAATACTCTCCCACGTCGTACCTTTGTGATAAGCAAAGCTGATTTTATTGTAATCTGGTAATGAAGTTAATTCAGGCCATGATTCGGATGTAGGAGAGCCTAAATATTTTAAAACTATAGCTAGCTGCTCGATGTCAGTTTCACCCTATTGTATAATTTTATATACAACATTAAGATTTTATACTATATATTTTATCAATTTATTTAAAATGATAGTGCGATATTTACTGGAAATAATGGAGAAGTGTTTAACATTTCGCCAAATATGCAACCAATCGACCACATATCTATTGCGGATGTGTAATATCGTGCTCCATAAAGCAATTCTGGTGCCCGGTACCATCTTGTAGCTACCTGATGCGAATACGCTTTCGAACTATCCTGCCACATCAATCTGCTCAAGCCAAAATCTGCAATTTTCAAAATACCCTCAGTGCTGATCAACAGATTCGCAGGCTTCAAGTCCTAAAAGTGTAAATTTGAAAACTTGTTAAAAACAATCTGGAAGAGATCATCTATAGATCCTGCTAAAATAAGAATAATTTTTGAATATTTGAGTACCCTATGTATTATGTGTTTTCCATGTACATATGCCATACCCTCCAACAACATTTTCATATATGTTTTAATTTGTGTCTGTGTCAAGGATATGTCAGCATCTCTCAACACTTCCCATAAACCTGTAGGCATGTATTCAAATACCATCACAAAGTCTAAGCCACTCGGGAAAGCATCCAATAATTCAACAACCTGCAAGTAAATTGTAATAATTACGACAAATAAAATACTTATTAAATTAAAATATAAATAAATATTTTTACAATACAATTCATTCCTTTGTTTCAGAGTAATCTAAAAAAAAAGAAAAAGATGTGAATGTACATAAGGGTGCTGAAGTTGCTGTAAACTTTTCACTTCTCGTATGATGGATACAGGTAGACCATCTTCGGTCCTTTTAATTAGGATCTTCTTCAATGCCACATCCTGATCCTTAAACATATCACGTGCTTTTAAGACCAAGCCTTGCGCTCCTTCACCAATTTGACCATTGATGATGTATTTCTCCATATTCTATTTCATACTTCACATTTATATTTTAGAAATATTATTTATGGATAAATAATATATGTATATATAATTAAATTATATATATATATATATATATTTGTAATTTTTTAAAAATTACATACTTAACTATATATTCCTTATATGAACTTTACATATATAAGAATCCTTATTTAATAAAAAATATTTATTAAATAAACATCTGTAAAAAATTGAACTATTTGCAAACATATTTTTATATTGACGTTAGAGAGATTAATTAGTACACTATTATCTTATGAAGAAAATGTGCATTACAGTTTCCATGGTTACCAGTATAGTACACTGCATTATCATGCATTCGCGTTGTTGCGCATGTCAACGAAGAGTTCACGATATGTCATACGTATATGCATATGATATGTGAGATATGTATTGATATACGTACTTTACAACATTTTATAATCGCAAATGCGTGGACTAGCGATTAATTTGATTACATTGTGATTGATTATTTCAATTGACAAGCTAAACACACAAGATTAATGACTGTATGTATATTTAGGTTATTTAAAATACATTTCCTAAAATATGATACATATATATAATATATAATTGTCTGAAAAACAGGTTGCACATGGATAAACTACGCACGATCAAGTGAAACAGAAAATAATATCGAACAAAATGAAGCAACAAATAATTGATTCAAAAGCAAATCTTAATGCAACTGGAGAAGCCGACGACTGTCTCTTTGAATATTTGCATGCTGAATTGGTCAATTATGTTCTGAGTAAATCATCTAACGCTACAGTAAGTAATGAGCTTAAGATGATAGTAATACTTTTACATGTGTTACAATATCTTTTATTATTTACTATAAAAGAATCCTCCAATTTGTATTATTTTTGACACAGGAAGGCGAAGAAGAGCTCTCGCGTCTAGAATGGATGGGTTTCAGTGTTGGATACAGAATTATTGAACGATTAACAAGAGAATGGAGCAGATTCAAGGATGAATTGGATATGATTAAGTTTATCTGCACAGATTTCTGGTCCAGCCTATATCACAAGCAAATTGATAATCTCAGAACTAATCATCATGGAGTATATGTGCTGCAAGATAATGCCTTCAGATTATTAGATAAAGTAGGTACAAGCAACAGTAAACAGTATCTTAAAGAGAGTCCTCGTCTACTGGCCTTCACTTGTGGTCTACTCAGAGGTAGTTTAGCAAATCTTGGTATTATCAGTACTGTTACAGCAGAGACTACTACATTACCAAGCTGTAAATTTCATGTTCAGGTTCAAAAAATTTAATAGCTGTTCTAATGATTTGATAAAAGAATAGATATAAACGATAGAGGTAAATGTAAAAAGAAATATATATGATAAAATTCCTAGTATTTAATTAAATATAAGGGAATGTAATAGATATTTAACATGTTTTACATTTTTATGTTTAGTCAAATGAAATCATTAATTTTCAGAAAGAGAAAAATTATTTAAATATAATTCGTATATATAAATGAACTACAGATGTTTTAGTTTCAAAGTACATTAAAAAAAATAATAACATGTATTTATAATCGTATATTTGATATATTTTTATTTCTTTTGCACAGTTACATATATAATTTATAAAATCACTATCAAGATGGATGTATAAAACTTAAATGCTTAAAATTTACAAATGCTAAAAGGGACTAAGAAAAATCATTATTATACATTAATATACATAATAATTTGAAGTATACATATAAATAAAAAATAAGTACTATAAAATATTTAGTATTTGATATAATGTAGCAAAGAATTCTAAAATTCAATTATTCTTATATTTAGCCTTCTTACTTGTCTAAATACGCAAATATTGTACAAACGACAATCTTGCTTTATCACATTTATATAACATGGGCGAATTTTACATAATACCATTATTCTGTGCTGTATTATCGCCCTTAATTATAAAATTGAAAATATCATTTTGATTTACAATCCCGACCAATGCATTATCGTCGTTTAAAACTACGACAGAAGATTCTTTTTCAAGAATACGTGATAGTTTACCCAGCGTAATCGAGTTTGTAACTTTTGTAAATTGCTTGATCATGACTTTCTCGGCGCAGTCCGTTCGCTCAACCGTCCCAGAAATCAAATTAGATAGGAGCGCATCTGACGTAATAACACCTTTCACGTGTATTTTTGTGTCATCAGTTACTAATAGTTGTTGCGTGTTGCTAGTTTTAAAGAAGTCTACAGCATCTTGACATGACATTCCCTTCGATAATACTACAGGCTTATGTAACGTTAAATTTAATAACGGTATATTCCACCACCATTTGTTTCTCTCTGTTGAAGGTTCGCATGTCTGAAGAAAAAAGATTATGATTTAGTAAATATTTTATACACTTTCGCAATCATATATAAGTATATATCTTCGATACATCGCAAATGATTTTACCAAAAAATCTCTGGCCTCCATCCATTGATCTGATACAAATTTTGTCATGTAATTGCGTATACCATCTGGTAAAAGGACGACCATACGTTTATCCGCCGACAGATTTTTAGCAATTTTAATCGCTGCGGAAAGTGCCGCACCACTGCTACCTCCGCATAAGAGTCCCTCTGTACGAATTAATTCACGTGCTGCATTTAATGATTCGTAGTCTTCCGTCTTCATCCACATGTCAACAACACTGCGATCCAAAACCGTCGGTACAAAGTCGTATCTGGAAGAAAAATATTTTAATCGACTTTTTTTATTCTGTATAACATGATAACATTTTATATACATACCCAATTCCTTCTACTTCATAAAAACCAACGTCCTCTTTATTCAACTCAGGTGGCTCTGCTAAAATACTTCCTTTCGGATCCACAGCAATAATCTTTACATCAGGCGACAGTTCCTTCAATTTACGTGCAATTCCTGTGACTGTACCTCCAGTACCAGCACCAACAATTACATAATCAATTTTTCCATCACATTGATCCCAAAGTTCAGTCGCAGTTTGATCATAATGTGCCAATGGGTTACCAGAATTTGTATACTGATCTAAGACAATACTGTTGGGTATCTCCTTTTGCAATTTTTGAGCAACACTGATATGCGCTTCCGGACTGTACCAAGCAGCTTCGGTTGGTGTCCTAATGATTTCTGCACCGAGTGCGCGAAGTACATAGACCTTTTCATTAGACATTTTTTCAGGCATGACAATGATACATTTATAGCCCTTAACTGCTGCAGCTACTGCTAGACCAATTCCAGTATTTCCACTAGTAGGTTCTATAATAGTATAGCCTGGCTTTATCAGTCCCTTTTCTTCCGCATCCTCTATCATTCTATTTGCTATTCGATCTTTTACAGAGCCTCCAGGATTAAAGAACTCACACTTTGCATCTGTGTAAAAAAAATAGCAGTAATTGATAAAAGTTTTAATCAGAGAGATTTTCTTTAATTTATAAAATATATAGAATATATGATATTTATAATATAGAAATTTTTTACTGACACATTTCACATTTGATCCCATTAGCTTTAGGAATATTATTGAGCCGAATGAGGGGTGTCTGACCTATTGTACTTAAAACGTTGGGTAATATTTTCTTACGGTCCAATGTCCTGTAACAAAATAATATAATTAGCACATTTGTCTTGTGTATTTTATTATATTTCCAGTTTATTAGCACAGTATATATTACAACTTGTAGTAATATCTGTACAAAATTTTACATATTTTTCATTTATTTTTTATATTATAATTGTAATACCATATGGTATGGTCTCCATATACACATTGAAAATTTTGCAATTTATATACCCTTTTTCCACATTTTGCTAGTAAAATATATTGTTAAAGTTTCTTACTATTAAAATTAAAATAGAATTATAATGTAGCATGCATGTGTGATGGCAAAATGTGGAAAAAGGGTATATAAATTGCAAAATTTTCAATAAACTTACTCTGTTCGTTTCGTGTGGGGTGAATTTTCCTCGTTCGCTTTCCACGTGCACTTTGCTGGTTTATCTGGTCGCTTTAGCTCCATTGCAACTTTTTATTTATTATCAATAAAATTTAAACTTTTCTATTTATTATCAACAGAATAAACCGTTCTTTAAAGAGGAAGAATTTGCAAATAAATTATATATATATTACTTATACCAGTCGTGCTTTATGGCCTGTTTCTACCAACGTCGATTAAATTGAACCTTCGATTAAATTATATATTTGTCTCTTTTTAAATAAGTTCTTAAAAAGAGACAAAGATATACTCAACCGGAGATTTAATTTAATCAACGTTGGTAGAAACGGGCCTATGTGTTAATAGAGATTGCGTTCTAAAATTTACATCTTGGAGCTTAGAATAGAATCGCGTTTGACCAATCAGGACGAAAGAAGCAAAAATTTCTCTGTCCTGATTGGTGCTCTATCGGAAAGGAGTGAATTTTAGAACATAACCCGAAAGGCTTTAATAAATTGACATCACTTCCGGATTTAGATTAGATAAACGCCGGCATATTTCCGGGTTGATGTAACCTAAAATTACAAACATAAACATGCCGCCGAAAAAGAATGCCGGTGCCACGAAAGGCAGTAAAGGTAGCAGTAAATCTTCGGAGGAGAGTGGAAAAGCCGAAAAGAAAGGAGGAAATGCGGTGAAAGTAAGAAAGCACATATTTTGTATCGATGAGTAACATGTATACTCCATATAATTGTGTTGTTATTGTTATCTACATAATATTCTACCTAACATTCTATTAAACATTAAACTCTTAAAACTATTAAATATGTACAATTGTTTACAGCTTTTGTCATTTTCGTATTTATTTTTGTTTATTATATGTATATATATATATATATATATATATATATATATATATATATATATACAATAGTTTATTTTAAGCTCCTTGATTTACAATTTTTTATTTTATCCTCACTTATCATCCATCCACAAAAACTATTTTATCCTATAATTCTCTTCAATTATATCTAAACTATATTTATATTTAAAAATTACAGTACAGTTTTATATAGAATTTTCTTTTTATGTGTAAATACAGGTTAGACACATACTGTGCGAAAAGCAATCAAAGATATTGGAGGCGTTGGAAAAGTTAAAAGCTGGTCAGAAATTTAATGAAGTCGCAGCAACATACAGTGAAGACAAGGCCAGATCTGGGGTAACGTGAATATATTAAGAAAATATCGTTTTAATAAATAAATAGTAGAAAATAATTATGTCTGAAATTTTGCATTTTATTATCTGAAGGGTGATCTTGGATGGATGACACGTGGCTCCATGGTAGGACCCTTTCAAGATGCTGCCTTTGCACTGCCAGTTTCTAATCTGTCATCTCCAGTTTACACGGATCCACCGGTGAAAACAAAATTTGGATATCACATCATAATGGTGGAAGGTAAAAAGTAGCTTAAAGTACATACCTATTTTTCAAGCACTTGTAAAGCTGTTATACATATTTGATTAAGTAAATATGATAAATATTATTAGACTTTTTGTAAGAACTTTGTTTAACATTTGTGATATATATCTTTTATTGATAAATATAATTTTATCTGGAATTTAAATTTTTATAAAAGAGAAAAATTTTTTAAAGAGAACAGTTTATGCATTTTATACAAGTAATTTATAAGATGTTATAAATTAATGCATATTACAAATGAACTGCTTTTTAATAATGAAAAAATATGCAAAGTTATTTATTCACGAATTTATTACTATTTGAAATTACAATTAGTATGTATATATATTATTTAGAAATGTAATTATATAGAACTTTGTAATAATTTAAGAATTCTGAGTGTGTGCAAACTGCAGTTTCTATTCTATCAAATATAATTTTCCATCTATGTCTAGGATTATATCTAAGAATATAAATAGTTAATTTTTCCTGGAATCAAATAATGCCTACAAGTTTAATAAAATATTTCATACTCTACAGTGTTGAATAAGCATGAAATATTATTAATAACATTATAATAATAATAAATAAGATGTTCTATATGGCTATTCAGTCGCTTCTCTGGCGTAGACACACATTTGAACATTATGATTTTATAGGTGCTTAAATTCATTTGAACAAAAGTAAAGCTATTATTCTACGATATTCCTCTTCCATTATATGCGAATGTTGGGATTGGTAAAACGAACATATCTCAGGAGAGACTCATTGTCTTCACAGATCCATGGTTTCTTGTGATGACATGCTACGTCATGCCAGTTCACTCCATCATTGTAGAATTGATTGAGGATAGCCAAGCAATTCTCGGGAGCGCCGCCCTGAATGGCCTCGCGATTGTCTGGCTGCGGCTTGCCGATACTGAAAAAAAAAGAAAAACATATTGTCCAATACAGAATGAATTCTCAGAAGATGAACTAAGATACATTATCGCTTTGTCACATTTAATATCATATATATGCTTAGGATCCTTGACTGTTAGACACACAATCATTGATTATAGAGCAAAGAATACAGGGAATTATAGCGGGCGGATAGAGAAGATTTAATCATAACTTGTTTAACATCCTTGAGCTCAAAAGTGTGTGAGGATATGGACAATCTTGATCTGATGTATCTCGATATATTCGACTAGTAACATTGAGCAACGCAAAATTACAGGTCGGTGTTATGGATATGTAATACTGCGAATAACAAGTCTTACCCGCCGCTCTCGGACCAGTCATTTTGGGAGCGTTCATTGGTGGGCGCTAACTTTTGCAACTCGGCGGTCCAGAACCAACCGTTAATATAAAGGGGTTGCAGATCTGGCCTGTCGCAGCCTTTGAAGTCACAGAGGCGACCGGAGGTCCAGATGTACTTCACCTTGTCTGCAAGAGAAAAGCATTTTACGTCTTTTGTTTTTTTTGTCTTCTTTTTTTGCAGAGTGATATAGTACTTTGGACCATGTGGCTCTTGATGAACTCGTTCTCGGCATAAGTCTCCAACGAGACTAGATCCATGCAACGTTGTCGACAGAAGTTTCTACCCGACAGCCAGTCCACTTCCTGCCCGGCCGTTCTTGGATCAGCCCATGAAAAGTAATAGCCTTTTCCATTGAATCGTTGATGGATGATTCCTGCGAGTAAAACCGCAATTAGAAGATCGAATGAATTAAAGCGCAAGCATTAGACAATAGACAATAATCTTTAGGAAACGTCTTTGAATGTTCAAGAGGTATGTTTACACTGGGAAGAGCCCGAGGTCTCTCGCTCCCAGAGTGAAAGTTGCGAAATTAGTGTCAGTCGTGGCGGCGACCCCCAAGCAATCGCAGTCACGACCTAGACATTGGCACCCGCGCTGTATATTGATTATATGGCGCGTGTCACTTTCCAAATAAAGAAGAAGAAAGTTTTTTATGAGGGGCGCGTCTTTGGAACGCGCGTCGACCGGTTATACCTTATGAATGAATAATCAGTCATCAGGTCCCATGCATGACACATTCTCTCCTATTGTTCCGAGTTTAGAATCTCGTAAATGAATGTTCGAGAATCTTGCGTTGCTTTTTATTCTCATCTGATATTTAAATTATGATTTAATTCTTCCAAGATTGAGATCAATCTTGGAAGAATTAAATCAATTCAAATATCTATTTTTTATCTATCTTTAGAAGACGAAAAAAATTAACATAATTTATTTTATACAAACAAAAAAGTACAAGATGAAATAGTTCAAATAAGGCTTAATCTTCTTCTAAAATTATTTTAACATTTTTGACTATTAAAAAGTTTAGTTTATGATCTTCTATGTGTGAATTTCTGCTTAGATAATGGGGTAAGAGAATGCTGGGAAATGGCTGGAAGAATCTAGGAAAAATACTAAAAAAGCTAAGACTTCAGATTAGATAACGAGCGGTGATTTATTGTTACCGGTTCAACTCAACCGAAAACGCGATGAACGTGAAAGTGCCACCCGACATTCCGTACTACTTACGACGAGGACATTTACAATTCAAATGCGTTCGAGTTACACCGCTGTCGATGTCATCGTCACACTTTCTATAACGAACGTCGAGTAAGACGCGCAAGATGTAAAGAATGAACGTCACGTGTAATTAACCACGCGACGTCGATGTAAGAGGATGCAACAGACGCGGAAGATACAATGGTTGAAGGTCCGAGGCGGAGTAGGAAAACGGATGAAGGAGGAGGATTCCGTAGTGGAGGATCGCGGCCTCTCTTTAATCACAAATATTGAAAATACTTTCTCTGGTCCGTAGTTTCCTCGGATGTTTGACTGTTAAAGGGAAATAGAATGAAGACTCTCTCCGGTGTGAACTTTTAGAGAGAGCATTGGGAATGCTTAGATTATTCACCTTCTAACCGGGAGATCAATTTGTATAAAAATTCTAAGCGGCAGTTTCCACAGCCGATCTATTTGCATAAAGTTTATTTACAATAGTCGACAAGTTAATTTAGCGATGAATTATTCAATTTATTTATTTATTCTTTTATCTTTACACAATAACGCGATAATGAAAGAGCAATATTTTGTACGATTAAAACATTTCGCATCCAAATAATATCAACATTTGAAAGATATGTGTGAAAGATGTTTGTAAAAGCTTTTCACGTTGAATTGACAGATTTTGATAAAAATAGTGATGCATAAATAGACTTACTCTGTGCGCAAAGTGCGGGATTCGGTGATTCCAGAATCCGACCACTGGGTTGCGGTTGAAATTGGGCGAACGACAGCGTCACAAGAGCAACAAAATACACGAGCGACTTCATTTTTCTTCTCTTCATATACGGCCATAAAAAAAACAAAAAATCTTTTTTAGTTAATTTAAACGTTTCCTTAAAAATGGAGATGTGGATCAAGATGTATGAATTGTTTGTTAATTGATTTCTACTGAACATGATCCAAAAAAGGATTACAAGTTTATTGCTCCTAATTTCTATGTCTCTCACATTAGCTCATTTCTTAATTTTATTTATATTATCAGTATTTTCGTTTCATTAAATTAACATTAAAATTTGATTATAATGATATAAATAATTCATCTTTTTTTGATTCTGGTAGAAATACTTTCTTTGTTATCTTTAGGTTTAAATTCCTGAACTTTCTTAAAGAAGCGACCACACATATCCTCAAACCGGTTTTACGATTTCAACGTTATACAAGGTGGTACCTTGTACCCAGTCTTGCTTTGTGACAGGTGCCAAAATTTGAGATTCAACTAATGTTACTAAATATTATTTCTTTTTTATTACACACACGTTATAGATATAGTCTTGCTTTGTGACAGGTGCCAAAATTTGAGATTCAACTAATGTTACTAAATATTATTTCTTTTTTATTACACACACGTTATAGATAAAATATAACTCAAAAAGTATACAGAATTTATTTTTAATAATTGGATACCGGATATATTAAATAGATAAAAAAAGTATTGTTTACAATGCATTTTAAAATAAGAAACTCAAATACGGAAGTATGACGATACAATTTTAATCGCATCTAATTATTTTTCAGCATTACCTGATACGGTCAGCTGCAACTCGATTCTAATCTGAACAAGATTAGGCGATGAAATGTCTCAACTGATTTTCACAAAAGAAACTTCCTTCGACGGGACAGGTATCCCTCCACCTGATGCTGTTCTACAGACGTTCAACGAGGAACTGCAGTGTTTTCTTGTCACAGGCACCCCTATATATACACAATGAGGACACATCGCGTCAATACTTTTACCATTCGGTGAATCACGTTTTCGAGCGTCGAAGTCTCCGTGACGAGATTCACCCATTGGGGATTTCAACGCTGTACATCGTGGATCCCTTCTTTGTGTACGGATCATTTTTGGGTACGAACTTATAATATTGATACAATACTCAGAGCGATGCTTCAAAAAATCACGCCTTTTCTCTAAAAAATATAATACGCCCCGCGACTTTTTCTTTCAAATATTATTATTCGGATATGGCTGCTTTCGATTTTCACTCATCGTTTATGAGTTAGCTGATTAAACTGCCTTTAGTCAAGCTCATTAACTCGCGTCTAATATTCCGCGGAGACCGCAAATACTTTCTAGAAAATTTTGAAAATTGTAATGAAAACATTTTATACATAAGCTTGATCAATTTTTAGAGAATTTGAAGATAATATAATATCTTCGAAAAAGCAATTTGAAGATTTTCTATTGGAAGGCAATTTATTGTGAAGATTTCTTTAATTCCCTAAAGTTTACTTTTTTTACCCAGATTATATGAAAAGTGGAAAGTATAAAATCTCTGTTGATGCAAGTGAAAGGAGAATACACGAAAGCATGGAAATTGAAATAACGCTGCGTCAAAAGTTCTCAGAAAAAGTACATTCTGTAATACGCAAATATGTGAAAGAAATTAGTGGCGAGTTCGGCACAATCATGGATATTTGTTCAAGACGGCCATTTTTGACTGCGTTTGACATTCATTGAAGCTTCTGAGAAAACGTAAACTTTCGCTAATACATCTGCGGAATTTTAAACGGGTTCTAATTCCGGACATTTTTTGCTACTTACAAATCCATATATTCAAGATAAATGCGAGTTAATCGATATGCAATGTTTTATACTTATTTTTAGATTTTAAAAGTTTCAATAGGAACAATGATATGTTTGATACTTTTTTACTGCAGAATATTCATATATTACAAAAATTATATAAAATATTTTGTTTGAAATTGGATTATTTAATTTTTGATAATAAGAATAAGGCATTAAAGTTTTCAAAAAAGATAAAAAAAAAGAAATAATTGTTATTCTTTAATGTTTAATTACTGCTCTTTGCTATAATTATTGAAATGATAAGATAAATTTCTTGTACATATTTCTGCGTTCAGATGAATATTTATATTTTCATGTTACCAAGAACTATCAATTTTCCTATAATTTAGTCTGCCGTATAATTTATCATTTTATATTTATTGTATTAAATAATAACTAAATTTGTTGCTCATAAAATCTTCACGATTACAAACGACCATGTTTGATTTTTCAGCGGGAATTTCTGTATTACCATATTGGTAAACGCAAATACCTTCAATAACTACTGTTGATAAATGCGGACTTTGACAATACCGAGCGAGAATGAAATCGTGCGCATGCGCCATGCGTATTACAAATCAGATGTTTTTTTTGCTCCGCAAACAAACGCT
This sequence comes from Nylanderia fulva, assembly GCF_048542155.1. Classification (NCBI taxonomy): domain Eukaryota; kingdom Metazoa; phylum Arthropoda; class Insecta; order Hymenoptera; family Formicidae; genus Nylanderia; species Nylanderia fulva. The sequence goes on from NW_028190293.1 coordinate 2,205,383, forward strand.
TTGACAAATTACACGTTTGGGAACATTGCGAAATACGCGATCTTTTATTCGCTGCTCGAGGAGAAAAAAAACAATCGTTGACTGACTCGGTCGTGATCGATCGCTGTTCATCGCGCAACAAGTCGCTTCTCAATAGTTATGATTTCTCACGGCGAGCAGGGAGAACCAACATGTCCGCTGTGAACCGAATTAGCGTTGTTCGTGTCGATCGTTTGTTTACCAGCGGTACGATATGATAATACGCGCGCGATATACGCGATCCTCCGTCTGAGCTGTCAATATTATGAATGAATTCCCGCCTCGTAGGAACGCAGTACGACGCTTCTGTTCCTCTTCTCTCTCGGGCATTTTCAGCGCCGAGGTGTATGGGTTATTGAGGCTTCGGGATCGAACCTGGGAGAATCGGTCGCTCTACGCGTTACCCCACAAACGGCCTTGAACCAACGAGCACGATGCGTTTTCGCGCGGTGACGCCGTACGACGATCTCACGCGTACGACAATCTCGCATGTGCATTGAATGAGGATGACGGAGCCGGAACTTTATTGCCGGCTGTGTGCCGAGACCAAGAAGAATCTCATCGGGATCTACGACGCCGAGGGTCAGAAACTCGCGATCGAGACGAAGATTGCGAAGTGTTTGCAGATACAGGTGAAATTGTCATCAATTTGACAGTTCTCTCTCTGTTGCTCCCGTTTAATGTATCTATTCCAGAAGAATAGAAATACTTTATTTCATATTGTAATCGCATTTCGAAAATCAATTTTCAATACTTGAAGTGAATCTTGCATGGAATGCAGCCTGAGTTTATAGATATAATATGTATTGATTATCCTAATATATGATCTGATACCATAAATGATTATAATTGTGATTATTATATAATTGTTACTTTCATACTTTTTTGGAAAACTTAAAATTTAAAGTATATATTTGCATACATTTTATATTTTGCTCGAGTTTATGAATTTATGTCATTTTATTATCAATCTAGAGCAATTGTATTAAATTGTTTTTGTATGCTATAAAATAACTATTTGTAGTAATATAACTACTTATGTATATAGATTTAATTTTCTCGTTACACAAATTTTGATATTTCTGATGGATTTTAATAATGACTATTACAATTGTGTGTGCAGGTTCTAATAACAGACAGTTTGCCACTCACGGTTTGTCTAGAGTGCTGTGACTTGTTGAATCAATCCAGTGAATTCTTTGAGAAGACTAATCAAGCACAAATATCACTAAAGCAATTATTGGTAGATTTAAAGCCTGAACCACAACCAATAGAACCAAATATAGATTATGTAGAGGAAACTATAGATTTTCCAAAAGATGAAGTTAACAATAGAGAAGAGATAGTTGAGCGCCAATTAACTGGCAATTATATCAATGAGACGGTCAATGTCTTGAATACTTACAACTTTATTGAAGAATGTAATAAAGGTGAAAATTCCGAAACTCAGGAAACGCAGGAAACTCAAGATAACGCAAAACAGAAAAAGTGTAAGATACAGATAAAGAAAAGTTCCCCTAAACAGAGTAAGAAAAGATTAAAAAGAAGAAATCAGATGCAAAGAATGGAAGAAGAAGAATCCGAGCTTCATGTATCTTCCCAAATAGAAACGGAACAGAATGATGCAGCTGTGAAAAATACTTTAAAGATTGTAGATAATTATATATCTGGTAAGATATTTATATATATATATAAAAGAATTTCATATATATGTAATTTTATTTGCTTTGCTTATTTCTTAAAACTCATCATAGATATTATAATTAATACCAATAGATCTGTTGTAAGTCTAATACAATATATGTTTTTAATATATAGAGACAGAGTCTAATTTAGAAATGAGAGAAACACGAACAATGGAAACAACTAAGCAAGGAAGAAAAAAGACAGAAGGTTTAGAGAGATATCCTTGGTTGTGTACAGACTGCAATGATAAATTACCAAGTTTAGAAGCATTAGAGGAACATCATGAAACAGTGCATAATCAAAAAGCCAAGTATATGTGTGTGCAATGTTGTAAGGTCTATGATAAGTACTATGGGTTTCTTACTCATGTTAAGAGGCACAAGAATAAGGCAAAGTTTAGGTATAAATCATTTGCTGTAGTCATGTGAAATTTTGAATATATGTATAAACATGTTTATTAATATTGTTTAATTTTCTTTTAGCTGTGAAGACTGTGGAAAATCATTTGTACATAAAAAAGTATTAGATTCTCATAAAACGATTCACAGCGAAGAACGGCCCTTTGTATGTCAAACTTGTGGTAAAGCTTTCAGACAGCAAAGTGCTTTATATATCCATAATCGATGCCATTTACCCGATACTGTAAAAAATAGATATCCATGCGATCAATGTGATAAGAGGTTGATATATTTGTTTATTTTCAGAATAATTATATTTTAATGAATATTATCTATATATTTTTGACTCATAAATTTATTTTTAGGTTTTCTACAAAACCAAATCTTGTAACGCACCAACGTATTCATTCTGGTGTCAGAAACTTTACATGCGATCAATGTGGTAAGAGTTTTATACAGAAAGGAAATTTAGAAGCCCATTTTTTAACTCATTCAGTAGATAAGCCATATAGCTGCTCTCAGTGTCCAAAAGCGTAAGTTAAAATGTCAAGTCTATATTACACATTACATATAAGTATATTATTATATGATTTCAAAAAGAATTAATATTTTACAGATTTAAAACGCCCTTGCAATTGAAGAAACATGAGACAGTGCATACAGGTGCCAAGCCACATCAGTGTGATGTGTGCGGAAGAACCTTTAGGGAGAAAGGAACTTTAAGGGAACATCACCGAATTCATACCGGCGCAATGCCGTTTTCTTGTGAATTTTGTGGAAAACGCTTCCGTTTCAAAGGGATATTAACTGTAAGTTACTACCAGATTTTAATTGTATGGCATTAAAATCTCTATTTAATTAGATATTAATTAAAATATTAAAATAAATTAAAATAAACATTAATTAATTAAAAAAATATTAAATAAAGATTATCTAATTAAATTAAAATATCGATTTAATACAATTGTTTTGCAATTGCAGACACATAGGCGACAGCACACGGGAGAGCGTCCGTACAGTTGTTTAGAATGTCAGCACCATTTTACAAATTGGCCAAATTATAATAAGCATATGAAGCGTCGTCACGGAATCAACACTTCTCACACCAAGCATCTAACTAACAATCAGCAATTGCAACAGACGACGGAACAAACGCAGTCTCTTGAGGAAGAAGATCCGCTCACTGTACCTCAAACAGAATCCACGACAGCGCAAGTATAAAATGTTTATTTTCTAATATTAATTTATGTATTAATAATAGTAAAGTAGATGAAAAATATAATAATATAAGTAAAATATAATAATATAATAAGTAAATATAATAATATTAAAATATTGGATCTCTCTAAGATAATTCAAGTTGAATTAAAATATCATAGAAATTTGAATTAGTTTTGAAGCAATATACCTTATCTGCATCTGATTAACACAGCATGAACATTTAAATGTTATATTTTTATAGGTAATACAAGCAGTTCCTTATGCTTCAACATCACAACCTATAGTCATCCAAGCTATTCCAACAGCTACTATTCAGACTTTCCAAACAGATGTTAATGGTACTGTACAAGAAACTGTATTCAGAGAACGAAACACGACTTATTTCAATGCAGTGCCAGCCGCGCTGCAAAACTTTTTGCCAACAAACTTGCCGTATAATTTTTATAGCATTTCAAACGTTACAGAAAATGATTTAATTCAACATAGATAAAATTGTTTTTTAATATCATGCTTAAATAAAGACACCTATATCTTTGTGTTGATTGATTATATGAGATACATACAATTGTTATTATTAATATATACGATAATAACAAATGTTATTAAAATCACACAATATAAAATACATAAACATATACAAAGATATAGCTGCAAGCTAAAGAACAAGTTTTATTGATAATTAAGAATAAAATAAAATAATCTATTATTTTAACGAAAATAATCTGTAATTAATTAAAACAACGAATTTTTATAAATATTTTATCGCATTAATTTATAATGATGTAAGATCTAAAAGACAAAAAAATTAGCTCAAAATATGGAATTAAAAACTCATAAAACTTTGTTATGTGAATAAATATTAGATTTTTGTATATAAGAATAACTAGACGAAATAAAAAAATATAATTAAGTATAAATTAGAATTAAAGAAAAAATAAAAAACTAGATAAAATATTTACATACATTTTATATCGTGTACCATGATTAGTATTAAGAATATTATTGCAAATTGTGTGTATTTATACATACACTTGTTTAATTACACTTATTATTAAATACATTTCATAAAATGTATGTAGCTCTAATTTATATATGTTATATAATTGCATTTTTATAACTTGTAACTATGCTGACAATTTATCATATCTTTTCAGTGTAAGTTGTAAATAATCTATGCATATTACATATACATTTTATATAATTATTGAAATAATAATTATATAAGTAAAGATTTTTAAAAGTAAAGATGTTTTTTTTCTCTGCTCAATGTACGTGATGACTTGACTTTGAATTATATGCAATATTGCATATTTATTATTTTTTGTATATTCTACGAGAGAGCGATTAATAATGTGAACAAATTATGTTTCAATTAATTAAAATTAATTAAAGATGACTGATTCTATCGAAAGAAATTTAAAGCGTTGAATAAAACGAAATAATTAACAATTAAGAGGGAGACTTCTGGGGTATCGCTCGATATCATCTATCTATATCTGTTATATTATGTCGAAATCGGGTTGCATGTTGCACAACTATCAGTACAAGCAGCTCTGGTACAAGTTGCCTTATTACAGGGGAAAAACGTTAGTGCGCGTATTCTAACATATCTTCTTTAGCATTTTTGTAATAATCCTTTTTCTCGAAATAAAAATAAATAGCAGATTTTTCGAAATACGGATTTCTACGAGAGTTCCGGCAAAGTACTTTGGATATAACCTAATCTAATAGAAATCAATTGACAGCTAAAATGGGTTTCGAGAAAGTCACTCATTGCATTTTCGATATGGATGGTTTATTACTGGGTAAATACATTTTCTGAATTTTTCTTCTCATATTTGTGCATTTAATTTTATAAAAAAATTATATTGAAATCTTACTTTAAATTTATATGTTAAACATATTGTATTGTGTTATCTGTAACATATGATAACAATATTTTAATATTGAAAATAAAAAAGAAATAACTGATATTTCTTTACAGATACAGAATCTCTGTACACTGTGGCATACAACCATGTCACTCAAGAATTTGGGAAAACGTATACTTGGGAACACAAGGCAAAAATTATGGGTTATAAAACCACTGAAGCTGTGCAATCTATAATAGATCAGTTACAACTGCCCATTTCAGTGGAAACATTTGAGGACAAACTTGTTTCTATATATCAAGAAGTATTTCCTGAATGTAATATTATGCCAGGTAAATTAAAGCAAGATTAAAAATAATTTAGCATTATATCTTAGCCAATTTTAATACAAACACTATATATATAGGTGTGGAAAGACTGTTGCTGCATCTTAAAAAAAATAATGTGCCTATTGCACTGGCTACAAGTTCAAGTCTGGAAAGCAGTGATCTGAAAACCCAAAAATGGAAACACATATTCAACTTATTTGATCATAAAGTATATGGTGGTTCTGATCCAGAGGTTGTCCGTGGAAAACCAAGCCCAGATATATTTTTAATCGCTGCAAACCGTTTTCCTGATAATCCTGATCCTTCAAAGGTTTGTAGATTTTAACAAATGTTAAATATTTTTTAACTCAAATCTATTTATCTGTAGTGCCTAGTCTTTGAAGATTCACCGAATGGAGTGCAGGGTGCTCTTGCTGCTAAGATGCAAGTGGTGATGGTGCCGGATCCTGAACTTCCTAAACATCTCATTAGTCAAGATGCTACATTGGTCTTAAAAAGTTTAGAAGATTTCAAACCAGAGGATTTTGGATTACCACCATTTGTTGTGTAAAATTATTTGTCTTAGTTTATCAAAGAGAATATAGAGATGAATTAGATATAATTTGGTGTAACTAAAGGCAGATTATAAGGACTATAATTATATTTATTGACAAAAAAGATAAAAACCTGCAGGCAGGATTTTTAGCACAGAAATCAGTAAAATCTGACTGATGTATATTTTCGTAGAACATAGGGAGACAATTATCACACTGCCTATATAATGTGTGATTAAATCTATTATCAAAGAATCTTTATCATATGTTTATGCAATAGAGATCTTATGCCATTTATGTTCATTATAGCATATAGTTATTTTTCTTAGTTTATATTTGTCAAACTTGCAAAAAATTTTATAGCAAATGCTATAAAAGATTAACTGTTTGATATAAACACAAAATTACAAAAATAAATATTTTTCTGCTATAAAAAATGAATTTTCTAATTTCGTAAAATCTAATCTGTATATAACTGCATATACATGCAAGGTATAATTTGTTAAGACTTGTAAATGACTAAAATCTACATTTGAAACTGATATAACTATTTTATTTTACAACACACTCTACACATATTAAGATAGATATTTATAAAATATTTATTTTTGAGATGCTAATTCTTGAACCCTCCCGAGTACTTCTTCAGATTTCAAATTTGACAGTGGCACACAACGTTCTACACCATATTCTGTAACACCATTTACAAAAAGATAAATAACATTTGAACGAGTATTTAGAAAAAAGTGTAAAGTATAATTTGTGAAATGGTTTGCGATATTGTCAATTTAAATTATGATATTCATCTTTACTCTTTACATACCATAACGCGCATACAATTTTGGTTCGATCGACGAGCATTCCCTAATCAAAACAGGAAATCTTGGATTATTTTTCTTCAACGGCACATATTGTTGCTCAATGAAGTCTCTGCAATGTACACACAAAGTAAGAATGAATGAAATTGAAAATTGATTCAGATTACAAATGAACTTTTATCTCATCTATTGTGACTCTACCTAACACCTTGACTAGATTTTGACGTTTGGCAGAGGAGGATTCTCAACTCTTTCAAATGTTTTCCGAATTTTACAGTAGCCATATCTCTTTCAATTATTAATCAAACTTTTTAAAAACATACACCATAACCATACACTTTCATCACAGTTTCAATCCTCTACAATTTTGCGTTGATCTCTATTATGTCATTAATTTCGTGCACGTAGCTGCCATCTACATCTATTTTGGAAACTATATTTGAGTGTGAAGTTAGTGTCTAGAGATTCCGCAAGAGACCGCGAGTTTCGAGCTTCGCGCGCTTTTCCCGTGTTAAAAAATTTTCCCGCCATAACAAGTGCGCGTTGCCTAGCTACCATTAAAATCAGAAGATTCAGAAGTGCGGAGTGCGGCATGTCGTACGCTCATTAATTGCATTAAAGTATGATTAGTGCGTGCGTAATCGCAAGAAATTGTTTTCGTAAATGCATGTTTAATTGTAATACATTGTTTTCGCTAGTGAGTGGCATAAAAGAGCGACATCGCTAATGGAAAAAAGAAAGAGAAAAGAAGAGGAGATCCGGAGCGGCATCAGGCGATGGAAGAGCAATCGTGTAAGGTAAATAATTTATTATTTATCTATTATTATTTATACAAAATTCAATGAAGAGAAATTTTAATGCGCGCAACAGCTACTTTTCGATAGATATTTATATTTTATTTGTTTCTCCAGAGATATATAGATATTTTATATTAAACATTTTAATTAAGATATTTTAATGGAGATATTTTATATATTTATTTTTTTCGAGAAATATTTATTAATATCTAGTTTAAACACTTGTTTTAGATTTTATTAAATAAATATATTTGTAATTTACAGACTAACCTTCTATATTATGCTGTGTAGCTTGGCGATTACACATCGCACCGGTGAGTTAAAACTTTATTTTTTATTTTAATTATAAGATAATAGATTTAGGTAATCAATTTTTTATATGCAAAACGCATGATATAAAGATGCACATTTTTGTGTCTGCTAATGAATAGACTTTTTTAATAAAGAGAAGCATATTAGAATTAGTACAACTAATTAATACCATTTTTTTTAATTCGAGTTTTAATTTTACATTTTCGTTTTTTCAGTCTTATATATCTTAATACTTTAATTTTTATTGATAAATGCATGCGTATAATAATAAATTATAAATGCTTTTATAATAATTGTCAGATGGATACTTTTCGCATAGCCATTTTATTTTTATACTATTTTTGTACATTTACAAATTGTACATTATTTTAATTATATTTTTTACAGTACATATAAATTATTTACATAAATAAATATATTTAGAGTTATATTATGCATATTAGATAACTACAATTGAATAGTAAGAGGAAAGTTGAAGTATCGATTCGGTCCTAATTCTCAGGTCAATGGACATACATACGTCAATTTTTCGCTCTTCAAGGGTTTCTGGTCTCCTTAATGAAAGAAGAACCGCACCCACGACAAACATTCTTATAATTGCCGACATCGTTCTGATCGGCGCTTATATGTATATATGTATATATGTATATATATGCATATATGTACGATCGTGCGCATACTCGCATACATACTTTCTCATTGCTATAAATATAAAGTTGCAATGCGTTTGAACACAAGTAGGTAATGCTCATAATTGAAGACTTTAGCACCTTTATCCAAATTTTGTAGTTGCACGGATCAATAAAACCAATCGATTGCAAAGATTTTCTTCTTAATTTTGCTTTTAAAAATTCTTGATATATCGAGTAATAAGAAAATATATAGTTTATAATTTGTATATTTCGTGTTTAAAATTCCTTTCGTTCCAACTTGTATGAAAAATTTCCAGATTTTTGGAATGTAAATAAATTTTGCAAAATTTATATTTGCCAAATCCACATCGAAACATTTTAGTAGTAAAGCGAATAATAATAATAATAATAATATGAAAATCGCGCTAATGAATCCCTTTATTGAAACTTAAAAAGCGAAAAAGAACATACTTGAAATAGCAACACTAAGGAGAAAGAAATCGGGTGGTCGCATCATAAGTAAAATCGCGATTATTTATGTAAAAAATTTATTAAAATATTCGCTGCCGGAGAGCAATTTAATTCGTCTGCTATTTAAGCAAATATTATCCGACCGATCATGCGTTGATTGATTTTTCCGCTTGACGAATGTTTGATAGCTTTTCCGTACAAAGACAAATTGTAATAACGAGTTATTAATTAAACAAATCTATCAGGTCAAAGAGATTGTTTTCTCTATTTTGCGTCATCTCTTCAGTTTCATCATTTTAGTTGTCTTTTCAATATTCGTGGTTTCTGATAGATGAGAATCTTCATAGGAACAGAGAGATGCAGATTTTCTTTTTGGAGATCTTATTTAGCTCGAGATTATTGAGAGTTAATGATGTGTAAGCAAAAATGCAGCGAAACTCGAAGAAATATTAATATACATTGATTCGAAGTTGAACGTCAACAAATTAGGAAATCACAGGTTTGCAATTTTTTATTTTTTTTTTATTTGCGCAAACCAAAAAGTTATTTTTCATTTCCAATATAAGAATAATAATTTAATGTGATGTTATAAGAAATTTTTTTCTAAATTTATAAATAGTTTTGTGTAATTTGATTTTTAAAATTTGATTTTTTTTAAATTTAATTATTCTATTTAATTCAATTAATATTCGAAAAACATTTAATTACAGTTATATTAATATTAATATATCTAATTGCATACTTGAATATAGATATATTTAATATATTACAAATAATTATAAAGCAATTGACAGAAAAATAATTTTCAGAGAAATTAGTTTTTCGAAATATCTTAATTTTTAATAATATTAATAAATTGATTTTAAAATAAAAAATTATCCGTAAAAATCTTTGCATTTATTTTATATTACAATTTAAGTAATAGCATCACATAACTTGATACTAAATAAATAACAAAAATATATTAAATTAAAAAATTTTTTCATATTCAAATCACGAGTAATAAAAAGATTCAATCGCACTTTATTACGAATATATTTATGATTCTGGCTAATAATTATATTATACGTAGGTTACAGGTATATTCGCGTGGAATAATGAGCTCTTGATCCCCCTCCGATTAATGATTGTGCGATCGGCATGAAAAAGTGGGGAAGGATTTTCGGATTCAGCGTTCGCGTTCGCGGTCGCGCATGACATAAATATTTAAAGCGTCGCGACGACAACTCCGAGTCGAAGTGTCAATCCATCGTCATCGACGAGTAACGTTCAAGGGAGGTCACGACATCTCCGCACCACCCGCAATCGGCAGTCGCAGATTAGGCTTCTTCGTCGTGCGACCGAAGAGATTGCGCCTGTGTCGTAGTACCGGACACTGCTCTTGGAAATTTTTCCCGGTGCTGCATCATGGTCAGCCGCATCTCCACCATTTCTCTCTCAATAGGTCAGTCTGTAATTTCGAATATTTTATATGGGATTTCTGTCGATTAAAATTTAAAGAAACGATATAGTCAAAAGTCACCCGTTGCGACATCTGTGTATTAATATACGTTTATAAGCATATGTATATTTTAAATTATTTTTAAAATCGAGTTATACTTTTTTAAATTTTGATTAATTAATTTAATTAAATTAAAAAAATTAAATTATTGCTATTTTAGCAATAATCTTTGTGAAATTAAATTTCTGTGCTAGGAGATCGAATCTATATATCTTCCATTTATTTTCTTTTTGGCATAAATTTATGTAAGACGTACATGTTTGAGTATTACTGATTTAAAACTTTAATATTACCTATAGATAATACCATTTTTTATTATCTCGTTGTCTATTTTTTTTTAGTTTTTACTACTTTACTTTTCTATATAAACCGAAAGGTAGACATTAAAAAAATGTTATATAAAACTGTTTTCATTATCATCATCATTATTATTAATGATGTATAATGTCTTTTCTCATAAAAATCCTGATTTTTGTAATCGATTTATGTTGCAATCAATAATAACTCTGTAATGTTAAGCTAATATTTCTTTTCTTTAACTTAAACAATTCACAACCTTATTATTTGATTTATAATGAATTTCACGAACTCATTATAAAACATTCTTGTTTTTTTTATATTTATTTTGCACGAATTACGAATTTTGCTCGAATAAAATATCAAGTATTACCAAATATAGTCAAAATATATTGGTCAAGTTGTATGTAATGTAACAATTGCGTCATCGATTCATTCCAAATAGTAAAGCGCAATTACGCCTATAATTATCCCTTAATTTGCCACCTTATGTATAATCGATCAAAGTCATGCTAGTGAGTTTTTTTGTCGAGCGCACGTGCACTTCATCGTTCAAGTCACCTTCATTTTTGTCTCATTGTTCGATAGTACTTAGTGCAATTTGCATCAAATTACGTTGCATATTCATACATATATATAAGTTTTTGCAAGAAAAACATTACAATAACTAAAATAATTTGAATTTGAAATAGTTTGATATACTGTGACAAATTGTACATTACATTTTGCGAATTGCAACAACAATTAAGTTTCTTATACAACAAACGATGACATGTTCATGGTATGGGCTAGCATTCATCTACAAAATGCAAGATAATTATCGAATTGCGACATTGGGACACAAAAAGCGCGCGCACAAAGATGGTTTTACGTCAACATATGGTTTACGTTTATTTCAATTGGAATAATGTTGCCTCGCATAAAAGCGATCATGAATGAAGAGAAACATAAATATATAAATTTTACTTCAGATATAAGTTTTACTTCAACAAATATGAATGACGAAATAAGTCACATCTCATAATAATTTAATTCGAAATCAAGCATGTTGAATGTTGTTATTTTTTTTAATTTAATTATATTTATTCTAAAAAATAGCTCTAATGTTGATCTATAATTATTGAATATCTATAATCATTATTCCGTTCTTGATTTCGTTGAGATTAGTATAACAAGGATAAGGATTCATGTAATAAGTAAGATCTATTGTGTGGTTTAGGAGCAAACAATGATATGTATCATAAATTGATTATTATATCGATATTGCGCTCAATTAACGCAATGATAAATTTACGCACCTGTGTAATTCGGTGACTGTCGACATTTATTTATTAATTCCAATTTTCCAAAGCGAAAAAAATAGATCTCTTAATATTCTCGATGCTTCTTCCAAAATCATATACGTCTTTACAAATATTAAATGACAGGCAGATTTTTTCAATTTCATAAAATGCAGGCAAGCAAATATAGAAAATTTTTGGCGTGCGTAATCAATTTATGTATATACGTGATGTATCTTCGCAAAATTTTGAATATATGCATATGCTTGTTTATAAAATTTTATATCTCCACTCGAATTTTACACAATTTTTGCGCATATCGACAATGTGATATAAATGATATGATATACATGTTCATGTAATGACGCAAATTTGATATCTTAAATTTAAAAAAAAATTAATTTTATGTTCAGATTTATATATATAATTTATGAGTTAAGAGTATTATACAATATATATATATAATTATTCATGCTTCTATTTTTCTCTCCAAATAAATTAAAAAAAATTTTTGGTTTTTAGAAAAAGAAAATCGCAATGCATCCACAGAAGAAATCGCAGATTTTGAGAAAGCGATGGAGATATGTGGTAAATTCTCATTGCACTATATCTATTTATAATCATGTACTTTTCATGACGTTTAGCTTCTTTAAATTGGATTTCTTGTTGATAGGAAATGGAAGATATCAGTACACTTTTCTGCTGGTTTGCGGTGTGATGTTCCTCTGCGTCGGCTTTCAATATGGTGCAAACGCGTATATTTTGCCATCAGCTGAATGCGATCTGCATATGGGATCTGAGGAAAAAGGGTACTTGAACGTTGCCTTTCTCATGGGTAAAATCTTAGAATTACTAAACTTGCACTTCTTTTTTTCAAAATTTAAACGCTTTTAAATCATAAAAACTTCTGAAGCTTACATTTAGATTATTAATACTTATTTTTTATCATTTCAGGTTCAGTAGTTAGCGCCCTTTTCTGGGGAGTCTTTGCGGGTGCCTACGGAAGAAGAAATATCCTGCTATTCTCTTTTTTCTCCGACAGTATCTTGACGCTAATCGGGAGCTTTTCGCAAAACTTCAAGCTATTCCTAATGTTCAGAGTCATAAGCGGATTCTTGTGAGTAACAATTACTTGCAATGAAACAGCAAATATAAGATTGTGCATGTTTATGATTTTTTCGCCACTTTTAGGATGGGTGGACCCGGTTCCTTGTTATACATATATCTCGGTGAATTTTATGCAGAGAAGTACAGAGCAAAGAGCATTTGTTTCATAGGCTTTTTCTTCACTCTCGCTTGGTTAATATTACCTGGTAATTATTTTTTAATTATCAATAGATAAAGAATTCTTAACTGCATGCATTATTTTTTTTAAATAATATTCATATAAATTATTAAATATGACAGATGAGTAAAATATTAATTTATTAACAATTAAAATTATTAATTTATTCAGGCTTGGCATGGATTATCATACCATTGCCGATATCCTTTGAGTTCTACGGCATCCGGTACAATTCTTGGAGAATGTTCCTTGGCGCTATTAGCCTGCCAATTTTCATTATAGCTATGATAACTCTTATGTATCCCGAAAGCCCGAAGTTTCTGGTGTCGCAAGGTAAGACCGACGAGGCTCTCGCGATTATGCAAAAGATTTATGCGGTAAATACTGGACGAGATAAAAGCGAATTTCCGGTAAGTATCGAAATTATGTAGAATAACATTTTCAGATTATATATACGATGTTTTGTGTCAATCGACGCGATATATCTTTACTTAGGTGAAGGAACTCCTTTCTGATGCCGTGCTCGAACTACAAAAGGACAAGAAATCAGTTTCCTCGTCGGAAATATTAATGGAATTGACGAAAAATATTTGGTTGCAATTGCGTACCATTGCCTCACCACCCTACATAAAATATGGTATTCTCTTGTGGACGATTTATTTCGCGAACATGTTCGGGTGAGTCTTCTCAAAACTTAAAAAAAAACATCACACATAAATATCGTATTAAAAAAAATGTTTAGAAAATAGTTATAATTATGTGATTTTATTAGTGAAAAAAAATTTATCTATTATCTTTACACTATTACTTTTTATTATAATTTATTTATATAGAGTAATAATATATCCATTTAATTATATGCTAATATAAAAAGAAATATTTTTCACATCTAACTTTTCTACCGGCGTACTTAGGTTTTATGGTTTTAATCTTTGGACGCCAGAATTGTTTAATCGCTTTGAGAGTTATCATCAATTGCATCCAAATGAATCGGTGACGGTCTGTGAGCTAATAAACAATAAAATGTCATTGAATTACACTGTTCTGGAAGAATCATCTGTCCCTTTGAAGGATGAGAACACAACGGAATGTAAACCGCACATGGACGAACAGGTATTTATTAATTCTCTGATCATCAACACCGTTTGTTTATTCGGCAATATCATTTCCGGATATTTGGCAAATCGAGTTGGTCGTCGAACAATGCCGGGTAAGTTCTAAACATACTTTGGATATTATTATTACTACAAAATTATTTCGGAGTTTATCTTTTCAATAAGACTGCTTTTTCTTTTTTACAGTGGTTACAATGTTTGTAGCTGGTATCGCCGGCTTCGGTTTATATTTCGTCAAGTCCTCGCTACAGATCCTCGTAACAGGATGCATCTTTTCCATGATGATATCCACGGGAAATTTCGTGCTTTCCAGCGTGGCAGTCGACATCTTCCCCACGCATGTATCCGCCGTCGCAGTATGCATGATGGCCTGCTTGGGCAGATGTGGTGCGATAGCGAGTAATCTGGCGTTCGGCATGCTACTGGATCTTAGCTGCGAGATCCCGATATTCCTTCTAGGCGGTGTCAGCATATGTGAGTACAATAAAGTATGTCAGATTCATTTAAGAAGAATTGAAAAAGATATTCACAATGTCCAATTAATATTTTTATAGAAGCTCGTAGTTATCTTTTGTTATATATATTTAATTTTATCGAATAATTTTCTCAAAACTTGATTTTAATGGATCAAATGGATTATAGATAATTATAAAAATTGAGTGATGTTAAAATAAAAGATGAAAAAGATAATATTATTTAATAAACAACTGATTCTTTTCAGTTGGGGGAATACTATCTTTTCTGATTCCAAGCAAAGAAAAGAAATGAAAATCAATATTAAAGAAAGAAAAGAACTTAAAAAAATCTAAAGTGTTAAAACATTTAATATTATTTTTTTACGTGCTGTGACATTTACGTAGAATTTGAAATACATGATAGTAAGTATCTAATATATATTAATTTATAAATAATTATTATCAGTATCGACCGACAATTTCTCGGCCTCATCCAAGTTTATATTTAAATTTTTTGTAACTTTTTATCTTTTTTTAAGTTTTGGAATGTTCTGATTGAACGATTATTTCATATTTAATGAGCGATTATCGATCAAACTGCATTTCTTTGTAAATAACCACATTCCATATAACATATAAATATTTATTAAATTATGTTGTCTCGTATATCCGTGTGGAATGTAATACATTGCATAATCTTGGTCGTGTTTCAATTAATGACGAGAGATGTAAAGAGTGAGCAGTCTTTTTGTTACAAAGAGTTAGAATTTAGAAATAAAATGTATTAGTGTTAGATGTTAAAAATAAAATAAGAGAGAGAAAGATAAAATGAGAAAGAGAAAAAAAGAGAAGGTATTTTAATTTATCGGCGTGCAATTCCGTGAAAAAAAAACAGTACAATGACCCAAAAAATGTTATTGTTGTATTACATATTGTTCAGAAAAAAGAAAAGGAAAAAGAGTAAACTGCATTTTGCAAGTTAGGCATTAATCATTTTAGTGAACGGAAAATACTTATCTGATAGCACCTAAGCGAATTAAGCGTCGTTTCTTGTAACAAGCTCCACGAGAGATTTAAAATTTAATCACTCGATGTTTATAGTCTACCTGTTATAAAGTGTATTAAACGCGATCATCTTCCAGTGACAAATATTACGTATACCATGTAAAAATTAGGTACCTATTATTATCACTATCTATACTTATATATATATATATATATATATATATGTTATAATTAATATATTTATATTATAAAATTATCTCTTTGGAAAAGTTTTGCAAATTGTTCGTAAAAAAAAGATAGAATAATCTAAATTATATTAATTTAAATGTGAGTGTATATATATATATATATATATATATATATGTGTGTATATATATATATATATATATATAAAATCATATGCAAATATATCTATAGAGATTCGCAGGAGGATTCATGGTATTGAGGCAATTTAAGGTATTTGGTTATTAATAACGCGTCAGATACAAATTTGCAATTTCATATATTTGTTTTCTTTTTCTCGTAAAAATGAGTGGAGAGGATTTCCTTGATCGTCGACACACGATCGCTTAGTAAACGTGTGTTACTTGATTTTCGGAATCAAATACAATGATATTGAAAATAATATATATCGTGAGTTCTCGGGATGTGTGGTACCTAATAATATCGTTATTTCGTTATGCTATTCGCACTTATTCGATATATCTGCTTTCTGTATTATTATATAATTATTATTACTATCATTCGTTATTCATTATCGTCGTTGCCGACAACATAATATATAATATATATACATAGTATGTATAACGTATGCATATGCGTACATACTTTATGTACAATATATACAGCAGCGCGTTGCTTTATTTCATTTCGATTTTTCTCGTATGCACTCTCTTTCCGTGCATAAATTATATATGAATATATAATATGCATATCTAATATATATATTTTGTTTAGCGTATATCTTATTGCGCGTGATTCGAAAATGAGGAATTGGAGTAGCCGCTATCGAAGGCTCTTTTATCCATAAATATATATTAAATAAACGGTGTATCTCAAAGTTTTCGCTCGACGCAATTCGATTTCGAGTCGGAAATCATATGAATAATCATTGTTTTCACATCGACGAATTTTGAAACTGTCAAATGTAAAATTATACACTAAACTTATGTCATTAAAATATAAAAAATTCTTTTAGGTATATACAATATTATATACACTTTCAAAATATCGATAATTCTTTCAATCGGACTAAAAAATGTCCTTTTTTCCAAATTCGTCAACAAGTTGATTTCCGATGAAACGATCGATTTTTAATACGTCAATATAAGTGAGTTCTCTTCGATGGCGAAGAACGACGTGTTTTATCAATTTTGCGAGATTACAATTTAAGATACTGAAAGGAGAATATCTAAAAATTGCCCGTTTTAGAACGCTCTCTTTACGTTCCGACTATTTGAACTTTTGAAAAGCACAATATCTCGTGGTAAGGCACTATTTCTTTATTACATCCTAACGGATGTGTAAAGCGTATCTCTAGAACGTAGGACATGGCAGGAATCGCGGAAATTTGTCTAAATATATATCAAAGTTTTTTTCTCTCTTTCTTGTTTTTATCAAAATCTTCATCCGGTAGATATCATTAATTCTAAATAAAAAAAAAAGAAAAAATAAAAGAGAGAATCGACAAATTCTTCAAAGGAGGAAACATACGTACGAGAGGGCTTTCTTGTTAACGGGGTAATATCATACCGATGCCGATAAAGCGCTTACCTATCAACAACAGTTAATTTTTATGATACGCGTGATAATCGCTAAGTTGTATGTCGCTTCTATAAACACTAATTTAATGTAACAGTGAACGGCTATGTAAAGGCACTATGTTTCACAGACGTAGAGTCCTTATAGAGAAATTAGCTGCCTTCATTTCGTTCATTTATTTGCTCAATTTTTCCTCGTTCGTTCTTGTATTCGAAATTGGCAAATTTACTATTTTGTCGCGAATTTTTTTCCTTTCTAAGCAAAAAAGTTTCAGTCAAACTCGGAGCGCGGTGATTAATTGTTAATTGACTCGAAGGCATCTAATCTCGCTAACGAGGAACTTTCGTATTGCATGTGTATGTGTGTCTACGGTTTAAAGATTATTTAAACCTAGCCCCACAGAGACACGTAGAGTGGTCGGTCGGCCGATAGCAGTTAAGAGTTAGTAAACGCTAGAAAACGGCTCTAATTGTCGTTCGGTCGTTAACATTAGTGTTATTACTCTCGTTATTACTACTACTGGATAATGGCACGTCGCGTCGCCCGAGAGAAACGGTAACTCGTCAGCAAACAAGTGGCCGGCTCTTTTCTGATTGGCGACAGCCAATCATTTTGTTTGAGATAAATCTCGCAACGGATAGGCGTAAAGATAAATTATCTTATTCTTAAAACCTGGAAACCTCAGTCTTGCTTTTGACGCGCTTCGAACGGACATACCATTTGCTGACGTAATAATTTCCCTTATTATGAAATAACACAAAAGCAATATTATATCACAAAATCCGGAAATTATATTTATATTAGACAAATGTCCTGTGAATTAAAAATGAGAATAATTTAAAAATGAAAGAAGAGAGAGATACTCTCGAATATTATTTTTAAACAAAAAGATTTGGTGTCAATAGGCTCGAAAATTGAAAAAATGAAACAGAACATCAAGACTTGAATAAAAGATGGAAAGTGTAAATAGTAAAATTAAAAAAAAAGAGATGGAAAAGTGCGAAAGGAAGATGAAAGGAAAAATAACGCAGAACGAATAGAGGTAAAGTGAAAGAAGACAATTCATGCATTACATGAATCTATGTTTTCAATCGAAATGCAAAAATGTTTTACGCAATTTACGAATGTATACAACAGATGTATTTAGCTTTTCTTATCTGAGAAAATCTCCATCGAAGAGATATAATATATTACATTATTCACACACATCTCTGAGCTCCCTTTTTTTAACTTAGATCTCAATGTAAGACTCTCGTGTTTTTTTCACAATTTTGTGACGCTACAAAAAATCCACATGAAAATCTTTTACTACAATTTTTCTGCATTTTTAAATGTATATACAAATACAATCCATAAATAATATTTTTGTATCAACTACAAATATTTCAAGAAAAGTTGAAAAACAGAACAGTATAAAGAATATCAGACAGATTGACAGCGATATAGAACCTGTAATTATAATAATCTATTACATAAAAAATTAATGAATTTAACAAATGAAAATATAAATCTACGCAGTTTAGATTCGCGAAAAATATAAAAACAACTGTGGGAAAAAGATCTACGAATCGAACAGAGTATTTATTCTCTTTTTTCATCTTTCCTCTTCTCGAATAATTTTATATTAAACAAATTTATTATTGCGAGTTTAAACTTTTTGCAGTCTGAGCGTTTTCTTTTAAAAATTGTTTTCGGAAATTGTATCGCATTCGGATTTTTTTCGCGTTTTTGCACGCGAGCGAATCTTTTCTTCCTTTAAATTCCTCAAACGAAGGAGAAATCGCTTTCCTCGCGTTTATTGCGACAGGCGCATCGCAGGGAAGAAGCGCTCGGTCGTTCCCGTAGTGGCATTTACGTCGTAAGACAGTCTTACCATTAATTTTAGTACGCCTTCGTAAGTTCCTTTTTGTTCCTAATGCGCAACGGGGCAATCCGTACGCTCTCTTTTGGATGCTTAAGCGCGATATAGCGAGCAAGAGATACGAATATTCTCACAAATTATTATTATGCATCTTGTGGTGCGTTTAGTATGTACAATAACCGATCTGCGAATCTCAATGTAAATTATAATTTAGCATCAAATAATTCTCGTATTATCATTCTCTTAATTGCACATGTTTTTGAAATTATTATATTTTTTATTCTATTGTGTCATTAGCTTTTTCTCAAATTATTGCAATTTTTATGAAAATTAGAATGTTCTACAGTTGTTGCGGATGTTTATCAGCTAAGTCAAGTGCGATGAGAAAAATGTGTATATAAAAAGACGAGGATCGTTGACAAATATCAGTACCTCGAACTCGAGACGATGACACCGAGATAACTGAAATTCCTCGGAGAAGATACGCACGTCTCGTAAATCATTAAATACATCATCTTACATCGCGCGTATGCATGTAGTACCGTTTTAAACGCGTTCCAAAGCAGTGCTGCAGCAATGCGCTCGGTCTTAATTGCGGCAAAAGGGGCGGTTAGATAGATCTCGACCACAACAACGTGTTGGGGGGCAGTGAAAAAGGGACTACGAAAAGCAAAGTCGCGAAGTCGCTCAGAGTGAATAATAATCTGTCGGCGGAATTCCTCTTATCATCGTTACAATTATTTTCGCCGATGATCTAATCCGACTCTCACTCACTCACTCACTCACTCACTCACTCTCTCTCTCCCTCTCATACATTTAGCTACCTATGAACATTTTTGTGTATACGTCTCTGTATACATATTAATATATAACATTCAAGTGGCGTATACCCATCACAATGTAACGTTCTCGTAGCTCTCAATCCGTTCAATCGTCATTACAAAGTAACGACCACTTTTACATCGATAAAAGCGGTAGTACGAAAGTAAACTAATGGTCGAAAAAAATTCTACGGATCGATCAGTCGATATATGTTTGTATGTGTAAGTGTGAGTGTTGAATGAATACGTATGACTGGTACATATTACATCGTATGCATTTAAACATATTGTTCTGAACACTATATACGACTCTTTCCTTCCTTCAAAAATCGATTCGTATCTACAGAGTATATATAAAAAAAGATTCACATATCGTATATATATGCGTCTCGTGTACAATTTCTCGGAGAAAAGTTTCTGTACGTCAAAAATCAGAATTGCGACGTTTTAAAGAAAAAGAAAACAGAAATTTCGATGACCAAACGCGATAAGCTGAGAAAATAAGCGTCGCAAAATTAACAATACCGTTTCTCTCACTCTCTTCTCTCTCATTTCCGACGTGCAGAATCTCTTCTAATTAATCATTATACGTGAACATTATCTCGTTCTGCGTTATTTCTCTCTCGTCTTCGCAACGCGTCAATCGTAAAAAAAAGGGAAGAAAAAAAGACTTGCGTCGAACTGTTATCACAGTACATTGTATTACTGTAGTATAAAGCTCCGGAGAAGGAGGAGGCATTTTATATATATATATATATATATATATATAATATATATATGTGTGTATATATATATATATATATATATATATATTTTTTTTTTCCGTGCGAAACGAGCTTGGCACGTGGCGCACTTTTATTTCCCGAGAGTACGCGCTGCACCACGGAGGGAAGCTGGGAAGGCACAATGTATGTACATATACTATACGTATGTACAGCACCGAACGACGACCGGAGATAACACATTCAGGATTCGTGGCACGTTTGCTTGTAACGCTAATCAATCGCGCGACTATTCGATTCCAGTACTATCCTCTCATGACTTATGTCGTAGAACTTATGTTACTGGAGCACAATTTGAAAGATTAAAAATAACCTTATTTAAAGTAGTCAAACCAACGTCAATAATTACACATTTATTAATTGGCTTAAATGGAAGCTAAATAAATATAATTGATACAATATTAATCGAAAAATACAAGACGATAATAATTACATCAGTCCTTCTTTATATTCTTTAAAAAAGAATTAGAGCAAAGTACAAATGCAGTTGAAAAATTTTATTTTACTGATAAAAATTCTTACGGTTCGTCAAGAAATTTTGCGAAACAACAATTTCAATCTCGATCTCTTCGCTGCACATAGTTTCCCCAGGAATTTTTCGATGTTGCATCAATCAATTTAATAGTTACATTTAAGCCTAATTTTAATTATTGATCTTATTTAAATATAAATATATATTTACATATATATTTATCAAATAAAATTGTATTATTTAAAATTCTATTGTCTTTATAATACTTTTATAAAATAATGATATCCTACTTCTTACAATTTGTATAAAAATTGTAAAAAAGATTTAATATTCATAATCTAATTTAAATGCATGTTAAACGCATAATTTTTTGTACAATTTTACTAATCTCATAAATATGTAAATAAATTACCAATATATTAATTTATTTTTGCTTTCAATAACATAAGTTCTAGAAGATGTAACGAGTTTGCGAAGCTCGAATTTACAACAAAAAGACAATCATTTTTTCGCAGTAATTTATCAAAAATTATTTACAAGCAACTAAATATTTAATTATTTTATATCGCATCGATTACCTTATATTATATAACGTTATGCAATGAACTTTATCGAGATGATAAAACAAAAGCAATTATCCGAAAAAAATCTTTGTTCCGATAATTACTTTTGGAAAAAAAACAGAGCAAATCGTAAAATATGTTTTATTTACATACCTCTTTGTTTCGTCGATATTACTCTCTTTACCTCATGTGTTTTCATTTTTATAAGACTAATAATTTTCCCTGCCATGTTGAATTCAGAATCCACGCGCGCAAATTCGCGAGTCGGCGCATGCAGACCATAAACGCAAGTGACTAGACCTACCGGAAGCCCGACTCTCTTCGCTTCCTCCTTGTCGGAAATTCTCACATGAATCTCAAGAATAATATCGACGAGTCTAGAAAATAAATCGAGAGAATAAAAAAAACCTAGACGAATCAAAACGCAAGAAACATCCTAAGTACCACACTCGTCAATGTGAGTTCCTCCGTTCGTATATACGCGCTCGATGAACACGCTCGGCGAACGATCTCCGATCTTCGTTTCTATCTCTCGTTCTATTGTCGAAACGGAAACGCGACGTTATTCCTAAACGTATTATTTTTTTTACGGTGTGTACTTTGGTAAGACTGCTGGGGTTTTGTTCGGGGCGACAAGCCGCTGGCGGTCGCCCCCGGCACGTTTTTTTGTTTTATTTATTAGTCATTATTAACACAGCTCTCGTTAGGACGGAGCTAAAGGCCACGGTCGTCGCATCATTATCCTCCCCGAGAACAACAACAACAACGATGACGACAACGAGGAGGAAGAAAAGGCGCGAGTTAAGGACGAGACTTGACGATACCCTTTCGGCCCGGCCAGCTTGGGAAACGATCACCTGCACGGTGCCAAGAGCACTTCGAGCCAGCACGGGCAGGAGGTGACCTCCTGTCGCGAGTAGTTGGGTCCCCAGCCCTTGACAAAGCTGATGCGGACGGAGTTAATGTCGACGGGGCCGGAAGCAGCAAATCCGGCGGTCTGACATCCGCCGCCAACACCGCCGCTGCCACCGCCGTTGTATGGAAGCTGCAGGATCTTGGCGCGATCGAAGATGTTGAGACAAAAGCCCGATGGCACCCGGTAGACCAGCAGGGTCCGCGATTCCGGTTCGTCCAAGGTGGGTGAGTGCACGAAGATCGGACTCTCCGACCGATTGTACGCCCATACACCGTCCGCTTCCTGACTAAGCGTTAGTCCTACAAAGATATTATCTGTTTATGTCCAAATCATTTTAATTAGACAAAGTTATATCGTTTTTCATTCTTTATTACACAATTTGTTTTTACGATAGAAAAAATATAGGATAAAAATATTTTTCTTCTTATTATAAAATCGCATTATTAATAAATTTCGTTTTTTACGTATTAAACATATATATATAATATTATATATTAAATATTATATAATTTAATAAATTTATGCATTTTTTATTCATATGTGCATGATATAATTGAAAACTGAAAAGATTAAATGCAATTGTCTATTGTTTTCCTAAATAATCTTAATAATGTTCTTAATGACTAGGTATAATGGCCTGCCATAAGAGAAGCGGAAGCTGTTTTTGAGGCAAAGTAGAAAGTGCAAAGAGCAGCCTTCTTCAAATAGAGGAAATTTTCCTATTGGGGGTTGAAAAACTGTAAGAAGATCTTACCTAGACCGATTTTGCTGCGCGTACGCTGGACCGCGGGCGGTGCATTGTGATTCTCGGTCAAAGTCGCCAGACAGAGGCCGTCGCCGTCGTGGAGCGAATCGAAAACGTTCACCGTCAACGGCTCCACGGGATACAGACGACCTACTCGACCCCCTAATTCCCAGTACGCCAGGGTGCACCATTCCCTCTGCCCTGTCTCACCTGTAGACAAAGAACAAGAAAGGAGTAAGGTAAACATTTGCATCACTCTCTTTCTTATCGATTTATGAATGACATTTTATTGTGATCCTACACAGAGATAATTTTCTCTTAGAATTTAGAGTTTTAGAGAAATTAAGAGTCTCTCTGATTAAAATTATAGCACGATAAAAAATATTAATATTCATCACAACTTATAAAATATGTTCGATTAATTTTACTGGACATATTAATATTTTTTATTCTGGTAAATATTAATCAGAGAAATTCTCATTAAATTCTTCCAATATCATACTATTCCACCATAATTTTCAGGATAAGTTTCTGTCTCGCTCTTCATAAAAATGTATACAAAAATTTCGCGCCATTAATAATAATTAGCGCACAATATCAAAATTAAATATGTCGATTTTTTATCTCCAAAATATATTGAATTAAAATGCAAAAGAAAACACAAGGGAAGGAGGATAACGTGATATTTTATTGTTCTCATTCGTTTGAACAAATGAAAAAAGAAAGCCTTCAAATATTTTATCAAGTCGCATTTTTTAAAAAGTGCATCCATTTTTATTTTGTAATCTTATATATCCGGTCGTTTAGCAATAATAAAGTACTTCCGTGCGTCATACAATAAAAATGGTCGATTATCCGAAAATTTGTCTTCATCCCTGAATAAAAGGATTATCGACCCGGTAAAGAATTTCCCAAAGCAAGATCTTTTGTTAACGATAGGACGTCTTTCTTTTCGGTAAAGAGGTTTACACGAGGAGAGAAACTGCGGGCGGTACAAAGGACTGGTTGCCGACAAGACAAAATCCCACGCTTTCGCTGTTACGGCGTCTCTTCGGTGGCGTAGTCGCGCAGAGACGGCGCCAGCAGATCCCGGAGGCTGGACGAGTGCGGTCGAGCGAATACAAAAGGATTCGTGAGAACGGCGGAAGGCGCATAGCAATCGAGTGTACGGATTGCAGTTCATTTTACGTAAGTTCCAGAACAATGATATACAATTACAATTCATATCGAAAATCACATCGTTACCGTACCGTTTTTTTTATTATTCATTTAATGTTATATTTACGGTGACCATCCGTCCTTTACTTTAGAAAGAACAGTTCCTTATTTTAGATAGCTGTCCTTTAAATTCGTTCATTTTTCCAAAAAATTTAATTTTATTCTTTATTTTAACAATATTGCCTTTTATTTTTTATTTACACCGAAAAAATTGTATTCTAAGCGCCAAGAGGATCCTCTTAATTTAAGATGATATTTTTAATTTATTCTTATTTTTAGAAAAAAATATACTAAAATTTAGAGGAATTTCTTAAATTAAGAGGATCCTCTTTGGCGCTTAAAATACAATTTTTTCGGTGTAGCGTTTCAATGTTTAATATCGTAGTATTAACATGAGAATTTGTACGAAAAGGAATTATTTCTTATGCAGAACCTATTTAAGAGACCAAGGATTTTTTTGCTCGTTGATCTCAATTTTGGTCGCAAACTGATTCGGAAAGACATGAGCCCTAAAATTTTCAGATATATCCTTTTCTCTCGGAAAATATGTTGACCATAGTTTACTCAATGTTATACTTAATGTTATATTCATTCTACATATGCATCATTGCATATCGTGAAATATATATTGACTTCTATTTTAAAAGTAAGAGAGAGAGAGAGAAATCTAGAATGGAGACGCAAAAAATGGATAAATATATAATTGCAATAATTGTATTACAATAATTGATATTAGTATATATGTAATTTATAGTGTATTTTACATTATAATGTGAAATGCATAAATCCAAGTTTATTCTAAGCCTAGAATGATAAGATGAAACGATTACGCAAATTCATATATTAATGTGATAATTTACGCGTAACGTCAAATGATTATTAATAGCTATCCTATCACAATCATGGATTATTTAAATTTGTATGTGTTAATAATTTAATAGATAATTTTATAAAAAATAGATAGAAGGAATAAGATATAGAGAATCTTTTTTTTTAATATATAGGAAGAAGACAGCAGATAATTTTATTCAGAAATATTATATGATATATAAGTTCATTATTTAAATATGAAAAATTAGCATCTCGATTTAACTTTGTGACATAAATTAATCCGTATATTTTTTGCTCTCTTTCTTTCACATTTTTTTTCCGTTGCAACACTTTAATATCTCGAAACCAAATTCCGAGTCGTCGACGCAAATTTCGCGTCACCTAGTGCACAGCTGTCGAAGACAGCTTCCACGTTCTCGCTAATACTCGCTCTTGCCGATGATTGGTAAGCCGATTAATGACCGGTCTCGCCGAGCTAATCAAACATTAATTGCAAGAACTCGCTCGGAACGCCAGATCAGAAACTTGGTCGCGCAACGAAAACACGAAAAGTACGATCAAAAGCACGTTCTTATCTCGACCGCAATAAACGTCGTTCGATTTCGAAGTCTCCTCGGACATCGGGGCTTGGCTCAACTTGGCTCTCTCTCGCTCTTTGCGACTCGATACGTATATTCTGATGCGTGTGTGGCGTAAAAGCGCCGTCACACACAAGACAGAGCTAGCGAAAGAGAGAGAGGGAGGCAAGCCGGGGGACCTCGAGGGAGGGACCCCTTGCTTCCACCACAGATAAAAATAGATATTACGAGTTTACCGCGGCGCCAAGATTGCGGGGTATCGCGACGATTACGTCATCGGTAGTAGCGCGAGTGGTTGGAGCAAGGACGCCTGTCGCGTCGCCCGTCGTCGTCGTCGTTGTCCTCATCGTCGTCGTCGTCGTCCTCGTCAAATTTTCATGTTTATCTGCAATCGTCTGCAGTTCCTGATGTGACCGCTGCGCGTTTTATTTCGTCCGCCGACAATGGAACGTTTACCGCGAACGGAAGATCAAATCACGCGAGATAAATAGTAATAACGTCTCACAATAATTATCAAAAACCGTATAAGTAAATCAAATGAATAATTCATAATTTAGGAAAATCTTTGGAAATTGTTTTATATGAAAACAAAAGATCTCATTACTCCAATAAGAATTTTCTCTTAGAATTTACTCCGAAAATCATGACAACCGTGGGACAATATGTGATAAGAGTTTCTCTGATTAATATTTACCACAATAAAAAATATTAATATGTACATAGTAAATTTTATATCTTATTGTAGTAGATATATGAATATTTGTTATTGCGATAAAAATATTAATCAGAGGAACTCTCACCATATATTGTCCCACGATTAGTATGATTTTCAGAGTAAATTCTGAGATAAAATTCTGTCTGTGCAGGAGCGAGAGAGAGGAAATGAACGCGCGCGAGAGATCGCGAGATCCTGCGATCTTACGGCCGCGATACAATAAACGCAGTCACAAAATGTGGGCCACGCCACCGCGGCAAAAGAGGCAGAGCGAATAACGCGCGTGCGAGCGCGCGACGCATGTGCTCGGAAAATTGGAAGCAGACTGAAAGCCCTGTAATAAAGCAATTCTGTCGGTTCTCTGAAGATCGCGATAAAGAAGCAATTACGAAATTGACTGCAGCTTGCCGCGGCTCTTAAGTGTCCTCGTTTCTCAGCGCGCCGAGAGAGAGAGAGAGAGACGTATTATTTCGTCTGGCTGGTCTCTTAGTTAGAGACGTACGTCCGCACGCGGCCTTTTATTTTCATAACCGCTCTCGTTTCCAAGGATTTCAGTCCGGTTAAGAAAAACTTCTCAATGAATCGGTGCCGGCGACCGCGCCGAGAGAATTATCCGCCGTTCTTTGCACCGCCAGACTAATTTCCTCCGACCGTACACGAAGACGTAAGGAGATGTAATATGCTATTTCAAAAGATAGTCTAACGACACGTATTTATGTGTGTAAATATATATTAATATTTTTTTCCAATATTCGAAAATAAAATCCTGACAGCGCCACGCGAGTTTCTAACACAGAGTGCTCTGCGAAATGTAATAATAAAATAATAAAATGAGTCCGCGTCTCGCGCGCTTTGCGAATCTAATGGCTAACGCGGAGTCAGTCGCAGATATTTATCGTTTTGCAGCGTACGCAGATCTCTCGAGTGTCGACCTTCCCAGTCGCATACCAATCGCCTCGCAGAGCGATACGGCAAGGTGTTTGCACGGGAGCGTGTGTAAACACGGATGAGAGAAAAATAACGCGCGTCGTGTCCCGAGACACGCGACAGCGCCGGCTAAAGTATCTGGAGTCTCTCGTTTGGAATGCGATACCATCGCAATCGCCGCTCTCTTCCCCCGCAAAACGGGCGTGTATATATATATACATACATGTACATGTCGCAAAGAGATACGGCACGGTTAAAATTGCGATCCGTCAATATAAAATCGGCGAGGGAGATGATTCCGCGAAGGAATTGCGCGATCGAACATTCAAATTGCTCGACAGCGAAACGCCCAGCTGCGACATCGATTGATCGATCGTTCGCCAAGAGATATCAATTATTTATAATAATTATGTAATATAATATTCTAATATCTCGTAATATATGTGCACAAGATAAAATTAATAAACACGACGCCGAGACTTTTTTCTTAGAATTTACCTGGAATTTTCTCTTAGAACTTACCCTGAAAAATCATGCGATAATCGTGGGGCGATATGGTATTGAAAAAAATTTATGTAAGAGTTTCTCTGATTAATATTTACCATGCACAATAAAATATTAATATATACATAAATTAACTATATTACATAGTAAATATTTTTTATTGTAGTAAAAATATTAATCTAATAAACTTTTATCATATATTGTCCCATTGCACAATTAGCATGATTTTCAGAATAAATTGTAAAAGAAAATTGTCTCTGTGTAAAAAAAAGCGGGGAAAGAATTCGCAAATCATTGGAAGGGGGACGACCCTTGTTGGGGGTTCGATTCGTACGGAGGGTGAGGTGAATAACGGCGGATAATAAATTTCGACGAGCGAGAGATGGGAAAGAGAGGCGAAGAAAGCGCGGAAAAGAGAGCGATGCCATCATCGTCGGCCCCAAAAGCGAATTCCAGAGAAATTGGATGCAATTACTTATCGACGCGCCGCGCAACGATCTGTAAAGAATAAACGTCGGCGGTCCTCCACCCCACAACGACGCGACGTCTCGCTTCGCGGAGAGTGCGCTGTTTTGATCGGCTCGATATATTTTACGTTCGTAAATTAATTCGACGCGATTTATATCTTCGCGCGAGAATTCAATTCGTGTCGCTCGAGAAGAAGCGCGGATGTTCAAAAGCCGATCTCTCTTATCTCTCGCTCGATCGACACATCGTTAAGTTTAGCACAAAGTATGGATTGAAAATATATATATTCCCCTCCATAAAAAATTAATGAAATAATAATATATATTTCGTGCAAAGAGATTAAGACGGAAGAATTGCAATTCCCGATAGCGGAAAAAAGTTAATAATCGACATTCCATCTTCGTGAGCGACGAATAATATAAAATCCGCATTTATAGCGCGCACTTTATATCGTTCCGGTCGATAAGGAAAGCAAATTGTGAACAGTGCTTTAAAGTGCGGATCGGTCGCGAGTAGCCGTGGCGATGCAAAGCCACACCGGAGTGCCAATGTGTTTTCCCAGTTGGGTCAAACACCTTGAAGCTTAGATAAGGTTCCCAACCTTGGCATGGCCGAGCAGCCAACTAACTGCGTAACATGGGTGCACGTTGCAAGGATCATACTATTCCGCGTACGTACGGCGACATGAACGATTTTGCACGTAAAAAGATAAGCTGCATGCATCAATGTAAAGTATGTAGTACGTAAAGTGTGGAAAAAAAATAATTTAAGGGGACAGATTTCTATCTCTCATTCATCGCGACTAAAACTACAGTGACGTATTACATACTTTGATTTTTCATTCATTTATATTAAAAACGATTAATCATGCAATCGCATGTCTAGAGTATTCAGAAAAAATTATAAGTAAAGAATAGCATGCACGTTACATATATTACAGAGAATTTTTTCTTAAATTTACTCTGAAAATCATGGTAATCGTGGGACAATATTGTATTGGAAGAATTTGATCTCTGATTAATATTTACCACAATAAAAATATTAATATTTTTTGTCTCATGATTTTCATGATGATAATTATTAAATTTTGACATTTCTGCAATTTAATTTCATAAAATACGCATATGTACATGTATATAATTTTACTTTTCAGAAAAAAAAACAATCACTGTAGCTAAATTTCGCTGCTCCTATATTACACCTGTTTAGTTAGCACGGTAGCTAATATTTTTAAGCTACAGTTTAATGGAGAATTAAAAAATGAGGCACGGTAATTAAATTTCAGATCTAATATAGGGACACATCTAAAATTTTCTTATAATATTTTGTTCTCTTTATTTCGTAGTTATTATTAATTTTGTACATAAATCCTTGATTACTCGACCCCGATTCCAAAGGCAATCTGTTCTCCCTTCTATCTATTCCAAAAAGAACAAAAGAATTTCGCGATCCGTTCGTCGGCGAACGCGCGTGAGATCACGCTGGCATAAGGCAGGCGCACTGCATCGGGGTCGATGGCTATACGGTAAAGGTAGTAAAGGTAGCGGCCGTGTCGCGTATATATATCGGCGCTCGCGGAGAGACGTGACCCTTGTCCTTCAAACGGCCTTTCTACGACCGTGCGCGCGACTTCGTATAGGTGCGCGTTGCATACCTAACGACACGCGCTCTCGCGTAAGAAAGCCGGCCATCGACGACGACGACGACGGCTCCATTGCGATCGCGACTCGCGTATATATGTGTACGTATATGTAAACGCGTACATACATACATATATGAGCGCAACGACCGCTTCCAGCCATAACCCACAATTCTCTCCAGCCGCTACCAGGGACGTATTTGCCAAATTCCTCACCTCCGAACCGCAACCGCAAAGATCCATTCCTTGCGAAACGCGACTAAAGTTTGCTCATTTGCGACTCATCAGACATGTGTACCTTGCCGCGTCGAAAACGCTCTTCGATACTCGAGAATATTATATGTTATTCTGATAGCGTTATTTTTTACTTTTTTTAGCGATTGTAATAAAAAGTTTTCATAGAGTGCATCGTCATAAATATTTATTATTAAGAATTTATTCTTTTGCGCTATATAGGTACAAAGAGAATTTTCTCTTAGAATTTATCCTGAAAATCATGGTAATCGTGGGATAGTGAAGAATTTTATGAGAGTTTCTGGGTGATTCATATTTACCACAATAAAAAATATTAATATGTACGTAATAAAATTAATCGAACATATTTTACATCTTCTTGTGATATATATTAATATTTTTATTGTAGTAAAAAAATAATTATTTAATCAGAGAAATCCTAATAAAATTCTTCCAATACCATATTGTCTTATGATTACTATATGATTTTCAGGGTAAATTTTAAGAGCAAATTCTTTCATGTGTAAATATAATATAAAATTTTATTTGACTCGTGTAATAAAAATTAAATACCGACAATAATAATAATAATAATAATAAAATAAATATATTATCCAATATTGTAACATTTGTAAATAATAAATAATACTATTATATTTTAACGATCGTTTTAATCCGTAGGCAGTAGTCATTATTTATGTCGCAACGTACTTAACACACTCATTTATTAATGACGCGAATTAAGAAGCAATTTCGACCCGACTCTCCATCGAATTAATCTATGTCAAACAAAAGGCACGATATGCTTTTTCTCGCGCATATAATGGACATGGGAGATTACCTCTATTTCTGTCTCGCGGTAATGCAGTTTTTGCTAAAAATAGTTGTCACATACTGCATTATTGCGATGTGAAATAAATCATTGCGCAATTTCGAGAAACACTTTTGTATACATGTTGCGGATACGCGCGACACGGTTACCTTTTCTTATATATTTATATATCATACAAATGTGCGTGTATATATATATATATATATTATATACAAATATGTATAGTTTGATAGGAGAGAAACTGAGATAGGAATTACAAACTTACTTAGCCAAGCGGTGTTTGCTCACGATAAGATGTTACCAGTGTGGCGCCTATATGTAATATTATATAGCTTGACGATTGGAGATTTCACAATACATCGAAAATTATCGAAAATGCTGCCAGAACGTACTTTTATATCCTATAGTAATATCACAATCTCCCGCCAGATTATCAAAGAAAATCACGGGAGAACAATTACTGATAGTAAAAACATTTCTCTTATCTGAGCAAATACTTATTTATAAATTACAAATATATTTTATCTCGCATCTAGAACGGAAATCCTACAAAAACTCAGTCCAAGTTCTTCTAAGTTTCTCGAAAAAAATCTTCGGCCAGATTATGGAAAATCCCAGGAAGATAAACAATGATAGTATAAATATCTTTATATATCTCTTTCTCGACTTTGAATATTGTAAAGTTCTTCCTTATTTTATTTTATTTTCAAGTTGTGTACAAACGATTCAAGTTTTGGCGATAATGTTTCATCTCTCAAATATCATGACCCGCAAATATTTGCATAACTATATAGTGGCGCTAAACTAGATATGTTTTTAAAATATACATCTACTGGGAATAAGTTAAATACGAATTATCGCGTGAAGGCTGATAGGCGTTTCTCCGATTCCTTACACTAAAAATAAAAAACTGGTATGAGAATGTACGCCGTGTATCAAGTGATTAAAAAATAATAACGACCCAATGTGTCGAGACACTTAATAAATCAATTATGCGGTAAACGTTAAGTGGGTACAGGTGCGCATCGAGGAATCATTTTCAATCTTGCAATCTTGTGTGTGTGTGTGTGTGTGTGTGTAATTGGAAACGGGAAGAAGGAAGAAACTAGACGACAATTGCGAAATAAGACAGGAATTGCTACCGGATTACCTTGAAAAAGAGAGACACGCGATTTCAGAAGATCAATGAAAATGTTTCCTTTTTTTTCGCGACATTTTCGTGTTATTTTTTCGTGTACAGATAATGTTCTCTTAGCATTTACTCTGAAAATGGTAATCGTGGAGCCATATGATATTGGAAGAATTTTATAAGAGTTTCTCTTATTAAATATTTATCGTAATAAAAAATAATTAAAAAAAAAACAATCTATACTATAATAAGATATAAAAGTATGTAAGATTAATTTTACCATGTACATATTAATATTTTTTATTGTGGTAAATATTAATTAGAGAAAATTCTCTCCGTACAGAAATTAAGAAATCGATCTTAAGGTTTGTCAAGTTTCTTCGCAAATCTGCGCTACTTTTCCACGAGCAACGTGTCCGGTTACATTAGATAAACTCGACATTACGTAATCGCGTAATACGCGTTGATATTGGTTGCGCGAAGTATCTCGCAAAAGTGTCTCGCGAAGCCATTCATCGAAATTTATCACGCGACCTTGCGAAGGCGATATAATCGATTACAATCGCGATTAAATCTATATCGCGCGCTTCGTCCCGAATTTCTGCGGAAAATCAAACTACCAACTCGCGCGTGTTCTAATCGATTAGCGAGATTAGAGATCAGGCGACCGCGCAGTTTATCATCGAGTCATAGACGTATCTATAGCGCTGAAATCATTTTTTTCCTC
Source organism: Nylanderia fulva (assembly GCF_048542155.1). Classification (NCBI taxonomy): domain Eukaryota; kingdom Metazoa; phylum Arthropoda; class Insecta; order Hymenoptera; family Formicidae; genus Nylanderia; species Nylanderia fulva. Next base: position 2,239,130 of record NW_028190293.1, read on the forward strand.
ATTTACACACAAGTATTGTCTTATAGCGTCTCAAGTGTTTTGCAACTGTCATAATATTAAAATAACGATATGAAATTTCTGAGTAAAGCAGAGAAACATTTCATTTTTTTTGCTTAGGTTTTATTGCTGCAGATTTGGCGGAACACAGAGTACACAAATCCGCAGGATTTTTTTCAGAAGGGGGCTTAAATTTTTTTTATTTTTTGTACTTTCTTCATTTTTTTGTTACTTTATTTATACAAATAATTTCCAGTGTTTATTCAATAGAGAAGCAAATAATGCTTAATTTACGGACGTCCGCACACAGATGACGGGGATACGCTGCGGTCGAGCTACTCCAGGTAGAATCGATAAGAAAAAAAATCACGTAAGGACACAGGTACATAAATATATATGCAACGAAAAGCTCTCCATGTCAATCGAGGCGACGCGCGACGATATCGAGGGGGCCACGCGCGTCAGAGAGGCGACAGATGACCGCGTCAGCGAGTCGCCAAGTCGAGGACAGACGCCTTTTAAACGAGACTACCAGCGGGAAGGAAGGACCGTCCACGTCGCGCCGGCGAGGCGCACCGGCTGACTTTCACGTGGGATTCTATTCACGAGAGTCGATCCTTCGAACGCGATGAGTGTCCGAAAAAAAAGAAAAAAAAAATATCTTATGCACCAAAGACGACGACAACAAAGCCATAAACCGTTCGCTTCCTGCGTCGCGCCGCTCGTCCGGTTCTGAATGCATTACATCGTCATCGTCTTCGTCGTCGTCGTCGTCGCGTCGTCGTCGTCATCTTCGCAGAGCTCCAACACGCAAACTCTTGACACGAGTGCATAAATATCGGCGGAATAATATCGCGCCACGCATTCCGAGAAAATAAATATCCCGCGGTCTCTTTGATGAGACACTTTCAATCATATGTTTGTAAGTTGTATGTGTGTGTGTGTGTGTGTGTGAAAAGAAAATGATAATTATATTTATAACGATTATTTACACATATGCGCGAGTAATATATAATGATTTAATAATAAATACAAGTTCTAAGTTACAAGCGCGATTAAATGGCTTTATGTCGTTGTAAATTATTGAACGGCGGCGTCTATAAAAATAGATCATCAAAGCGACGTGATGCATTTATTAAGACTTTGATGGCGTCAGAATGTCGCCGCGGCACGCATCGCTGAATAGGCAAGATAGATCCAACGGATAAGGCTCGCATTTAAGAATTGCATCTTTCTCGAGAGACGCCCACCGGCATAGGCTTGCAAAATTGCACGGAGCAATAATATAGTAGAGAGCTGCTGTACAGGGTGTCCCGTTTCAAACGCATTAAACGTCAACGGGACTCTTTGACAAGAACAAAGTCGGAGTTTCCAGTTGAACGAGTCGCCAGCCCCGACTATACTCGTCCAAGTGAACCGGATGATCGAATCCGTCCAGAATCCGTGGTGAAAAATTGAACGAGACGACAGTGGGACACTCGCGAATTCCGCGCTTACGTATATATAAACGTGCGTAGTGCGCATAATAAGCGAAGATATAAAGTCGTCGGGTGTTTGCTTAAGTGCGTGTCATATTAGAAAACGGTACAGCGAGAATATTATTGGCGCCTGCCTGGCAGGGGAATGCGGCGGCGCGTGTTGCATACGGAATCTGAATAAAACGACAACACGTAATATAGAGAGGCTTTAAGCTTTATATATATATATATATAATGTAATACGCGTACACGCTCTCTCAGGGGCTTGCGGTAATTAGTGCTGAACGGATTTAACGAATCCCAAGTATCTCCGAGGTACACGGAGAGAATTCTCTCTTAGAGTTTACCCTGAAAATCATGCTAATCGCGGGAGAGTTTCTCTGATTAATATGTACCACAATAAAAATTATTAAATGTACATAGTAAAAATTAATCTTATTGCGATAGATGTTAATATTTTTTATTGTAAATAAATAATTATTTGATCAGAGAAATTCTCATAAAGTTCTTCCAATACCGTATTGTCCCACAATTATGATTTTCAGGGTAAATTTCAAGAACAAATTCTCTCCGTGGTACTCGACGTCTAGTTGTTTAATACCGCAAAAATATAATATTATACCCACCCCATTAAAAAAAAAAAAAAAAAAAAGGTGGGCGCGCCGCGAATAGTATCGTAATAAAATCGTTCGATTTATTTCGGTTCTTCTCTGCAAGAGAGGAGAGTGTCGGCATGGGGGCTAAAAAAAGACTCCTCACCTCTATTACGCGCACCACACGGCAGCGGCGGCAATGCTCGATCAAAAGGACACTTGGCAGCGCTTATATTTTCGTTGGCCCTTATCGACATCGCCCGCTATATGCACCCGATGCACTGCCGTTCAACTTTAATAGACGTGTGTTTTCCGAGAATCTATATTAATAACCGGTATTCACCCTTTCGTCGCGACTATACATTGAGCAGTATTCATCTGTTTTATATATATATATTTTTTTTTTTTTTTAATTATATATGTATATAATAAAAAATTTTTATGGCGTAAAAATATCTAAAAAAAAATGAGAACAATATTATACTATTACTATTATATAGACAGAGATAATTTTATAAGAGTTTTCTCTATGTGATTAATACTTGCCATAATAAAAAATATGAATAATGTACATAGTAAAATTATTCGAATATATTTTATATCTTATTATGGCGAATATTAATCAGAGAAACTCTTGTAAAATTCCTCCAATGTCATACGATTACCATGAGTTTCAGGGTAAATTCCATGAGAGAATTCTCCCTGTACTGTGTGGAATATCATTTGTATAAAGAAACGATATAAAGTGTAACTTGTGATTTTTTTGACATTACACGATCTGTCACTTTTCGGATCAACGGTGCAAATTTATGCCAATATATAGACGAACACTTAAATGAAACATGAGCAAACGCTCGCTCTTGTTCACTCGTGCTTGCTTCGTTGAGTGAGTACGTAATTAAAGAGCGCGTCTATAACGCGAGACACGTGTGGGCCCTGAGATGGAAAGAGAGAGAGAGAGAAAGAGAGAAGGAGAGACCGAGGGACGAGAAGGGCCTTCTCTAGACGATTCTAAAAAAGGCTGGCGATGGCAGAAATCTAACGATCGTCGTATTGTCCACAAACAATACGCCCGTAAGGAGATATACGCACAATACAGATGCGTATACGTGTGCGCACAGATTGCGCGCACGTGTGTGGGTGGGTGTGTGTGTGCACGAGAGACGTACACAGAGAGATACGTGTTGACGCTTTGTAATGGCAGAATAAAAGATGGCCCGACGCCAGTGAAGGCGCCACATACCAGGCGCCGCCTAACCACTCTTTTCCTCCGTCCTCTTCTCGCGCGCGGTCCATTCTCGTTCCGATGTCTCTCTCTCTCTCTCTCTCTCTCTCTCAGCCGGTCCGATCTCTCGCTGTGCATTACGTCTCCCTCTCCCACGACAGCTGTCTCTCCCTCCTTCTATCTCTTCATATCTCCCTCCGCGCTCTCTGCTTTCATCTCCACACGACAGTCTGTTCGTTCGCCTCTCCTCCTCGGTAAATACGCACCTTTTCTCTCTCGCTCTTTCCTCCGTCCTCGTTCAAGGCACAATTTTCTGTCATTCTCGCGCTTCTCCCTCCCCTCTTTCTCTCTTTCTTTCACCAATTCTTTGACCCTATACAAACAGGGCCGCGTGCATATGTCATGTGTGTGCACGGTGGAATGTGTGGGGGCTTGTACGAGAGTTACGTATGCGTGTGTGTGCATTTGTGCGTGTACGTATATGGTGCATCTGTTTTTCGCAGATTTCGCCGAACGTTATACCCGACCATGGCGGGCCCCCGTTTCTTCTCTCTTTCCTCAGCTCCTCCTTATCTCTCGCTCTCGCGCGCTCGTTCGAGAGATACGCACATTGAAACCGCGTTCGATAATTTTGCAAGAGCGCTCTGGCGCACAGTGGCGTCGGCAGCGCGAGGAAGTCGAGGAATTTCTCGCGGAATTTGAGGAAATCGCGAGGAATAAGAGGATCGATATCGTATAAATTTAGAGGAGATTCAACAGGTGAGATATGATGCTGCATCGTAATAAAGTACGGACCTGTCAAAAAAAAAAAAGATTATTGCACACCGATTGCTTCAATTTAAATACAACAAGCTACGAGAGATACTTCGAGAATCTCGACTTTATCACCGGCGCGGGTTAACTCGCGGCTCTTTCTCCCCGCTGATAAGTCTTATCGGAACCAGGAACTTGCGGATTCTTTCTCACAGAAAATTCGCGGAATTAAAAATCTGCGTTTTTCGTATGTAATGTATATTCCAGAGATTTTGATGGCGCTGACATTTTCTCTATTTTAGGAGGGAAAAATAATGCGTGACATATACTATATATAGCTTCATAGATAAATCTCGGCGCGCCCCTTGGGCGGATAAGGAATGCCGAGGCGTAATGACTTTCGAGACGGCGAAAGTATGCGTCGGAAGAAGCGCGCACGTGTCCTGTGATTGATTTAGCGTCGCGCGATTGATTTGGTGCGTAACGAGCTCTTTAGTCGCGTTTTCCGCAACTTGGAGCTTCCGTAGCTTGAACGGCAACTTTATGTAGAAAGTTACAACTTGTCATTCGGATCAAATATATTTTTATATATATATGTACTTATACACAGAGAGCATTTTCTTTTAAAATTTACCTGGAAAATCATGGTAATCGTGGGACAATATACCTATGGTAAGAGTTTCTCTGATTAATATTTTTACTACCAATAAAAAATATTAATATCTACCACAAAATAAGATATAAAATATGTTAGATTAATTTTATTATGTACATATTAATATTTTTTATCGTATGGTAAAAATATTTTACCACGATTTTCACGGTAAATTCTAAGAGAAAATTCTCTCCGTGTATATTTTAATATATTAATAATTTTTAAACAAAATAATATACTGTTAAAAAAATTAATGCAACAGCGATGGTAAAATATCATCATAATCCCGAGCACATCTTTTAAAGCTAAAGAAAAATCTTATCTGACGTTTAGAAAAGTCATTGATCCATTTATATTTATAATAATAATAAAATGTACATATATAAAACTTTAGTGTGTCTAGACTTGACGTCGCGCCTGTTTTACTAAATTGCAATGCAATTTGAAGTCTTACAATTATTAGCTGTCAATCCCGATCGATGGACGTCTGCAGAATGTCGTTGCACCACAACAGAATTCCTGCGCACGACCTTCATATATATTTTTTTCATTCTGCATTCGCGTGCGACACGCGTATCGCGTGATGCACGGTATATATATGCGCGTTGTAATCGTTTCGTATCAGTCCGATCGACGACAAAAGGGGCTTGTTCGCGATCGTCATCGAAAGAACCACGCTGTATAGTCAATTTCTTCTTTACATTTTATCCATCCCATTTCAAACCTACCAAGTTTTACTAATTGCCACCTTTTTTGTACATTAAAAATATTAATACATCTCCTTTTTAATAATGAATAAAAATATATTCTTATTATGCATTTTATCTAGAAATCTGTGGGTATCATAGAGCGAACGTTTGCCTATAATTATATTATTGATGCTAGATTAATCTCTAAATAATATATCTGAAAATGTCCTATCGTTCCCGCGTAGTGTTTTAATTTTCGCGGAATACATAGCTCCGCTTCGTGCACTTGACGCGGAACACGTGTATCCAATTATTGACATCAAAACGATTTCGCTGAATCCGCGAAGCGCCATACGAAAATGTCGAGTGTTATTCGACGGGCGCGCATGATAACGTCATCATCGTGCAATAATCGTTTCGTTTATCGGTCGGAATCACCAAGATCGTCCGTCCGAGTTGCGAATTAACGTCGGCGATAACGATCTGACATGTGCGCGCGTATTTAAGGGGGAAATCTGCTATCATCGTGTAATAATAATAATAAATAAAGTCACACAGTCCATTAAATCGCCGTCATCCGAATCGGCGAGACGCAATAAGCGATAAATTCGATAAATTCGCGTCGTTCCTCTCTCGTGAGGAGGGAGAACTTTTATCTCCTATGGAGAGAATTTGCTCTCAGAATTTACCCTGAAAATCATGGTAAATATTTTTACCACGATTAAAAATATTAATATGTACATAGTCAAATTAATCTAACGTATTTTATATTTTATTGTGATAGATATTAATATCTATTTTTATTGTTCATTAATAATAAATTAATACTTAATTTTTTTATTAATATTTTGTCTCTGATTAATATTAATCAGAGACTCATCATAATTTTCCGGGTAAATTCTACGAGAAAATTCTCTCTGTGGATTAATATATAGTTACACAAAACAAGTCGTCGGGAGGCCGCGAGATCCTTTTTAATCCTTTCGGCGTTAAAACGACGAGGCGTAACTTATGGCAACGGTAGCCTAAGCGCGTAGGTCCTTGCAAGAGCGAACGCCTTTCTATCGATCGATAGACATGTTCGATACCGATAATCTCGTAACACATGTAAACTTCTCGCGATACGCGATAAAGCGTCAATATTTTATTTTTTTTTTTCCAACTCTGACGGCTGAGTCTCACGAAAATTAATCACCGGATGAATTGATTTTCATGTCGTGTCATTTTCTCGTATTTCATATATAAATCGAAAATAGCAGCTTTCTGCGACGTTTGACGAATCGCGATATCACATTTTCTGAGTAGAATTATATAAAGAAGATATTATACATATGCAAAACATGAGAGAAGATTTGCCAACAACTTTCGTGTATCTTTCTCTCTGCGAGATATCATAACTTATATCTTCTCTCGATTTATCATTTCATTTTAAAAAGCGCAGATAGTGCTAAATGAGTTAATCATGACTCAGAATGTATCTATTAATCGACGACGTTTGAATGATTTGAAAATCATGTTTGCATTTTATTCATGTGTCGCGAAGAACGAAAAGGTTTATCATAATCATTTATCACATCAACAAATTTATAATATGATGATAAATGATAAATATATTGGAAAATCACAGAGAGAGAGCGTGCCTTCTTTATTATACTTCATTAAAATATATTTATTAATGTAAAGGAAGAATTAACTTTGTTAAATTTGAGAAAGCTACTCGATAAAATGGATGTATCGATAACCATCGATTTTTTTTCTTTATTCTTAAGCGAGAAAAAATGACATCGAGCTGCGCAAAAACTAGTCGCTTTAGTCGTTAAAGCGAAAAGGTTAATATCGGATGCAACTTGAAATTTCGAAAAAATCTGGAGCACGTCTAACAAAATTGCTTTGACAATCTTTAGCGAGCGTAAGTTGCTCGTCGTTACGCGAGATTTCATTTTCCGAGTCTCTCCTCTCTCATCTCCCCAACCTCTCGTCTCTTTCCTTCTCCAGCGAACGCTGCTCTCTATTTTCTCTCCTCTTTTGTGTCTCGTCATCTCTTCTGTATCTTTCTCATGCGCTGCGTGTCAACGAGCACGCATCAGCCAAGTGCAAATATGCATATAATTTCCCGCATAAAATTTAATTCGAGGGAAGGTCGCTGTAATAAATTTTTCCCTCAATTTTCCACAAGTATAAAATTGTAGAAAATTATTTCAAGTATACACGTACTAAAAATAGAATCTAAAATAATATTGTATTTTCTAAACAGAATAGAACTAGAAGCATTTTTAATTACAAAACGCGCGGGGAGATCGTCATATAAATTTTTCCTTCAATTTTCCACAAGTATAAAAAATTGTATAAAATTATTTCAAGTGCGTGTTCTAAAAATAGGATATAAAATAATGTTATATTTCCTAAACAGAATAAAAATAACGAGATGCAACTTCAAAAATTGTTCACACGATCTCCCGGCGAATTTTCGGAAACGTTATGTCGTCGTCGCGAGAAATGCGGAATTAGTGTTTTTCCGCGGCGTTCATCGAGCCGCGATTTCGCTCCGATCGCGCCTCGTAATATCGGAGACCGCTGATTGAAACACTCGGCCGATAGACGAGGAGGCGTGAGAGCGGGCTTCTCGGAAGAGCACGCGAACTTTGACAGATGGCCTCGTATAACGTATCTCTCTCTCTCTCTCTTTCTCTCCCCTTCCCTTCCCTCGAAAAAGTGCAGGGAAACGTTTATTTCGCTTCGTAGCGCCGCCGCTGGCGGCCTCGGTGCGGTATAATTTAATTATTAATTTAACGACGACAAAATAACGATCGCGCGGACAATGAGGGGGCCCGATTATCTCGACGCGACGCGATAGCAGCAGCAGTAGTGGTAGTACTAGTAGTTAGTAGTAGTAGTGATATAGCTCGTAAACCCGGGCCGTATTATAATTTACGCCGATATTTATGCACTCGGGTATTATACATATACATACATATATATAGAGAGAGAGAGTATAAGAACGATAGTAATGGTGGTGAATCTCCTCGTTAGAGTTAAGCGAACAGTCTTTCTTCCGTGCACGCGCGCGCAGTATGCAAATTATTTCTCGAAGATACTCGACGTAATTATATAGGTCAATAATGTTATCGATAAGCATCGCGATCACGTCTGCGCCGCTTTATAAGAGCGTAGCGTTTCTCCGGGAGCGGCGAGGTACAAAGAATTTTCTCTTAAAATTTACCCTGAAAATCATAATCGTGGAACAATGTAATATTGGAAGAATTTGATCTCTGATTAGTTTCTCTGATTAATATTTACCAGAATAAAAATATTAATATCTATACCACAATAAGATATAAAATATGTTCGATTAATTTTGTAAAATTTACGATGTACATACATTGAAAAAAAATGATAAAATTAATCAATATTTATCTGTTTTCAAAAGAATTTTCTTATATCAAATAAATATTTGTCACATCAAATCAATATTATTACTTTCAAATAAATGATTTATTAGACGGTATTGAAATAAATATTTATTCGAATTCAATAATTTTTTTTTCCAGTGTATTAATATTAATCAAAGAAACTCATAAAATTTTTCTCATATTGTCCTACGATTACCATGATTTTCAAAGTAAATTCTAAGAAAAAATTATCTCCGAATACTGACGGTCCCCGAATCAGCACCGTATAGCTACAATGTATTTATATAACGGTAACAAAATATAGGAACCCTTAGGAATTTCGCCTTTCTTCCTTTATTTCTAAGATATATTTTTTCATATCACGATGAAAATGTAATATCTATTGAATGAAATTCGCGAAACAGGGAATCTTGGAAGTGCAAATTGAAGAAATCGCCAAAGAGAGCTGCGATTAGGAAAACTTATACGAATATCAACATAACGTGGGGCATCGGATATATACAGTTAACGAAGAGCACTTCTGGATCTATTTTCGCTCGATCGAAAGATCGAGGCCGTCGACCCAAACGGATCTCGAGAGAGAGAGAAGAGAGAGAGAAAGAAAGAGATACCGAGAGAGAGAAACACTGGATCATACTTCGCGAGTCTTCGCGATATTCGTTCTTTCTCGCTCTTCGCACTCGACGATGACGATGACGGCCGGATGACGGCAAACACCAACGACAAAGACAACGACGACGACGACGACGACGAGGGGCAATCAATCCGTCATTTTATTAAGAGGCTTATTTCGCGCCGCGATTTCATTCCCTCTCAAGTGGCCTGATCCAATTCGATTTCATGGCGTTCCTCGTCGCGCTCGTGCTTCGTCGCTTAGGCTCTTTTCCATTGATGACCGGGGACTCGTCTCTGCAATCGCCTGTCACCCTCGTGACTCCTTGTTATGCGCTACTCGACGAATAAAATTATCTTTTAATCTTATAGTCGCGGCACGTGCGTGAAACGTCTCGAAATTATCGGCGAATGTGATGACGAAAGATATTGTGTTACGTCAGGTATTACACTCCGTCTTGAAAAATGTCTATACTTTGATATAAGAAAATTTGTGCGCTTGACAGTTGATTTCAACTGCACTTGAGGAATAATAGCGGTAAAAAAGAGCAGACTAAATTGTTGGAAGCGGATTGTCAAGAGAATTGTAATTATTGAAGGAATACGAGTTGGATGACTCACGATAATTTGCAAAACCTAGAAGAAGTGTGATGAATCTCGCGGCCGAATGCGTCGGACGAACGCTAATTGAAGCGTTTTAACTCTTCCACTTATTTTCTCGTTTAACGAACCGTTAACTACTCTTAAAGTTAACAGCTGCATAAAAATTATTCCTCGCTCGGCTCGTCGTAATAACTATTAACGTATAACTACTATTATACCGCGATTAACTCTTTGATACGATCGAGGAAAGTATGTTTATATTTCACGTAATTCGGACGAATCATATTCCGACAACGCGAACTCGGTATTCGCGACTCTCTTTTCAACGCGCGCCGAGAAGAAATCTCTCCCCTTTAAGGAAGGAAGGAGTTCGATCCGGCTTTTCCAGCAGACTCCGAGTGACTTTGACCCTCTCTCGCCTGGGTCAACCCGCGGGAAGAGACGCGATTGTAAGCGAAAACAAAACTGAAACTCGTGTCGAAACAAGTGCAAACATATAGCGAATAACTTTGTTGAAAGTCTGCAATTTTTTGCGACTCGATAAAATACCGAATTTTACAAAATGTAAAAAAGAATTCAGGAATAAAAATTATTTTACAATTCCCATTTTAATCCAAAAAAAGTTAGAGCTGTTTCGTAATAAAAAAAATATATATATATTATATACAGAGAGAACTTTCTCTTAGTATTTATCTAAAATCATGATAATAAAAAAATATTAATATGTATATAGTAAAAATAATTGATCATATTTTATATCTTATTGTGGTAAACGGCAATTTTTTGCGACTTGATAAAATACCGAATTCTAAAAAATATAATAAAGAATTCAGGAATAAAAATTATTTAAAAATTCCTATTTCAATCGAAAAGAATTTTTTCTTAGAATTTACTTTGAAAATCATGATAATAAAAAATATTAATATGTAAATAGTGAAATAATAATTTATCATATTTTATATCTTATTCTGATAAATTGAGATTTATAGCCTAAAAAACACGTTAATACTATATAATATAGTCTCCAAACCTTTTCCAAGACTTTTCCTAAAGAAACTAGAACGCTGTTGTTTTTGACGTATGGTCTGGGCGACGCTTCGCACTCGCTTTTCATTCACACTTTTGTCTCTCGGCAGTCTCGAGGCGTCGTCATCGCGACAGTCACGACGGGAGATCTCGATTGAGAGAAGCAATTCTAGGATTCGATGAATGGGAACACATCGGGGCAGGGTCTATTTACCTCGGTTATCGCGTTAGGACGCCGAAGGTTGGCGGCGCCAGTAATGATCTTCCCATTGAGAGAAGGGAAAAAGAGTGCTCTGGACCGGGGCGACGAGACGTCGTCGAGTCTGGCGAAGGAGAGGAACTGAGCGGACACGAGCAACCTGTTGCGCGCGTTTACGGTGCCGGGATATATCCGCGTGCCTCTCCTCCGCGTGGCAGCACCCACACGCAACATGTTGCAATCCCCGAACCTACGACTATAAAATATTTGCGCGCACACGCTCGAGAGAGCTGCCTCGAGATTCTTACGTAGGTGGACAATTTCTCGTCGCGGGAAGCGAGAGCTTTGTGCGAATCGGGACTGCGGAGCTTTTTGTCGCGAGATATTTCAAGGAATTTTATGACAAATAGAATCAATTAATATGTAATTTATAAGAGTACAGTGATATGAAAGTATAATAATGTAAAAACCGTGTAATACCACAATAAGAAATCAAATATGTTTGATTAATTTTACTATATACGTGTTAATATTTTTGGGGGAAATTTTGACAAGAAAAATTGAATCATGTCAAACCCAATGATAAACATTCCGGGACCAAATAGAAATTTGATATAAGTATTAAAAATTCTGAAATCATGTACAGCGATATTTAATCTAAAAAATTGAAGCACTTATAATTGATAAGAGACATATTAATAAGACTTAATAAATTTTCATGAGAGTCTGTCCGACCGTGTTCCGCGTTTAAAGATTAATCACGTTCGTAGAAGTAGATTCGAAAAAGTGAATCGAGTGAATAATCTCGAAAGGCTAAGAGACGTCGGGAAGGGCAACAAAGCTTTCTCGCTGCGCTGCTCGAGATTCTTGAGAGACAAGACGGGCGCATTTCGATCGATCGTCGGCCGAGAAGGCGGCACGGCGCGGCGACGGCCGACTAAAGCGAGCAGCGGAAAGAAAGAGAGAAGGAGTGAGAGAGAGAGAAACCTAGCGCCAAAATAAATCAATAAAATAGCGAACCCGAGTCGGGCATGTAGGTGCATACACGTACAACGTGTATATGGCTATATACGTATGGATATGAGAGGCGAGGTGAAGAGAGAAGAGAGTCACGACGCGACGGCTGAGAGGCCGAAGCAAGCAAGCAGGCAGGCAGGCAGGCGAACGAGCGAGCGAGCGAGCGAGGTCGAGACACGCGGCAGCTGTCTGGCGCCAGGGGTCCCCCTGTTCCCTCAAACAGTCGCGCCGAATGCCACCCACCTTAGCCGACCGACCTATCGTGCCATTCTCAAACCTGCCTGCTTCCCGGGAGCCCGTCCGGCTCTCTCTCTCTCTTTTTTCCTTTCTTTCCTTTCTACGCGCATTAACTCGCGTTCCTGAGACCGTCTTCTCCTCGTCTCCTTCGTCCTGCTGCGGATGCAGCCTGCGTTCGACGACGCGTGTACGTTTGATCGACGACTTCGTTACCGCGGAACGTACGAAAATTTTTAATCTTCGTCGGAATAATTATTTAATATTCATTCAATTAGTGAAATTAGTGTCGATGTTATCGAAAATTTAATCAAAATTTGTATGATTTTTAAATTCTATAAATATGTTGTCGCGTTGAAATAAATGAAAAAGAAGAAATGCTCGATCGAGCTTTGAAATTTCTAATTCAAGCGATATTTCTGTTCTCTCCCGGAAGCAGCGTGTTCTATCTATAACCGATTCAAATAAAAAGACACGCGCGCGTGTTTATAATTCCGTGCCTTCCTCCTCTTTGGCGCGCTATAATTTTGCATATCACGTATATTTTATTGACCGCGTGTAACATCGCGCAAATATATGTGACGTTCACTAAGCCGATGAAAATGCAATTGCGTTGAAACGATTCTCATTTCCGGCAAACCAGGGTTCTGTCGAGGAGATATAGAGGTCAAACGCGCGTCTGTGCAATGTCACTTTTAAGTCCCCGGAATTTTAAGCCCGAGTGATATAAGTGCTTAAAAATGTTCTATTACAGATAGTACAGATGTCTACTCCGCATATTTTGTTGTAACGGAAATATGTCAAATTGATGTATAGCTACTAATTTCTTTGGTTTAATCACCCCCCAGCTTTTAATAATTAAATACTGTAAATTAAATACCGTAAATAAACATGACATAAATTTATATACCTATATAAGTTTAATGAAAGTTAAAGCAACTTTTAGACTTAATTAAAAATGCCAAAATTCCGAGTCCAAGAGAGGGGTTTGCTTAAAAGTGACATTTGACAGCTTTCACTGTTATAGTATAGCGAAGATGTCTTTTCAATTTGCAATCATTGTGGTAAATTGCACTTTACGTGACTACTCTCGGATTAAACGCGCAAACGTCGCCTGTTATTCATTCTTGTAAGATCGCGAGAAGCGCCGGGCAGAGACGCAATTTGCTGACTTGGGAATGTCTGACGTCGTCAGAGTAGTGGCCTTTGCATTGGTAAAGGCAGATAGTAAAAGTAAAGACCTCGATGGCGCGGGAAAACTCGGCGCCGACGACGTCGTCGTCGTCAACGAGAATATTACGAAATACTCTATATTTTTTTTTCATGGACATGAAAATTTATGATCGATTCAGAGGCGAACAAATGTCACGCTCTTTTATCCGCGGCTTGATCTTTATTCTACAGACCAAATTATGTTTGTCCATAAAGTGTTTTCGAAATTTATAACGTCACGAAATTCTTAAAAAAAAAAAAAAAATAGAATATTTTATTCTATAAATTCTTTTTAAATTCTTTAAAAAAAAAAAAAAAAAAATTAAATCTTTAATTATAAAAAATATATGATAAATTTTCTGGAAATATATTTTGGTTCCTCAGAAACATTATCCCAGTAATATTAATCGAAAAATGATTTATCGAACGACGTTGCGGAGAAACGATAGTAATCGTCGCGGTGCGGCGAGAGAGCAGAGCCCGCGCTCACTTTCCTCGTTCTGGTCGGGGCCAAAAGCGTTTCAGGCGTTCCACGAAGCAGCAACGCGAGCGAGAGCAAGCCGAAAAACGACGAGTCCGCGATCCGTGCGGTGCGTCATGCGTGAAAACCTACGCGCGCGTCAGCCTCGTGGAACGTGCATGCTGAGGAAATTTCTTCGACGACCGCCGACGACCGAGGATGGTAATGCATCACTCTGCCCTTTCGACAAAATTTTACGTGACTTCGATGGGTATCGCGAGTCGGCGTCACGAGTGAATCATTATCACACGGTATATAAGATTCATTGTAGAGTGGCTCAACATTATTATGGTTTTTATGAAGATACACAGAGAGAATTTTCTCTTGGAATTTACAACGAAAATCGTGGTATACGTAGGACAATATTATAAGAGTTTCTCCGATTAATATTTATCATAATAATATATAATATTTTTTTATTGTGATAAATATTAATTTAAAAAATTATCTCTTATAAAGTTCTTCCAATACCATATTATCCCACGATTATATCAGGATTTTCATGGTAAATTCTCTCCGTGTAGAAAACACGATTTAAAAGCTACATCTGCGAGTTGAAAAAAATTCTAAAAATTCGCGATTCTGTTCATGAATTTGTATTTGAAAAAAAATTTGAAAAAAATCGTCCAAAAAATGAGGATCTTTATTTTATTTTTCCCACACAGGGAAGAAATTGATCGTAGCACCGATCAAGGTTAACCACGCGGATATAGAGGCGTAGCCATCGATCAGTGGCGTAGTCGAAGGCATCTCGGATCGACCGTTAGGCTGAACGATTACTCGAGAATGAAAAACAAAAAAAAAAAAAAAATCTGAAGTCGTACATAACGCGTCTCTTCAGAAGCACTTTATTTTGCCAAAATTTCACGTCTGAAACTCGACGCGGGATTCGACAATTCTCTACCGTTATAACGACTCAACGGGACACCCTGTATATATCTCTCGCCGCAGGGTCGGTTCTCGCATATGGAGTACGTATAACCTTGAGGACATAGTTACCTTCTCCGTTGGTGGTAAGCGAGCCGGGAAGTGGCAGGGGCGTGCTGTTTTTGCACCGACGTTGATCCCCTTCGCTGGGCGCGCGATCTGAAAATAAACGGACAACCCTTTTGAGAAGCTGCTTTCCTCGAGAGACTATTTCTTCCTCTCTCAATTCCTTTCGCTCCCTCTCGTGCTTTTTCCGCGCTCTTTCTTCAATACAGAAAATTATGCGGACACGCATCTAATAATATATCGTTTATAATCGCTGCACTTGAAAAGAAAAAAAAAATCATGTGTCTTGGAATTGTAGCGATATTGCATAATTATGCATCATTAAGTGGCGTAGTTTGTTATCGCCAGAAGATCGGACGACGATTTTCATTCGGAACGGGTGAAAAATCTCGCGACATGCGTCGCATAAAAGGCTTATTATCGGTAAACACTAGCGGCAGCGAGGTTCCACGTAATTTTATACGTATGATCGTACATCTTGTCTCTCTCGCGCGCAACTAATTAACGTCACACCAGCGTCTCGGGTTTCTCCGTTTTGTTCGACGGAATAATATGGAAGGCAAATAGAAAAGCGAATCAAAAGTAGCAAATAAGGATTTTTTTTTTTTTTTTTAAGAGCGTGAATAATAATTATATTGACACATATTGTTGTAGGTTGAAAAAAAATATGAGACACGCACTTTGCCACTCGATTTACATTCTAGTAACCATTATTGCAATTAAACGGCAGCGCCGGCTACTTAATCGCAAGAATTCACAATAGGTTGCGAAGCGTGGATAATTAAGCGCGGCAATTTCCGCCAACCAGAAGAGACAGAAACAGCCAAGGTAATCGCCAGACGGGTGATTCATAATTCCCCGCGGAAATTCGTGCATCTCTCTCTTTCTCTCGTAACGTCCACAAAAGAGGTGACAGAATCATCCAAAATAATGACTCGCGGACGGATAATTTATTCGCGCGCCCGGTGGCAAAGTTCCTATATAACAAACAAAACGTCAACTAATTTCCAACGAGACTGCGCGCTAATCCATCGATTTTTTTGTAAAGGTCCTTTAATATTTTTTTTCGAGATATATACTGCATTTATTTTGTCGAAAAAATGGGAGCGGTATAAAAATTAATTAGTTGAATGAATAAAATGATGAAAATTAATGAAATAATTAAAAATATAAGAGATATGTTTCAACGTAAATTACTTTTTTAAAGAAATGGCATTTTGTACAATAAATTACTAATCACGAAGATTATATATTACAAAAGAAAAAGGCTCGACTAGTTTCTTCAGTGGCATGCTAATAGTTTTAGGGATAGGCTATAGAGAAGACCGAGGTCCATTCACAAGAGAATTAAAAGAGAAGATGACGTCAGAAGAACAAGTTGGACGAGAGAGCGGTCGCATTCTTTTTGGATTCCAAAGGATCGTTCCTGCGGGAGAAGAGGCATTTCCTGCCGTATCGTATCACCCACGAACATTAGAGAAAGCAAAGTGGACGGATGCTTTAAGAAGGGGCTCCTCCAAGGACTTAGAAGACATAGTCGCCTCATCTATTTTTAGGACACAATTATTTAAAAATCCACCGGCCTCGCTCCCGTCGTCGCGCGCGAATATTCAGCAGGAGATTCTTCTCCGTCTTTCGCCGAATCCTCGTCCTGTTTCCCACGCGAGAAGCTATCTCCGCAGTTGTTACATAAATAGAAACCGAAACTCGCCCGATATATTCTCCCTCTTGCTTCTCGACCAAATAAATATTTTTCCATTCAACGAAATTATGCAATATAATTTCAGTATAATTTTCCACGAATAATTCTCGAAATTTTCTAGATTTCAATTATAGAACATAAAATGTGTTTATCGATTTCAAGATCAATTTTTATACTTTTCACCATCTTTCACAGATTCGCGCAAACGAGGAGCACAATCATCTCGACATAGATGGTTATCCAGTCGATGGGGAACAAATTGACACGCAAACTCGCGATTTGTTATATAGGTATCCGCCGTTTATTATTGTTATACAGTCGCTCGATATAAAACGCCGCAGCACACCGAGACGAGCGCAAATACAATTTATTTACAAAGTGGCCGGTGACGAGAGAACGTTTTTGGCACACGCGCGTCACTCCACAAAGGGAACGTAAATATAATTCCGCGAATTACGCGTGTCACCGTGTAAGCCGTTAAGTGCCGCGCGAATCTGCGAGATAGTGTCACCGCCGAGTTTGCAAAAATATATAGCCACGCGGAAGATTCGGCCCGCGGCGCCACCGCGCTCTCTCGCTCTGTCAGCCAAGGTGAGCGGATTCCTCGATTATTGGGTTTTGGCTCGGGAAAGAGAGTCACGTGAGAGAAGAAAAAAAATAGAAGAGACAAGTTTGCTAAAATTGTAATCGTAAAATAGCGCGTCAAGAAATGTCATTTCTATTAAAGTCATGCATTTTTAAAAGTCTACATGGAGAGAATTTTCCCTTAGAATTTATTACCCTGAAAAATATAAGAGTATAAGAGAATTTTATAAGAGTTTCTTTAATTAATATTTACCACAATAAAAATATTAATATGTACATAATTAAATTAATTGGAACGGTACTTATATTCGCAACATTATGTAAAACTTGTGGAGTTCCGCTGTCGTTAAGAAAAATAAAAATAAATTACTTGAAATTTATTTTAAATATAGAAGATGTTATACACAGATAATTTTCTCTTACAATTTATCCTGAAAATTGAAAATCATGGTAATCGTGGAACATGATGGTATTGGAAAAATTAATATTTACCACAATAAAGATATAAAATATATTCGATTAATTTTACTAAGTACAATCTTAATATTTTTATTGTGGTAAATCAGAGAAACTCTTATAAAACATATTTCATAAACCTCTTTCCAATATCATATTGCCCCACGATCACCATGATTTTCAGGGTAAATTCAAAGAGAAAATTCTCTATATTAAAAAAAATGTTTGAAGTAATTAATTTTTTTAACGACTCTTCTTAAAACTCGCAAGTTTACATATAATGTCGCGAATGTACCGTTCGTAAATCAAATATGTATCGCGATCGTCGAGTACAACATCGTGACATTGGAAGTCGATCGACGTCACGCGTTATAACGCTCGCGCGATTCGCAGCTTCGCCGAGCGAGCGAGCAGGCAAGCTGCATCGAATTAGGATCTCGCCGGCGGATCTTCAAAAGCGGCATCTCGTCGGGCTCCCCCGATCCGGAAATCGGCGTGTCTCGCCGCTCTCTCGGTGCTCTCGGTCCGGTCCGCAAACGCTGCCGGCGCAATCCGGTGAAGGAGGCACCGGAATGCGAGAGAGCCACTCCCGCCGATCGCCGCCGGACTCGCGGCAGTCGTGGCGCTCGAGCGGAGACGAGAGAGATTGCTTTTCGTTATACGGAATATGCAGCACACGTATCATAGATTTTCCCAACCAATATGCGATCCACCCGATTTCAAATTTGTTCAGCGTGACAATTAAGTCTTCATTTTCGACATGTTCATTTTTTCTACGAGATCAAACGAGTCTGTTTAAAATATTTGTCGTCGACGGAGAACGCAGTGAAAGTTGGATATATTTTTTCTGAAGAGAAAGATGAAAAATAAACGAAAAAAGGCATACGGAGAGGCGGGATAAACGAGGAAGAGCAGAAAAAAAAATGCTGAAGAGAGTCGGCAGAGGAGAGAGCGAGAGTGCGTGTGCTTGAGGTTGCTGTTTCAAGCAAAGCAACACGAAGAGAGAAGGAAAAAGAGAAGGAAGGCTCGGGTAAATAGACGAGAAGCAAGGGACAGAAAAGGAGAGAAGGATGAAAGGAAGGAGAGAAGGGATGTATTCAAGGACGCCGATGCGGCAAGCCAAGCGACAGGCGTTCACCGCTTCGTGGTCCCGGGGGCTTCGTGTTACCGCTCTCCACGTCAGCCCCACCCTTTGGCCGGCGCTAAGGGGCCCTTTACGTGCCCTTAACCTTTCACGGATTAGCGCGGCGTATCGGAATTGTCGCGTTTCCTCAAGGCTACGTGTATACGAATGGATTTGCACCGAGACTTGTACTTGGGTATAGAAAATCATTGGAATATGCCGCCATTTTTTATAATCTCTCTTTCGAATGTAGTATTTTTCCCCTTTCATAATGACTCGTTCCTGGTAAAATGACAAAAGCAGCCCATTTTAAAACCGGTTATATGTGTATCGATACCGCACACTATCGCACACTTGTTACATTCTTTCGAGGCAGGTGGACCGTTTAGCGAGTGCGCTTATAGCTATGAACTTTCTATATACATATCTTTTCGCAATTTTTGTCCTCTTTTTCTCTTCCTGCAAACGAATATTACCGGTTTTATTTTCAACGGCGCGGAGTGTTATTGTATACAAGTCTGAGCAACGAAGCGATCTACTACGCGGCGGCAAAAATAAGATCTAATCTGAGAGACGAATCTCGCGGACAGAGAGAGAGAGCAAGATAGAGTAGAATTAAAAACGTAGATGTAGCGCGATATACGCGGCGACGTTTGTCCTCGTATCGCGCGTTCGAAAGGGACTGCGGCGGTGCGTTGTGTCCTTCGTCGTATTCGTTGAAATTTACGCAACCGCGCTGTATCTGACACAAAACAAGCACGTGCGGAAATCAAGTAGCTTCGCCGATCACTCCCAACCGAGATAAAAATTTCCAGAACAAAAAAAAATTCCGTTAAAAAGTCTACGTAGAGAGAACAATAAAATGCATTTATAAAATATTTTATGAGTGAAATATTATTTAGAATTTACTTAATAGAATTTACCTTCATATTTTAGCACAATAAAAAATATTAATACAATATATATACATAGTAAAATTAATCGAATATATTTTATATCTTATTGTGGTAAATATTAATATTTTTAGAAACTCTTATACCATATATCCCACGATTACCATGATTTTCAGGGTAAATTTTAAAAGAAAATATAGCCGCCCTTAGAATTATTTCGAATTACTCGTTTGCATGTGAAATTCATTTTCAACTGGTAAAACGAGACGACAAAATTATATCATTTACGAACACTGGTAATAGACGCCCTTTATAAGAGTTTCTCTGATTAATATTTTTCACAATAAATTAATATGCATATTAATATTTTTATTGTGGTAAATATTAATCAGAGAACCTCTTATAAAATTCTCCCAATACCATATTGTCCCACGATTACCACCAGTATTTTTAGGATAAATTCTAAGAAATCGTGCATAAAATCATACTCAAACATAAAGAAAAAAAATATAAAAAAAGCTACTTGATATGTTTGGAAAAACGTGAAGATGCGAGATCAACTCGAGATTTTCCATTGGCGTCATCCCCTTTATTCCCCTTCCGCGATCGACGAGAGAGCGCACGCGTGCATTCGCGGAATCACTCCACGAGTCACCGGTTCGACTGAACTAGCTGCGTTTCGTGGTACGAATATCGGCGTCGCAGGCAGCAACAAGTGGCGGACTTTTATCCGCCGGTGGCCCAGTTTCCGCGACGGAGCGATAAATTCGCCCGAGCGCCCGAAAGACAGATTTACGACGAAGACAGGAGGCGAGTCTTCTCCTCTTCCGAGAAGAGACCGCTCCTCTGTTTCCTCCCGCGACGCCGAGATCAATCGTATACGTTTACATGTACTTGTCGATTCTATCGTATCGATGCCATAACACGCATAAAATAGAGCTCTGACGTTATTATAAGTGACGACTTGTTCACTATTAAACAGAAGTTAACGTAAAATGCCATTTTTTAATATTATATGAAACAACTATTTTGAATCGGTTAATGCATTTATAAATTTACTAGAAATATAATAATAAAAAATATAATAAAAAAAATAAATTTACTAGAAATTTCCTAGAAATGAAAAAAATGAAATTTCGATTGTACTGTGTTTAGGCGCGAAAAATGCGTCGACCTCGATCGAGACGACGATGTAGGCGGCCGACGACGGATTCGTATTTATAACGCACCCTGCGGATTTAATAATACCTTCAAG
The DNA here is from genome assembly GCF_048542155.1 of Nylanderia fulva. Taxonomy (NCBI): domain Eukaryota; kingdom Metazoa; phylum Arthropoda; class Insecta; order Hymenoptera; family Formicidae; genus Nylanderia; species Nylanderia fulva. Next base: position 2,260,360 of record NW_028190293.1, read on the forward strand.
ACCACGCTGGACCTTTGGCAGGATCTTCCTTGATATAAATGGGAGCGGTTACGCGGTGGATATGCACGGCGTATGACACACGGTCCTTTCTATCGACAGGAGATATTGACCCCAGGCGATACACACTATGCGTCCAGTAATATTTCTTTGCTACATAAGAGTGCGTCCACTATATAATCTTATAAACACGGACGCACACACGCGCAACGTCATCGCAAATACGCGGTTCTCCTGGCTGCAGGCGCTATTTATTATTTCGTCATATCGAGCTTAGTCGCGCAACGTCGAGCCTATATACAAAGATGCCTGGTCTCCGTGACATTTTTACCAGAAATTTCAATAATAAATGTTACAGTAACATTACATCGACATTGTGATATTTTATCTTCGACATCTGAAAAATAATGCATAGCACTTGCGACACATCTTGACGACGTGCTATATTGCTTTACCTGATTACACGCTCGGCACACTTTTCAAGAAGATATCGATGAATGGCGAGGACTCGATGCGCCTGCATTATATATCCGTGTGTATAATTGCGCAACCAGATCGCACGAGAGGTTTCTCGAACGAAAGGCGAATCTATCGATGACTACGCAGTCGATCCGCGTGTTGTATACTTATTCGCGTCGAGAGAACCAGTTTAGGACTGGGTGCGGAAGAAGAAAAGAGAGAAACGTGTATAGTCAAAATTAGACGCGAGGCAGAAAATATCGGGTATTCCTAATCTCTTTCTGCGATTCACAACTTCTTTGTTTATCTCTGTAATTTTATGCCATTATGATTCTTTATTAATATGTATTTAAAAATGTGTAATCTTGAGACAAAAATTGATCACGAATAATTTTACATCGCAATTTTTTTCGTAAATCTTTCGTGTTATAATTAAAAAGAACTGCAATTTTATAATGAAAGATGACTGGTTGCGGAATATAATTTTTAATTGCAAATAAATATCGTTGAATATTCATGTTTTGCATTCTCGCGATGCAACGAGATCGATCAGCTTCCACCTGGTGGTCCAATATTGGCCAGCGGATACTTTGATCAACCGCTGAAATGGCGATATCATGAAATCTATCGGCATTATGCGATCGAGAAGATCGACTTACAGCATGTAGTTACAAATATTACAATCATAAAGAATCATGAAAGTTATGTAGAAAATTCAATTTCGATTTTTTAATCGCAACTGTCGATTTCATGTTTTATCTTTATATAATATTCATTTTATTCATTTATCATGTTTGGAAGAATTATTGCTAAATTTTGTGAAAACCGTGCTATATTCGCAAAGTAATATTATGTTACGGCAGATTGAGAACCCTCGACACATATATGACTAAAATGCTATCGTAAATGTATATCTCTCTCTTCGAATGTTATATCTACGTTTGTTTTTTGTCGATTCCGTCTAATAAAATCGTTAGTTTTATTCGCGACAGGATAATTTATTATTTTACTCAAGAATTCACGGTGATTACATACAATAAAATGTAATAAATTATATATTTCTATAGTAGCTATTTTTCGTCCGTCCTCGAATTTCCTAAGAAAAAAGTATATTGACATCTTGTTTATCGATCTCATCCACGCGTGACCAATGTCAATTAATAATAGCACACCGATTAAACCCGAATAAATTATGCTCGTGTCGATAGGTATCCAAAAATATTATTCCGCTTTAAATCGAAGAGCTGTAAATGAATAAGAGCAGCGTGTGAACACAAAAACGTTGCGCCTCGAGAAGAAAAGTCAAATGTCAAGGTCTCCCTTTCACACCATGGCACATCGGCCAATTTCTAAATCGATACTTTTAAATCACGTTAACAGCATTATTTGTGCGCGCGATCTTGAATCCGCTCGCGGGATTAAAACGGGAGTTTCGCCGCAAACTCCGTAAGATAGAAAAAACGGTGTCACTCTCGTCCCGGATTATCCCTAACCTTGCTTTGGGCTAGGTCGTGAGAGACACGACTTGCTGCTAACAGAGACGAGCCTCGCTTGTACGGCAAACGTTTGCAAGCAATAAACATGAATTATCGTCGGCACGGTTGCGTGAAAAGACACACGCACACACATTCACGCGGATATATACGCGATCCACATTCACAGACATTCCTGATTACGGCGTGAAAAATGAAGACACTCACCTTCGGGTCTCAGTCTGTCGGCGATAAGGCAATACGGGGGTGGCGGCGTCTCTGAAATAAAAAAAAAAGATAATTATCACATTGTCGTGCAACTCGAAACTTTGGATGAATGAAATTATATACGCTATGTATTATCTAATCTAAATAAAATTAAATGTCACGAAATTCTTGCATTTCGAATATTTGCATTATCTGGAGCAGAAATAATTTTATTTTTATCTTACATTTGTCGAGAGTAATATAATTATTAATTATATGTATTTTAATCAAGATATATATGATGTGAAATAAAAATAGTCAATGATTTCGATTAAGAATGCCGCTTGATATATCCGTATCGATGGCGGAGTCATTGAAAAACGGATCCGAGAGGCCCCGATGATTTTCGATTAAATCGAGTTAATGACATCAAACGCCAAGTGACGGCGCGAAATGTCACGGTGGACGGGCGCTCCGTTAGAAAGAAGTCCAGGTCCAAAAGCGGCGAGTTCTATTATTGGCGCGGAACGACGCCCGTGCGAAACCGGTACGCCGGTTTTCGTCCTTTTACGTTTATACGCGTCCTGAAAGTATAGAGGACAAATCGCGGCACCGCGAATATCTCAAACGTCAAGGTAACCCGATGCTTCCCGCGTGCATGCCTCCGTCTCGCTCGTAACGCATGGCCGAGATACGCACGTACACGCACGATAGGTAATTGCGTCCTGAGGAATCTCGCCCCGAGTCTCGAAAAAAACTCGCCACTCAATTAGCCCTTTTCTGGACGCTCCATTTTTTTCAAAGAAATTTTATAATTTGAGCGAGAACAATAAATATATAGAATTAGAAAGGAACTTGTCGTAAACAGAGAAAATTTTCTCTTCGAATTTACTCTGAATATAAATAGGTAATAAATAAAAATATTAATATGTATCATACAAGATATAAAATATGTTCGATTAATTTTATTATGTATACAGTAAAATTTACTATGTATATTTTTATTGTGGTGAATATTAATTAGAGAACTCTTATCATATTGTCCCACGATTATCATGATCTTCAGGATAAATTCTAAAAAAAAATTATATTACATATATATATAATATAATATAATAAAAATATATAAAAAAAGTAAAATATTGTAAAACAGAATCATTATCATAATGAGAAAAAATATATTTAAAAAAATACATTTAATGCGATTTAAATGTATGATAATTTAATTCAAAAAAATCTCGCCTTTATCAATCATTCAGTTATTTAAATAAACATTTAATTAGATTCATATCATGCAGATTGTAATCAGATATCGACATCGGTGTATCGTAAATAACGCAATTTTTTTTTTTTTTTTAATAAGATGCAGATATCACTAACAATAGAGGAGAGCCGCATGCCGGAGAATTTCGTGCCCAAAATTGCTAGATAATATAGATAATAAACGTGGTGCGACGTCGACGCGTAATGGCCGCCTGTCGCGCCTACACGTGGATCCTCTCCCGCGGGGCTCGCGTTTCTCGCTTCCACCGGTTCGCTCTTTGCTCTCTCGATCTCTCCTCTCCAGGGTCCGCCGAGAGCTTTAATAAAGCCGGCGCGGCGTGTCACTCATCGACGCGCTTCACACTTGGAGTCGGAGTTTGGCACACGATTCGAATAACAAGATCCGCGAGAGCACACGGGCGATTTAAACGGCGATGTTTTAGCCCCCCCGGTTAAGGCACTTATAATCAATGCGTATGGCCATTATTACGTAACTCGCGCCGCCAAATGTCTCTTCCGAAAGGAGAGAAAAACCCGCCTATTTCTAGGTCTGTTTATCCATCTGTCGCGCAAACCGCCGCGAGATAAATGTTATTACATTTATCGAACCGAGACCATCAATCGATACCGAAGCGGAAAAGTCAAACAATAACGCGCACAAGAATGTGTGTTTGTCCAGATATCATCTTTCAGATTAAAAAATCGAGGAGGAAAAAAAAAAGAAGAAAATATGTTATGGAAGTCGCGCTTTCGGGCGTGAATATGAATATATTCGAAGCGCGGTCAGAGAAAGTGGTGCGCACATTTGAAACGCTGTGGATCGCGGTATGTAACGATAAAAACCTGCCCCGCGACGATTTGCGTAACGACGACGTATATACATACACAGAGAGCCGTCGCCGGTCGGCCGATGATAATCGATTCGCCGGCGTGAATTATTAACCGGCCGTCCCGGCAATGGTTCGCGAACGAACGGACGACCGCCGAATGCAAAAACAGATAAAGACGGCGGCGGGTTTGTGTGTGTCGCGCGCGGCGGCGTTATACGAAAACAAGGCGCCACCGTGGGGAGGTGATTTACGCGCGATAAAACGCCGCGCCGCGATCCGATACGAAGTTAGCGGCGTTCGCTATATCGACGATCGCTGACAATAGGTTTGCGTCCGTCCGATGTTGATGTTGCGCGTAAATTGAACCGTCGAGAGAAAAAAAAATAGTGCCTCTCCGTCGCCGATTATTACCGGTCATCGCATGTATGCGTCATTGCGTATCGAATATGCGCGTTATTTCGAGCGATGCGGACTAAATTACGTGTGCATTTATAGTCGACCAAAATAAATGTAGGTTAAACAAAATGTATGTGCATAAGAAATATCTTTTCTTATGTTAAATATTTCTTAAGAATTTATCTTGTATCAAAAAATATAAATCGTTATGTGTAGATATATATATTTGAAAAAAAATTATTTTAATAATATTAATAATAGATTATATATTAAATAATAGTTTGTGTAATATAATATAAACTATTATTAATATTGTACTTTGTTATATGTTGCTCATCCGAGAAATGTCATACGAAATATAAAAAATGTATTAAATATATGTATAAAAAATTGTGAATCATATATATAGAAATTATATGAAACACGTGGACGGTCACGCGAAACGTCATTTCGGCGCGTCCTTTGTCTCGACAAAGAAATTCTAACTAAAGTATCGACAAAATTGAAAGCGCAGCGAACTTAAATTCCTAGGAAACCTATTCCCGATCCGTCGAAATGACTCTAAAACATGCGCATCCCAGAAGACAGAATATAATAACACATCGGCACCAGCCAAGATTCTTGACGCCTTCGCTGCCCCCGATTCCGAAATCTCAAAAATTTCGACGATCGAAGGTCAGCAGTCGGCATTGCATACAGTGGGTGTATGCATTTATTCAACGTGATCTCTATACGTCAGCCCAAAAGTTGTAAAAATATATAATCGCGCTTGAATTTCGAGATAATGTTCTGCTTGTAAAAAATTCAGATCCAACTATAGAATCATTTATTAATCCTAAAAGTTAATCTCTAGCCTTGGAAAGTTTTTATACGACGGTACAGATATTCCTTATCAAACTCGAGACTTTTTCGTATAAAAATGCAATTTCCAACATTATACAACCATTTAAATATTGAAGAAAAAATTGCAGACGTAACGCAAAAGACCTTCCTCGTTATCAACTCGTTCGCGAAACGAATTCTCCAAGGGAAAGAGTTAAAGTTGAAATACTTGACATCGTTTCTGTCTCCGGACTCTTTCTCGAGCACTAAACATGGACATTCTCGCGCGAGGGACGAACGCGAGAAAAAACGTCGGTGAAGTTTCCGATATAGAGAGCCGCGCGGGAGAATCGGTGCAATATTAAATTCTCCGGCCGGCGAAATCGAATCGAATCGAATCGAAAGAGGGGTTCGCCTCAGTTCGGTCAGCTCCTCGGCTAATGCCGGCTGGCCTCGACAATTAGCTGGCGCCAGCAATGACACGCAGCGGCGCCGGGCTGCAGCCTCCCCTCTCTCTTTCTCGCTTCTCGCGCGATCCCGCGACCGACTCCGGTTGTGTCTCCGATCCCCTCGCCATCGCTGCCCTTCCTAACCGCACATGCTCGACGGCGCCCCGTCCTCAGTCTGCCATCCGTTCTCTTCTCCCGCCGCCGTCGCCGGTCGACCAACCCTTCCCACTCTTTCTCTCTCTTTCTCGCGTCACCGTCTTTCCGCCAGCCGCGACTGACTCGCTCAATATACGTTTTATTTTTAGATTCATTTCCTTCTGGCCATAACTTTGATTGTACGGCCATTCGTAAGTGCTCGCGCTCTCTCTCTCTTCACTTTTAACGCGCCTTCTTTCTTTCAACATGCGTCCCGAGTATTTTTTTTTTCCCTCCTCTCCCTTCCTTTTCTCCGTGCTTGGTCGGGGTGTCTGCGCGCTGACGCGTCTATTTCGTCGTCGTTCTCGGTGGCACCGCGCTCTCGCTTTCTCTCGGCTTCTCTTTCCCCAAATGCGTCGTCGGCTTCCTCCGGGCGTGTGCATACGTGGCGCGCGCTATTATTAGTCGTGGAAACCTCAGCATGGAATTCGAAGGATCCGCTCTTGTTCCCCTTCCACCTCCTTCCCCCAACCTTCTCTCCGGCATCGCGCGCCGTTAATTACGAAACGCGCGCGTAGTTCGCGATTTTATCTCGCACACACCTTCAGTCCTTTTTCTCTCGCGAAAAGGTGTCGCGCCGCCCGGCGAATCGGTCGCGCCTGTTTTATTCCGACGAGCGATTTTCCAGCAATAAACGCACGATATTATCAATAAATCGTGCACGCCGCGCCGCTCGACTGTAACGAATCGATGTTGTCGTGATTAGACCACCGGCGCCGGTGAGCATTCGCATGAATGATCGCGTAGAAAATAGTATGTTTTTTTTTCCTACTCGCGCGGTCGTACGAGACGTCTCTCGAACCTTTCGGAATTATGTCGACGTAAAATGTATCGTTTTCCTCTTGTATATTTTTATTTATTAATTATTGATTATATTTATTTTCATTTTGTATATTATTTTTCATACACTGAAAATCATGGTAATCGTGGATATAAAATCGAAGATATAAAATATGTTCGATTAATTTTACTATATCTATATATTAATATTTTTTATTGTGGTAAAATATCAATCAAAGAAGTTCTTATAAAATTCTCCCAATATCATATTGTCAATTACGTGTAATTATGACTTTATACGTCTTGAGAATATATTAATAATTAATAATTTCTTTTCGTATATGAATTATTAATATATATATATACAACATTTAATGAAGTAATGCATACATCTTATTGTTCGAAATGTATGTCGGAAAGTATCTTCCTCTTCGATCGAGAATATTTCGAGATAATATATTCCTGAATTCGGATCGTGCCAAAGCGTAACAACCGTAAAACACACCGTATTACCCGTGGTTCGCACGATCGAAGTCGCTCCGTGCTTGAGCCTCGGCGACGACGACCGGGTTAAATGATCGCCGGGGTTACGTAAAGGCGCGTTTTGCTGGCGCCTACTCCGTCCGCTTCCTCTCTCGGCTCTCTCCCGCTTTATTAGGGCGCGACGCTTTTTTGCGATCGCAGTCACGTCACCGGTCTCGGGACCTATCAATTCGACTACTGGATGCGAATAAGGCGTAAACAGCGTAAAGTCGCAGCGCGGTTATACAGTTATTGGACTCCGCGAAAAATACCGTTCTCTGCGAAAAAGTGTCTTCAAAGAAACTCGATTCAAAGGCCGACGTTGAAATAAATTTTCAACGCGCGCTTCTCGTTACATTATTGTATATATTTTAAACCGTGCAACTAGAAATAATGAAAGTTGTACAGTACTTAAAGCCTCATTAAAATTGCAAATATTTTCTTAAAGTTTACGTTTGCATTCGTTAGAAATGAGCATTGCAAATATAAACATTAGTTAAGATTACACGGGAATACGTCAATGTGTTTGAAAAGTTTACTCATTAGTTCTAATTCTCGCACCGTTAACGTTACGTGGCTGCACAAATGAGTTTCTTCCTTTTTAAACACACATCCGCCTACCTTCTTTACGTTTTAAAGAAAATTCTTCGAGATTACCTAATTCATACCTAGATGATAAGGAATCCAGCTGCGGAATTGTTACAACGGCGTCACTTCACAAAATAAATATCCTTTGTATTGTACCTATCCACTTTTTAGAGTTAACATGGAACGATTATATACCTGCTCGAAACTAACATAATAAGTCACAAAAGCGTACTCGAAAATGTGAAAGAGCCTTGTCGTCAGCTTTTCAAAGTTTATTACCTGCCATAATCTCTTCGGCGTTCAGTGTGACAAAAGGGACGACCGTGTCGAATGTGTTTCGACATTTCGAATTTCCATTACTTTGAACTAAATTATTACGATTACGTAATCATATTATTGTATATATAAGCGCCATTTCATATATTAAAAAATTGATCTGCAATCTTGCAAAATTATGACTCTGTAGTCATATATCATTATTATTATTATTGTAAACGTCATCTTGTATTAATAAAAAATTTTATTAAAAAATCGATTTTGCAAAATCTCACGTCGCGATAAAGTCCGATTCTTCGGCTTCTGTAAGGAAGAAAGCATGAATGTATTGATATTTGACTCCGAAATTTTCTCCTGCGAATATATATATATATATTGCGTATATTTATTATCTACATTTCCAAAGACAACCTTGTATGTGCCCCATCTAGTAATAAATTTCTTTTTTACACCGGCTCTCGAGTCTTTGGGCTTGTTAGCATCCGGCGACGCGCGCACAGGTGCCGATTAGCGTGCCCGGTTTGAGGTCTACGATCGTTACAATGTAGCCAGCTGTGCGTTACGACGGTAAATTATTCCTTCGTCTAGACACCACCGGTGGCGACGGACTCGGACACGTTCGATATACGTCCGGGACTAAAGCGCAACTTTAAACGGCATTGACGGTATTTCCGAGAAAAACTGACACAAATCGCTGACAGACCTAACTTGAATTCTTTATGAATTTTCGGCGACCGTACAGATGCACGCCTAATTATTCAGTGGTTTTCAAACATTCGTTAAAGGGTTAACATTTTAGGGAAAATTTTGTTTTGACACTTGACAAGTTGCCTTAATTTGTATAAAGTGATTAGTTTGTTTTATACCTACGTACACAGACAATTTTTTTTAGAATTTACCCTGAAAATCGTGGGACAATGTAGCATTGGAAGAATTAATATTTACCACAATAAGATATAAAATATGTTTGATTAATTTTACTATGTACATTTTTAATAATTAATATTTTTTATTATGGTAAATATTATATCAGAGAAACTACTCTTATAAAATTCTTCCAATTAAATTCTAAAATAATAGAGTTATGAGTTTCTCTGATTAATATTTACCGCAATAAGAAATATTAATATGTACGTAGTAAAATTAATCAAACATATCTCGTATGGCAAATATTAATTCTTTCAATACCAAATATTGTCCTATTTTTCGCAGTAAATTCTAACAGAAATTCTCTCCGTGTACATCTCGGCAAGAAATGTTTATTTTATACAACAAGCTCCTTAATTTTATCTCGTTATACTAAATTTGATTAAATCTTCCATTCAGATAAGATAAGATTATTTCAAACGTAGAATATATCAACGCTGTAATTCACGCGAGTGCGGCGAGGCATCGAGTTTTGGCGAGATGTTGGTGCGAATTAACGAGAGTTACATAATTCGTAGCGAGACCTATCTCTCGGCGAGAGAGATATAATATACGAATAAAAAAGATGTCGAGAAAAAGAAAAAAAAGCTTCGCTCACCGAGTTTGCAGAGCCGGCTATAGTGGTAAGGGTTGCAGCATACGTAGACGGGATCTTTAGCGGAATGACAGATAGGTAGTCTCTTGAGCTCGGACGAGTGCTCGAGATCCGGCCACCGCCAGATCTGGCAGCAGAGGAGGTGCGGATCGTTGCATCGTCGTCTTCCCTCGGTCGGTCCTCTCGTCGCCGGCACGACGACGCTCGTCTTCCCGCAGCACCTGTCCGTTCTCATCGGCGACGCGGACAACGAGTCCTCGGACGCGGAGCAGCAGCTCTCCTGCTCGTCCTCGACCGAGGACGAGCGGTGGTGCCTGCTGGAGCGACGCCGGTAGCGACGATAGCGATGGTGCTGAAAGCCGTGACGGCCGTGATGGCGATGCGGCCTGCCGTGATAGTTTTGGTCGTGCTGTTGCTGCTGCTGTTGCTGCTGCTGCTCGTACATGGGATAATCGTCAGCCGGCGAGCGTTGTTGACGCGGCACGAGGACGCACGAGCCGAGATCGGCGCCGGAGCTCTCGACGGCGACGAGCAGCATTTCCAGCTGATTCTCCTTGAGCGTCTTGAGGAGCTCTTTGACCCTCAGCAATCGGGCGGGATTATCGTAGTATCGGCGTTGCTGCTCGTGCTGTTGCTGCTCGTCGTCATCCTGGCTCACGTGGCCGCCGCCGCAGCAGCCCTGGTGCAACCGGCTCGTGTTGCGACTCCCGTACACCACCGCACCACTTCCTTCCGTCCTGCTCACTTGTCGGCCGCCTGGTGGTGGTGGTGGTAGTGGTGGTGGTGGTGGTGGTGGTGTTGTTGTTATTGTTGTTGCTGCTGTCGTCGTCGACGTCGCTCTGCTGTCGTTGCTGTCGTAGACGACGGCGCCGCCGCTAGTGTTGCTGCTGCTCGTGCGATGATACGTACGTGACGATGAATCCTCTTGAGCTTCACACTCGGTTTCATGCTCCCCACGGACCTTGGCCTTTAGCAGACGTCTAGTGAGCACCGTCCGTTTGCTCCAGAACATCAACATGAAACGGGATTTGCGGTACGCGCATTTGGTGGCCAGTCCTTTTCAACGTAGCCGCCGTAGGAAAACAAAAGGAGGACACGAGGGAAAGAGAGCTGAGAGTAGGGAGTGATGTTTCGCTTCCCTCCCCTTCCCGCAAAATCCCTTTATTCTCTTCTCCTTTCCAATAAACACCAAATACGCACTGTCAACCGAAAAAGCACTTGTTCGCGCACACGCGAGATCACAGACGGTATACGGAGCGAAAAACACACACACACGACGCACAAACACAGTCACGCCCGCTCTCTCGCGCGCAAGCGTGTATATTTATTTATGCGCGTATATATCTCACGCGCGATCACGGTCCCGAAATAGTGTGACAGTCCAAACCACACGGCGGAGCTCCGTTTCACGGTCCTTCTTTCTCTCTTTCTCGCGGATTCTTCTTCTTGTGTCTTCTGCTCTCTCTCTCTCTCTTTCTCTATCTCGCGTGGATATTTCCGATGAGCGGCGAACGAAACGCGCACCAATCTTTTATTCCTCGGATAAGTCTTTCGGCCGCGTTACACTCGAGCTCGAGTCCGACACCGGCTGACCTTGAACTCTCATTTACCTCTCGTTTGCTCTTCTCCGCTTCTTCTAGAGATCTAGTAGAGATCTCCTCGATTCTTCTCGCTCTCTCTCTCTCTCTCTCGAGGGAGTCTTCTACGTATCCCGTCGACGAACACCTCCCGGGAACAAACAATCCGCACGACGGCCGGGAGCGCGAGCCACTGTCGGCATCGCGGACGAAAAGTCGACGTCGTCGTCCGCGAGTCGACCGACGACGTAAAAAAAATAAAAATAAAAACGCACCACGCGGATGCAACTGGTCGGAGATTACCGACAGACGCGCGCCCTGCTACTGGGTATAATATCGTCGTAGACTCGTTATCCGTTTATACACGCGCGTTCTCGAGAGATAGACAGAGAGAGAGGTAGGAGAAAGAAGAGACCCAGGGGGGGAGGAAGAGGGGGAGGAGGGTAAGCACGAAACGAATCGGTCGGCGCACGCACGACACCCGGCCTTTACTTTCCTCGGACGTCGCCTACGTATCGAGGGCGATGCGGTGCCTTAACCTCGCGACCCGGCACAACGACGTGTATATGTATACAAGATATAAGAGTATGCGCGGTATATATAACACACCGGCGCCGCCGCTGAATCCTCTCTTCAGGAGCAAGAACTCGCGACTCTCCACAGCTGACGCAACGACAAAGACGTCGTCGCCGAAGAGCAGTAGTACTTGGATCTCGGTGACGCTCGTGGCAGGAGATGACGTCGCTCCCGATGCTCCTCTCCCTGCCGACGATCCGGTGCTCGCGTCGTCGTCAATGCCGGCACCACCGGGTGGTCGGCGGCACCGCGTAGGGACGACGTCGACGACGACGACGGCGACGGCGACGAGGATCGCTGCCACCACCACCACCGCCGCCGCGACGACACTCCAACAACCTCGGACTCGCGATCGTCGCTCCGTCGATCACTCCCCGTCATCCGTGCGCGCGTATCACCGAGTGACATTTTCCGCTCGCATCGTCCGTCCCCTTCTCTCCCTTCGTCTTCTTCTTCTTTTATCTCCTCTCGCGTTACGTTTCCACGCGCCGCTCTGTTCTTTCTCTCTCACCGTCACACGATGCCGCGATTCTCGGCACCCATCGCCGGCGATGCTTTTCCGCCGCCGCCGCCGCTGCTGCTGTTGCTTCTCGACGAAGAACTTGTTGTGTCGATGAATTCGCGACGCGCACTGTCACATTCTTGACATCGCTCGCGAGGTGAAATGAGAACTGAACGTGGGAAAGATCAGAGTTTGCGGCAGGAGAGAGAGAGCACGCAGCAAACTTCACTCCGAAGAACGACGCTTCCTCGATATATCGGCTTTAGTACGACGTCTCGGGCTCTCGTAACCCGCTCTTCTTCTTCTATCGACGACTCGAGTGTCCGTTGCCCTCTTCCACCAGCGTGTCTTCCTTTTCCTTTTGTCGATCGCGCGATGAATATCAACGTCATCAGCGGATCGAGACGAACTGTTGCGCACGAACGGACCGACACGGCGCGATCACTCCGACTCGACCAAGCTCGGCGGCGACTGCGACGAGACTGGCAGGCACGAGGTTCGGCCGTCACAAGCGCGCCGCGACTTCCCCCACCACCGCGACTTCCCCCACCACCGCGCGCCGTCTGTCTCCCCCCTCCGCCCGGCACACACGCAGCGCTCTCACTCTGCCTCGCGTCTCTCGCCGCCGCGGTGGCGCGGCTCGTCTCCTTCTGTCCTTGTCGTCCCGACAACACGCCGATACAACGACCGTAGCATACTAAACACACAAGAGAGAAAGAGACGATCAAACATGGCTGCGCCAGTGACGGACGGCGCCACGATCGCCAAGTAGCGGTGCCGAAGACGGTCGAGTCTCTTCTCTATCCCGTTTCTCTCTGTCTCTGTCCGCGCGGCGCCTCGCAGAGATCGAGATACGTGTGCATAGGCGTCCGCAGGGGAAAAGGGCAAGGGGGCACCTTTGCCCCCCTTGAAATCAATAAAAAAATCAAGCATTTGCTATTTTTTGAATAAACACTGGAATTTACTTGTATATTTAATATAAAAAAATTAAAATAGCAAAAAATTTGATTTTAAAAAATTAAGGAAAAAAAAATTGAATTATGCTCCCTCCTGGAAAAAATCCTGCGGACACTCATGCGTATATATGTATATTGTATGTATGGGCAACCGCGTCGACACGAATTCGAATCGAAATTTTTACAGCCTTATGCAAATGCGTGAATCATCGCGATGCGTCATGATTAAGTGGCCAAATTCGCGATTGAAATTGGGTCGAGATAGAATTTTTAGATATGCTAAATAAATAATTTTACACCTCTGTTTATTTATCTAATCTTGCTCAAACAACATGTTACCAGGGTCATTAGATTAATATCATCTTTTCGTAAGTGAAGAATGTTCGCCGTTAAAAAAAAAATAGAGATTTTTTCTATATATTTGTCCAACTTTTATCTAATTTAGATTAGACGATTTGTGAAGGAACGGAAAGCGGAAGGGCAAAGAGACAAAGATATCAAACTGTTCGTCGTTAGAGCAGACTGACGCCAGTGTCTTCACCGCCAAACTGTCGCGCTCCGTTTCAACCTTCGAGGGTCAACATTCCAGGATAAATTTTAGTCACGTTATCGCTCGTAAAAGGGAGTAACCCATTCCCCGACAAACGACAAAGAAACGCCGCAAGGAACACACGCACACTACTAATATCGGATGACAGGAAGAAAATAGCAAGGGGAAGTCAGTGTGGCGCAATGCTCAAATTTTTGGGAAACGCATCGTTCATTTAAAATTCCATGGACGAGATATTTCTATTTAAAGCTCATGAAAATAATCATAGAGCAGATGACACTCGTATACGCGAGTTTTCAATGAGTCAAAAATTCCAGCAACCTTTTTTTTGGAGATAAAACTATTAATTAATTAAAATATTGTTATACGCGATACTTACAAAATTTTGAAGATCGCACCGTCAATTGCTCTTAGTAGAGATGCCTAATCTGCAATAGAAATTTATATTACACTTATTTTTATTTTTATTGTGTAACACGTGCAGTCTATCTCTTAAAAATAATTATTTTTTATCAGAAGCGAAGTCTGACAAAACCTAATTTTCCAAGACGCGAGGAGACTACGAAAAATCTTTCTGCCTCGAATCGGCAAGTGGGGTACCCTTGTCAACGCTATAACAGTGTGTACACGTGCATCAATAACGCGTAAATCGTGCAATTTATCTCCGGAGGCGAGACGTGACGCGACGCGTTTAATTTGGATCGTCGCGTCTCGAGCAGGTATACCCAAGAGAGAACGAGATCCGAATAGTTGACCGAGTATACTGAAAAAGGGTCGCGAATGGCATAGCATCGCGCGAAGTTGAAAGGATCTCTCGCGCGTCGCTCATAAATTTTCTAATTTTAGAAACTCGTTTCGCGCGATCCCGGTGGACGTAATTTTGTAATAGGCGGCTGCATAGCTTCGCCCGGCGAAGCCGACTCTATAAACTTACGGGAGCCTATAATTTCATTTTTCTATAATCGAAACGCGCCGTGGTATAACACGCTTTGGAGCTCCCCCTTTTTTGCCGATCATTATATTATCGTGTATATTCTTTTTTATATTTTTCATATCATCTCCCTTATCTCCTGCATCGACAGGTATTTGACGAAACGAGATCGTATCGAAAATTTTCATTAAAATCAGATTTCCTGTCAAACATATATACGTGCGATCGATGGAGGATCTGCTGAAAGTCGCAGTTTACGCAAGGACAATTAAATCGATGAAGGCAATGATAGCTTAAGGCGTTCCGGCTTATAATATCTCATCCCACAATCGGTTGTTTAACACTGTGAATGACGTTAGGTATTTATGCCGTGCGTAATTCGCACTTCGCGTGACACCTCGCGAGAGCTACGCATCATTCTTAACTAAGGATTGCGACTGGACTTTATATAACGAGTTTCGAGTTTCCATAAAATAATCACCGCGTGAAAATGTGCCGACAATTAATAGCACGGTATTTAGATGGAATGAAACAAACGTAAAACAAGAGTATACAGTTCTCCGTCTTTGTCCTGAATTTATCGAATACGGCGGAGCGAATCGCGCCGACAGAAAACGCGTTCGCCAGGCTGTGACGCGAATATCCCTGCTAAAGCTTCTCTCGCGTTCTCTCTCGCGACGAGTCGCGACGTGGGTCTAGACGCGTTATTTTACCCGTCCGAACACGGTCCAAAATGATATAGAATTTAGGAAGTTATTTAGTTATGTACGTCTGGTGTCCTGCGCTGGCTAGTAATCAGACGCCTAGCCTTTTGTTTTTCTCTCCCTATCTCTCTTTTCGTCTCTTTCTTCCCTATCCTTACCTTTTTCTCCGCTCCTCGTCTACCGAGGACCATCGTGCTTGTTTCTCGTTCTTCCTCTCGTCTCTCTTGTACAACCGGTAAAGATCTCTCGGTAAATTCTGTAGGGCTATCCGCGTTTCTTCGGTGCCTCGATGTCTTGGCCCAATTAAATGTCGATCAGGGCGGCCCTGGCTCAAGGTATACCGACGTTGAGAACAAAAAGAATTCGTCGAGCCTGGAAAACAAAGAGAGAGAGAGGAGAGAGAGAGACAGGATGGGGTGGAGAGTGCTCGTTTGCCCGTATATCCGCAACGAGATGCACACGAATTATTCGGATTCGAGAATACAAGACGCCTTTCAACAGTCGTGTTTATTCTGGCAACTAGATTTTTGCGGAAATAAGTAAGGAGAGCAAGTGAAAGTTCCTTCAACAAAGTGTCATAAAACACACGTTAAATAATCATTAATTCTGCGCTCGTTTTTACAATGAAAAATTAAATTTTTAATTAATTGCGATATATTGAAATTTATTAAGATAAATTTCGTAAAAATGCTTTCAAAAATTTTAACTATATTTGACATTCATTTATATTTTTTGCTTGCATAGATAATAATTATTATCTAATCGTGCATAGTGCCAGCTGCCGCGTGAGATTTAAGCAGCGACAAACATGCGATGCGAAACGGCCCAAGATAGCGCAATCGTACTTTTTTTCATTCTATTTTCAAACACGAAAATTACTCGCATGCCCGCCGCTGCTCTTTGGGGTATGGCGCCATTCTTAACATATCGCACCGATGGCACCGGCGAATGGACGACATTAATGTTGTGCGATGGAACATCGCAATGTTGATGTAATATATTGCGCCGATAAAGAGAACTATTCCTGTATTTAGAACAGAAGATATAGTGGATTAATTTTTGAAATATTTTTTCAATTATAATTATATCGCACGTGATATTATTATATCTCGAACATTAGCAAGACATGTATACATATGTATATTATTATAAAAATAATTATGAATAATATATAAAAATAAATATATTATTACATGTATATTTTTCTATATTATTCATAATTATTTCTTGCGCTTTGTCTATTACAATTTAAAAAATGAATTATTGTAATTTTTGTGCTGATATGACAATAATTGTACCCGAGAGGTTCTTGAAAATGGATAATTAGCAGATGCAAACACCGGGCGTCCGCTAGAACAATGTAAAGCGATAGGAATGATGAACTCGCATAAATAGAATGAAACCGAGGGACCTCATCTGTCTTTTCCAAAAGGTCGCGACGCGTTTCGGTTTTCGTTTCAACGAATATCCTCGCTCGCGTCACACACGTGCGCGCTCTTCGTTACACGTCGCGGCTCTGCTTCGTTGTCTTCGTCCAAGAGGATTATTAATGAACGCCCGATGAACTGTGCCTTCCGCCAATTACTGCTGGTAAACGACGTGCTTCTCTCCACTCCGCGCGATTAACACGCGCGCACGCTCGTTATCCGCGCGCGAGCGTGAATAGCTCTACTTGAAATTCTGCGCGTACATATCGCGCCGATTGATCGCGACGTGCATTAATTGCGTTGCTCCCTCGAAACTTTGAGAAATAATGATGATGGGACGCGCGAAATGGGATAAACGTTTACGACAAGTCGCGGCTTGCGAAATTTGACACGTCGAATGGACTATAAAGGATAGTTGATTTTAATGGTTTCGCGATATACTAATGGAAACATATATATATATATATATATATATATATATATCGCGGGAGAAAAGCGAAAAAAACGCGCGCGAAATGAATTTCTCAGATTTTCCGAGAATATACTCTTGGCGCCGCTTGTCGAGACAGAGGAATATGATGATTGACGATGACGCGCTCTGACTTTGTCACGTCGCACACATACGAATTAAGGAGCGGCGTCTCTCGCATGGAAATATTTTCAGTCGCGGCATTTTTACGCTCGAAGTGCCTATAAGAGAATAACGATGAAGGAACATCCTAGCAAATTCTACTTTTAATTTCTCGATACATCGTAATGTGTACAATTGCAAATATTATGTACATGTTGTTTCTATACGGAGAGAATTTTCTTTTAAAATTTACGTGCGCGAAAATCATGGTAATCGTGAGGCAATATGATACTGAAAGAATTTTATTAAAGTTTCTCTCATTAATATATCTATACTTGTGGTAAATATTAATCAGAGAAACTCTTATAAAAAAATTCTTCCAATATTATATTATACCATCACGATTATCATGATTTTCAGGGTAAATTTTACGAGAAAATTCTCTCTATGTAGGATGCCTATAGATTTTCAATGGAGAAAAAATAAAAAACTGTATTTTTTTATGGATCTCATTGATCCTTTTTGCGATCGAAAGGAGGATGTTTTTCATGAATTTTACTCGAGACAGACTTGGCCCAGCGCTCACCGATAATCAAGTATCTTTACTCCGTACAGATAGCGTCGGCGCCGATGTCAACGCTCCAAATTCCGAGGGAGAGCGATCGTCGTCGTTCTTCGAAGCGGCGCAGCGGTCCAGCTCACGATTCCGCTATAATTCATCTTCCACGAAGCGCGGAGACGTTTCGGGCTATTCTTAGGGCCGGCGCGGAATCTTTTTCAGTAACTCCCCGATGGACCGAGACGACGTGTTGGAACGCATGTCGAGGATGACCAATCATTCGGAGGCTTCTAGTTGTTTATCACCGATGTGAACGTCGCGCTCGCTCTAATGCGTAATATCTGCGTAGAATCTCGCGAGAGAGAAAAACGGACGAGAAAACTTTGAACGGGCCTTTGCGGCTAATAGCTAATATTATTTCACGTTGTCGACGGTAAACGTTTAGACGAGAGCGATAAACAGTTTCTAATCAAAATATATTATCCTACGTAAAAAAAAAAAAAAAAAAAAAAAAGAGAAACAGAGATGAGAAGCATCGCTAAATAAAATTACATCGTGGCGCTTATCCAGCGGTAATTATAGTCTTATCAATTATCTCCTAACTTACAATTACGAATGAAAAATATATATACATATATAAAAGATCCTTTGTAATCGACGGCAGATCTACAGAGGATATAAAAAGCGACTCGACCGTGACGGCGCTTCATTGTTCACGCTCGTTGCTAACAGCGTTTTGTGCACCTGTCAGTCAGACAGTACACGAGCTCTCGCTGCCGGTTATGGAAATTCGGCTGGCATTAACGATGTCCGCTTGCAAATGGAAAAACCCGGTCGCTCGCCACCTCCGGGCGACGCGACGCGACGCGGCGCGTTGCACGCTCGACGGACTCGAGCGCGTAATCGTCGTCTGCATCGCTGGCGCCGGGTGTCCCTCTCTCTCTCTCTCTCTACCTCATATTTCTCACGGAGAATTTAAATAGAATTATCGCAACCGTGGTCTCGCGCATGTACATATATATTTATATATAAATACACGATTGACGATTGTGATAACGCATATAGGTACGGTGACCATCCGTATATCCTTTATTTTAGAGAGGATAGTTCTTTATTTCAAGTAGCTCTCCTTTAGATATTCATTTTTCCAAAACTCAATTTTGTCATTTATTTTTTATTTAGTTTGTTGTTTGATATTTCGACCACCCAAGGCACACAAACTATTTGATGTTTACAGCCAAAATTTGGTGTGTTTATTAAAGAAAAAATAGTGAAAAAAATCCTGAAGGCATCCTTGACTTTGGAAATTGCCATTTCAAGGTCAAATTCTTTTTTTTCGCTATTTTGGCCTCAAAGTTCGTATAGCCACATTATTTATGCGCTAAGTGCGAAAAAATAGTACTGCGTATCGTAAAACCTAACCTAACATTTTTCACTATTGGATTGCATAAGGTAAATTTGCTGCAGATCGCTACTATTGATTCATAATCTATTACGATTAGAATTCTTGCAGTACATATTTTATTTGTTACTATTATTATCATTTTTTTGACACTATTATCCAAACATTTTATCAGATTCTTATCTTTGAAAAATGACTGAGGTCAAGGATGATTTTTTCCAATATGTTTTTCGTATTCAGAACATCAAAAAACATGAATATACCAACTTTGAGGCTGAAACAGCAAAAAAAAAATTTTTTTAATGTCGTCGTATTACCGTGAGAATTTATACGAAAACAACGGTACCTCTTATCCAGAACAAATTTAAGAAACCAAGAGTTTGTTTCAACATATAAAACTAAGAATATGTGCACAGAGAGAATTTTCTCTTAGAATTTATCCTGAAAATTATGGTAATCGTGAGGCAATATGATATTGGAAGAATTTTTATAAGAGTTTCTCTAAGAGCAAATTCTCTCCGTATAGACTTCTGATAGTCATAGAATTATATTTTTTTGCTGGTCGATCTCTACTTTTGGATGCAACTGATTTGGAAACATGTTGAAACAAAGCCCTAAATTTGTCAAATTTAACCTTTATTTTCTCTTATATAGAAAATATGATCATCGTACACATATATAGATGTATACTCTGGACCGGCTCGCCTCCGTGTTACCGAGATATTTCTGCCAGTGGTTGCCACGAGGAAATACGTTCAAGTCGCGGCAAATAAAATACAACCCGAGTTAATCCGAGATAAGGTGGAAATGCGAAATATGTATAAATATATATGTGAATGATTAATTATTATAACACGGAGAGAATTTTCTCTTAGAATCTACCCTGAAAATCATGGTAATCGTGGGACAATATCGTGTAAGAGTTTCTCTGATTAATATTTATCACAATAAAAAATATTAATATGTACATAGTAAAATTTATCGAACATATTTTATAATATCTTATTGTATCGTATAGATATTAATTTTTGTATTGCGGTAAATATTAATCAGAGAAACTCATAAAATTCTTTTATAAGTTCCTCCAAATATCATATATATCATTTTACGATTCCCATGATTTTCCGGATAGATTTCAAGAGAAAACTCTCTTCAGAATGTCGATATATTTTTTCAACGATTCACATCCGGTTTCTACTTGGACGGTCCATATCCGTCACATTTATAACCCCTCGCTTTTTTTCTCTTTCCCGCCGGGTACGAGGTCTTCGGCGGAAGTCTCCGCTTTGGACGCAACGCGAAAACCGGCGGTAGATCGAAACACCTGCGACGAAGAAACACGTGCGGTCGGATATACATATATCGATATATAGAGGCGCGAGAGAGAAAGAGAGCTAGCGCGGCTGCGGCACGGCCCTGCGAGACTTTACTTAGCTCGAGGAAGGGGAGGAGAGGCATGACGGGACAGGTGCGGCTCGTAACTTCCTGGATGATATCGGCCGGTCCGGACGCTCGCGCTCGCGCGCGTCCGGCGCTAACGCCTGACGCTTACGTTAGCGCTGGCGCCACTCGGATCCGCGCCGTAGGCGCCTGTCAGTCCCGGCTGCTTCCCCCGGTGCCCCTCTTCGTATTCTTCGCTCCACTCCTTTCGCTCTTTACCCCGCGCCGCGTAAAGCATCTGTACCTCTTTGGCCCGGAGTATAACCCGCGGACTCCTCTCTTTCGCTCGCCGACCGAAGCGTCTTCGTTCGTGCGAAGCCGCCGGCGAAAACGATGTTACCTTTATTCACGCGCGCCATGCGCGCCGGAAAGATGATGTCCAGGATGGGAGAGGGAACGACAGCGTTTACATCGCCGAGATGCATGCATACGAAATTATGCCGCGGCGAATCTAATCTTCCAACGGTTGCCTCGATCGGCGATTTTCGTGCCGACGATGCAAATGCAGACATGCAATCCGCTATAAGGTCGCGTCTCGAGGTGCGCCTATATGTATAAGAACGCATGGAGAAGGGGGATATTTTTTCTCCTCGCCGACGAGAAAAATAAAAGGACAACATAATCACGATTCTGAGAGAAGTCACGTACGCGCGTAATCTGACATGCTCTATCTGTATATATACATATATGCCGTCGCGACGAACAAACATCGATATAGATCTAATTTTCGGAGCCGACTTTTGACTGGCCTCCTTCCTCTCCCTCCCTCCTTCCCCCCCGAGCGTGGAACTTATAATTAGAAAATTTAGTGCTTCGAGCGACTCGAGATAATACGTCGTATCCCGATCACACGCGAGATGTGTCGCGACATATGCGTGTACGTTTAAATTCCTACAAATACGGTGGACGATCGTCATGGGCGCAGGATTTTTTCCAGGGAGGGGCATGATCGAAACATTTTTTTTTCTTATATTAACATCCTTTTTTAATTTTTTTTATTATTTTTTTATTTTAATATTTTTATATTAAATAAAATTGCAAATAAATGCCAGTGTTTATTCACAAGGAGAGCAAATGCCTCTTATTACCCTTCTTAAATTGTGGATGCCCATGAAGGTCGTCGTATGGTATAAATAATGGGGAGAAAATTGACTCCTTCTCTCCGAGAGAAGGCGTTATTTATAAAATGTAATGCTGCGGCATTGTTATATTTACACCTGCCATACTCTTACCTTTTCAATTGACGGAAACTGTACAGGTATAAAGCGATTACATTTCGTTCTACCTTCGAGACGCATTCCAATCGCGTCTGACGCAATCCGTGCGCGATACCAAACGGATTTCAGATCCGACATTGTTGAGGCAATGTTAATTTATTCGGCGGCTATTACGTAAGAAGGAAGAGAGATATATTCCTGGCGCACACTCACACATAGTTATCACTATTCAAATACGCGGTAAATATTTATTTCTCTAGCGCCGCAGCTGCAAATGCCTCATCTTCACGTCTTTAGTTAAAAAGTTTCGCGACAATCAATGGCCGCTTATTTCTTTTCATTTTTTATGCATATGTGTTTTTAATAATAGTAAAATTAATAGATCTTTCGAGCATTTCTATAAGGATAAGGATCCCCATCGTTCACCGACGAAAGGTTTTCGTTCTAAAAAGTTTTCCTCCAACTCGCGTTCTAGGTTTGCATCTCGCTGAACTCACATTGTTTCTTACCTGTTGCAGACTTTCCGCTATTGGCCGAGATACCGTGCACGTGCTACGCCGGCGTACAAAACTCGCTGCCGATTACGAAATCTTCGACGGAAGATTTCGCGTAAAACACACCGCTGAATTTTATCGTACTCCTTACTCCATCGATTAAAACAAGGCACGCATATCTGAAACACATATCGATACGTTTTTCACATTCAATTGAAAAATAAGATGTCACAAATTGCATAGAAAAAACTTTGCATAAATCATGTCTATAATTTTAAAATATGGTTTATAAAATAGCAAATTATCTGTTTTTACAGATGTTATCGTTTTAAATTGTTGTTATCGAAGCAATTATTTTTTTTATTTTATACATATTAATTGCTAATTGCCAAGAAAAATCAATGAGTCGTCATAATTTTCGCGATAAAAAATGAAAAAGAAAAATTTAATATTCTTTTACAACTATGTAAATATATGAATGTAAAAACGAATAAATGAAATGCACCAAGGTTTCAAAAGAATTCCAAGCATTTTAAGCGTCAAAGTCGCAAGAGGTTTAACATACATAAAGTCGTGCAAACAACCAAGACCTTGTTTCTCAATTAACACGCATGACGCGGTAATTAAATGTCGAAAAAAAGGAGTTGGAAAAAATCGCGTATTTTTCTTCGCGCGATTTCATCTACAACGGAGAGACGTCCAGAGGGAAGACCAAAAGTTTCGCGTATATATTCAATGGAGGTGCACGATCGGCAACTCTCCGGGGACTCGACTCCTACGATCGTCGAGCGTCGACTGGCCGCGACGCCGGCCGAACGCCGGGCAATATGTAAGCGCGTGTACGAATGCGCTGCAAATATACGGACGACTGGAGCCGAGGGACTCTCGCCACCCCTGTGTTCCGTCGTCGTCGTCGTCGTCGTCGTCGGCGTCGTCGTCGTCGTCGTCGTCGCCATCGTCGTGGTGTGGCTCCTCGCCTAAGGGCGGCCGGAGCGGCGCGAATCCGCGGCGACATAGAGCGGCGGCGCGCCAGTAACGTGGCGACGCGGTTCCTGACGCCACTCGGCGGACATGTACGCGCACCCTCGTCGCCGATACGTATACACACGTGCGAGCGTCAACGACGACGTGCGCGCGCGACGCCCGGCACCGACAGCGGTGGCGAACACATCGGCGGAAGGGGCGCGTGGAAGGGTGGTTCTGGCAACGGGGACGTTGAAACTGCTGGTACACACCAGGGTGCTTGACCGAGTCAAGCCAAATTGCCGATCGACGACGCCACTCTGCGTATATACACTTTTCGGGCGGACTCTTCTTGCTCTTGTGCGGAGGGATAAACAATGTCATTTGCCGCGTCCCTTCTTCTCCCTCGTCGCTGTTCCTCGATCGCGCGATCCCGAGGAATCGAAACGGCGACATCGGTTTGCTCGAGATCCATTGGAACTTGAAATTAAATATATTTCACAATTAAAGTCTGGTCAATTACATCATTCATTAATCATACGCATAATAATATATACATATTATAAATTATACATTATAATTATAATATAATCATATGAAATAAAAAACTGTTTCTTGAAAAATTACATACATTATATATATGTAAAAAATATTTCAGTCTTTTTCTATCGATATAATAATTTGTTAAATATAAATTCGCATTTTTTGAAATTAAAATAAACAGTTTTATTGATCAAATATTTTGATTCTCTTGCTGCGCGTGGCGCCGCTTTTTTCTTTCTCCGACCCCGACGTCTGCAAGTTATCCGCGATTCGATTCGCATGACATTAGGGTGATTCGATATGTATACTTTCAAAGTTGGGGTACTTTACGACGCGCGAATTAAACAGGCATCCGCTACATTTCCTGCACCTTAATGGCAGGAAGCGAGTAAACACCGGTACCATTCTCGTTTTCGTCACATTGCTTATTCGCGAAACCAAAGCCGCTCTATTTCCGTCAAAAGTATACGCGCACTCAAGCATCTTCTCCTTCTCTGTCAGCGGATATAGCATAAGAAAGGAATGCGGATAATGAAGAGGATAAGATGAAACGTACTTGAAACATCATTAACATTTCTCACCTCGTACAATTTTCATAAGAAATCTACGCAAATTTAGTTCTTTATATATTATAAACGATTAAATATTGGAATCTCATTGCGTAAAATTCGGTATATTTTTCCTCCCTTATTTAAAACTTTTTTACTACATAATATATTTTTACTTTTCGAAAAATTCTCCATCAGACTTGTTTGTCGGAAATATCTGCCATTGAATCTTAAAACATTGTAATATATGATACGCGTCATTAATTCACTCACGCTCTTTCGCGGGTTAAAAACCACGACTCTTGCACTCTTACTCCGGTTCGTGAGCTATGATCGGAAATTTCCGATCATACGACCGTTTGAAAATCGCGTCGGCGGCGCTCCGGCACCACCGCTAACGACGGCTGTCTCTCCGATTCGGGAGGGGCGGTTCGAGACAACAAGTTAGAAAAACGGAATGACGCCGTAGTGTCAGGACATCAATTCTTTCGTAATGACACGGGCGCAGCCAGTCGGTCGGACGTCTCCGTTCCCGTCTCCGGGAGTCGGGGGCGGTATGGGCGACGGTGATGATCCGAGTCCGTCCGGCTCCGTTCTCTACGTCCCGTTGTTTATCAAGTTCCCCTTCGCATAACAAGCATCAAAACACTTGGCGCCCCACGCTGGAGCCGTCGTAGTCGGCCGCCTCCGGCCCCTCCTGGGTGGCAGCCGCTTCTACTACTTTCCGCGGATGTTGCCGGGGGTAGGTGCTCTGGCATGGGTTAAAACGGCGGGTACACCCTCGGCGGAAAGGGGTGTCTCTCTCTCTCTCCCCCTATCCACACCAGGCGCCGTCTATACCGACTCTGAAAAAAAATGAGTTATCGTTCTGGATCTAGGAGCGCGGTGATTGCGATCACAGGGATTCCCGTAGTTGTAAACTATGTACAATCAACGGGAAATTATAGAGTTGGCGCTGGGAAGGGGGTGAGAGGAATTAAACGATACTATTGAGGGTTTAACGCATGTGCGATCGCGAAGAAAACATATCTAGTGAACCCGATTTTAATATTCAATGCGCTATGAATGATATAAATATTTTATATGAATATACTTTTATGGAAAAGGGTTCCAGGTTATTTCGAGTTCGAAAATGTTTAGAAATTATTTTATCGTATTAAAAAAAAAAAAAAAATGAAGAATTTTCAAATTGTACTTAGAAACTTTCTTCATCTCTAAATTCTGTCCTGATAAATATAAGTGGATACAGTAACCGAGGGAAAAACAACCCCTATTAATTTGCAATTTGTTTTCCGAGTGTCCTCGGAAACGATATAGTCCGAGTATTTTTTCCTCAATTATTTTCGCATAAAACGCGATGGCGCCATTGACGCGTCTAGGAATCGGAGATTTCGGATGACAATATCGAGAAAGGGGATGGGTGTCGGTGCATCGTGAAAGATAGAGAAAGAGAGGGACCGCGGGGATGTGGACGGAGACGTCTGTCTCCCCCGGCTTGGCGTCCGTTGGACGAGCAACGCGTCCCACCCTACCGTGCGTCGTGGCGGTGCCAGAAGAAGTATTCTTGCATTGGTCGTCGTCGCCGTCGCCGTCGTCGTCGACATCACCGTCGTCGTCGTCTTCGTCGTCGGTGGTGGCGACGGCGACGCTCCACGCTTGGCGTCGAGGTTAGCGCCGGCCGGTCGCTGGAATCGGCGCCTGGCTGTCTCTTTCTCTCTGTCCCTCTCTCGGTTTCGTCTGTCTACAGCCGGGAGAAAGGAGCAGAGCCATCGTCATCATCGTCGTCGTCGTTTGTTCGTTCGACGGCGACGACGTGGCTCTGCCAGCCGGCTGTCGCCGTTCGCGCGACCCCCACTCGCCGTCGATCTATTTCACGGGATGCGTTTAGGGTAATGAAACGCCGACATCGAAAAATAGTCGTCCCTCTGGCGTTTAGCGCCGCTTATGCCGCCCGTCGCGCGTTACGCGCGCTCCGCGATATACCGCCGAGCGTTGAAATTACCGCCTCGCCATTGCACCCGGTGCGTCACACGCACTATACGTATAGAACGAGCCGCTCATTTTAGTCCTACAAAATTCAGATAACATTTCATATCTAGACGCATCCTAATATAATCAGGGATATGTCTATGATCTTTGATGAAAAATTCATAATATAATTATCTATTCGTATTTCTTGGGTTTTTTGCGAAATGGAAATTTATTTTATCATATTTATCGGATGTTTTAAGATGACACATCACGATTCAAACTGATTGCTCTATTATTAATCTAATATATTTTAATATAAATATATTTTAATTTATAAAAATAATAAATTATATAATATATATATATATATATATATATATATAATATGTGATGTATTATATATAATATAAATTAAATGAGATACAATAAAGAAGCTAATGTATTCCTTCTCTTTCTTGGATTAATTATATTGCAAAGAGATGAGAGAAGAGAAAGAAAGAGAGTGACTTTAAAAGATAAATTTTTTTACATATATTTGTTCTGTGCGAAAAGAACGGAATCGATCGCGGCCCGCGGCAAGTGCTGGTACCCCATCGTCATAACAAACAAGGCATCAATTCGGTAACGGACGTTGTGGCGCACGTCGCAATCTGTCGGCATAATTAGATCACGATCTTGCGGCGCGTAAGAAAAATCGAACGCGCGGATTGTTTCGTAGCTGAGGGCCAGCCGAATATAATGGGATTTTGCCGAGCCCGACGTGATTCGAGGGTCGGCGAAAGATTCGTCCCGATTGCCCGTCGCGTCGATCGTCTCCCATCATTCCAGGAGGCCCATCGGCCCTCCGCGAAATCATCGGGGCTGTGTTTTACGAAGGCAGCTTGAGATCTCGGCGCCGCTGCTGGCGACGCGTTCCTTCTCTTTGATTTCTCTTTTTCTCTCTCTTTCTTTCTTCCTCGCCGTCTTTCCCGTCGTGCCAGCCCAATGTGGAGTCCCTTAACTCAAACCATTATCCGTATACCGCACGATTATAGGGCAACGGGACCGACAAACAAGCGTGGGTTAATCCATAGGCGCCCCTAAGAAGGGACGTCTGGGGACGTGTTTAACTTCTCTATGTGGATCACGTTTATTTCTCAATAAAAATAAAGCTGGAAGGATACCTCTCAGATAATTGAAATTTTTTCAAGAAATTAAAGAATCTTCTAAATTGAAAATATATATGTGCGTGTATGATATTGTAATCGTCGAGTTTTTTCTCGCACAATTTAAATTATAATCTAATTAAGATTTTTCATACATCACAAACAGTTCTATTTTTATGTATAATATGTGTTTTTAGATTAAATAATATGTGCATTCGTGGTTTGAGAAATTTTCATTTATCGGAAAAATTAAATTGTTAAAATTGTATTTATTTCATTATTACTATTTCTCTTATATTATTCTTATCTATTGTTAAGATATATACATATACGTAATGTGTATATCTTCGAAATGGCATACTGATGTTTCTCTTATTGAAACTTATCGAATGAAGATTTCTCGAACTGGCAGATGCATATCTGTGCGCCTCTTTCTGAAAATATTACCTTTGGCGCCCATGTAGAACACCCCCGGCATAGCTGTTCTCCGCCCTGCACCAGCACATACGTGTCCTCGACTACGCAAACAAACTCGTGCACCGGCTAACAATCTGCCTCTCCAACCGTCCATCATATTTCCATCCTCGTCGTTTTGCGCTACCGCCACTTTCTGCTAATTCCGGATCCTCGTCAAACATTGTCCTTGAACATGCACATATTTGATTATTAGACTTATTATTCTCATTATGTTCTACTTATTGTTAACAAAACAAAAGGAACATTGCAATTTACATTTACAGTTAAAGTGAAAAACGTGATTGATAATTAGAATGGTTTCTCTCTCTTTCTTTCTTTCTCTCTTTCTCTCTCTCTCCTTCATGACTTTCAAATAGCTTGATAATTGAGTTAAATATGCATATCCATTGACTTATAAGTGCTTTTAAAATTGAGAAACGTGAGTTTGATACTTATTTATACATTTCGACAGTTTTCGTGCTTTCAAATGACAAAATTATTACCTTTTTAACAGAGTTTTGCTGGACAAGAAAAATTCAACCGCGAACGTCACGCCGCCATATTGACTGTTATCGGTTGCTAGGATACGCGTTGCACGATTGTGACTACAGATGGCGCGCAGATACGCTTCGGAAGCCCTGCCGATAAAATAACTCGCGCGACGTCAATTATCATCTCGCGGTCACCTCAAGCCGAGCTCCTGTTCCAGAAACGTCAAAACCAGTACGATATGTATCTTAACCTAACTTATTACCCTCAATCCCCAGTATATCGTTCGTCCTCGTCAAAGTGCCACGTTAACAAGTCATCTCCAGGCGGATCCGGCGAGAGATCGCGTTACGTAATGCGAGAACGATAAGATCATTTCTGGCGGGGGTCGAAATAGTGCATAATATATAACGACGACATCCAAGTTCATCCTAGGATGTACGTGGGTTACGCACAAGTCTGTGCGTTCGCTCGCATTTAGTTCCTCGAGCAGCGAAGCGACTCGCAGACACGTCGTCGAAAGAGCATCGGAGCTGTCATCTGTCAAAATCGCGTTTTTCTGTCATCGCTTTCACAAGATCCCACGTCATTCCAGCGTATCGGAAACATGAACGAATCGTCGACGGCAACATATTTAGGTCTAGACCTGAGCACGCAGCAGGTAATGACGAGTCTGTGGTCGAAATGCGAAAATATACAGTTGTAAGATATAAATATATATATATGCGGAATTTGAGACGCGTGAAAGTTCGAGCCATTAGCGGCGTGTTAATGAATAATTAAAGTACAAACACGTCTAAGAACGCAAAAGCCTCTCAGTTTTTTTACAGATATTTCGGAGTAATTGTTTAACTAGGATGCGTAATAGTTGTTCGCAAGATATATAAGAATACGAATTGTTCTAACAATTGTCTGACGTTTCCTGACCACGTGGAGTTCGATCCAATTGCGTGGCGTATTTATTGACATAAAAGTATTTTGTATATTATTTTAATAATTTTGAAAACCTTACGAAACAACATCTGTATCGTTCACTTGCATGCTTTTTTTTTAAACTGCGAGATAAAATGATTTCCGCAAAATTTTGATGCTGCAAGTACGTGAAATGATCTTTATTGACGACAATAGATAGATAAGATAATAATGAAACGATGTAACGTAAATATTTTACTATGTCAACAGCGTCAAAATTATATCAAATTCTTAAGGAAAAATAAATATTTTGTGGAAAGAACTATGAAAAAATTGTCCATTAGTTCGTCAACTCGGAACGCACTCATATTTTTTTATATCTATACATATATACTTTATTTGTGATTTCCATAAATTATTTCCTTCAATTGTTATACAATTATCGATTACTTGTTATTTCGTCTCTATTCATTTTTAATCTTACAAAGTATGTTTACAAATTTCATTATCTTCGAATAAAAATGACCCGAAAGTTCATTTAACATGCGTGTTATGCATTTTAAAATATGTCGATACGTTAGTTGTTTCGTAATTTGACGATTCTATGCAGAAAAGATGAACAAATGTCACGAGGCGCTCTGACGTTGCCGGGTTATTATTATCTAATGCGCGATAACGTTGTTAGCTGATAAATATGAGAGAAACAGATCTGCAAAAAGTGGCGAAATGCAGCAAATATTAACTGATAAGCGATAAAATTAATATCGTGGCGTGCCGCCACGATATTAATTTTGATGCATGCACATAGGTGTAAATATTACATTGCATCCGAGGTGATAATGTAAATAGCATATTAATATACGATTCTGTTATATTATTATGTCACGATATTATTATCGTTCATCTAGATAGATATGAAAATAATTTTTAGATCTTATTAGCGATATATACGTCCTCATACTAATCGATCATTATTATAATAAATATAATTATATTAGTATTATATTACATAAAATACAATTTATATAAATCAAAAAATAAATGAAAATATTTACCGTTTACGTTATACGTATAAAACATAAATTATAATTTTTTTTTTAAATTTTGAATTTGCGTTTGATTTCAGCTAAAAGCAGTAGTAGTTGATGATAATCTAGCTGTCCTTCACGAGACGAATGTACAATTCGATAATGATCTACCAGAATTTAGGTAAGTTAAAAAAATGTTGAATAAAAAGGATTATAATTTTGCATCTTTTATCTTATAATACGAGTATTTGAATATTGTAGGACTTACGGAGGAGTTATACAGAAAAAAGAGGAACCGCATGTCGTGGTGGTGCCTTCTTTAATGTGGGTTAAGGCCTTAGACATGATACTTGACAAACTACGTGTCTGCGGTGTCGATTTCAGTAAGGTCGTAGCCATCTCTGGATGTGCGCAGGTAACGTGACTATATATATCATTTAAAATAATATCAATGATTTTAAAAATATACCATAAACGCATAAACATACTGTAATATAATATACTTTTTTCTATATTTCTATGATACGTTTAGCAACACGGCACAATTTATTGGGGCAAAGGCAGCCAAAGTCGATTACAGCATTTAAACCCCACCAAATTTTTATACGAACAATTCGCTACGTCGTTCTCCGTGACTCATTCACCCGTATGGATGGATTCCAGCACGTCGAAAGAATGTAGCGTTTTGGAAGAGATCGTGGGTGGTCCTCACGTAAGCATCTCCATTTATTTATCTATGAAATAATACATAAGGATTAATTAAGATAAATATATATACATGCACATTTAGTCTAATATACGTTAAAATTTATAATATTATGAATGCGTTTATATGGGTCAACGTTAGCTCTCACAAGAATTTTATTTCCACGATGTAAAATATTGTAAACAACTGACTGGTGCTATAACTATACGAGAATCGATTGGCCAAATATTTAAAGTAGTTGCCTTAGACTTGATGTACACACGAGTTCTTCAGGTCGACAATATTTATTCACGCAGCATGTGATTTCAGAAATTAGCGGAAATAACGGGTTCGCGGGCGTACGAGAGATTCTCGGGACCTCAGATAGCGAAAATAGCACGCACGAAGCCGGAAGCCTACTGCAACACTGAGGTATTACCTACTAAAAACTCGTGGCTTCCTTCAAAAAAATGAGAAACGGCAATTGATCGAGGTATTCGTTACGTATGACTATACTGATTGAACTTGTATTACAATAGTGTGGCTTCTGAATGTATCGTTTATAATCTTACAAAGTGTGTCAACTATAGAGAGCATTTAGTAATCGGAAGTTTGCATTAACCGATCGTTTATTTATTCGTGTTAGTGTGATTATATATTTTTATACTTCTCTTTATTTCACGATTCTAGTGAAATGTACGAATCTAAACATTTCTGACATAACTGTGTGTCGTGTGATTTAACGCCTCTAATTATATCTTGATGATCAAAACTATGCGTCATACGTTTGTGCTACTTTTAAAACGCGTGTAAGTCGAATGTAATTGTATATGTGTGTTATTCTTTTTCAGAGAATCTCGTTAGTGAGCAACTTTCTCGCCTCCTTATTCCTGGGCGATTACGCACCTATCGATTGGTCGGATGGTTCGGGTATGAATCTATTAAATATCCGTACGAAAGATTGGGATGATATGTTACTGGAGGTAAAAAAATCACGTTGTACGCATATATACGTTTATATTTAATATTTGCGATTACTATATATTGTATATTTAATAGACTTGCGCATCGGGACTAAGGGAAAAATTGGGTAAACCTGTATCATCATACAGTGATATCGGTCCTATATCACCTTATTTTGTTGAAAGATTTGATTTTAAAGAGGAATGTAGAATAATTGCATTTACCGGGGACAATCCAGGTTCCGTGGTAGGTACGTAATATTATCCGTGTATATATATTTAACACGTTTTTCATTAATCAATGTGAGAACTATAGAACACTTTACTTGTTATACTCATAAAAGAAATGATATATAGGTCTTAGATTAAAAGAGGGTGATATCGCTTGCAGCTTGGGTACAAGCGATACTTTATTATTTTGGTTGAACGAACCAAAAATCACAACTGATGGCCATATATTATGTAATCCAATAGACGATCAGGCTTATATGGCAATGCTTAGGTAAATACTTTTTGTCACTGTTACTAACAATGTACAAGTTGTAATAATTTTATAAATAAATAGTGATCATTTTTATACAGCTTTAAGAATGCTTCTTTGACACGTGAAAGGATACGGAATGAGACTGCACAAGATAGCTGGCAGATATTTAACGAATTATTAGAAAGCACGCCTCGAGGAAATTTCGGCAATTTTGCATTATATTTCGATATACAAGAAATCAATCCTTTTGTCATTGGTGACTATAGATATAATAAAGCCAATGATGAGATCTCTCGATATAGTTCAAAAGAAGTAGAAGTGAGAGCACTGATTGAAGGACAATTTGTAGCAAAAAGAGCATACGCTGAAGACTTTGGATTTGTCATCGGTAAATATTTTTCTATAAGTGACTTTTCTCACATTCTTATTTTTTAAAATTTTCGACATTTTTAATTATTTATATATTTTTTATTTTCTATGTAGGGCCTAACACACGAATTATCGCGACGGGAGGTGCATCTGTAAATAAAGCTATATTGCAAGTGATTTCTGATGTATTTAATTCGCCAGTATATGTCTCGGTAAATATAGTGTGTAATAATCACATTATTATCATTCAAATTATGAAATATTTAATAATATTATAACTTTATCCAATAGGAAGCAGCTAATTCGGCTATGATGGGTGCGGCATATCAAGCCAAGCATGGTTTATTACGGAATAACTGCAGTTTTGATATAATTACACATTGTTTGCCAGAATTCATACCTGTATGCGAACCTTACGATGATGCCGAATCCGTAAGTGAAATCAATTTTTTAAGTATTTCTTGTTATTATTACAATTGATGATATATTCATAATTGATGATTATATTCAATGCTTATAGATCTACAAACCTATGACAATACGTTATCGCAAGATTAGAGATCAGATATTGAAGAAGAGAAACGAACAAAAGAAACACATATGAATTTTGTATATAATAGAATGTTTTCTGAAGGAAGAGGCCTTTTATATCTTTACAATGCTAGTAAATACAAAACGACAGATTTATTATGCTTTTCGATAGAAGCGTGAACTTTTCTATACATATTTTGAAATTAATTGGAAGGAAATATTTATATATTTCAATTTACATTATATTATAATATAAGTTCACAAAAGAGAGGAAAGCATTTTACATATGAGAATCTCTCATACAATATTTTGTATGAATGTATAGAACACTTTTTTAACTATAAACTTTTTATCTGATATGTAATTATGTGTTTATATATCTGATAATATATTATCTTACATTTTTAACTTTAAAAAATAAAATAATATTTAAAGTATATACCATAAATAGATTTATTACATTATTTTCGTCAATTACTCTATTTGGTTTGAATTTTAATAATTTTAAAAGTTAATGATACCAACTAAATAGAAATTCTATTCTGATTATTATATAATCCTAACATAAGACTGAATATGTTATAATTTAATGTTATAATTTAAGTTTGATTTTTTGACAACGTGAAAGAATCGAGTTATAACAAAAGTTATAACAAAATCATATTTAAAATGTAATATTTATTAAATTTATAGGTTATAATTCTCCATTGCACATGTGATTATAAATGGATCTTGAATAAATGCAATATATATTTTAATTAAATCATTCTTGTATCTTAAAATGATTATAATAATTAAATGCCTAATTAATAAGTTAATAAGTCATATATATATATATATATATATATATAATTAATTAGTTAAGTTTACTTTTTACTTACTATTTGTATTTACTTCTTTCTACCACCTCTTTCTTTCGGTAGCAGATTGATAACGTTACCCGAAGTTAAATTGTAATAAGCGAGAGTATTGTTATCTTTGAAAAACATTCCCTGGAAACAGAAAGTTGCATTTACATAACATAAAATTCATTAGTAATCATGCGTATACATGAAAAATTTATCAATTATCATTACCTCATGCTGCAACTTTTGTTTTCCAGGTGGCATACCAGTTTGCTCGTGGATAAGCGCTTTCATGATTGCCACAGTATCGGTTAGTTGTAAAGTAATGTTCAGTGTTTGACCATTCAATTTCCATTCAGCTTTCTCCGTCATCATAGGCACAGCGATGTTAATTTGTACAGGTCCCTGAGAATTTTTTGTTTTAGAGATTTCACAATTCAAACTCTCTCTTTGATAAATAAACATGTATTTTTTTACCTTATTTCTAGCGAGGAATTGTTGTTCTGGAATTAATGAATCTTCAGTTCTCAGTTTCTTAGCTTGTGGTTCTTCTTCTAGTGGTTTACTAGCAGGATGTTTTAATCCAATCTTTAAACAAAAATATAAATTAAATTTTAAAGTGCAAGAAAAGTAACAAAGTGTAATTATATTTTATTTATTTATATTATTTTATAACAAATTACTTACAGCGGATGCCATCGGTGGCTGCATCGGTGGTGGCGCCGGCATGAACGGAGACATCGCTGGAGCTGCAATAGATTATTTTATTTCATTCATTCATTAATTTATTTAATTAATTTTATCTGTACGGAAAAATACGATAAAAATATATTTATATAAATGTATATAAAAAAGTTCCTTACGCATTAGAGGTGGTGGTCGGGGTGCCATAGGTGGCATAGGTGCCATCATCATCATTGGCGGCTGTGGCATCATTGGCTGAGGGATGCCCATAGTTGGCATACTCATGGTCGGTGGTGGAGGAGGTTGAGCAGGCACTGGTATTGGCTTTGGTGCGGGCGGTTTTGGAGGTGCTTTCAACGTAGCTTGCGGTTTTGAAGCGGCGGCAGCCATGTGGGAAAGTTCGGTCGCGCGATTCACCGGTTTTGGACCGATCTTTTCCTTCTCCTCGTCGGGAAGAAGACCCTTGACCTTATGTATTTGATGAATCTGTTCTTCCAGCGTGATATTGGCGCGTGCAGCTCTCGTTGCTGCCTCTACGCTCGACGTGTGACCATCCCATGTGACCTTATCATCCTTCTTCTTGTCCTCTTCACCAATTTTCTTACCAATCGCCGTTTCTTCATCGCCGACACCGAATATATCGGTACGTCTCTCGGCGAGTTGCTTGAGACTCGCCTCGATAGCTGTGCCTGGCGCAAACACAGTTTCTTGCGCTAATTTATCCAAATGTTTGTCTCGTTGCTCAACCCAGCGCGGATCCAACAATCCGATGCGCATGTGCTCTTGCACTTTGTTAGCAGGGATGTGTTCGCGTGTAAGCGGCGAAATCATCAAGTACTCATCAGAACCAACGGGGCGAACAGTTTTAATAGCTGTAAAAATATTAAGAGTGAAATGTTGATTTTGCAGTGTAAAACAATTAATAAAAATGAACTGATGAATATTTACCATGTTTTGGATCGTATCCTTTCTTAACCATCACATTTCCTGGTGTAGGCGGTAACGGAGGAGGCTGCATGCTCGTTTCGCGTGGTTTGGAGTCTTTAGATTTGTGAGTATCACCTGGTGGAGATACGTCGTCTTCGTCGCTGGAATCTTCCTCCATATCTTGCACCTTGAGATAACAAAGAGTGTTACCACGCGTAAATTTATCTTTTTATATAATAGATAACAAAATACACTTACTTGATTATTATCTTTTGCACGATCGCCTTTTTCACCATCTGTGCGCGTCTGCGCTTCGTCTTCTGCGTCACTATCAATTTGCATTTCCACATCCTCACCATCTTCTATACGTTCCTACAAGTTTTCGATATAAATTAATATTTAAAATATATTTTCAAAATTAATAAAATAGATTTTAATCATTAAAGTTATGATGATTATACCTGCATTAGAACACGCGCTCCAACTTCGTCTGGTGTCGTCGGTGCTGGGAAATTACCGACTTCGAATTGTTGATAGTCCACTGTCTCAACCACGACGAAATCGTGCCAATCAATTTGCGCATAGGCGACTCTTTCTCTTTCCAATTCCTCTTCTTCTTTACGTCTCTGTGCCTCCTGATATTTTAAATACTCGGCGCGGTATTTCACCTGGTCCAAAATCTTATCCATATTGAGTGCCTCATCTTTGAGACGCGGCAACAAATCTTTAGGTGGAATCAATACCTGTAAGTATTAAGATTTGTTATTCACTATTACAAGCAAGTTTCTGTTCATACTTTAAAACAGAAGTTATTTATTTTTACCTTGGTATATTGCTCCAAAAGTTTAGTAAAATATTGAAACAAAGAATGTTGAGGACGCAAGAAATCAAATTGAAAATTCCTTTGTTCACGATTCATCAAGTTGGTCAAGAACTGCCTTCCGTTACGTGCAACAAACTGAGCGGTTAGTTTCACAATATCTCTGAAAAAATAATATCATTTTATATTCTGAGGTAGAAAATATTACTTCCTATATATGATTATTACATACAGATCCAAAGCTGATATAGAAGGGGGATCTGCGATGAATTCAAATTCAACTGGTGGATCCTTGGGCACAAATGGTTGTTCAACTTGTTTCAAGATTTCCTGCTGTTTCTGATGCGCGGTAAGTGTAACAGTTTTCCCAGGGGTTGAGCCTACTGTAGGCTCCTGCCCTTTTCCTTCCTTAAACTCCTTTACTTTATGCTGATAATAAGCATGATACGGATCACCAAAGTTTAAGAAATTAAATTTGGGATTGCCCAATTCATTCTGTCTGATCCTGGATTCGAACTCCGGCCCATTCCTGGCTACAAAGCTAGCAGTTTTGTCAACGATATCTGAGTTTCTGCATAAGGAAGAACAAGTAAATAAATGTCATACATCAAGCAATGTTGAACCAGGATAATATTTTAAATGTATTTTTATATATATATATATATAATACATTTAAATATGTATAATATATATAATACATTTATATATGAATATAAATGTATATATAAATATAAATATGTATGTATATATATATATATATATATATATATATATATATATATTTATATAATACAT
This sequence comes from Nylanderia fulva, assembly GCF_048542155.1. NCBI lineage: Eukaryota > Metazoa > Arthropoda > Insecta > Hymenoptera > Formicidae > Nylanderia > Nylanderia fulva. The sequence goes on from NW_028190293.1 coordinate 2,298,201, forward strand.
TTCTCGTGTTGGTTTCTTCCCAGTTCTGTAAAAAATATTCGTGCAGTGTGACAATGTTTCTGACAAAGGATACTTCTAACTTCCGGAGGCGGATAAATAATGCCTACGATCGGTTGAGAAGAAGGGACATTGTTCTCTTCACTCTCCGTAGCTGGTGGTTCCGGCACCGCGACTTCTTGCGCGGGCATTTTGGTTGTAACCGGTGTATTCGCGAAAACTAACGCGTGTTCCACGCCGTTCTCACAAATGGTCGCCATTACTGACACTGACAATTACAGTGATCGCAGCGACACCATCCTTTTGTGGTTTGTCGCTTGACTAGCTATCGAGTCATCATCGATTGTCGATAAAATGGAGATACATATTGTTTACCGACAGATCAGATCTATCAAAAATCATAATCGTGACGTAATTTATTAAATATGGCGGGAAGAAGCGGAACAGGTGCTGATTATGTGTGCGGATATAATAATAAATATACAGGTAAAAATTTTGTTACAATACGAAATTTATTAAATATCAATCAATAAGATTATCATCAACGTTAAGAAAATATTGATTTATTTCGTAAGCGCTAATATCGCTCTTTATTTACGCTCTTCATATCGTTGATAGAATGGAGTAGTAGATTGTCGGATGCAATAACAGATATATACAATCTTAAAATAAAATATGAAAAAGAAGAGAAGCGCGTGTAGATATATTTATCTTATAGATATCTTTTATTATATGAGATTTTATGTCGCTATTTTTATATATTTCTCGAAATGTAAATACTAATATACGAAAGAAGAGAAAAATGACAGAAATGAGAGTAATGTGTTTCTCGTGTCTTGGAAATCGTACTATACGATTCTTTCAATAAGTAAAGGACATCTTAACGTAGAGCTATATATACATATATACACGTTGAAGTGCGCGGTTTCTACCGGGTGGACGCAACGTATCGTTTGACAGTCATGCGACATATATATACATATATATTGTTGGCAGCCGTGGACACGGTAGCCTCGGCAACAGGCATCAATTTCGTAAACACAAGCACGCATTGTCGTTCGCCGAGGGTTTGACGAAAAAAGCCGCCCGCCCGATGTATGAAGATGTGAATGCACCGCGACGGCTCGCACTTCCTTCCGCGTACGCCCGAAACGTTCACCCCTGTGCAAGAATCCCGCGTCTTGCTCTCGCCCGGGATCGCGTCATCGGCGGCCACCAGGTTCCGTCGTCGGCGTCGCTTTGACGATGTCGGGCAAGAAGACCGTCGAGAAAGTCTCCGAGATTGATGCTCACATTAGCAAACAGTACGACATCGTGAAACGCCTTGGCAAAGGGGTAACGTTGCTCTCTTTCTCTCTCTTTTTCTCTGTCTTCCTTTTCTTTTCCCTTTTTTGCCTCTTTCTTACGCGCCTCCAGGGAAATTTGCACATGATGAGTGTGGTCGCGAATTTGCATCTTTTATCAATGAAATAAAGATTTGCGGGGTTGTATAAAATGCGCCCGCGTAAATGATAATTTTCGTATATGTCGAAAATTGTATTTTATTTGCGCAATTGCGACGAGGAATTTTTTAAATATGTAAATTGTAGGAGAGACTTTGTTAGCTGTGCGAAATGCATATATAGATATTTCAAATATGATAAATGACAAATTTTTTTATTTACTGGAAGTAATGTATATAATTTGTGATCTGAATTCGATATTGAAGATTATACTGAAAAAAATTTATTGAATTCGGATAAATATTTATTTCAATACTACCTAATAAATCATTTATTTAAAACTAATAATATTGATTTGATGCGAAAAATATTTATTCGATATAAGAAAATCCTTTTTAAAACTAATAAATATTTATTTGTTTTAAATAAATAATTTATTAGGCAGTGTTGAAATAAATATTTATTAATTTAATAATTTTTTTCAGTGTTATGAAAATAATAAAAAAAATTATCTCTTTTATGTTATCAAAATTATTTAGGATTACACACTGTGTGTGTGTTTTATATGTAATCTGCTTCGGACTCAAGCTTCATCATGTTTTTCTAGCTAAACCTATATTAAATTTTTCTTTTAAGAAACATCTTTTTTTTATAATACCTTGAGGAAAAAGATTATTAGCACATGCGTGGTACAATACCCGACGATATAAAAAGTTTCATTAAAGTTCTGCAGTTCGCGAGGAATATCAATAATTGTCACGACTATCTTTCTTGCCAGGCAAAGTTACAGATCGATAGCGGTGCGGTTAAAAGCCGTCGCCGTCGCAACGATGACAAACGGATCATATGGTAGCATAAGTCGATTTTTGTCAGACACACACACATACATATCATCGCGTTTGTGTAATTTAAAACCTGATCGCAGACAGGAAGGCAATCTATTTATATCGTAATAATGCAAATTGGCATAATGCAATATTCATGCGTTGCGTTTGTATACTCGTATTTCACGGCATAATCACTATTTGACAGAAATCATTTCCAATTATGAATGTACAAAAGATACAAAATGAGAGAATGAAAAATCCGATAAGACAATTACGTTAATGTACATTTCTTCAAGTTCTTTCCGTTCTCCTAGGAAATATAGTAAATTGAAATATAAATAGGATTTAAAAGTTCCTCGCGTTCGTTTCTTTACGTAAAAATTTCCTTCAACGTAATCATAATAACATGTATAATTTTTTTATACAGGCTTACGGTATAGTATGGAAGGCGATCGAGAAGAAAAGGAAGGACACCGTCGCGGTGAAGAAGATCTTCGACGCCTTCAGAAATCAAACGGATGCGCAGCGCACATTCCGCGAGATTATGTTTCTACTGTCATTTGCCAATCACGAGAACATCATAAAGTTGATCGGACTTCACAAGGCGAACAACGATCGGGACATTTATCTCGTTTTCGAGTACATGGGTAGGTTTTACTCGGTATGAAGAAGAAATTATGTAACATTATGCGCGCCGATTCTCAGACTTTTAGCCTGAAACACATTTTGGCTCGTTTCTTCAGAAACTGATCTCCACAACGTCATTAAGCGGGGCAACATCCTTAAGGACATCCATAAGGTCTTCATCATGTATCAACTCTTTAAGGCGATCAAGTACATACACTCGGGCAACGTTATCCATAGAGATTTGAAGGTGCCGGAGTCTTACAATTAAATAATAAAAAATTGTTCTTAAATTCTTGAATTTTTCTTGAAAGAGGAAATATCTTTTCGAAGTTATATAATTTCAGTAAATTTTACGTAAAAATTTGTCAAAAACTGAAATGCGTAAATATATTTTTTTGAAATAAAATAACATTTCGAAAAATTAAAATTCATGAAATACATTTTCTTTTCACCCTTGCAGTTTTATCACATCAAGTTCCTTCGTTTTACCGTGTGCTATCGCATGTCGAGTTTTATACGTTATCTTTTTATTGCAGCCATCCAACGTGCTTCTGAATGCACAATGCCATTGCAAGATCGCAGATTTCGGTTTAGCAAGGTCGGTGACGCAGATTGGCGAGGGTGACGGCGAGACTGGAAGCGATCCCACCCTGACGGACTATGTCGCCACTCGGTGGTATCGCGCGCCAGAAATTCTCATAGCTTCAAAGAGGTACACGTTTATTTAGCTTACGCATTTCCCTCGACGCCTTCTCCCGGCGTCGCCGACACGTTTATTTCTCTGTGACATTTTTATGATCTTTCGCGTTCAGATGCGTTTCGAGTAAAACTCTCTCGGAGGACGTTCACAAATGTCATTTTAAAATAAAGTTGGTTTTTTTATTAAAAATGGATTTATAAATTTTTCTTTGCAAAATTAAACAATTTCTTAAATATTTGGTAAATTGGTATTTTTTTCTATTCTAATTTCTGTTTGACTGATTAGCGATCAATTTTTTGGTAATTTTTCGCGTATCAAAAAGATTAATTTAGATAGATTGTAAACTTAATGGTGAAGTAATATGTATTCAAAGTTCCTGATAGACATTGATACACCTATATATAACAGTATATAGAGCTTTCAATCTGGTTAGAGACTTAAAGTACTTTATGCAGTTAAAAGCCAAGGTTGTGAGTTGTGAGTAAGTATAGTAAGCTCTTAGAATTACCAAAAGTTCTCAACTAAGAAGTTAATCTTGAGACATAATTTATAAGACTGTGGGAGATAATAATGTATTTATTTCGGTTTAGAGTATTATAAAGATACATTGTGTCATTTAAGAAAAATTTTATGCGAATAAAATTAGTTCTATTTAATAGAGAGAGAAAGAGAAAGATAAAAGGAAAGTAATTGTTAATTTAAACACAGTCTAATTCATCAAAAAAGAGTAAAGATATATGAAAGTTTAAAATAAATAAAGATATAAATATCGAGGTAATTGTTTCATATTGTTATCACATATGTGCGCAGAATTTAACGTCGGCTCTTGAATTCTCTGGGTTTCTTTTATCTGCAAAATTGTGGAAATCAGATTTTATTCGCGACAATACAAATGTTCTCAGGTATACAAGGGGAATAGATATGTGGTCTTTAGGCTGTATTCTTGGCGAAATGCTGCTGGGGAAGCCGCTCTTTCCCGGTTCATCGACGATAAACCAAGTCGAAAGAATAATGGCGACCTTGCCCCCGCCGACAGACGAAGGTAATTTTTCCCAGAGCTCTTTCGGTAGTAAAAAGATGAAAAGAAGAAAAGAGCAAAAGAAAGAGGAAGAAAACGATTGCATTACTTGCCGATTATTTTTTCAGATCTAATATCGGTCAGCGCCGGTTACGGAACCAATCTGTTGGAGAAGACACCTAATAGACCTAGAAGAGCTCTGAAAGATTTACTACCGGAAGTGTCAGAGAAAGCTTTGGATCTTATCAGCAATTTGATAGTCTTTAACCCTACGCAAAGGCTTACCGCCGTCGAGGCGTTAGAACATCCCTACGTCGCCGAGTGAGTACATTTGTTATATATTGTATATAATTTTGCAGAGGCTAAGTAAAGAAACAAGAGTTTATTTATTTTTTTTGTAAAATTAAATTTCTTATCCATGCAAAATTATTTAATTTTTTAAAATTTAATTAATCTTTTCTGGTAATCGATTGTAATTTATTATTTGTTAACGCGAGCATAAAACAATTATTAATTTTGAAGTGTAAAGCTTCAAATGGTATTTTATATTGTGGTGCAAAATATAAGAAACATACCATTATTCTGTCACGTACATTCAGTTTGCACCTACTATCTTATTTGACAATTTTTAATATGAGGCTCTTTACGCAGTGAAGGATTTTCCGTTCTCGTTATTCTTGCGTCATTATTTTTTATTAGAGAATCATTTGCATAAAAAAGTTATATATTGAAAATATTGATTTTCGATAATACAATGTAACGAAATTTTGTTTAAAGAACAGTTATTGGAAATGTGTTTCTTTCTTTGGATTCTTAAAAAGAATCTTTCACAGGAGAAAGAATCTTATCGATCTTGAAATATCTGGATTAGATCTTCCCGAATAGGATTCTCTCGCGAAAATTCTACGTTTAATATGTTTGTCTGTACGTCTTTGTGTAGTTTGTATTTTTATTTGAACAAAGAGAAAGAGAAAAAGAGAGAAGAGAGAAAGAAAATGTGAAAGCACACGTCTTTCGAAACCGAGTGAAGGAACGCTGGTAGATAGGCGTTGATGGAGATTTAATTGGAGAACTTTTCTTTTTGATAGTTTTCACCGAAGGGGAAACGAACCGGAGAGAGGCTCCAGCGTTATACCGTTGCTGAATGATGATGTGCAGCTTTCCGTCGACGAATACAGAAATAAGCTTTACGCGATGATGGACGAAAAACATAGGAAGCACAAGAATATGTGAGCATATACACAATATACCTGTACGCGCAATCGGTGATTATTATCTCGCGTAATCGAGATTATATTGCAGTATTATTCACATTTTACATCTGATGTTAATGTAATTTGGTATGAATAATAGCAATTTTAACGTGATTAAGAACTCATCAAAGAATTCAATTCTCCGGATCGTATTCTTCGGTCTCTCGCGTTACAATTGATTGTCAGTTTGCTTGCAAAGTTTTATTTTAATGAATATTCAGATACAAAATTATCGCACAATATGTCTGTATATTTTGTATATTAAAAATTGTTATTGCGTCAACAACTATTTCATAGGTCAAAGTCCAGATTGCGACGATTATCTGAAAGTATCTGGAAAGAAACCAGTAAAAGCAATCCGGTAATTGGCCAAGGTGACGCTATCGTCGGTAAGAGTAATACATTTAATTAAGTAATATATTTGTTTTATTTAGTGCAATCTTATTATAGCAATTTTTTTTTATTTCTTCAGCGTGTCCGTCATTGCCAAATAGGAAGACAATTAGACCGTCTCAAGGCGATAATAAGGCGGTACAGGAAACTTTAACAAATTCCCGACATAATGGTAAGTATTTCACAATAATGACGTTTTATAATTCAAAATATAAAGCCTCTCAAAATCATTTAACTTAAATCGCGCCTAATCCAACTTTAAACAAGTTTATTTACCGCAGCGATACCTTTTCTTATTCCCTAAGCGCCTACGCGCGATTGGAAAGTTTCAATTAAAACAAATAGCATTTTCCTGAACGGACTCAGGAAAATAGATTGCTCTGATTATCGTTCAACATCGCACGATCACGCGTCCGCCCACGTAATTTCGCCAAGTATACCTTGTCCTACATATATATCGTTATCTCGTAAATCTTTTCTCCGGGGTGCAAAAATTCCTTACTTGTTTTTTTCGATGTATTATACATATACGAGATGACCCAGATTGTCGTATTATCCTTTTACTCACGTATTGTTTGCTCAGAATTAATTACTACTTAAAAAAAGTTATCGCAAAATTATCAATTTTTAATTATTATTGAATGACAGAGAAATACATTTTGCAGTCGCGATAATATCTACCTCGGGGCGATTCTCGCTGCTTTCTATTAATTGCTCGTTACGTTTTATTAATTGTTACGAATAAATATGGAGCTTATTAATTGGCGCGTGTCTGTAACATGTCCAAAACTGAATTCTGCACTCGTCAGAATTATTATCCGCTTACAAATAAGTTTTCATCTCTGCATTCGCGATCGATTGACAGTCAGGAATGTGGCGACGCAGTACGCTTGTAACTTGGCAAACAGCAGCCTGGGAAATGTACCTCCGGCGGCAGCCAAAAGCTGTTTTTATCTTAACCAGCAGCAGCAGCAGCAGTTGTCAAAGTCCCAGCGTTCCATACAGTCTGATCAGATGGCAATGGTGAGCGTAATATTGTAATTCTCGCTTCTCTGTCTGATTTCTCTGTTTGCTCTTTCGCGCTTCGTCGTTTTCTCGCGGTTCACATTATGCAAGAAGGTAAACGGAGAATTCTGTTATTACAGGCTACATGTCGTGTGGGATTTGCGTTTAGTAGGTACTGTAACTACTGATCCATGCATCACCTAGTAAATTGCATGCAACTCTAATTTATGCATGTTGTTCACCGCGCTTCGAAATTCGAGCGAAGCCTTTAATTTTGTAGTGAGACGTGGTCATCAAAACTTACACGCAATTAGTAGAATTTTTTGACAACTTATTATCTCCGTATGAAAATAAATAACGGTAATGATAAATTTAACAATTCTAATGCATTAAATGATATTTCGTTGTATTTTTGAAAAAAATTCTTAACGCTGAAAATGCTGTGGTCTGTTTTGATGGCCATATTATTAAGAGCGGGATTAAACGCGCAATCTGCCGAGCCTTTGTCATGCATATAAAGAAGAAAAGTGACAATATGCAATTTGTCATACTTATCTACATGTCCTTTAGAATGATTGTACGCAGACGCGTTTCATATCTGACGACAATATTCTCTTGTGTAGTAGCGATAAAAATTTATGATCGCATTACCTAGCAAGCAATCGCACTCTTTTATGTCTGACAGATATGTACTATTTGCAAAATCTCTAACCGGTATCATTTTTTTTACTTTATGTAAATGCAAATGATGTTGGTGTGTTTGCATATCGTATCAATATCATATAGAAAGAACTTTATCATATATATGATAAATACATAATAAAAATTCAGATACATATGTTAATTTATCATATATATGATAAATAAATAATCAAAATTCGGATACATATGTTAATTCATCATATATATGATAAATAAATGATCAAAATATATATACACTTTTTTTATCATATTTATAAAACTTATCAACTCTTATCTATATAATTGTTCACATTTTTGTTAATATATGAAAATTATTTTACTTTCACGGTGCACATTTTCGGAGAAAGAGCAATTCAAAGGGAGATTTAATACATATTAACGCTAACGCAAAGTTGGAACTCGCGGTAAATGCGAGCTATTATTCGGAAATGTCCCGCGTCATCTGCTCGTCCGCTTCATCGCACCCCATTACAGGCAGACCCGCTAATTACCTTACATCAAGGTTACGCACAGTACGTGTATCGCGTGCTTATCGCGATCGTGATTTTCGCGATACTGCGCCTGATGGGGGTATGTATTTCCGATTTGAAAATTGTCCATTTTCAGCGCGGTGCCGGAAGCAGATTGAATCAATTAGCGGTATCGGCACCTCGCGCCAAACTGCGACGGGCCTGTAGGCAGCAGATCTTCGCTCACGCACCGAGACCTCTCACCTCAGCGACCGCTCATTGCCGCGGCGACCTAGATCCTCGACCTAGAACGATGCCGGCGAAGCCAATCAGGATGGATGACAGTCCGAAAGGTATCGGGCAATCGCTGATGCCCAACAACGTCACCAGACACTTTGCGAGGACGAAGACCGGAGGAACCAGCAGCCCGGAGTCGCCGTACGTCGTCGGTCATCATCAGACCATTCGCAACTACTTAAATCAAACGATGCCATTGTCGACGCAGCAGCATCTTCGTGAACGAAATCGCGGGTCCTGGCAAAACAGAGTCAACCTGGACAGATCGTGCACCAGTGCGGATAATAACGAGATCAACAATCGTGTGAAAAGCGCGGCACGCAGTCAGGTGAGCCGGTTACAGACGAGGCACAGCTTCGACGGCTGCAGCATCCAGAGGAGATCGTCGACGACAACGTGCGACAGATCGGGCTTTCTCAACAGTCACAATCAGAATCACGGCGTGATAGCGGCCTCGATCTACAAGGATCTCTGTAACGGGACTATAAACTGGTAAGCGTGCGGTGGGCGGGTTTCTCTTTACGGAGGAGCGAACATCAGACGAGACAATCGCGCGACGATCGCTCTGCTTCTTCTTTCGTCGAGATCTCGCAGGATTCGAGAGCGAGATGCGTGAAAGTTTCGAGCATGTTACACGAGTCCTTTCAGAGGGATCTCGACCGCGAGGATACGATTGAATGTCCCGAGGACTTTTGTGGGGAGCTTGCAATTGTATTCAGCGAGATAAATCTGCGGTTCGAGTCTCTCCGTTTCTCCATTTACCCCGGAGGAGATACAAAACATAGTATGCTTTATGTGGTTTTCCTATATATGTTTCTGTCTGTAAATCATCCTTTTCTAAATCAATTTTTTGCACAATTGCAATTTACATATTTGATAGACCACCTTTTCTAGTAAATATATATAATATTTAGTTTTATAATTTACTAACTGCAACATTGTAAATAATAATTTTACAACAAGAGAAAAAACTGTTGGAATGAATAACTTTGCGATAAGAAACCGACGATCGTCGCAAAGAGCTCTCTCGTCCGGAGTTCGTTCTTCGTTCATCGTGTAAGAAACAAGCCACCTCGCGCGAACGAGTAAGGTTCCTAAGTAAAAAAGCAAATTTTATACAAAGTAAATGCTATATAATATATAGCTATAATTAATGCTATCAAACCGCGCAGTCGATGCTCCGAGTTCTTACGGGGATAATCGATCCGGCCCCATAAACATTAAAGTTCGGAGGCAAATACGATCCATCAGGCTACTACGACTACCTCAACTTTTTATACAGCATAAAATATTGGGATACAAAATATAGAGAAGCGGGAGTGAACCATTCTCTTCCCCTCTTCGATAACGAAAATGCGACAATAACGATATCAAATAAGAGATCGAGAATTCTTTTTTTAATCCCGGGAGGGGAAGAGACGTTCATCTTGACAAAGAAAGAGCAAGGGCAAAGTAAAGGGCAGAAATTTACAGAATTCACTCCGTGGAAATTCAAAAACATGTAGGAGCGTAGGATATAAGGTAAACGCGTATCGCGCGCACAAAGTCGATTCATGTGGGGCCATGTAGGAATGAGCGACACACATTTTTCTATAATATTTTATTTATACGACGCGGATATATATATATATATATGTGGAACACGTACACATATGCACACGCGATACGTACGTATATCCGTCAACTTAGTATACAAATCTCATTGTACTCATTGTACATACTTGATGTCGTGATACTTTTGTCAGCGACGCTCGACAGCGTTCAGACTCTCGTGTATAGTCTCGAGAGAATAAAGTTTTAGTAAAGAAAAAGAACCTGTTCAGTATACACATATCTGTTGTACGGTAAATAGATAATTCGAATTAGCGAATTAGCTACTTTTCCAATCGACCAATTAATTTTTAATCAAGGATTTTATATATTTGATTATAAATCACGTTTATTTCATTATTGCACATGTGAAGAGATTATTATTAATGGTTCTTGAGTTTCTCTTTAACACTGCCAGTTTAATCAATTTTAATTCAAAATTCTGTTCGGATTCAAATTTCCACGTTGTGCACGTGATCGAAATACAAGTTCATGAATATTGCTATTCATTCCAATCCCTATAGAATAGATCGTGTGAATCGAGAAAGCTATTAGAGACTGCAACTGATATCTCAGATCTGAATTACTCGGCCGAGAATAATTGAGTTCTCTTTATCCGCTGAACCGTCAATAGCTCTTTCCGACGAAGAGAGTTACGTCCGTCTTTCGTTAAATGAAAATCGGATCCGTTTTCATTTTCCTCCGGACGTGTGCGAGAACGTGAGCTGGACGAAGCTTCCATCATCTGCAAGATGAGCTCGGAGGAGAGTGAAAACGGATCGTTCTGTCTTCCTCTGATCTACGTAAGAGCATTTTCTGCATGATGATATACACATCGACTTCTCTTTTAGGCTTTCCGCTATCTCTTTCCGTTCCTTTGATATCTTCATCATTCAGAGAGAGAAATATTCCGTACATATGCAAGTGCATACCGCTCGTGTTATACCATGAGTTTATTTAAATTTATCGTTTTTTTTCTTTTAATGATTACACACTCTTTCGAGAGTTTTTTTTGTAAAGAGCAGATTTAAACAGAATTTTTTTCCTGAAAAGTCACACATTCATAATTTGTCTTCTTATCAGCGTAAAGTGTATAAAATATTTTTATATTCTTTTAATTTTCTTCGTCTTTAATCTTTAATGAAATGAAATAATTACGTACTTATGTGAATAGATAAAGCTTGCGAGTTTTTATCGCTAATGTTAGAGATTAAAATATTCCCCAATTCTTATTCTCACGAACATATATAAGCGAGCTGTTTTAAAAAGTTGCCAATGCCTTAACGAAACGGAGGCTTTTTTTGTTTCGCGAATGTAACAACAAATTAATTTCATCTATTGATTTATTTATTAATTTATCTATTAATTCATAGTTAAGATTTCTGAAAAAATGCAAAACTACAAATTATTTATCAAATAATTTTATACGCACCAACAGATGGATTTTTTTTTTTTCAATACTATAGCCATATAAAGTCTTTAACAATATGTGACCGGAAAATATACAATGTTTCAGAAAACTCTATTTACAAGCTCTCCACATATAAAGCGTTTATTTACGGTGAACTACTGGATCGTCCTCTGTGCGCTTTATAAACTGATCTAAGTAAACCATCGTTGTGGTCGGTTGGATCGCGCTGGCTTCCGACGATTTTTAATCATATTTCCTGTCGTACCAATTCCGTAGATCCAACGGTTCGGCGTGGGTCGGCGTGAAAGAGCTGAAACATGAGAGATCCTCTCGGTCCATGCTTCGCATGCCATCCACTGAGGCGAGCGAAGGCTCGAGCTATTTCATATTCATGCTGTAAACGCTACGCCTTCATATACTGACTATTTTCTGCCAAGCTCATGTCCCCTATGTCATCAAATCTCTAAGTACTCGGATCATAAGGAGCGTATAAAAAATTGCTCCATTCATCCGCATATTCTTCCGTGACATTGATTATATTAATTGTCGTACATTTACGAATTCCATAGCATTTCTCTTATGAAGAAGATTTATCGATGTATTGCGATAAAACTCAGCTGTTATAGGAAAGAGTGTTTTGATAAAAATCTTCATAAAATGACCGAATTGTTTAAATGTCACGAGTTATTTAACAGCCGGAACTTTGTGTGGGGTAAATGCCAATGGAAGTAATAAAAGGAAATCGAAATGATAAAATATCTTTCGTACTTAACTTGAGTTTTCCTATTGTTAAGGAAAAAGTATAGTCATAGCTGTTGTTTTTTAAACATAACATAATTAAGATAATTAAATCTCTCTTTATTATTTAAATATATTTTGTGAAAATAATATGATAGTAAACTTTCAATAATTTTTTGAATTTTTCTAAGAGTTTTTCTAAAAGTTGTGACGGAAAATATTAATACAGAATTTACTTAACACAATTTATCCAACAATTTTCAGCCATTTTTTTATTGAAAATACACGTAGATATAATTTACAGCGTTTGAAACAACCCGCAACCTCTCAATAGTTACAATTCTAGCAGCCCTTCGATGTATCGATCTTCGCCTGGCAAAAGGCCAAAAATTCTCGACGCGTAAAGAAAATCTCATTTTAATGATTTATTATGACTATTGAAAATTTCAAGTTAGTTAATTGAAATACGTCCTATTTTATCATGTCGCGCCGCGCGATGAAAATTCATTTGCGACGACCAAATATTTACAGGACGCACACACGCGATGTGTATTATTGGCGGGGGTATCTTCAATAATTCCCCGTAAAAATTGATCTATGAGGGGTTAAAGTGGTAGTCTCCCCATTAACGATAACGAGCGCCAGACAGTCGCCGACGCGTTTCAAATTGCCTTTTTTATTTTATTCCTGTACTCCTTTCTTTTCCTACTTTCGCAACGCACTTTTCTCCCGTCCAGACTTCTCAAAGAGCGATTAATTAATAGCCCCGTCTTTCCCGTCATTTATCAGCGGTTCCATTATATATGTATATAGGGCTTCCAACTCCCCATTCTCTTTTTCGCGCAGCATTCTAACAGCTATTATCGACTAAAAAGCTCGTTCTTGCAATATCAAACGATATCGCGCACGCTCTCGTGAATCATTTATACATAGTTGGTGAAAAAAAAAATCATTTACAGTGAAACGATCACGAGAGAAAAAAGGAACGATAACGCGCGACATCGGTTGCGATTGACACATATATCTCCTTGATTTAAATATTTGTGGCGTATATTGCGTTAAAAAAAATATGACAAAATATTTGCCCTTGTATATCTAGCTTTCTAGAGAGTTTATAGAGAAAAATTCATATTTGATTTGACGATTCCGCAGAACCGTACCTTCACTTTCCCATCGTGCCAATCTACTCCGACATGTATTAGAGACAATTACAGCTGATTGTCACTGATGATGACAAATAGCGAAGATATACATACGATAATCGCGCTAACAGTGACTTATGATTAATTAATGCTATTAACGAAAATGCTATTAGCACATACAGTTACACGTATGTATGTTCAACACGAAATGCAACATTAGCACCGTAGACAGACTTGATCAAATTTTATGCTTATGTTTTAAGCGAGACAAATATTTCGCGCTTCAGTAGAAAAAATGCGTTTTAGTCAGACATGTACCGAACTGTCAAAGTGTCGTACAGAATACAGTCATATCACGTTTTTTACTCACAGAGCAGTTTTCGAACCCTTGATATCAAGTTCGCGCTCTGTCTTTCTTTTCGAACATTAAGTTTGATTTTAATCTCTGGTTTCTAAACATGAATTTTTCGAATACTTTGCTAATTAATATTTTAAAATGTATTAACAAATAAGCCTGTCGCAAGAGGTTGATTAATTTTCGTTCCGTTTTGGTCCCATCGAATTTCAATTCATAACTCTGCAAACTGCATATATCGCAGTCACTCACAGAAATAAAACTTCAACGAGTAATAGTCAATAGAGCGCATTTCACGTTCGTTGCACATGTGACGCTTGATAGCTTTCGGTTCATTGTGTTTGTAGGTATAACTATCAGAACATACAGAAATTTCTCAGGAGGATACATCCTCTATAAAATTGTATCACTTTCTGTAAAATTGAATCTCTTGCGAGCACCACGTTTAACGTCGTATATATGTGATACGAGTTGTAATCTTGATAAATCCGAGAAACTTTAAACTTGTGTGAAATGAGACTTAATTTACTACTTATTTACATTAAATCTATTACAAATCATCGCGATATATCTCCGGCAATGCGCGAGGAAATCCAAAGATTCTCCGACGAAATAAACTTGATTAGCGCCGTAACAAAAATGACTCTCTCGTCATAAATTACGTACATCAGTATTATCCAAATATATATATATATATATATATATATATATATATATATATATATGCACATATTTAGACATCGCACAGGAATAAAAAAATGGCACATAAAAACATGTATAGTGTCGGTTATCCCTTGGAGACTCCTCAGGTTCAAGGACAAGGACGTCGCTCGTCCGTGGTGCACAGGGTGCTCGGCCGGGGTTGGCTGGTTTCCAGCCCGTTGTTCTCGTCGTACTTCTGCGGATGTTGATTCCGTTTGGAATTCTCCGGCGGATCGACCTGCGCCCGCGGCGCGTCGCGGATACTCCTCAGCATGTAGCAGTGCAAGTGCGGACTGTGTCGGCTGTAGAAGGTGTCGTAGCCGCTGCTGGACGTCGCGGTGCGTCGTAACGCCAGGACGGCGTTGCGATTCCCGCGCACGGGATTACCGCAACCGCATCCGGGCAGCATCCTTCGCTGATGCAACAGACCGCGACGCGCGCCGTCATTGACAACCGGCACGCTGCATCCACCGCAATCGTCGATCATCGCGCTCTGCAACAGTGCCAAAGATCGGCTTTCGACTACGATCCTCGCGAGAGTCTCGGCCCTTGTCGAATGAAATAGGGATCTTATACGAGAATTGTGAAGACCAGTTTTAGATAAAGTAGAGATAATTACGCGACTTTCCTTGTTCACCCATAATAGTATACGTCGAGCTGTCTAATTGAGCGGATGAGATATCGAGACACTCCTATACTTACTACTAGAATTTCGCGTCAACGATAATGCAACGTGAATTGCGCCGCTGCATAGCTGTATTATAATTCTGTTATCTTGATCCATTTATGCGGGGAGGTCACCGGCATAGCTATGCGATTCAATAATAATGCTCTCGCTTTACGTCGTGCATTTATGCCGCCTCATAATGTCTTTATAATAGCTTGTAGATTTATTTTAGAGATTTTGGAAGTAGCTTTTCCACGCTTCTAATCCTTAATCAAACATCAGTTATCCGATCATTAATTAATCCAGATTTCATTATCGATAATAATAAACCGATGGGTTGCATTAAGCGTTAATTCAGGATAGTCATTATCGCTTTAATGATTTAATTGAAATAATAATAATAATCATCAGGATGATCGTAATATAATGCGAAAATGGTTATGACATGATCAAAGGACAACTAAAACCGCGATCGTACGTATTTACGAAATTTCATGAATTTTTATTTTCTCTCGTACATTCGATTAATGAATTTTCTTCTTACAATTAGACGAGATGCTGCGACTCGCGACACAAACTGCGTCACGTAAATTTGTCACGCGCGCGCTATAATTTTGCATGCTTACGCGGGGAATTCATATTGGGTCACTTGATGGAATCACACGGATACTCTTGTGCGTACCCTATGGCATGTGAATTCGTAAATGGCAAGCGCGCGGAGTTACCCGTCAGCCATATAAATTCTATGACAGAGACACTCTCTGTATTTTAGAATAATCCGTGGATATTGGGTATGTTTGTCCTTTACCCGTCGATTTTGTGTGCGAACGTGTGCGCGAATGTATATGTATATGTTACTGTAAAATGCCTCGTGCATATAAAAAGTGCGTGGACATGCAGCGGGAGGCATGACACAACGTTGCACCGAGCTTTCCTCGTGCGCCTGCATGACGCTGTATAAATTATTTTATCACGACATTCGATAACGAACTCTGAATTTAACTGCACATACACATTCTCTAATTGTGAATTTAATGATAAATTTCAAGCGCTTTGTGTGGCTAATCATTTATTTTATAATTTTTTGATTATTGCTACATGGATGCGCAAGTACAAATTGCAGTTAATCGCTCACGTAATTAATAATCGCGGAAAAATGCACTTCCCGGTAAAAAAATTTTTATATATAACAACATAAAATTATATATATAGAAATATATATAAAATTATACATATAATTGCAAAATTATATATGAAATACGTCCATACATAATTAGATAAAAATGCTTTTTATATATAATTATTTAAATTTAGATATATATAATAAATAAGTATTTCTTCATATATATAAATATATATCATTTGACATGATTATATATGAACCCTTTATATATAAATTTATATAATTATGTATAAAAAAAAATATATATATATGAACATATTTCACATATAATTTTACAATTATATAATTATTTATATATAATTATATATACAAAATTTTTTATCGGGTTGCAATTATTGATGCATTTGCTGCGCGTGATTGCCGCAATCATATACTTTATATTTTACGAATAGGTGTCATAAGATTTATGTGTTTATATTGCGGGTTTACAATGCTCGTTTTGAGATTTTTACAAAAAAATCAAAACTGACAATTTTTACTGCAATTTTAAACCGCATCATCGAGTATTCTCTCGAAATCCATATGCATCTGTTGCGTCTATGTGTATATGTCGAATAACGCAAGAATTTGTTCATATATGTATATATATATATATATATTTTTTTATTTAGTTTAACCTTTTAAAATAAATTTTGAAAAAAAATATTCACGTAAAAATACAGACGGTCCTCTATTTTATTGTCACGTAAAAATGATATTTATTCCTTATTATAAATGACTATTTTAATTCCTGCTATATATATATATATATATATATATATATATATAGAAGATTCTTTACGATGATATACATAACTATTTTTTTATATTTGTTATATACATATATCTCTTTTTACGGAAACGTTGCAGTGGAACCGACTTTTAGCCGAAGCCGTATTGCATATTTTCAGCTTCGTTGGAGTTAAGGGACTTCATCCAAACCCCAACAGGATCTCTCCATTCACGGAAAGATTCCATCCCAATTTCTTGCATTGCTCAAATTTATGAAATGACAAAGAACATAAAAAGTATATTACATTAAAAAAAGTTAAAAATTTATCTTTCATAGAATAAACATTTTAACTTTACATTATTTTTATACGCTCTTAATATGCATGATAAATTTAAAAAAATAGTGAAACATCTAATACCTAACAATAATTGTATAATACATATATAAATATAAAAACTTGATAATACAGAATTCAAATACAAAAAAATATCTCTTATTTATATTGTTTAATTAATATAACATGATGTATATCCATTAATTAAGCTGCATATAAAAGGAAAGAGATTTCGCGAAGTGATAAATATTATTATGTCAGATATACATAGGAAAATGGAACATAGTTAATTAAGTCCCAGGGGTTGAACAAACTTACAACATGAAATATGAATACGCGATTCTGGTGCATACAGAATAAAATAAATAATTTGAACAAGTAACGTATAGCAATATATATTAGAATTTGCGAATTTCTCGTGCATATGTACTCAAGATACCTACAATATTGCACGTATACGCATTGCGTTTCGTATTGGTTTTTTTATATAAAAACACATGAGTTGCGTGTTTGTTTTAATTGATTTTTTTGTAAAATATTAACTTTACAATATAACAATATTTTGTAAACTATTTTTATAAAACGTAAATGTTCTGTACAATATCCGGTAGAAATTAGAGAAAATATTGTGAGATTTTTGAGCTTTTAAATCTTTCGAGAAATAATTTAAATTTTATTGCTCTTTATAAACAGACATATTTTAAAAAAGAATGTTTATAAATTCTGCATAAAACGAATGAATTTTTGAACAGCTCGAAGTTTGGCTGTAATATAAAAATATGTACGAAATATTGCATAGATAGTATTTATATAGTAAAAAGTTTAAATTGAGAAAAATGAGACTAAACACTTGACGTGGAATGAAGAACATACGTAACAAAAATATCCCGTATTTAACTGCGCATTGTTTTTTGCTTGATATACGCGAATCTCTCGCGTTGTAATATAAATGGATTAATTAACTTGAGTTTACTTTATTGTTATATAATTAAATACTTAATATTCCGGCCGGAAATTTTTTCTTGCTTATCATATAGTTCTCTCTTACGTACGAAAGGAAGTAAATTAAATTTGGTTTCAACGGCAAATTTGCTTCAAGAAAATAAAAGAGCTATAAGAGGAATTTTGCAATGAGAGCAGTTCTTTGAAAGAGAGTACTATAGCGATCTGTTTAGTGCAGAAAGATACTTTGGAACGGAAATTCTAATTGGTATTAAGAAAGAAATAAACGTGAAAAAGTATTAAAATTTAATTATTCGCTTAAAAAAAATCCGTTATAAAACCGCGATATTGATTACGGTTTTACGCGTGGAATTCCAGAGATTCAATAGCGTACAGCAAAAATATTCGTTATAATTGCTGTAATTGTAAATATGCTACTTTTATTCTATCAAATTGTAAAAATAGTTTCATCAAATTATAGGTAGAAAGATAATGAATTATTATGTTACATAATTTAATATAATTTAAATTAGTATTATGATTTAGATTTAGGACATCATCTATAATATTTTTATCCATCAATTCAATTTGTATGCACTCATTACATCTATAATATTTTTATCCACTAATTCAATTTGTATGCACTCATTACATTTTGGTCTCGAATCTAAAATCTTTAAATTGTTGCGTATTATCGGTTTATTGATTGAATACTTAACTCTAATGTTTATATAGACTAGATATCTTCAAATATTATAATATTATAAGATATATATATATATATATATATATGTATCCCGATGTGATTTAATATATATAATAATATTCTATATATAGATTTTAAGGATGCAAACAACCAATTGACCTTTCATTTTTAATAACTTACTATTTAAAAACCATTGATAATATGTTTGCTGAAAACTAAAGTATTATTGAGCTATATAATCGATCTATATATATATATATATATATATATATAAAACTTATATATATATAAATATATATATAAAAAACCATTGATAATATGTTTGCTGAAAACTAAAGTATTATCGATCTATATAATCGATCTATATATATATATATATATATATATATATATAGATCGATAATACTTTAGTTTTCAGCAAACATATTATCAATAGTTTTTAAATAGTAAGTTATTAAAAATGAAAGGTCAATTGGTTGTTTGCATCCTTAAAATCTATATATAGAATATTATTATATATATTAAATCACATCGGGATACATTCATATATCGTGAGATTTTAAAGTCAGATGATACCATACACACATGAGGTGTAAGAGATTAGTACATGATACCTTGCAAAACGGATTATATGAAAACTTTGTTAAATATTCCAGTCGATATTCCAGAACGAACAATTCAAAAAATAATTTAAATCAGTCAAGCTACTAATTTAATCACAATACCGATTCTATCGAATTTTAATTAAGCAGACACTGTTAAATTTTGTCGCATATATATACGCGTAAAAATTTAATACAAAATATATTTTATTATTCTTTAATTTGTTTCCCGGAAAATCTCAATTACATATATAAAAATTACATAAAAGAACAAAAGTTATTAAAATCTCGGTTTATGTTTTATTATTTATTGTATTATTTGATATTGAGTCTTGTCAGCTTTATTATTTCCTCGTATTGAGAATTGCAATAATTGTAATTATACAAATTGTAATTATACTTTGACACAATTCAGAGAATTAAATATACAGATGATTTCTACCACTGATTTCTACTGCATGCTTGTCATCACGATTTTATTATAATATCGATTATATCTACTACATTTTTATAAATAGTCTCAATGACACCATAAAAAGATATATTCGATATATTCAAATATATCTAAATTATATAATATGTCCTCGATAAGTTCGAGTTCTGGCCTTGTAAGTTTTGACTACATTGTATTACCGATCTGGCGATACAATATTTATTCAAATGTTATGATTATCTATTAAATCGAAAACTTACATCTCACCGAATTTTTCTGAAATAAAGAACTGACATAAACCTATAAAGAGAAAACATCTTATAGAGATATTACCGCGAGATCCAAATTTTTTTCTGTTTTACTTCTAGATACGATCGTGATGAATAAGTTTGAGAGATATAAATTTATGATAACGATAAAAGAATTTTTAAAACTCAGTTCTTGTAAAGCTCCGTAAAACAGTATATTTCGCAATAAAAAAAAGCAAAAATGTTTATGGCAAGCGCGCTGGTGTTATTGAGTTTTTCATTGCTTTGATTCCTAGAATTTCATCAAGAAAATTGGAGAAAGAGAAAATATGTGATAACATATTTTCACGAACATAAATTTTATAAGGACGGGCTATAAGAATCAATTTGTTGTAAAAAAAATTATCTTTTTAAAGTAGAGAGTAACTGTGTATAAACTATTCGCGGAAAATTTTACATTAATTTCATATTTAGTCAATTGTTTTAAAATTATTGCATTTGCGCAAATATAGATATAGAAAAAGGAGAATGTAAAATGTTCAAGCTATAACATTATTCATTAAAATAACGTAGAAGGATTCATTTGCCATTAATTCTACCCATGGTAAAGATGGCATTAAAGATCAATTTAAAAGTTGCGCAGAATGCACATTTAATTTTCTCTCATTTTATCCACTGATCGACAGCCCTTGGCAGAACGGAAGCATTCAACTATAGAGAACAATTGCGATTTAATGTTTTAATTGTAATCGGAGTACTTCATAGTGATACAACTTATATCGAAATATAGAACGTGCTTGAAACATGACGAGGAGAATGCACTTGCATCTATTTGCAGTGAGGAACTTGCGACGAAGTACTTGGCGCAAGTTCAGTATTCATTATAGTTAAGCGATTATTACGCCAACAGGCATATCAAACATACGTTAATTAGCATTTCAAATTCATCTTCAGTCTCGTTAATTATGATGCATTGAATATAAACCATCATTTATTCCACTGCAAAGCTTCATACAAAATTTAGAGATTGTTATTATTTCATGAAAAAAATGCTATATATATATATATATATATATATATATATATAAATTTAATATAATTGATAGTATTCTATTTACGTCTCAATTGCTTGATAAAACATCAGAATGTAATGGGGAAATAATTGGATTTGCTTTTATTGAGCTTATATTTCCAATGTTGAGTGCTTATCTTAAACATTTCTGTAAGTTGCATAATTGATTTTGCGCGGCGAAGAAAACCTTAGAATTGAAAGACGCAACTTGACGAGTTTCCATTACATAGCTATAAAATTCGTAAGAAATTATGATTGCCATGAAAGATGAATAAATAAAGTGGTAAGGGGAAAATCTAATTGAAAGATATGTGAGAGGTGCTCATAGACGTTCTCTCAGGTGAAACATATATAAATTCGCTTGGGAGTGTACTTGGATAGTTCTATAAACATCTATATAGTGACAAAAGGAATTTTTGTTCTTTTCTTCTTAAAAAACGAAAAAAAACCTCCAGTTGGAATCCAATAGAAAAAAAGAAATTATTTAAAAACTATTCAGACATCAGCAAAAATGCAAATAATATACCAATTAAAGGATTTTGGATCGTTATTTTAAAATATAAATTTTATTTTACTGACAAATATTTTTCAATATATAACAAAGAACCGGTACTTATAGGTATAACTGACAGAATAGCGATTTTATTTGTTAACGCTAATGATTTATTACTGGTTTACACATTGAATTTCTCTCTTTATTTACAATCATTATATCATTAGTTTCAATTAGAATAGAAACAATCTATATTATATTGTGTCAACAATCTATAGTTTGCAATAACATGTAATTTGAAACGTATAAAATTCAAAATACATTGCAAAATTAAATTTAATATTTTAGTGATCTATCAGCTATTATTTCTGAATAATATTTAAAAAAGCTGTATTTTCCATAAGAACTTAATTTTTTTTATTTGAGATGCATAACTAATGGCAAATATTCAAGCAATCCTCCATTTGCTATCGTTATTTCTTCGACATTGTAAAACGAGCTTATGCAATCAGCCGCAACCGTGCGTTCATGCATTAAATGATCAGCTAATATTATGATCGGCGAGAGAACTATAAATGGACGCTCGGTTATTACTACGGAAATATCTTCTAGCAATAAATAATTCAATGAGAGTATCAAGTATACATTTTTCAATAGTAGAGTATTGAAAAATATACTTTCATCGAAATATGTATTTATTGATACAGAAAGATGTAGCTATATAAGAGAGAAAGAGCGTTTTGATGGACTCAGTTTAGCGATTCCGTGAGGCGAAGAGTTGTGGAAATATCTCTTTTAACGCATACAAGTATATACTATGCATATTATATACATATTTATTCATGCACTCACACACTCCTGTATATAATTGGTACTTACTTTGCGGCGAGGTTTACAGCGCGTTAAACCATGAAAAGTGCGACGCAGAATCTCTGAAACACTGCGACGAAAATTGCGCGTCATGAAGCAGTAGACAACGGGATTCAGGGCGCTATTTGCGTGTCCTAGGAACAAGCAGTACGTGAGAGCGTCCGATATCGATCTTCCTTCTTCTGCGAACAATTTCCAATAGTCTCTTTTCTGATACGTGTCGAGAATTAATTAATATTCATTCATGCGTTTTTGTATGTTGTCGATGTGTATGAAAACGGTCGTACTTTTTTTTCATTTCCGAGAAAGTAGTATTTAAATGCAAAATATAAATGAAAATTATGAGAGAGAGAATTTATAATTTGATGACACATTTTTTTATAATCACGTCGTTACAAATGATAATCTGTTTTGTATCAAGGGCTTTAAACGACAATTTGTAAAATTTCCATTTCTTTACAGGAACATACGTAGAAGACGAATGAAGAAAATTAGTGCAATTTAATTTGAATTATAGAGAGGGAAAATATACTATTGATGAGAGCATATAATAGATAAAAGAGGGAATATTAAATCAATTACAAGAGAAGAAATACATTTGTGATGTAACGATATAATAAGAGGAAACTCATACGCAACCGATTTTCAGAGGTTCGTCAACAAAGGTTTAAAGTAAATAACGACTGACAATATGAAACTCATGCTCATTTCAACAAACTATCCATTGTTCACAACAAGGTACAAGGTACTCAGTAACTCGGAAAATTAAGCAAAAACATATATATTTCATGTAGTTTGTAAATTTTGATTAATTTTTATAAGCACACATGCGTACAAAATTTAAAATAGAGATTATTTTTCAATTTTGAAGCTTAAAAAGTTTGAAAAGTTCTATTATTATAATTTTCGCGTATTTACATAATTTAATTCGGATACAATTTTAAATTTGAAATATGTTATCCAAGACTCATCTTTTTGCAATGAATGTATTATCATGAGATTATTTATTATCGGTAATTTTTGTACTTGGTCTTAAATAAAACTCTATCGAAAAGAAAAAGAGAAAAAAAAATATATAAAATTACACAATGTATGCAAATATATTTTTCACATTTTGAAAATTAAAGTGTATCATCGCAGTCATTGCGTATATGGTTGGTTTCTAATTTCATATGTGTAATATTATTCGGGTTTTGCGTATCTAAGCAACAAATATTAAATTATCGTTGTATTTAAAGGTTTCTTGGTTCGAGTAATTTCGAGGATTTTATCAACCGAACATCCTCCACCCACTCTCAGCTGTCAAAATAACATATTTGTTTATATTGCTTCATTAATTCGAAAATATCTAGTAATTCATCTGTCGAAAATTGAATATATTTGCAAATTTCTCTATATGTATATTCTATCTATTTATTCGTACGATCCATGATTTATAAAAGATATATTTACTTGTTTGTGTGGAAAAAATAAAATTAATATTTTCCTATAATACATAATAAAGCGGAAGCCTATATAATGGAGATAAATACGCGATTGATCATAAAGAATAAATGCATGAATATACTATAGTAAAATTGGAAGTGGACAGTATTTCAAATGCATAAATATTTGAACTGCAAAGTGCAAAAATCATAAAAAATACAGATTCGTAAAAGTAAAAGAGATAGAATGCTTTATAGAGTTCGTTTCGTAGTCTATTTGTAATTAAACGATCGTAATAAAATTTAAAAATAAATATGCATATATATAGGTAGAAAAGTGGAAGATATATATTTCAATTATATACGCATTGATACCAATATTTATAACAACAAGATATTATTTTGGAAAATAAAGATATTTAACGAGCTACTCACTGATAACTCCAAGATCGATTAACAATCTGAGCATGTTGTACGGCAACCAGCACAGGGCAAAGAGTACAGCAAGGAGGAGCAATATCCAAGCAATTCGTCTCCTCTCACGTACCAGTCTGAAACTCTACGAATAGGAGGTATCAGTGTGTCTACTGAATTTAGATTGGAATTAATCGTATGCCTAATGAATTCCGCGGAGATTAACGGAGATAGATTTCGAATAATTATATAGGACAGATGGAAGTTCGACTGACTGACCGGTTCAAGCCGATCGATTGTTACACTGGATCGAATTTCGTCGGATGACATTTGAACGGAGATATGATATTTCTTTTATAAAATATGCGCGGCAAACCGATATGCGTTGTAAAAAATCATTGGTAAGCACTTGGAGAAGTTTCACTCGTGTCATCGGAATAATTTTGCGGAAAATAAAGGTTGTTCCACGCATAGAAATTATGTTATTAGCCGTTATTTATACTGTGGAAGGTCACTAGTAGTCACGGGTATGTGCACGTGTATTCTTTAGCAGTATCCCGCTGCAGAAATTGTACGGTATCACACGGAGAGAAATTGTACACACATACAATACAATCTCACCAAGTTTGTGGAGCTCGTTTATAGTTTATTTGTAACTAATTTCTCGCACCGTGACGCAGATGGTACTGCGGTGTAGGGAAAGAATCGCATCAGTATCACGAAACAAAGGGCTAATTTCTATTACAATTTTCCTCCGTCTTCATTAGTTTTAATTCAGAGAGGCAATAAATTGTAGCTTATGGACCAAATTGCCTTCATCTTTTTTATACGTTATACCCTTTATCGACAAATCGATTAGCGACAAAATAAGAAAAGAAATGCCTTAAATCAAGCGTGAGTGCCTATTCTGTGGAACTTTAAAGTGATGAGGATATATGTATATCTTCCAAGTTATAATTAGAAATTTTTTAAATATAAAAAACTTGTTTTACAGCTTTTTTTTGCGCAAGGGAATTTTAATCAAGTTTTTATTAACACTGGATTTTAATAAAAGTTGAATCGTATTTAACACCTGTCAAAGAGTGAACGCGAATGGCGAGAGAGAATAATATGGGATGGCAAATTTCCCGTCATCGAATTGCAATTATCGGCGTCGAGCTCACATATGGACTGGGCAGACTTTAACAAACCAGAGAGGGATTTCTGTCATAAAGCATCTGGAATGACGCGATTCGATTAAACTCGACGGGAAGATGTTTTTCGACGGACTTTCGCAATCGGCGCGCAGTTGCAAAATAGATTTATGACAAATGATTCGTGCTCGCGCAAATCAGGTATCGCTTTGTAAATACATACACAGACGCATCGTCGTGTAACGGTTTCACATTTGTTCCACCTGAGCGATTACAATCCCGCACCATGCAATTGACATATTGCGATACGACAAATAAACGAAATTGCGGATTTTTTTATCGAAAAAATGAAATAATTCTCTTGCAACGAGAGGAAGAATGTAAAATATAACGTATATATGTATTTTTAGATACAATATACATATATATATATATATATATATACATATATGTAGAGTGCTTAAAATAAGCTATATGTTCAATGGTCATTATTATTAATAACATGAAATGTTTATTGATTAAGCTGTTATTAAATTGTTTTGCAGTAGCTATTCCCGCTCGACTCTTTACTCATCAAAAGATACAACGCACTTTTGGACGATATATATATATTGCAAACTATTGGCAGTTTAATTAATGAACATTTCATGTGAATCAATGATCATTGGACATCATATATTACATTAAAGACAATTTGATCTAACCTGCTGTGAGCTGGCGCTTCCCTCGACACTGTCACAGTCGAAGGGCGGCTTCCTGGAGCAGAGGGTGCGGCCCATCATCGAGTAGGCCAGTATTACGACGAATCCTAAATTGGTCAAAACACCCAATAGATAGAGCATTGTGAAGAAATCATTAACGAAGATAAATTACCAATCTTGTCCGAGTTATTGGGTGTTGAGAGAATAAATTAACACTATTAAATGTCAAGATTAAAAAATTTGTTGTCGCATTAACACGGTCACATCTAACTCTCAAAATGACAATTTCTTCAAAGATAATAATAATGTTGCATCTTGGGATTTTACATTAAATCAGTGTAGGAGGTAAAATTATACGGAGGAAAAACGTCACTGAACGTGTTAAGGATATTTAGGTACCATGTCACGTGCAAAGCTCCGTCATCTTCTTTAAATTTAAATCAATCAGCGAGTATTTGTTTTTGACCTACCTTCATAGTTACAAGAATGCATATTTTCTTATTTCTAGGCACGACGAAGTGATTTAGTATTCAGGTTCGCGTAAAGTGAAATAATATATATATATATATATATATATATATATATATATATCTCGGAGGTGATTTAAGATATTAAGAAATTCCTCTAAGCCGTTATAAAGAAACGAGATGAAAGAAGGAAGGATTTTAAATTCTTAAAAATTTTTTCATTAAATTAAAAGTAAAAATGATGATCGCTGATAAATCTTACAGGAATTCGAGAAATCTAAAATATTACAGGCCATATATAAATTCATATGGAATTGTAAATATAGCAAATATGAGCGTGTATAAGAATTTATTAATATTGCACTTCAATAATGCACGATAATAACTGGAAGTAATGCAATGGTAAAATAATTACATTTTACTTATTGTAATACGTGACCGATATATTCTTGTGTCGATGTTCTTCCTCGTTTTATTTCTCGTATAAAGTTTGCTCGAAGCCATATTGACCGATATTACTTTCCTTGTAATAAAGCCGTGAAAGAGAAAAAAAGGAGAGAAAGAGAGAGTATTCATTATTAATCATGTAAACTTACCCGGAATAGCATAAACAAGAATGAAGCATGCAGTCCCGAAGACATGCGCTCTGATGCCTAGTGGCCTGAAATCCTCCGAGCAAATGTAGAAGGTCGGTGGCAACCGCGAGATATCGTGCGAAAAATTCCCTCTTATCGTTGAGGAATCGGGCAAAGTTAAGTTGAAGAATGTGGTCGGACTGTGAAGAGTCATCTACAGGGAAAGATAAAATTCATAGAGCGGGCGTAACGTTGCGTTGCATTATGCAGTAAGGTAATTTCTGTACAAAAGTTTCTCTTAAAATACAATATGGTACACTTTTCACGTATCAAGTAGCTTTCAATAATTTATTACGAATTTTTTCAACAATTTTTCTTCCTTACTTAGATGTACATTTTCTACATGCGATTAATTATTATTGCATCGCCATTAAGGCGCTAAATAGATCGCGGATTGAAGTACTTCAAAAATCAATAATCTCGTCCCATGATGTATGTACACGTGATTAATTTAACTAATGGACATGCGAATCCTCATTTGCCTGCTATTTATTTGTATTACGTTTTTCTCAGTAATCTTTGATTATTTTGCAGTGGACTCAGAATCCATTTGGTGACGATCAACATATGATGCTATTCTTATTCTTTCATTGTCGCTACAAACAATGTTTCATACATTTTAAAGAATGGCTGCCGTTATTGTACTTTAATTTTTTATACATTTCGTTCTCTTTATGCACTTAATTTTTTTATGCATTTTTATTCTTTTTAGCTCTATAACAAAAGTAACAATAATGGAATTTAGTGATCGATAAAGTCCATGATATCTCGTTAATTGATCATATTAATTATAGTTTATAATCAGATGAAATGTTATTACGTTTACATGAATTAATTCGATTATGTATCCTATTAAAGATAAGTAACGTTAAGCGATTTGTTTGACGTCATAATGTTTGAAACGAGAATATAAAGGAAGAAATACATTTTTTTTTAAATTGCACCCTCTCAACAAAAAGATGATTCTTCCCGAGACTATATTTCACAAACAGATAGCACTTTGGTTGTCGACGTTTAATATCGATCCACTCATCCGAACAATATCACGCTGACGTTCTCACTCACAAGTGTCTCCTGTCTTGTAACGTATATAAATAGATAATAAAATGTATGTTTAGCGTGTATTATATTTCTCATCTCTGCAGGAATTTTGCTTTTGAGATTTTGGTTTTCTCGAGATGTTCTGTATTGCGCGGTGACTTACGAATTCAATGTCGGATTAAAAGATTAAAAGGTTCCAAGGATACATAAATTTATCCTGTTCGAGATGAAATACGATGATAAAATATTTTTAGATGTAAAAAAAAAAAAATGAAAGAATTTTACATAAAGTTTAATTATCTACAAAAATATTGATATATTTAACAAAAACTTATTCTTATTGTGCAAACACATATATTTTTAAGCACTTCAAGATGCAGGCGCACTACGAGATATGATTCTTAATAATTTCTCATGTATTTGATCGAATCTGTGCATTGCCGTTTTCCCTGCTCGAAAGGCAATCGGTTTTCATATGATTCACGAAGAGGAACTGCGAAAAAAAGGAGAAAGAGCAGCTTACTTTGCCTTATGTTGCGTACATTTCGTTCGATCGTCAGTCAGATAGAGTATATACATGCACAATGCATCGCGAGTGTATCGGGCGAAGTGACTGCTCTGGAAAAACGTAGATGTAAGCACATCAGACGCAGCTTTGTGCGAAAGGGCGGTACTAATGTGACTGGGTCGAGTCACGGAAACTTCGACTTGCGTTTCGCACGCGACATCAATTTTAGCATGACGACGGCGTTCCCATTCTGCAGTGTATGCAATTCTCTCGTCTTGTTTGAATTAGTTTAATCTAAGCTATATTTGTCGAGAGTTCTATTTCCTCTTCCCCTTCTTGGAGGACCTGCTTACTAATCCGTTATTTGCGTATCCGCCGCGGATACTTAATATCCGGTTTTCGCGAGTCTCCCTTCGATAATCTCGCAAACGTTTGCGCATTTTCTGAGGTTTCCGAAGGACGTTCTCACGTTTCATTGGTTTTCTTTGAAAATGTTATTCCAAATTTCTGTTTACGATATGGATAGATCAAACAGAAGCCGTAAACGCCCAAAAGTTTTATGCGAATATTTATGCCATAAAGCACAGAAACGTCGAATCGAACGACCGCAAATGTACACGTCGCGAGCAAATATGTTCTTTTTTGGCAGACCAAAAGAGATTTGCATGTAGGAAAAATAAATATATCCCAGCGGTGCTATAGGTCCTCAAAGTCTGTCCCTCCCAAAGGAATCAAGGTACATCCCAATTTGCGTATACCATATATCATTTATACTCTTCGCGAGGGTGGATCTGCATTAGCAGTTGCGACGATTCTTCTGACGTAAATCCGTTTCTAAATTTATTGTTACGATCGGTATAAATTCTCATTCTCATTTCGCAATTTCGTAAGTGACAAATTTACAATTTTACATTCTTCCGAAATAAAAATAATATTCAAAAAATTACACTAAAAATATATACATTTTTTAAATACATAATTTTTTTAAATGTATAACTTTTTTAAATATATAAATTTGTTAAATATATAAGTTTTATTTTCACCGGTTGAAGCGAAGATCTCGTCACGTGCACACACCACGTCGGCGAAAATGGACTACTCTCTTTGTGGCGAATGTCAATATGTTCATCAATTAACGCATGCAAGCTCAATATCGATCCGTAATCAAGATTTCACTTACCCCTCTGAGGACGGGAGCGAAGATACCCAAGGCCACCAGCCAGAGAGCGACGATAACAAGTACGGTACTCTTGCGATTGAATACACGACGAAACGCCATGGGGCTCCTTATCGCTAGGTATCTGTCGATACTCATGGCCGTAATGGTGAATACCGAGGCAGCAACGGCAACACCTATGAACACGAGTGATTATTTGGTCAGGACAGGAAATTTCGAGCACCGTCGTCGCGATTTTCTCGATCAGTCGCATCCTCGTTCCTCTAATCTGATTTCACGAACGTGTGAAGCGGATCTTGATCAAATCGCTACAAAAGGAGGGACAACTGTTCCAATTTATTCTTAGTGGAATTTTATTTTTCAAGTCACTTTTTTGACACACAGCTGCGATTGTTTAGTTCAAAAAAGTTACTTTTTACTGTTCTTTCTATTGTTCTTCTGGAATTGGTATGCATTGTAAATTATAATTTCGTATCTCTCTCATTCATTTATATCATAGAATCTTTATGAAATATTTGAAACACAACGAATGTGCAAACATTGTGTACACGAAGTATACAATGGTAACATTGTATTGTTTCCGCACAATGTGTTTACTTCTGAAAAATTAAAAGGTAGTTTCACGTATAATTTCATCTTGTATCACAAGTAATAAAAAACATTTTTATATACGAGTTATTAAAAACATATGTCGTATATCCTTCTTTGACCATCTTGTCAACAGCGGACATTTATGTACTTTGATTTTCACATCATTAATGGTCCTTTGTAGAGCTCGTTATAAAGAGGCAGACTTAGTTACAAGGTAATATGCGCATACATTACATTATTTTACGCTTTTGTCAAAGGCTTCGCTCGAGATTGTCACCAGCCTTTATTTAAAAGATTTCGTCAACTATATATATAAATATATATTTCCTTGCGACTTTTCTCTCTTCCTTTTTGCCAAATAATTTTCATTTTATATAATATATAGCCACGCCTGATATTATATAAAATGAAAATTATTTGGCAAAAAGGAAGAGAGAAAAGTCGCAAGGAGATGTGCCTTAGCGAATACGCAAAATCAATTTATGCTACCGCATTTTAAAATTGCTATAGGATATTAATATATATAATATGCGAGATTATGTTAAATCAAACGTCTCATAGAATATATATTCTCTTTTTTTTTTTTTTTTTTTTTTATTATAATTGGACTTTAAATGTGCGTTTAAAAAAACAAAATCATAATTTGAAAAATATCAATTACTCTCTGTTATCAGTATCGTGAATTATTTTTCTTGTAACACCGGAAAATACACATTTCAATAAAAAAATTATTAAATAAACTTTTATTCTAGATCGTATAGATTACTGAAATCAAAATCAAAGCTAAAAATATATACAATTATAATGTTAAATTTAAGCAATTACGATCTAATATTTTATGCAATTAGTTTTTTCATACCGTGCATAATGCATGTCGTTTTGAATCATAATTTCCATAAATCTTCGCTCCATTAATAATGCGAAAACTGTTTTTATAGCGGAGTGCTTTCTGATTTTCCTTCACCCACTTTTCCATTCCTTGTTCTTTCACGTGTGCATGCACGTGAACGGTAATAGCATGTCTAGTTAAGATAATAATGACACATATAACAAACGTGAAATATGAACATGAGTTGAATTTTGGATGTTACAACATAAGCTGTCAAAGAACTTCGCCAACACTGCGTCACATATTTGAAATTACATATGGAATTTTGCGTCTACATTTTATCTGGGTGACGCGAAAAATAAATCATTTTGACGAGGATATATATTTGTAACACCTTGCTCTTTTATCACCGCGACAAGAATCGTTATTCTTTTCTAAATTGTCTGAGAAAGAAAGTTTCGTTTAAATTAAGAGCGAATGGTTATGAATATTTCGAGGCAAAGAAAAATGTTTGCGCAAATGCTTTGAAGAAATGCGAATATGCGTAACTTGTTTGCGCGCTTTACGCCAGAATACACGCGTGCAAAAGACAGTGATATTATTTTAGATGAAAATATAACGAGAGCTTTTTCCATATTGAATGCTGGGGTAACGTTACACGAACGTATTAAAACCAAACGCGTTTTGCAAAACAGAAACCCATTACCGTAGAACGATGCATAATCGAGTTGCTTACGTAGATACCCGATGTCTGATAAACATCCGACGTGGTAAACGATCGAAGCAACGATAAAATCAGCGCGTAATTTTTATCGGCTTGATTTCATTTTTTTGTCATACGGTGGAATAATATGCCAGAAGTTTGCTTGTTATTTTAATATTTTACATACAAACTTGTGTGTAAAATATTAAAAAAATATATATACCGACAAAAATACGCAAAGCATAAAAGTGATAAAATCAACAATATGTTACACTGTTACGAAAAATGGAACAGTAACATATCGCGAAAGATTTCAAGTGTGATTAGATCGAATAAGAGCAATCGATTCTTTTTTTTTGAAAATTTTAAACGTAAAACATTCTCTCTCTTACCTTGAAGATAAGAAGAAAGTTTGCACATGAGTTCACCGTGACGCCATACAATCGAGTCCGCCTGGATGACAGCAACTGGCATGCATATAATGGTAACCAATAAATCGGCGACGGAAAGGTTCACCACAAAATAGTTTGTAACACTGTAAGAAAAAATGTTTCATCTTTATTTTTGCGTAAATACAAACGTAATAATATAATAATTAATCATTTATAAATTTAAATTGAAGTGTATCAACAAATTTGAAATTGGATCATATTTTCCACTAACACACTTCATATTTTTAACAATATTATATCTATTGAAATAAAATATTTTAATGATATTTTTAAAGCATATATGTATATATGTAATTGTGTGTATGTAGATTTTTTGTTTATTTCACAAATTCAATTTCTTTGTAAAAATACGGACAACCAATAGGATATCGTGACAGTAAATCACCAATGGAGGGTTGACCCACGAGATAGTTGGTCATATTTTTAAAAAATAAACTCTATCTTCCTATTCCCTTTTTACAAATATACACACGTGGAAATATTGCGCAATTTATAATACTTCCATATCCGTTAAATATAATTGCTTTGCAACCTATAGTTTCTCCATTGGGAAATTTAAATCACATTCCTTATTAAATATAATGTCACTATCCTTTAGAATGCACTTGAAGTACAAAGGTCATAATGAAGCTCAAATAAACGACAAACGCGTTGTCCTTTGTTAGTGATAGTAATATCGGTGATATTATCGGAGAATGCAGGAATAGTTCCTTGTTACATTTTGCAAGTGCTAGCCCATCAAAGAGACAAACATCATTGTCATTTACCATCTGGGAAGTATCTGGGAAGTTCGTGCGATCTTTGAATAACACACCCCATCCTCCCTCTTCGTCACCTTCAATCGTTCTGTCAATTCGCTGACATAGTTGCGAAGAACTTGTTCAATTTTTTTTTATCAATGACGAAGTAGAAAGTTGGTGGAGGCTTTTGATTTTAATGAGTATACATCTTGTCTAAGAAAATCTGATTTATTTTCTCAATAGTTAACGATTATAATTAAAAATTTATTGAGAGAAGAAGAGAAATATTAAAAGAATCTAAAAATATCCATCGAGAAAAATATTGCTGCAACGTCAAATATATATTTTTCTCATTATTTAATACGCTTTATTATTTTATAATATATAAAAAAGATATATATTATAGAATAATAAAGCATATTAAATAATAAAAGATAATATAAAAATATAAAAAAGTGATGATACAGTAATAAAACAATATCATAAAAGTGCAGAATAAATGTTTTGTGTTTAATTTTCCAAATTTTGATAAAATAAAATAAAACAAAATGTTATATTACCAAACAATTTAACTGTATCTTTCTCTCTCTCTCTCGCTTATGAATTTTTTATCCTTTCAGTATCACTAAAGCATTCTTGCTTTGTTTGATTTTACAATCCTCGTGTGAAAAAATGACAAAAAAAATAATACAGGACGGGCTGTAGAAATGTCGTTTCAGAGTCGAAACGAACAACACACAGCAACCGAATCTATCCTATGACAAGATTGAAAAGCAGACAGAATGGACCAGCTTTTTCGATGGCTGATTGTGGTCTTATCGTATGTAGGCGAGTCTCGTGCATCTCGTATGGGAAGCAGTGCCTGGACTGAAAAATAATCGGCAAGTTTCGCCCAGTTACGAATACGTTCATCCATTATGAACGGCTCACCGGTGGTTTATTTGTACGACACGATGCTGCTGTGCGCCTCGCCGTCAGAAATAAGCGACCACGGATAACGTACATGCAGCTTCGTGAAATGCTTGAACACCGTACTCGGAATACATTCTTCTTCGTTAGAGAAATAGTCTGCATCTTCTTCTTCGAGACTAGACAAGCTACCTCGGTGAAAATTAATGTTTCTCTCGAATGCAACGCGAGCGCCTGTGTTAAATATTGGAGTAGTCTTCTGTTTTCGAGAGAATGATGTATTCTTGCAGAATATATACTAGAATCGAGAGACGGAAAAACGAACGAAGTTGGAACCGCAACTAGACTGGTTGCGAATGTTCCTTTGTGAAAATTTTAAAACTAATCACGTTGGTCCACACATTGTTTTCAGATTCCCAATCGAGTGCACGTTTCCCTCCGCATCGAGATATATATGTATAAACTATGTGCAATTCCTTTTTCTAACGTTCGACGTATATCAAACGCATATATAATATATAATAAATATGTATATAATATATAATAAATGAATATTATTTTAAATCTATTTTGCATACGATATAAACGTTTTTTATTATTACCAATGATCGTATTTATTGGCAAATATAACCGAAGCTGTTGCAATGTAAATTGCGAGAGAGATATTGCACAGATGTAATATAAAAGTTTGCAAAATCCTTCGCCCGAAGCGGAAAACGCACGATATCATGAAAATGTATACAACGGCCAATTCTGTTCACTCTCGGAGAAATTATTATGCAATGTGAGTACGTGTTTATTGACATTGTAAATTGTAACATGAGAATGTCACGTATTCAATTAATCATTAATTTAATAATTCCGTAAAATAATTAAGATATAGCGTGTACACAACAAACATATATGCAATGCACGTTGCATTTCACCTGTAATTTGGAAGAGAAATCATACATAATTGTCACTAATTCAAGATTATTATGTTTGCATGTTTATAAACAAATTATTCGTAATACAGCCTCTAGGGGTGCATTATCATATGCGCGTAGGAATAATTACGAACTTCAAGGTTGTCAACATGAATATTCTCGAGTAAACATAATTATAATAACTAAATTATAACGGGGTAAATAATCGAACCTCGGGTCGAAAGTGTGAATACCGCAATCACGAAACTTTGGATAATAAATTGCTACTGTAAAAGCTTTAAAAGATCTAAAGCAGCTATAAAGATGATATTGCCATCCCGTATTAATCGCGCGATTCCTTTCCTGCCAGCACTATACGTGAAAGAGAAAATCTATGTACATTGGTCGCAAAGTCGCAAGAAAATATGACACGTGACGTAATATACAAAAAAATTTAATCAACTGTCTATCGGATTTTTGTAATTTTGTGATTGATACTTATAAGAATAAATTGAAATAACATATAATGAATTTTAATATAAAATTTTAATATAAAATTTTAATATAAAATTAATTTTAATATAAAGTTAAATTTAACATGAAATGTTACGTCGCAAAGACGTTACAAAAAAAGCGACGCGGTAGCCAATATTTTGAAAAGTTGAGATTAGTTTTTATTGTTATATATGTAACTATATAATCACATTGATAGATAAAATACATAATGTGTATTTGATTATATACTTATAGTGACAAATTTAAACAGATGACATATTATTTTTATATTTGTAAATATAAAATATATACCTGTTTAAGTTTCGGTCACAAATTATAATATAATCAGACATTTTGTTTATCTAATATATAAAAATATATATAGTTTACATACATAACAGTAAAAACCAATCTTAACTTCTCAAAATTGATCGATCAATTTCAAGTCGTAAATAGGTGCTGAATATGTCACATAAATCGCAAATCACTACAGCGTTTCTATCACCAAGAATTTGGCTGTTAGTCACGTGACAGTAACGTGGCAATTACGTTTTAAACACCAGTTGAGACGTCGTTCAATGTAACATGTGACGAGTTAACACGTTATAGTGACGTATTGAACACGTATCAGTGCTGGCAGGGTTGGAACTAATGTGACCTTTGTCTAGATTATTGCCATTCGGATAACTCAAAGTTTTAATTACTGGCTGTTTGATTCAATCATACTATACACAGCGAAGGTAATATCTTGCGATAAGCCAAGCTGCGAATGAAACGATAGCTCGACCAATCAAAATCTATGTATTTGGAGATCGTTATATTCCTCCCCCGGACTTTCTGCGCGTAATTTACGAAAATCTCACGTGATTCAATTCGGAGTCGTCTCATATGTCTCGGGTGACGTACGAAATTCATATAATACCGATACAATCACGTTTAACCGGTTAATTCCTGATTATTATAATCTTTGTTAATGTCCGCACGTATTGTATAAAATTCTCATTATGTGAAATAAAAATAAAATATGATTCTTTTCTCTCCCCGTGATAAAAATAAATATAAACTTGAAAAATTGATGCGTGACATATATTTCAATAAATAGTATTAATGTTGAAATTTTTCACATTTATATCTGTAAAAAATTATATAATATTATAAGGATTATAAAAATCTCACGTTATAGATATCTTTCTCAAATTATTACAAATTGTTCAAGTGAAAAAAGCGTTAAGTAAACACTATAAAGTATTAGGTATATAAGTTAGCGTAAGTTCCTCAAAGGCTTTCGAATACTATTCGCAGATCTCACTTTATCCGAAAAATCCTATCTACAGCGTGTCTCCATTAAGACAATTCTGTATAAGCGTATTTAACCGCGTTTATATTTTTGTCACGTAGGATCTCTTCGTCCTCTCGTAATTTCCACATGGGTTAACGTGATAACATGTGCACATGTTTATATCATTGTTTAATCAGCATCTCTTAATCATACAATGCATTTTCATTTCATTATAATTTATTGAGATATTCTATATATTTTCTCGAATAGAGAGGGGGGGGGGGAGAAAGAGAGAACTTATAAATGTTTTATTAAAATATGACATATAAAATGTTAAATTCAAACATTATATGACGTAAAAAAATTCAGGAAATTTTACAAAATTATTTTGTTATTCAATTAAGTAGAAATATTGAAAAAAAATTGCCAAATAAAAATATTTAATAATAAATACAAAAGATAAAGCTGCCAAAAAATGTTTAATGCGTGATTTTGTGTGATTGATCAACAAGATAATGTTCAAGATAACTAAAATAACTGACCACCAACTATTTTACGAAATATATGATTTTACGTTACGCCATAAATATAATGTATCAAAAGAGTATCAACAAAGGGGAGATAGAATTGATAGATTGTGTACATATATTCAATATCGTTTGGAAGAGTTCAGGAAGACAAAATATGTCTTTCCCTACATGTAGAAATATTGCCATAAATTTATGATGGTTTTTGTCAGTCGTTATAGATAAATATCTATTATTTCAACAAATGTTATAAAAAAACAATTAAATAAAATGCATTTGACATTTTTCAACACGTTTATCTCATCATGATTTTTTTAACAGTCAATATCAGTTCACATGTCGCAACTGCGACAAATGTTAAAAAACCATAGATTTATTTGTTACATGCTTTGTAACGTTTACGTTTACATAATACCTCTGTAGTAATTCATTAGAAGTATCCTTCTCGTGTAAAATAATGATGCGCGCATAACAAATGAAATAATATAGGGAGAATCAATATCAAAGGCGAAAGAGATTTACTCGAATAATGCTATTATATCATCACGTGTAATGCATATCGAAATCAACAGCATTGTTACATAATTTATTATCAAAAATCGATGAATTGAGAGAAGAGATCGCGTTAACATTGTTTATTTTTCACAATTTAATAAACTTGCGATCTTGACATCTCTACTAATTTCCGATTTTAAAGATTGTAAATTTAATTTAATTTTGCTAATTAATTCGTATGATTAAAAAGAATACTAGAAAACAGATACGAAGAAGTATGTGTTACGATTTTATTTTTTAAGAGAATTGTACAATATATTTCAAGAGAAATATTTGAAGTACATTTATTCAGCAAATTTTGATTCAAATACTACATACATCATTCTATGCAACAAACTCTGAATCATATCTACCCTCAAGTGTGCAATATACGATGCAACATTATATCACTAGAGAATCTTGCTTTATTCACTGTTTTATATTGCCCTGTTGTAGCTACTGCTTTCTCTCACTTTCTCTGACTGTTTCGCGTACGCATACGACGTAGAATAAACATGATACACATGATTGATAAGGAACTAAAGCGTTGCAAGACGAGAGATTCTTTTATTCGAAGCATTTCTTATTTTAAATAACAATCACAATGTTATTTAAATAAAATTTATATATTTCTAAATATATGCCTATTATTTGTAAAATATTACGATTTGTTTTCGCGGTGCCTTGTTTTTTTTCGCTATATGGTTTTCATAAAGCGATTAAAATGTTGACGTTTCATCACTTTTATATTTGTTTTTATTTTATTTAATAATAATAATATTCACGTTTTCAATATTGCAAGATTTATAAGAGTATTCAAATATATATATATATATATATATATATATATATAAAATCTGTAATTCATATTTAATGGTATAACTTAGGAGATGGAATTATAAAGGAAATAAAAATAATATTATGAAGAAAGTAATTTTGACTTTCTTCCATTTTTTACATTTTTTACATTTTTTGGCTACCATAAACTTGAAAAATTATAAATATATCGCAAACTTTATCTATCGTTTACAATCAGAAGCATCTCTCTTGAGCAACTCAGCGCTTGCATTACTGAAATACTTTAGCAAAATTCAGGTAACCGAAGGATATCAAGCCGTGTACATACAAGTTTCAAATTATTGTCCTATACAGGCCGTAATACAGGCGTTATTAGTTTCGCAAAATTGCAATCAAAATTTGACAGTGCTATCACGCTGCATCAAGAGATATCATAGTAATGCACAAAATATGCAGACAAAATATCCTATTAAATTTAATATTTAATTATCCTATTAAAAATTGTATTCAGAAAAAAAAAATATATATATATATAATTATAGAATCATTTAGAGTTTTTTTTACATTATTAGTTTTAGCATTATATATATATATAGATATCCCATTTTAAATCCGATTAATTCACATCATCAATAAGTTCTTTTTTTTTTTGCAAACACATGCACATATAAAAATCATTACGTACATACCTTCTCATGTAATGATACTTGAAGACCACCGCGATCACAAGGATGTTGGCCGTCACGGCGAGCACTATCACTGGCACATAGAGGATGATCAGCAGGTAGTTAGTCTCGCTGAATTTTTCATAAAAATCCCACAGTAGGTCCGTCATCATGTCCATTTCCATTGCACTGTCATTGTAAGGGACCGTCGTGGGCATCCCATTGTTGTCCGCGACCTCGATTCTCGATGTCGTGGTATCTTGCGACGATGTCGACGTCGTTGTCGTCGACGTAATACCGATGGCGTTCACCCTCATTTTCGCTGTCTTCTCTCCCGTGGAAGGGTAAAGCAGTGATGGACCAGGTTAGGAAGGGGATCTTGCTGATCTTACGATATTTTATCGCTCGGACTACGTGAGCGGAAAAGAGTACACGACCCCAACGAGCATACGAAATACTTCGGTCCTCGGGCTGTGTCTTGAATCAACAAAGAGAAGGAGCTAGAGCGCGTTTAGAGGACCTACCATAATTGTCGCTCAGGGGTGCAATCGGGGGTCCGTTTCTGCATGAGGAGAAAAAGTCGCCCGATATATATATATATAAGTAGTGGCTTTACTTCATTACTCTTTTCTTCATCTCTTCGTGTAGTGAACGTAATTTGATTGCGCGGAAAACGTATGTCCAAGTGAGTATTACTTGGTCAAGTGATGTTGAGATTGATGTAATTTCAGTGAGTCCGCAATCTTTGCTTGTTGTTTTCTATTTTTTGTGCGAGACGTCTCTCTTCCTTCTGCCGTTTGAAGGCGAAATCTTTGAATTTAAAGTGGATTAGTATTTATAGCAGAGGGAGATTCATTCTCGTTAAAATTTAATCTGTCTCTCAAAAAAAAAATATTTTTCTTCAATTATCGTACATCGCTTTTTGATAATTTATTCGACATTTCTTGAATGAAAAACAGCCATATGGATGAAAGGTAGAAACACAAACGCATGGATGAGATTACAAAATTATCGCTCAAATTTCCTCCGAGCTGTAATTAATGCATAATTCATCTTTCGTCGCAGAAGCAAGGACGCACCTTTCCGTCGCTTTAATTAAATTGTAACTGATATGACGCGTATATAACAGTGAGAAACATCGAGGTACATCGAGGTACTTCAAGGTACTTCAAGGGACGTCAAAAGTATGCGGGCGTAATATATAGGTACGTAGCGATTGCAACTTTTGTCTCCCCTTCGTGAAAGCGAAACGATGACGGTGAGTTACGGGATGAGATAAATCTTTTGCGTGCAATCAAGAACGGATTATCGTAGAGAATGCTTCTTCCATTTGCCTCTATCAAGAACGATCGTAGATACATCGGAACGATTTGACGACTGATGTCCGTAGACTCCGGGATAAATCTCGGAATGGATTTTTCGAGTCTTGACATAAATCTCGAGCGAACGCATGCGGCGAGATTGAGCTTTCGATGCTACTGATGCGTCGATATCTTATTAAGTCTGTTATTTTCCGTTAAACTGGCCGCACTAGTTCAGAGTTTATCTTTTTTACTCCACATTATAAGAAAAGAGATAAACTCTGACAGTTTAGTCAAAAAAAAAAAAAAAAAAGACCTATTGTTAGTACAAAACCGTGAATGCAATTGAGATTAAAATGACAAATATATAAATATAGGATCATAGGTTATATGTTGCGAACTTTACTTATACGTCATTTCCGTTCGCTCAAAAAATCGCGTGAAGAAATGCGTGCCAGGCATACATATGTAAAACACTCCCTCTTCGACAGATCATGAATATGTATTGATAAACCTGCTGCTTACGAAATTTTCGTGAAGGCAAGTTTCATTGACGTAGTCACTTGAAATTATGCTTTTTTTATCGATCTGATTTTAAATTAATAACGAAGAGATCGATCACTTTCTTATGTACGCTAATTGTAAAAGTACATTGCATGTACATTTCCAATTTACATTAAAATTTTTAATTATGTAGATTCTATTTGACATAAAAGCATCACTATGTTGAAGTAATTTATAGATGGAAGCAAAGTTAATGCGGTTTAGAAAAATTTGAGGCAAAAAGATGAGAAAAAAGTTATCTCTCGCGATTTTTCGAAGGGTTGTTTACATATCAGTTAATCGTCAGTCTATAGTATTTTTTTTATTTATTATTAAAAAGATTTTTCCGCGAAAAACATTACGTATTGTTGAAAATAAAAGACGAAGGATTAATTATCATCAAAAAATGCACACAATGCACGCACCGATGCAAATTTTATATCTGCTTTTTTACTTGTTTTATTATGGTGATGCGACGCACCGCATATTATTTCTAGAATTTGTAGAAAGTCTACTGCGATGTTACGGCGATTCATCACTGCGAAAGTATCGATTTTTATCTCGGTAATCCGGATTTGCGAGATAGAAAATAATAACCGCCCAAGTTAAAATCGACAGCTGATGCTATTGTATACGGATTAAAAATAATCGTAAAAAAAACTTGATCAATCATCTATCCGTGATGCTGTCTTTTCACAACCATTACATGTTGTTACGTGATTCAAAAAGTGAATTAACACAAATTCGAAAATTGACACAACGGGCTTAATCTCGACAAATGCGCTTTTTTTTATATATTATATACCAATTTCCGCAACTTTTTTAACGAGCGATCATAAAAAATCGTATATATAATATATACGAAAGTTGAACTCACCGAAATAATTTCGCTTTCAATCCTTGCAGATGGAAAAAATCAAAGACAAACCAAGTAAAATGAGTCTTCGCTGTCCAAAATTTCACATCTCTATTTTTCTTCCCAACGTCGTCGGATCACCATATCGAGATCGATCGTCACAATCACATCTGAGCTTTCCACCACCGACAGGTCCGCAACGTTTTCATCGATCGGTTCGCGGCATGCATGTTCAGGGAAACATATGTATCTCTGTCGCCATCGACTTCTCGAACCCGGAGATCGCTGCTTAAAGGAATCGAGATAAGTGCATCCACAGTCTTGCGGCCGAAAAGTTGCGGATGCGGGTCTACGGCAAACTGATCGGGAAGAATCGCGGCTCCCGCCGCCGGTCTTAAAGGCGCACGTTGACGAATCATATACGGCGCGCTTGCGTCCTTTCGTCCTTCCGCCTCCGTGCTGCGCTGCGCTCACCGGACGGAAGTCCGAGTTTCGTGTATGCGCTGAAACCGCAAATGCTTTGGACAACTTTCGTCAAAGTCTTTGCGACGAAATGACAAATTCCGCTGGAATTAACTCCAAACATGAACAAAAGAACAATTTC
The DNA here is from genome assembly GCF_048542155.1 of Nylanderia fulva. Lineage (NCBI taxonomy): Eukaryota > Metazoa > Arthropoda > Insecta > Hymenoptera > Formicidae > Nylanderia > Nylanderia fulva. The sequence continues at coordinate 2,341,342 of NW_028190293.1, forward strand.
AATTCATTAATAATATACTATTCGATTGAAATGGAAAAATATCTTGCTGCGACGAGAACCAATTTGTAATGTCACAGTTCGTTACACGTATGTTCGCATGGAAAAAAATTCATGTTTTTTCGGATGAAAATTTCGATTTCAGAAAATAATTTGTCGAATCTAATTTCTTCATTTGAATTTCGAAATATCATGTAATGCACTTTTTTTTTTATATAATTTATATTTGGTTCGCAAATTGTTTTATTATCTTCTCAATTCTTTTAAACAAAAAGATTAAATAATTTGATCATTCTTCAATTAGTAAGTTGAAGCAAAAGTTTTGTTATATCTACCAAATAAAGTTGAAAATAAAATTATACCAAAATCGAAGCAAAATTGGTACTAACTTCAGTATACTTTTTTTTCATTCAAAAAGGAATTTTTCAAATTTCAACTTTATTGATATGAAACTTAATAGAAGATCGATAAACCTTTTGCACAAACGTAAACGTTAGTTCATTTAAAATGTAGAAAGTAAAGAATTTGAAAATGCTGTATAAAATTAATTGCAATATAATAATTGTATGAGTGCACCAAATATATAAATAGCTCAATATTGAAATTCTCTTTCTCTGTTTATTCTATTAAATATCATTATTTTATAATTAATTTTATAGTGTTAACTCTCTGGTAAACTGTTTTCGGAGCGCTTCAGTTTTTGCAAATAAAATCTAAATTTAATTTTGTTTGTTAACTTATTATGCACCGCAAAAGAGTCCTCCGAAATTGCAATTTTAATATAGTATCGTCATAATATCAAAATAACAATGGCCTAGATTTTTCCATCGAATCTTGCCCGCTCAACAAACCATTATATTTTCCAGCTGTCAGCGAGATTCATCACTAAGAGGGTGCGATCCCTTCTTTCCTCAAATAAATTCAACGTTCTCCTCAATCTTTCCTATACTCTAAGCCGATGACATTGGAAGCGTCAGTTCGTAGGTAGCGAAACTTCTGAAATCTTTGTAATTTTTATTGCACGAAATAAATATTCGCAACAACTACGTTACGTACTACGTCGCAAAAGTATTCATCAGGTATCTCACCGAGTTTAAAAGTTCTCAACAGAAAAAAAGAGAAATAAATTATCCGCAGCGATAATTCTGAGAGAACGCAGATTCTTCGAGTTGCTGGAGCGTTTTTTTTTTTTACGGCGTAAAGAAAGCGTTCGCGATTATCTCGCTGTTGTTCACAGTAAATTACTAACTACCACCGTATAGTACTATACACGAGAGAGAGAGAGAAAGATGGATGTTTGCGCCTTTTCAGCATCCACTGCCGGCCGATCGATGAACAAAACGACGTGGCCGCGCGCTCGTGACTCGTGTTGTTGTGACAACGTGCTCTCGATGCAAAAAGGGCCGCGACCAAATTTCAAGTGTATTCTATTACAGACATTAAAGCTTGTTTTCTCCTCCGCGCAGAGGTGCCTGTACAGCGTTTCATGTCAAAGACTAATCGAAACGCGACAAAGACGTTAAATCGACTCATAGTATTTCTTTACCTTTTATGTGTTTTTTTTCTATTTTTTTAAAAAGCTCTTCCTTTCAACATGTTATTCATCGTTGATCCGGTAAAGCCGTGAGAAAAGATGAGACTGGAATTAACAGACGAACGATGAATCGATCAATCGGTCGATTGATCGCGCGTACGTAAAGTTGTATGCTGGAGATTACGCTAGATGTTAGCGCTATGAAGGATTACTAGATATGTAGTTATACCGGAGGCTATCTGTGAAAGTAACGGATATAGAAGTTATGAAAACTCGCATTCCGTACAATCTTATGCAGATGATTTTACACGGTGGCGAATTAAAGTATTAAATAGGAGCTTCAAGCATAAACTATGATTTTGCGGCTTGTTATATTCGAAGTGTTATTGAAAGTTTAAAATCAAGAAAGTTTCGAATAGGAATTCAATATAATCATTTTTAGTAAATCGAAAATTGGAAGTAACGACGTTGTTTGAACGTTTATTACAATAAAAATGATATCAAGAGGGTTTCAAATGTAGTTCATGGAAATCTAAATCACTTGAGCTCGAGATAAAGAGCGTCTTGCAATGAAACTGCTTAAGTGAATAATCGATTTTGCGTTTCAAAGCGATCCTACAACGCCTCTTTTCTCAAGTTTGAAATAGTAGAGATTATTCTCACACAGAGCTGCAACATTCTTGCGCGATTAATCTATTCTTTATCTTTATTGTGCCATGCAAATATTTTCGATATTTTAAACGGGAAGATTGATCCACGCTATTCTTTTCAAGACTCACCGAGAGCAGCAATGGAAGATCGATGCGTATGATTCCGAACAAGGCATAGTAGTGCACTTGCTGTAGCTGGAAATACGTCACAGCTTCCACATTGCAATCCTGCAATCATACAATATTCATATATTCATTAATATCTGGTGAAGAAAATTAACTGTACGACACAAAACCGATAAAGAGAAAAGAATTTTTATTTGCATTGTTATTTATTTTATTCTCTAAAAGTTTCTTATTTTAATATATATTCAAATTATTTAATAATTATTCCTATCTCTGTGATATAATAATTATAAATATTCACTTATTATAAGTTTTAATTGAAATGACTAATAATAGAAGACCTTGCCACTTTTCGCAAAATAAGAATATTCAAGAAAAATAGGAACAGTCGTGAGCTTGATGCAATTAATTTTTAAGCGGAAATGAAACTTTGTTACGTGATAACAAGATAAGAGACAACGACACAATAATATTGCTGCAAGCTCGCAGTTAATTATGCACCTCAGTGCATTTAATCGATTAAGTGCTTTTTAAGAAACTAATCTTCTTCGAATTAATTCGGATTGTATAAAAAAATAACATTTTCTAATATGATATATTTGATGTAAATTTATTGATTTTTATTAACTACGATTTAATACAATTTAATTTTGAATCATTCTGTTTATATTTTTCGTGTTTCAATTAACTAATTACAATTTTAATTAAGTCAAAACTAATATTACATTTAATTACTACTTTTCTAATTAATATATAATGTATATATATATATATATATATATAAAATTAAAGGAGATGCTTTCTAAAAGATTGAAATTATTATAGATTTACCGTGGAATAAATTGACATACCTGAAAACTTCGCTTTGCGAGAACGGCTGACGACGGAGCAAAGGCGATCTTGCCCACGCGATTTGCCTAAGAAAAATAGAAAAAACGAGATTAGTTGGTGTGAGAAAAAATGTTTCTGTTCAAATATGGATTGCCATCTATACCTGATTCGCAGTCGCGTGACAGACGATGCTGATAATTAGTAAATTCGTTACGCAAGCAGATACCAGCATTACTTCTCTTACTGTCAGTAAGGGTAATGAGATCGCACCACCGTCATTAATCGTATAAATACGCGTAAGGGTGTTGAAGGACATGCAGGAGATCCATAACAGCAGCTGAACCGCGTATACGGAATTTATCATCTCTGTCGCATTGGTGAGACACGAATGTAACCACCATACCTCCTGCAAGCGAAACTGTCTGCTCGATCGATCGACCACCATGATTTTGCCATCTGTTTGAACACGTATTATCGCACTAATGAGATAATTATTTGATGAGAACATTTTGATTTGCGTACTTACAATGTTTACACATTACTTATTCATGTACAAAGACTTGTTAAACATTGTAATGTTGCAATTTATAAGGTAATATAGGGTAATTGTATTATATCATAATTACATTTTATATATTTATAAATAAGCAATTTTTTAAATGTTTCAATCATTTTACTAAACAATTACAAATATATTTCTAGCGAAAAATCTATTTATTTGCACTTGTAAGAGTCGTGTGATAAGTCAATACAGGTATTTATTTGTCAGGTTTTCAACCCTCGCGGCTATTCTTCGCGTGAGAAAGCAGGCATGTCGATAACAAACAACGAATCTTGACGATAACAGGTAGACATAAATGTCCATGAAAGTGAAAAATAAAAGACAAGTTGGAAGCAGAATAATTGAGGAGTTGGCGTTGAAAATTGCAATGTTATTTTTCCAAATAATGATAATAGAGCAATCTCTTAAAATAGCGCAATCTCTTTTTATAAAATAATATAAAACTTAAAAAAACACAATTAATTTATCTCTTTTCATTATTTTCATGTATAAATGACGAATGAAGATCTATAGTCTTTAAAAAAACTTTAAAAGCGTTTTCAGTAGTAAAAATATTTATATAGTCAGACATGATAAATATCATACACATTATTCTTTGAAAAAAAAAAAATAATTACAGTCATATTACATTAATTAAATTCTTTCTGTGACAGAAATCTTTGAGATGCTGCAGTCGAAGCTGTGGTAATTGACAAACAATCGTTTATCAACAAATTAATTATTGTACACTAATCTCACTGCAGAGAATATGAGAGACATATTGTCCTTCGCAATTAACTCACCTTCAGGCAGTAGCAATATTTCACAAAGACGGCGAAATCTCTCGTACAGCAGGGATGATAAACTGGCGAACGTTATCAGTTGCATCGACAGTGTCGCATTAACGACGGCGTAAGTTATACCGTTGAACACAGAATATCTGGGCTCGACTCTACGGATGACGAAATTGTGAATGACGGCATTGTTACACGATGAAGATCTATAAAGTAAGAAGTAGGCTTATGTTTGCGAAATAAAGAAATATTGATCTTGACTCTTCTTAATTTCTTTTCATTTTTAATTTTTTCACTTATTATAAATTTCACTTATTGTTAATAAATTAAATGTGTCGATAAACGTACTGATAAAAAATTAATTAGGCAATTTTTCTTCCACGCAATGTGTCATTGTTATTACTGTACTTCTAACATAATTTTATGATATAAATAAATTACGATATAAATAAATAAATAAATTTAAATTACATAATAAATTTATATAATAAAGTATATATATCTTACTGTACACAAAAAAATATAAAATAAAGATTTCTCTTTTACCAAAAAAATGAAAAAATCCATTAAAGTTTTAATCCATTAAAGTTTATTCACTTTAAAATTTGTGTATAAAAATTTTTAAAACTTACATAATTATTTAGGTATATAATTAAAACTTACATAATTATGCACATAGGATCAATAAATAAAAGAAATATTATTTAAGGTACCGGAAAATCTGTAGACTTTAAAAGAACTTCAAAAGTGCTTTCAGTAGTAATACTCTATTCACAGTCAGACATGATTATCGTTTATATATTATAATATTATCCTTTAAAAAATATTAATTAAAGTCATATCATATTAATTAAATTTCTTCTCGTGTATGTTGTATGTTTGTGTATACACAAAAAAGAATTTAATTAACATATTATTATTTTATTGCTCTTTTTCTTCATCAATATTCGCTAGCGGATTAGATGAAAATAATGAATACTCACTGAAATGTTATGTATCCGACTATCGACCAAAAGGATAAAACAATGAAGGAGAAGGCCCAACAGCCGTAACGTATTCGGTAAGAGCGTTTATTCTCTTTGTATTTTGTCGCTCGATCGAAGATGCGTATGTGCGAAAGCGCAGCTCGTATCTTCCAGTTATACAAAAATGTCATCACTATGTCGCTCAAGACGCAAGCGTACGAGAGCAACGTTCTTACGGCGGTGAGCATCCGAAGCCTCGGTCCCAACACGTCGTCCATCCAGAGCATATAAAAATTTGTTATACAGAAGCTGAAGTACAGCAACGCGAACAGAATCGAGTAAATGGCGCCATATTTCATCATCGTGATGTCGTCCTCGCCGACAACGTACAATCCGCATCCGAACAATCTCGCGGTAAGCAAAAGCGGTCGTATATCACTCGGAGACAGCATCGTATCGATCCTGATAGGTAAAAGAAAAAATAGAGAAACACCTTTCCCTTTCTTTATTTTTCCTGTGAATCTCGCGAAATTCGCAACACGACGTTTCCGTGTCGGTATATTCTGATTTAAATGTTTCTCAACGCAAGTCCTTATTTCTATTCTTAATGAGATTCTTAAGAAACGCGTGGGAGAAACGCAAAAAAGCCGTACTTGGAAAAATCACGTTGACATCACAAGGACTTCGTATACATTAATGTGTAAAAAAAGAGCATTTTTATATAATGTTTTACGGAGCGATGAAAAACAAGAAATGTAAGAATAGAAATTGAATTGAGCCACCAAGATGTGATTTCTTACTTTTTTCAGAAAAATGAAAACGTTTTCAATATCTCGTGGTTTGTGTAATTTGCGTTATTTATACACGTTGAAACACGCATAAAATTAAAAATAAGACAACACAAGATGAATACACAGCTCGAGCTCTTTATGTATTTGAAACATACCAAATGTATCTCATATTCCTACCGATGTTCACGATAATGCACAGACGAACTAAATGTTCCACTGGGATCGGAAGAAGTTCTCATATTGATAGCACTCGTGTTGTTTCGCGAGCGAACGTGACCGATCCTAAATTATAGCAATTCGATGTTAGTTTCGATCTAAACGTCGGTAGATTCGTCAGATAGAGTACATAAATTGCTGAAAAGCGATTTAGAAAAAATTACAACTGTACTAAAACTACATTATACGAACTATACTGAAACTAGTCTGACAATAAGTGACGGTGTCCGCCTTTAAGCGGACCGTATACGTACTGATGTTGGGCCATAAACTAAGTTTTTCCACTTGTTAGCCTCTTTAACTGCGATGTCGGTAAGATAAATGGAAAAATATACGTCTGACATATGCGTGAATGTACATATGTACGTGTATGTAAATGTATGACCCTTTTGACGCTTCGCTTCACGATATTAATCTGCTACCGATAGTAGTATGTAAATATTAATATTACGAGCGAGTAATTAATGCAAGCCGTGTCTTGTTAACAAATTTGACAGCGTGACAGACTAGCCGTCATCGTTAATTATTTTTGGACGTCACAATGACGATTCTTCGTATAACTATACTGCCTCTCTCCACGAAAAGAAAATAAAGCCAATCGACAGGAGAGTACGTGCGAGACATGTAGGGAACTACGTGACATTTTATAATCGTGATTAGATATTAAACGTTCCGAGATTATCGAGACATAAATGGAAAATATTGCATTTATTTTCATGTTCGCCGTAGAGACAGATAAAAAGATACGCACAGGACAACGATAGAATACTGATAGTTTGAATTATAAATCAATTATAATCAGATATTTTGTTATCTGTAGTCTGAAAAGGTATAGAATTAAAGAGAAATCAGTTTCTAAAACGGGAATATTATAAATATTTAATCTTTAATTCCTCTCTTCATACATGTACATCACGTGTATATCACGTGAGCCTCGTGTGCCAAACCAGTTTCAATCATTGATAAGACTTGGCACGTAGTAATCTGAGAGTTTTTTATATGTAAAAGGCTATGCACACATCGCATTGTAAATTGTAACTTAATATCAAAGCGTGTGAAACGGAAGTTCAATAGGCTACGATGACATCGCTCAAACAAAAATGTCAGTATTTCCATTTGTGATATGTAGCACAGATAAACACTCATTGTCAGATACGAAATGCAAAGTATAAGACGTAAATGCATTAATGATCTGAGACCTAATAAAAATATTTGGTTTATATGTAACATGTAATCGCTTTGAAATGTATATAGATCCTAGAATACAAAAAAAAACGGAAAGATTATATAGACATGAAAGCGAATATGTAACGATTCGTTTTTTACGAAACGCGATATTATCTCGTTTATTAATGATTGGCAAAGTAGGTCTTCCAAACGCAAACTAACTAAATCTTACATTTACTTTCTTTACACACAGACATTGAATAAGCTAATAATAATAGACGAATCTATCTGTTAATTTTAAACGACTTCATTTTTCGTCTCTTTACACTATATATAACGATTCGTTCGAATATATGTATTATATGTGTAAAAAATGTGATGACATAAGCTTTTACGTATTCGATAAAAAATCTAAAACTATTACATCTTTTAAATTTTATATTTTTTTGAGAGACGTTATTTTAAAAAATTAAAATTTTGAAAAGATTTGGAGAGAGAGGAAGAGAAAATATATAAAAAATTAATATGCAACAAACAGGATTCCATTAAAATTATTAGAAGTAGGTATTATACGGTAATTGGAACTTCCTGCGATGTGTATTTGAGATTAAGGAGATACTATAATATCGAGAAACATTGATTGCAGGATTAAATTTAACAAGATGTGCTATTTGTGCTGGCTAAAGGATAGGTCAGTAATGAGTTTGATGCGTGTTTATGTACGATATTAAATACGAATTGCTTAATTACGATAATAATATTATACTTACACATGCTTATGCATTAGAATTTATAGTATGTCATAAATAAGCGAAAAAAACATATATATAAAAACGATTATTTCTGTAAAACTTTGCTTATCTTATTACAAATTTTAATTTTAAGTAAAGATTACTTAATTTAAATAATAATTAAATTAATTAAATTATTTATTTATTTATTATAGTTATTGTAATTAAATTAATTAATTTTTAATTTTAATCTTTTGTTGAATGGATGAAGAAAGTTTCTTTATATATATATATATATATATATATATATATGCTTTATATATATCTTCATGAAAAACTTTCTTATATATATATTTGCCTGATAATTAGCAATTATTGAATCTCAACAATTCCGATTAGATAATGATTTTTTTTACCTGATAATATAAAAAGATAAGAACGGAGCTGCGACACAGTTGATTCCTTCTGAATTAAAGGGACGAAAGTGAAGTGAGGCATTTAAAAATGTAAAAAGTAGCATTAACGCGACATCTGGTGTAGTTTTAATAATTTACTTGCTTAAGTAACCTGCCTTACCGATCGTAAGTCACGTGGAAGGGTAGACAGGAGAACCTATCGGGCGATTTGTTTGTCGCGCAGCCCGAGAAAGTATGGCGACGTGGGAGAGCGACAAGTTTCGAGAAGACGAGGATGCCGACGAGATCGGGGGCAATTTCGATAACATCCTCGTGACGCACGATCTGCAGGACTGCTTGGATGACACTCTGGACCTGTCAAGCTTCGAGAAGGTCTACGAGCAGAGCGCGGTGTTCGATTACGAAAGATACTCCGACGACGATGCTCCTATCAACGAGAGGCTGCCGATACCCGCCGATGACAACACGACCGAGTGAGTTTTTCTGCTTTTTAAAATCCTCTTGGTGAATTTTAATCTTGTCATTCACGTTTCTCGATCGGCCCGCTCGCGCTGAATCTTATTTTCGCGATCAAATCTGCAAAGTTTTGATGCGGATGCTTATTGATATTTCGTTGACTTCGTCGTCGGTATAATTCCTCGTCCCCTCCTTATAAGGCTATAACGAATTTTGAAACAAGAGCCTTAATTCATAAATCGTCTGAGAAAAATTGATGCTCGAATGACGCGCGTCGAAAATTTTCATGCAATTGCAAAATAAAGCCATGTCACATGTATATTATATATATGTATATATGTTTGGTATATTATAGAATATATATGTATATATAGGCAGTGCCTTCTTCCGTTTTGTTAATAATTTATTATGGAGTGGACTATACAATATAAATTATATACAGTTTTGTGGTTTCTTATTATTATTGTTTTTATTCTAAAGAATATTATTTTTATGCAATACAATATTATTTTATATCATTATTGGCAATGTGAAATTTTTGCATTCTCTTGTTGTACTGAAAACAAGAAGCACCTGCTTGTTATAAATTTAGTTTTGATGTCTTCTATTATTCATATCTACTATTACATATTTCTAGTAAATCTAGCAATAAAATTGGCATGCTTGTGTTTATGTACCATTTCATATATGAAAAATATATAAGAATGCTCTCTTGTAAAGTTTTAGAAATTATGAAATAAATATATAATATTAATTTAATTAAATATAATTTATTAAGGAAGATTAAATCTAATATAATTTAGAAGGAAGTAAATCTAAAACATGTATGTATATACAGGCATATTCAACACACAATCAGTCCAGATGAAATTTATATGCGAATTCATCAAGAGCAAGACGATGCATTACTTGAAGATCTTGCAACTTCTCATGAAACTATTACAATTGAAAGTATGGATTTGGATAGTAATCAGAAACATATCAATCGCTATAATTGTCAATATGAAGGCTGTACCAGAACATATAGTACCATTGGAAACTTGCGTACCCATATGAAGACACACAAAGGTGAGATTTAAAAATTTTTTTCTTAAAAAATAATTACATTTTATATTTTCGTGATTTTTTAATAATAGATGTGATAAAAAATCAGAGTATTAAACTTTTATGTTAAGTAAAATGTCTCTAACATATATATTACTAAGGAATTATGTAATGAAAAATAATTATTTAATAATTAAAATAATAATATTTATAATAAAATAAATAATATAAATATATAATACTAATTATCATATTACAATATATAATATATTATTAGTATTTTTTAATACAATTTATAGTTGTATACTTAATATTTTAAAATTTTTTGTCTTATTGTCTTATGTTATTATATTTATATTATATCTGTTTTTGACAAGGGATTGTCATTTTTTCATTTTTATTGGCTGGCTTATCCATATTTATTTGACTTATATTTGTCAAAAAGATCATCAGGCTTTGCATGTTGTGCTTGTTTGGTACGCAATGTACTTTGCTCCATGTACCATACTAACATGTGCTCTTGTTTTTACATATTCAGTGGATGAAAGGATTCAGGTAAGTGTCAAAATCATATTATCACGTGTTTATATGTGCTGGCAATAAAATCACAACTTACATATTTTGCTGCAACTTGATATTATTAAGTCATCAATGCTGGTATAAAGGGACCGCTTCGACCTGCATGGCTTTCAGATACTGCAAGAGATAGGTAGCCCTGCAATCTTTTTATGTGGAGGGAATTCTCAAAACTTTCAGGCGAGTATCGATTTAAATGCGCAGAGCCGAGTTGCGGCAAGGCCTTTCTCACATCCTACAGCCTAAAGATCCACATTAGGGTACACACAAAAGTAAAACCGTTTGAATGCAATTACAAAGGCTGCGAGAAAGCATTCAATACCCTTTACAGACTGAGAGCTCACCAAAGACTTCATAGTGGCAACACATTCAACTGCGAAGAGACTGGATGCGTTAAATTCTTCACTACTTTAAGCGATCTCAAGAAACATATACGTACTCATACTCAAGAAAGACCGTACAAGTATGTTTCTTTTGGTACTTATATAATATTGAAGAAAAAACAGTCATTATCTTATAAACACATTAAATAAACCGAAAGAAAAGAAATTAATCATATAAAACTCAACTAATTTCTTTATACAAACTATTATACATTATGTACACTTATATATATATGAAAATTATATTTGGAATTATATCATTTTTCATTTATTTTAGGTGCAGAGAAAAGGGTTGCGGAAAGGCTTTTACAGCTTCACATCATTTAAAAACGCACAAGAGAACACATACGGGCGAACGGCCATATGTTTGTACTTTCGAAAATTGCAGACGACGTTTTACTACTCCTCACAGTTTAAAGAGTCACATAAAAACGCATAATAAAACTGTGAATAATGAACTGGTGAGTATTAGACACAATAAAAAATTAAATGTAATTTCAAGATTTTTTAAAAATATATATAATAGAAATATCATATAATTATACAATTATATCAAGTTCTATTTTTATAATTTTTTAACAGAAGAAGCGTAAAGACAATAGAAATGACGATACGACTGAGGAACAAAAAAAGTTGAGTCAATTAGAATTGAAACTTGTGAAAGTTAGCGCAAACAATACTATTATACCATCGTATACTGTTATACCAATATCTTCAGATCTTGCACAAAATCATAAAAACATGTACGTTTCCGCGAAAAACGATACAGCAGGACAAGTAGTTCCTAGCGATGTAACGATGGACATTATGAGCCATCGCAAGTTGGAATCGCAAGTAAAACTCGGTTATATTTCTACCAAAGATGCAAAAGACTCGAATAAAACCACCAAAGTTGCGCTTCTCGCAACGGATATCGTGTTAGATAATTTTGACGAACACGCAGTTGATGCTTTTAACAATAATGAGGACTATCACGAATTTAAGGTATTCAATGAAATGACGGAATCGAATATGCAACATGATAATTTAACGGATATAGTTGGGCACAAGTCAGCTTCGTTATCAGAAGTGATTATAAGTGAGATCAGAAGTGAGTATAATGATAGTATAGATAGGCAGGATCAATCTATCCCGATAAATTTGGAGCAGAAGATTATGCAGGACGGTTTGCAAAACGCAATAGCGCATATTTCGGAAGGAACAAATTTCACAAGTGATATAAAGCAGTACAAAAACGAATCCGCCACTGTTTCTGACGATGTATTTGCAAATCGATCAAATGCAGGAAATATAGATAACGATAACAACGTGTTATATAATGCCAATTGTATTACTAGTCATATTCCCGATATTATAAGTTCCTCGAATGAAACCCACCTTTTCGAGAATGGAATGGACGCTCTCTCGTTTATCAATGATGCGACTTTACAAAGCGGAGATTCTATCAACGCAGTTTCAAATCACGATTTGTGCGCAGACACTATAATTGCGAACGCGCAATCCGAAGCCGTTGAACTCGCGATAGCTACTGAGGAGGAATTACCTTCAAGTTGGATAGATGTTACAGCATTGGCAACCGCATCCGCTTTAAGAACACAATCTTGGTCCGAGTTCAATGCTTTTCCCATAGCAGTTCATTCCCTGGTCGATCTAGTTGGTCCGGAACCTTACCCATTAGAGATAGATTCTCAATTGCCATCTATGGAAAATTTGAAAAATATTAACACAGTAAATACGGAACATACTTTAGCAAATACTGAGATTGTGCAATCTCAAAAAGCAGCCGATTATGAGGCTAAGAGTATAAGTAATATTAAGAATAAAAAAGATAATAGAAATGTTCTGCAGGAGATCACGGCAGACGCTGATATATGTAAATGTGTTGACTGCAAATGCGATAATTTACAAAATTGTCAGAATTGTACAAATAGTCCTGTCGCAGAAATTACGAAAAAAGATACGTTAAATATTGTAAATGACATCGTGTCTTCCTTGCAAAGTGGATGTTCCTGCAACGCTGAGTCGGGTGGTTGTGATTCATGCTGTGTTGTAATTTGCTTAAAGACATTACAACAATTACAGAAAGTATTTAGCAATTGCTGTAAGAAGACCACAAATATGTGTTGTGGGGAAAAGTTGTTACCATCCTTGATGAAGTGTCAATTAGCTAGAAATCCATGAATCACATATTTTCTTCATTAACTAGTCATGCAAGAAAATAATGCTATATTTTCATGTTAACTCCCCTGAAAATGTGATTTTGCACTTGATAGCTTTAAAATTGCCTTTGGCAATTTTTGCCTTCCAAATGTTTTATCTAGGACAAATTGAGAATATATGACTGTACATACATTTATGTGCTATATCTATATTTAATAGAATCTTACAATATTGATTCTATACATATGTTATATAATTTGTGCCAAATATTTGTAGACTTTTTTACAAAAAATGTTTATATAAACAAAAGTATTTTATCGCATAATTTGTGATAATAAATAAAGTATCCACAACTTTAAAATATTATTCAAATGTAATAAAAAAAAGAGTTAAAATGAAACTAACGATACACATACAGAAGTGCAAGGAAATGAATGCACAATATATAATTATTTTTTACAAATTAACTATGTTGACATGAACAAAAAATGTTTTATAAATATTGTATGAAGCTTCATAGCTTATGCAAAAATAAATAGATGTCATATTTTTTGATATATTACTTAGTCACAAATATATATGCTGTTTCTTTCATATAAGATTGGTTTATAATTTATAATTTTTGCTAAAGAACTTGTTAAAAAATGTACAGCATATATTGTTAATATATTTTAATTATAATATTATATTTAATTGTATAACACCAAAAATGATATCTATATCATATTTGTATATTTAAGAATTTTATTTATTTAATATAATTGAATGTATGTTTCTCTAAATAATATGTTATAGCATTAATTTTAGGAATATTTTATTCTGTTGCTGTTTTATGATAATTGCAAGAAAAACTTTTTGCATATCAAGAAAACTTGCATATTCTTTGGATTAATAACACGAAATGTTAAATACTTATGAACATCTATTTATAATGTTACGAAAATTACAGTACTAGAAATTTCGAATTTTAAATATTCGCTGTTTGTATGCATTATTATAACGATAAGTAGATTGAAAAAAAATTTTTTAACCGTTTTAGAGCGTGAACATTTTTATGGCTGTTATAAGTACTTGCAATAAAATCAATGTACCTAAATAGCTTGTAAATGGCAGCATATTTATTGTTAATGAACAAATATCAAAACTAACATCAATAAAGAATTTTAAATAACTATTTACATCTATCTATAATATTATCCCTTGTATTTATTTTAATATTAAATTTTAAATATATAATAAAATAGAAATTAACACAGTGATTTTTTGTGTTTTAATAAAAAATATATACGACTTAATATATTTTTATTTCTGTCACATTCTTATACAGCTATTATGATAAGGGTGTATTGAACACAAGCTTGTATTGCACAAGCTTTCTTCTAAAATTCTTAATGTGAAATGTGTATATATAATTCTATTACTTATAACATTTATTGCGTAGCTTGTACAAGAGCCTCTGCAACTTCAACTGCAATAGCTGCTTCGGCCTTATCTTTGTCTGACGTTGCAGAGGAAAGTTGTTGCTGAGCTTTACTAAGGATATCTCTTGCTGCTGAGTTATCGAGATTTTCTACTGGATGAGCTTCCTCTGCTAAAATCTACAAATAGATGATGTGATTAAACTTTAGAATTTAAACTTATTATTTTGAAAATAGCTAATATGTACCTGTACACTGTTGTCTTCATTTATGGTGACTGTACCAGATGACACAAAAATTTTCTTAGTTGAACCACCATCTTCATATACTGTTACTACTCCAGGTTTTAACACTGCCAGCGTGGGAACATGTTTTGGTAAAATGCCAAACGCACCTGAGAAGGAGGGTACATCAACTTGTCGGATTGCAGCTTGATCATAGAATACCTGATGCAGAAGAAGGAAACATATTAATTATTAGTTAAGACATGATTATAATATTTTATCACAGCAAAACTTTTACTCCATTATACCTGATTAGCACCAGCAAACGTAAACTTCATTTGATCACCAGCTGCAACATCTGCATAGGTCCTTCTTTGGTTCCGGACATACCTTAAGCAGGAGCGCAAAGTACGAGCGAGAGTGGCCATTTCTGCACGATAAAAACAAATAATCCTTTTTAAAAATTTATCTTTACATTAACTGAAGTGACATTGTGTGTGTGACAAGGTTGTTACATCACAAGTAAGAGACACATGAGTATAATTTTGTTTCTCAGGTTTCGATACTAAATAACTCGTTCGAGAATGCGTTTGAATTTTCTTTTTTTACATTTTTCGTTGTCAATAATTATTATACTCACTAATATATTAAATATTTGCGTTCTCCAATATTATAGATGTGCAGAAGACGGATACAAGTGACAGATAGGGAACTTTGACAGTGGCGCTGGTGTTGCTTTGAAGACTTTTGTTCTTTTCAGTTGGTGACACTGCCTACCTTTAAAAGTTTCAGTTTATGCGTAGTGTGTGGTGCAAAATAACGCGGGTAAAAGATTTTGGCATTCAATAACTTATTTCGCCGATGTATGTTATAGAAAGTCATCTTTGAGATTTGTAGATAATGCTCTTCATAAATCTTTCTGAATTTATAATATCTAACATTTGATTTTTCTTCTGTTTCAGTATTCGCTGAGAAAGCCGAGTAAACGATAACAATGCAGCGACTGTGCAACGATTCGGTGAGTGAATTTATTATGATTAATTACATTACTGATTGATATAATGCTCTTCATAAATCTTCCTGAATTTATAATATCTAACACTTGATTTTTCTTCTGTTTCAGTATTCGCTGAGAGGGCCGAGTAAACGACAACGATGCACCGACTGTGCAACGATTCGGTGAGTGTGAATTTATTATGATTAATTATATGATGATTATGAATATGCTAAAATGGATTATCACGTCTACGAAAAATGAACTTTATATTTATCAGCAAAAGTATCTTTCGCCCACAAAGCCAATTGAATAGCAGCTTAAAAATATATATTGTTTAAAAAAAAAAAAAAAATAATTTTGCTTCCATATAAATGCGTTAATATAATTAATTTAGAGCTTATGTAATTCTACTTTTTTGAGAGAAAAATTATATATATTGTTTGCAAATGGTTCTTATTAAATTATAACTTCGCAGTTTTATAATACTTTTTATCAAAATGATAGTAAGATACACGGAGAGAATTTTTGTTACATTTTGCTGCAAAATTTACTATAAATTTTATTATGTTTGACAATAAGCTGAAAATTATCATGCTGCATATTGAAATTATCATGAGCGATTGGGTTGGAAAATATTATATGTTACATTGTAAAATTTATATAAAAGATTTTGGATGTTTATTATTTTTTTATCTATGTATTCTATTTAAAACACTTAAAGAATCATAAGTATTTTAACACAGTTTTTAATATATTTTAAAATGATTGAAATTTTACTATATATTTTAATAAAATTAATCATTAAACGTATTTTATATTTTATTGTACATATTCATATTGTAGATATTCATATTTTTTATTGTGATAAATATTAGAGAAATTCTCATAAAATTCTTCCAATATATTATATACATATATTGTCTCACGATTATCATGATTTTCAAGATAAATTTTAAGAGAAAATTCTCTGCGTATAATATATAAAGATATTATATAATGATTAAATATGAAAATTGTATGGAAATTGGTCTTTTTTGTCGTTGAATATTTAGTGAAATTAACATTTAATATCTACATTCAATTATTATTTTAATATCTACAATCGTTTCCTCGATTTATCTACATTCAATTATGATTTTAATATCTATAATCGTTTTCTCGATTTACCGCAAACATCCTCTTTAGCACCGTGAGATAAACTATATTAAATGCCTGAGATAGGTCATTCGCGAAATATCTCGTTCTCAAGTCCCGTCGTTGGCTCCGATATCGGAAACATTGTCGTCATTTCTTTCCGAGTGCCAGGAATTTTTATGTCTCTCCAGGTCTCTTCTCCTGACTAGCACCTTGCCGCATATGTCGCATTTATAGCGACTGTCATCCGTCACGTGCAGTCTCACGTGCTTGTTGAGATTACTAGGATCTCCGAATCTATGCTCGCACACCTTGCAGGTCAGAGGCTTGTAACCGGTATGCGTTCTAATGTGGATTCGCAGACCGTACTTCCTCGAGTAGATCTTGTTGCAGAAGATGCATCTGTAGCCTTCGTTGCATTTGCCGATCTCGCTTGCGCGCGTCTCTACTTCCGCGGGATCCGTTTTCTTCGCAGATTCTGCTGGTGCATTTGAAGATAATATATCGTAGGGTATCATCCGATCTTGGCTGTGATGTATCAAGGCATTGTACGATCTTAAAATCAAGCGGTGATCCATTAGATTCTCAACGGATGATTTGTAATTCGATGAACTCGGTAAGATTTCCGTTGGTAAGGAGTATGTAGGAATCGGCGAGGGATTATTTTTATTCGAAGACGGGGACAGGGGCGATAGTTGATTTGACGAACACGGCGAATCGTTCTTCAGCATCCGATTCGTGTCCTTCGTTTGTGCCGAATACGCTGGAATATTGACTGGTAACGTTTTCGGCCTGGAAACGGGCAAAGGATTTAGCTTAAACGTAAAATTTCTTTCTGAATATTGAATGAAGGACAGGTCCGTTGAAGAACTAATAATTTTATTCGCCAAGAGCGTCCAAATATAACTATTGTCCTTTTGATTGCAATTTAAGACCAAGTGCAGCTTCAGAGGATTTGGAGAATCAAAACAGCTGTTACAAATGTGACATGTGTAGACTTGACCTGTAATCATTTAAAGTCGTAAAGCATTTAATAAATATCCTATTATTTAATATTGCATTTATTATTTTATATTAGTATTGTATATTAATGTAATTAAAAATTATAAATATAAACTTATTTGTTATAAAATTATTTTAATTAAATTGTATTACGATGGTCATTTGAGTCAATGTACAGTTTAATATCAGTCATAATTAAAACATTTACAACAAATAAATTTTAATATTTATATCATTTTTAAGTACTTTAATATATGGCAATAATGTAAAATAATATAAATAATATATTTTATTTATAATTTTTAATTAATTCCATACATATTTATATTTTATACGTTATAATGCAAAATAATAAGATTATTCTAATATACGTATTTTATTTTTGTTACAGGTGGTATTACGATACGTAGTGCGAATCATGTGTCGGGAGTGCCGTGTAAAATTTCGCGCGTCGGGAGTGCCGTATAAAGTATCGGGCGATCGTAATTATTCGTGTTTTCGCGAGTGTCATGAGTGCTACAAAGGACCAAGAGAGGAGGAGGAGGCCTAGGGAGGCATCGGGCGACACCGGAGCAATCGTGAAGTAAGCAAAATAAAAACATTTTTTTTCTACACTAAATTGTTTATGAAATATTCGATCGTTTCCAGACTTTTAAAATATCCTGTTTATACACACACACACATATGTAATATACATAATTTGAATATTTTGCTTTCAGATGAATGTGCTGTGTACTACAACTCTGCTAACGTATTGGTGAGTGAGAAATAATTTATTTTTATAGTTTATAGTTTACGATTTAACAATTTAAATCGTTAAAATTACGAGAAGAGCTTTAACAAATCGTTCTTACCTTGAATATTGCAATTTGCCGGTGTCAAAAACGGAATATTCAACACATTCAGAATACAATCCGCGAACCACATGAATAACGGTTCTCCTGGTAATATTTCTCTTGTCGTTTTTAATATGAGTCCGCCATTATTAAGCATAAGTAAAACATTAGCATTTTGGAAGTCTGTCGCCAACGTGATCATTTTCAGCCAATATGATGAACTTATAGGTTCATTGAGGCAATGGAGTCGATCGCCAATGTTAATAATTTCGATGATATTCTAGATCATTAATAATAATTTTAGTAAAAATTAGGAAATTAAAACATAATAAAATATTATATATTTTCATGCGTATATCGAGATCACTCTATTGTCAATATTGAATGTGAAGATTATTCAAAATAAATGAAACAGAAACTGTCAGAGAAATTTAACTTATTCAAATAAAATAAAATTTTTATGCGCGTTGAAACTAAATCAAAGTCGAATGTTAAATTGTTATAGAATGATAAAAATATAGAAATAATATAAAATACAAAAAATTATGTGTATTAATTTTCTCAGATAAATCTTCATTTGATGGAGATATTTAAAAAGAGAAACATGCCGTTAAATTTATTTTAATCCAAATTCATGATTGAATAATGATTATGTCATGATCAGAAACATTGAAATGAAGACTACTTAATTGATAATAAATTTTTCTGACAGAATAATTTTATTACACTATATTATATATATATTTTAAAATTATTATCGTTCTGGTAAGTACTTAGAACATATAAAAGTAAACAATTTTTTACTATTTCGAATATTAGAGAAAATTGCGAAACATAATTTTTTTTATATTCTATATACAAATACCTACATTTCGAATGATCGATGTATTTTTTTGAGGTAACGTATTGACATCTATAATTTCTGTCGTGGAATTTCCTTTAAGAAGTCCACCGGCTCGAACGAGTGGCCTGCTTATAAAGAAGTTAGGTCTCTCTCTTTCCCCCCCCTTCATAGATAAATTAATATAATTTTGAACTGAATATCTTTGCACTGAATGCCTCTCTCCTTGCATTGTATATCTTTGTGATGAACTAGCTCTTTCCAGTCTTCCGCTTCTTGTCATTATTGCCTCTGTTTCTGTCGTTGCGGGATATACTACTGGGATTATAGCTTGATTCATGGTCTCAAATTGGTTTCTTTTTCTTGTAAAATTCTCTCTTACAATTCTCTTGTAATGTCCGGGCTTCTTTTGTATTTTCTGAAGAAACTGTGTCGCCAATTTAGTTTCTCGTTGTTTAAATTTTTTTACATTTTCGAAAGATGCATCAGAGGGTTGACATTTTTATCACACTAATTTAAAATATTGATATAGTGAAAATTATATTAAACCGTAAGTTAAAATAAAAAACTTTGAAACGTTACACCATAAAATTTCTAAAAAGTCACATTATAACATTTTCGAAATGTACGCGTTTGCTTGTTATAATATAAAAATGTTTTCAGAGTATATCTTGAATTATCGAACGTTAATGATCCGTAGAGTGATAGCACCAAGTTAAGATATCAACTAACATAGAGACGATTTCGTGCACGCTTTAAATATATACTGGGGGTGGTGCCTAATTTTGATCATTGGTAGTTGCTGCGTTCTCCCCTCTGTGCTTCTCTGTATGAGTCAATATATATACGAAATTGTATTTAAGAATCAGTCATAGATGGGCCCTTTGGTTGCTTCTGGACCATGTCGTTGGTGCAACCATGCAGGGTAGGAGGAGCTAACTGGTTGTAGCCTCTTGGGGGTTTTTCTATTTGCTACAATAGGTGCTACTTTTTCGTCACGTGGTATTATGGACAACTTATACATCGTCAATATACAGAAAAGAATATAATAATAAACAAATTAATATTATATTATATATATTTATATTATTATGCTCTCATTTATTAATAATTAATTTGAGTAAATCGGATTGCATCTGAATAAGTGCAGTGCAAGATCTATCTGAATTACTTATTAATAATTATATTGTATCTTTAATTATTAATAATATATTGTATCTTTGAAAATTTAGATGCAATGCGTTGTACTATAAAGTGTGTCTTTGTAAGAATAGTAAATTTAATCACGCGTTTTAATTTCGGTATTATTGCAAAAGATGATAAATAAAAATGTGGTATATTCGTTTTTGCGATTTTGACGAAGACGCAAGCTTGAATCGCGGATCGACAGGATTGCAAACCAGGAGCGGACCTTCAGTACGCTCAATAGGGCTATAAAAGCCTCATGTGAAAGGACATTGTTTGGCTCAGCTGCGGTCTACTATATGTCTCTGTATTACGGGGGATCGGTCGAAAGGTGCATCTGAATCAACGGTTGATTAGGAAATTAAGTGCCTCATTCTTCTCGGCGGTCCGGGTCGTCGATCGCGTAGGCGCGATATCATCCGAATTTGCTTAATCTTTCGTCGATCTTGATTGCACTTAGCACGATCTAACTATATCCATATGTATCTCTTTCTCTCTCTTTCTTTTTTTATGTTTGCGCGATAGATAATCTCATAAAACGCTTCTCGTTGCACATGACATTTTTTTTCTTTCAACGACAGGATTAATTGATCACGTGATGATTGATTATGCGCAGTTGAATATTGACGTGATTGTTAAAGTGATAGAGTTTGCACCACGAAATAAAAAAATTTTTTTACGAATGGATAAATGACATATTTTAAATATGGAGCAAATATCTAAAATGTATTTCTTACGAATATTTATGAAGAGACACACAATACCCTTTCTCAATATAATTCGATAGAATTTATTTTAAACCAAGTATATCTATACAATTTTGCATAATAAATTACAGTATATTTTTAAAGAATAATTCTTTAAAATTAGGACTTGCATTCACTCAAATTTACAATTTGAACAAGTCTAAATTTTCAATTCTTTCTTTTATTAAATTAAGAAATAATATATTAATATTTTCAATTATTGATTTTATATTATAAAATTTTTCTTGCAATAAAATGTTTTTTAAAAATATTTTAATAATTATTTGATTCAATAATTTGAAAATTTAACTGTCACGGAACATAAAATTAAAAAGAATAAATGATTAAATTAAATGTGATATTAAATGAATATTTATCTATTACAACAACTATATTAAATATACTTTTCTCCTTTTTCTTAATTACGTGCAATCTTCGCGTGAATTCTCTTAAGACCAGTTTTCAAAAGCTACGCGTAGCTTACCAGTCTGATCCGGAACCAGAAGGGCATGGTCCCTTCAAACTACGGATCTCTTACACGGGCCGCACGAGCGGCGTGATTCATCCACGTGTACGATGTTAGAGCAGGGAATGACACGAGTGTTCACAAGCCGCACCATCCCTTGCAATCCCTCTCTGGTCGCTGGAAACTCGAGCACGAGTGTTTCGCCATTCGTGCCTTATATCGTGCCCTAAAATGTACGCGGCAAGTGTTCCAGCCCCCCTTGCACGATTCGTGGGTAGTAAACAGAAGTACGAAAGACTCAGAGACCTTGCTTCTAGGTCTAGTAAAGGCGTAACTATTGGGGAAACTATCGAGGGATAGAGAGAAAGAGAGAATACGGATTGTACGCAAAATTTACGAAATCTTTCTACATTTATATAATATATATTTTTTGTTAAAATTTATTAAGACCAACTTTTTAGTGCAATAATATAATTATAAACTAATTTAGTAAATGATAGATAATTATAATTATTCTAATAATTAAATATAATTTTGTGAGAAGTTTTTAACAAAATTGTACAAAATTTGTTGGCGAGATATTGCACCTTTCTTGCAATTTGTTGATAAATTTGTGCTTGTCGCCCGCATCGTCGCGGAGGGTTGTACCCTCTAGTCGTCTCTTTCTAAAATCAGGGTGCAATTCAGAGAACCGCGAAGCCAGCAAGCGCAAGCAAGTGTTCCGCCGTGACCAATGGGCCCTTTGCACGCATGTGTGCGCTTCCCAATGCGATATTAATATCGCGATTATCATCTACGTATTATCGCTGCATCCCCCGGGTGGGATGCTCAAAATAAGCCCACGCGGTAGCACCCTCCACGAAAGTGTATTCGTGTACCAAGCCGTGCACCAAGCACCCGGTGTTATGGTGCATGAGGAGACGCAAGTGCATGTCGATCTTGTACTAGAGAATTAACATTATTGGATTTAACTACCAAAATCTTGTGCATTTTTATGTATTTCAAATATAATAGTTTTATAATAAAAGAAAATTTTTTAATATATTTTTATTTAATATATTTTTAATAGTTTAATATAAAAATTTCTTATATAATATTGTATATACTTATATACTATCTTATATACTATTATATGTATACTTATATATTATTATATAATTATTATTATTATATAATTATATAGTTATTTTATTATAAAATTATTAAAAATATATTAATTAAATAATAACGATACGCCATATTCTCACGTTTTTTTCAAGATTAATTATTTGGAGCTATTTAAAATTAATCATGCACCTTATTATATAAAGACACTATCTATATTATATTCGTCATTATCGATAAATATATTTTGCATACATTTAAAAATGTGTGGACGAAGTATATGCGAGTTCGGATTGTCGTCGATAGCGAGAGATGCATGTGGATCCTTTTGCTTCGTAAAGAGGGAACCAATGCCATTGTTCTGCGTCCCTTTACTGCAATCCTGAGTTATGGTCGCCTTTGCGGGGAGGTGGCCATAAAGGTGATTCGTCTCGGTCCTGCAAGTGTCAAAAGTCTATCCCTAATGGTGCCGCGCGTGAACGAGACAGTGGTCTATGTATTATTAATATTCGCGTCATTCAGATCTGGCGTCATCTAAATCTGACGACTTCTTGTTTATCCAAAATTTCCGCTTCGTATTGATTGTTTTTAGGTTTTTTCTTATATTTAAGAAAAGTCTGATTAAGAAGTATCTTATTTTTGAATTAAATAAGTTAATTTTTTTCTGCATGCACAGGTTGAATAGTTTTTGATCAGACTTATTAGTATATTATAATACTTTTTGCTTTATTGGTAAATTTTATTTATTACAGATTCTATATTTATTGTATCACTTAAAATAGTAAAACAATAATTATATATTATAATGTTGCTAACAATCACGATAACAATAATAATTACTATCAGTTTTGCATAATTTTTATACGAAAATTATGCAGAGAAAATTTTAGAGAAAATTTTTTTGTAATATATATATATTTCTTTAAAGTGTTGCAAATCTTGCATTCCACGTAAGAGAAAAGTTAAAGTGCACTTCCGCTTGTTCACGTGCCACATCGACATATTGTCCTTGTCCCGTAGAAACGTGTGCTATGTAACATGACACGTGACCATTGAATACCCCACAGATATTCTCTATCCCTGATCATACGCCCCGCGTTTAAGGCAGTATTTAACCATTAGGAGCTATTTACTTGATTTTAAGAGTCAATCCAATCTATGATTGTTCATGGGTAAACATTAAAATATGACAGTCTCATTTTCACTCGAGCGAATAGCCGAAAGGAACACTTTTACAAAATATAAAATTGTGTAATTTAATATAATTATATAATTTAATAAATTGTATGGGAATTTTTAATTGTGTAAATAAAAGTTCTGAAGTTAAATTAAAAAAAAAATTAATAATATATTTCGTTCGAAATAATATGTTGATTCGCGCTATGTTTATTCTGTGCATTTTTACAATAAAAGTGTTCTTCGCATGTGTCATATTCGCAGCGAGAAAAAAACGCACATGGAGATGCAGGTGACACAGCTCACATGACAAAATAATGTCAGATCCCTCGCGGCATATACCGGTCCTCAGACCGTGGTGCATCGGACATTTTACCCCTCTTTATCTTTCCCTTTACCCCTCCGCGTGATAGACTATCCCCCTCCAGAAAACACGATTCACTTGGCACACAAGTTTTGTGCATATAATGTTCGGTACGAGAAAGTAGCCCCCTGCTTAATTTAATCCAATACAATATGTTCCCTTGTCTCACCCCGATCTCTCAGTGTCGTCAGGGGTGAGTTAAAAAGGGTGGGTGGCTTTTTAAAACTGTGCCGATCTCAATTCAGCGTGAAACCTCATCCCATTATGATTGATCTAATCCTGATTGGAGCGGACAGGTTTTTTTACTTTCGCGGTGTACCGGTGGTCTAGATTCGTGTCTGCAGATAGATTTCGGAAATCATCTCTCATCACACACGTAATATCTGTCATGCTCAAAGTGAACATATACAGGTATACTGATTTTACATAACAATGTATTACGTGAACATCTTGAAAAATATTATTTTTTTATATAATAAATTTCATAGAGAATAAATTTATAAGAAATATTAAATCTTACTTTTTTTAATACAATTTTTTTCTCGATTAATTATTTAACATATTTGTTGATATAATTAATAATGTTAATTTCCAACTTGAATAACTTTGGCAAAAGAATAATAAAGATTTCTTCTAATCTATAATATACACACAACATTCGTTTGTTTTATCATTACTTTCTTTTTTAACTTTTTTACTTTTAATTTTCTTTAGCTAACATTTTACTTAATTTATAACTTTGAATTTTATAATTTTTTGTATAATACAATTTATACAATCTATACAATTATAAAATCTAATTTATTCACCATCATCTCACTGGTATTCTCTTTCATCTCCGTTTTTATCTCGTTCTTGTTGATGTAATTAATCTACGACATTCGGTACTTTGTGTTGAAAAATTCTTGTTATTTGAAATAATTTAAATAGTGATAGCTAGAACACACGTTCTGTTTTAACGATGTTACATTTGTTATTTTCGACGTAGAATAAATATCTTCAGCTGTGGCAATTCTTCAGTGCGGATTAGGCGATAATCCATGAAAATCGATTTACCAGAGCCTACAAAAAGTGATTTTTAAAATATCGACTAAAATGCATTTTATCTTGAAATTTTGAGAGATCATTAAAAAATATCGTAATTTAATAAGCAGAAATAATTTGTGATAAGAAAAATACTCTCTGCTTAAATTCTTTTTATATTTTTATTTATTTAATATATGTATACTAAATTTTTGAAGAGATATCTTTGGACTGGTTCTAACAATCATAAATTATATCTTGGAACGTAATTAGTTTCTTAAACTGTCTTGAAATCGTTGTGCAGCATTATGGATTTCCAAGTCAGTCTAGATTATGCAGACAGATAAACAATGAATCATTAATATCATATGTGTGTGTGTATATTATGAATAATATTTATCACATAAAACAAATATTAAGTTTTCTTTTAAAGTAATATGTATTAAGATTTTCCGATATAATGGGGAAATTTTTATCGTCTAAAGATTATTGTCGGATAAAATTGTTCTGAGCAAAAATGAGCTTTTTCTTTATATTCTTTCTATAAGAGATTATGCCCCGCTGACTTTGAGAATCGATAATTAATTTCCGATGGGTCTTTCGCGTTCTTTCGACAGTTACTGTTTGCGATAGGGATTGCGAGTCTTGTGGTAACCTGTCAGGGGATGCAAGCGGAGGAGATGGATTTGTTGCACAGCTGTGTACACTGCTTAATGTAGGAGGTATCGGGCTCGGAAATTACTTTTGTGCTGGTTAAGATGAATCCCTAAATCCGAAAGCTAACTACGATTTGCTCGTTTTTTAGTCATAGTGCATCATTAACGCTCATCGAATTGCGCAATAGTGAAAATTATTATCGGATTGTATATACATACATATTATTAAATATTTATGATCCAATAGTAATTCTCATTTTTTATGCCTTCACTCATTTTCTTAGATTTTAATTTTCCTTAATTTGTAATTTTGATTTAACTCTTAAAAAAAATCCAATCTTTATGTCGCATATATATATGTATGTATAATTCGCTCTATCTGCACATGAGAAATGCAGTAATTATTATCGAATGCTCTGTATATACGTGAAATATTAAATTATACAAATTATTTTAAAGCATAGACATTAATTATTTATTATATTAATGTATCACGAGAAGCAGTAAATAAAGGCTATAAGCTCTATGATACATTAAATGTTTAATAAATAATTAATTTCTATACTTTAAAATAATTGTATAATTTAATATTCCATGTATATACAAAGTGTCCGGTAAAAAATAATCATGATAATTGTGTGTACATATATATATATATACAGATATATTTACCAAGTTAAATCTCGTTATCATTTTCCATCGCAGGCGATTCGTAATTCACGAAATTGCTGTCAGTTTCATCTTCTTCTAATTTATCCACTTCAATTGGTCTCTTTTCTTTTGAAATATCGTATTCTTCACCGAGTTGTCTATACGTCTGCGCGCGGTTTTCCAAGATTTCTTTAATGATTTCTGTAGAAAATTATGCAATTAAGTTATTATATATCAATTTTCTAATGTTATATCTAAATTTATCTATAGTTATTATCGCAAAAATAAATTCTTATCCAGTCTATTTTACTCTGACATTTCAAATGACCTTTGAAATAGAATAAACATTTTGCTGGTTTATTTTCAGTTTAGCCCATTAATAATTCTTACCCATTAATAATTCTCTGCTCTCGATCATGTTGCCCATCTCCTTTTTAACTTCTTTCATCAACCACGGCATGAAACCTTCTTCGACATCTGCAACAAATCATGTTCACGGCATTTTAATAATTATAGATGGAATAAAGAATAAAATAATCAGGGGCGAAAAGAAACTTAATCAAAAGATAGACTCGACAAATAAAGAGAAATTAAGAAACCTTTAGGATTAACAAATTCAGAAAAAGTAGTCAGTGTTTCTTGCGAGCTCACGAACCGGCCTTGATTTCGTCCAATAAGTAGCCAGACATTTTCAAGCCTTCCAAAACTGCGGGTAAAAGTTCAGCAATGTATCCTGTTAACAATACCGCCGCCGCGACTCGTTCCTCGGTTTCCTGTTGAGTCTTCATCGCTTCTTCGTGTTGTTTCAGGCGTCGATCCTGAAACGAATCGGGAAACAGATTTGCTTTTTAATCTTTTCACGCGAGCGATATATGTCTTTCTACGATGTAAAAATAAACGAGATATTTAAAAGATCGAAGAGCGCCGAGATATTAAAGAATATTAAAATGCAAGAAAATAATACCTTCTCTTCTCTACGTCTCCTCTCCTCTTCCGCTAATCGTTGCTCTTCAGCTTTCTCAGCAGCGCGTAGTTCCTGGAATCTTCTCTGCTGTTCCTTGAGAGTAGCAATTTCCTCTTCTTCTAAAACTTCGATCAGGGATTGCTCGATAGTCTTGCCTACTAACACCTCGAGAATCGGTTGAACTTCAGTGTCATAATCGAAGAGCTAATAATAAGAGGAAATAGTATAAGAAGAAATATCGTAGTACACACAAATACTGTGTTTTGCAAAAAATTATGTCGTGATAAAACATTAAGTACATACTTCTCCGGGTTCGATTTGAGTGCAAGCGTCTTGGCCAATCTTGCCAGGATAATAACTTGGTGGTTCCGGTTTCTCCAAAAAGTAATCAGTTTGCGTGGCTACTTCGGATTCGTCCGGCTTTTCGGCCAGCTTAAATATAATGTCAATATTAAAATTTGAATTTACGCTTCGTTCGTCGTATATCGAGAAATAATAATTAATTGTTATAACGAAAAATAAATATACAAATGTTAATTAACCTCCTCGAGAAAGATTTCGGTTTGCACTGGTTCGTGCTTTCTCCCAGGAACCGGAGGAGGTGAACCCGTCCTCGCAACGAGCGCTCTGCAAGCTTGCATCTGAGCACGTTTCCTCGCCAAGTGTCTTCGTCTCGCTTCCGCTTGCCTCGCTGCTATCGATTGTTCCCCATCGATCTAGATGAACATGCGAATTTCATGAAAGAACTTACCATTCTTTTACCTTGAAAGATACCCGAGAAGAATACTCACTAGAGCAGGAATGGGAGCGAATGTACTTCCGCGAGCCACGCGACGATCAAACATGATGTTCCCGAAAGGAACCGATTGTTCGCTGCAAAATAACGATTGATTTTTATAATGAAACATGGTTCTCAACGGTCACTAAACAAATCTAAGAAAAGCTCAGCTGAGTTTAACATGCTGAGTAATGATTGCTGCAAGACCGGTCACTCTCTTGAGCAAACATCGACAAACTTGGCAATAATAAATTTGTTTGAAATTGTAATACATTCATAATCATTTTAATATACCTAATGTTTCATCAATCATCTATTATTGAATTATATTAATTCACTTCAATTTATTTGGAGACTCAAATTTTGAATAATTAAATATAAATATTTCGCCAATCTTTTGATTGAATTCTTTTTTATTTAATTTACGAATCAAAATATACAAAAATACGAAATCCAATTGCTCTCTCGACTATTGTCGACGAGTATATTAACTGTATATATTTATATAAAATAAAATGATTAAAAGATTACATCACGCTATGCAGCAAATTATATGAATATAAAAAAAGAAATAATTTTTAAATATATATATATGCAATCTGTTATTAAAAATTATATACGTAACAGGTACATCTGCCTATTCGCATTTAATGAAGCATAAGTTTTAATCACATAGTAAAATATCGATGTCTACGACCCTGCTGCACGCAAATGTTTCCGATAACAATCACAACAGTGTCCATCACAAGCACAGTAAAATTTATTATGTATTGATGACATACTTTTGAGTCTGCAAAAATATTATATGTAGATCAACCTAAATAGACATGCACACAACACGTATATTTAGGTTGATCTACGTATATATCAGACTTGCGATAATTTCTTAAAAAAGTATAAATTGTTTTTTTACATTTATAGTAAAAAGCAATGATTAATATCTTCATCTTTTAATCAAAAAGATGATACATTTATTGTAGCGTAAAATCGATTATACTTTTTACTTGAAAAACAATCCTATTGATTTTTTTATGTTAGTACAATATAATAATGATGAAAAACCCTTCCTTGTAAAAGGGAAATAAAAGTTAATATTATCGATCATTTCAATGAAACGTAATTTCCGTTCTACGAGTATTTAAGAACGTGGTGCATAGGAGCGACAATAAGAGAGGAATAACTCGAATACGACCGCAAGCGCATGAGAATAAATCGAGCCGATGAGAAGGAAAAAAAGCGGGGAGAAAGCAGCTGCTATCAAATAAAAGATCAGTGATAAGTGTATGCCATTTGGTAGAAGGTGTTTTTGTTACCCGCGGAGTCTCGGCAGCATATTCATCATGCCCTCGATCGGTGCCAACTTTTTTGGTAAAGCTCGCGGCGTCTGCGGGAATCTGCTAGAAAAACAATTCTCGCTCTTCTTATACGCTCTTTTCCTCCTCTCGAAGTGCCTCTCGTCATTTTTCATTTACGCGCTTCAATCGAGCTTTCGTTGCTTTTTAAGTCCGAAACACCTTTCGCGCTTTCATATTATACGCATATATATGTTTATTGAGGAGACGGTGAAATCTTTTCGCACACTTCTTTCGGCCGGTTTCTTTCGACTGATCGATTATATTTCAGCAACATCTACGTTGTCTTGGACATCGAATTTTCGGCGGGGATGATATGAAACGAACGTAAGATTCGATATCGCGATTTGCATCTGCGAAAAGGTTCGAGGTCGCATTATCGCACGTTTGCAAACCAAATCCAGTGAACGGAAAGAGACTTTTCAGGGCCAATCATTATTCATTTTGAACTGATACATTTTTTTCATATTAAACCATAATTATACTTAAGAAAATATTTTTAGAAACAAATAATCCTTTTATTTTATATATAATATATAACGTTATAGAAAATATTCAGCTAAAAATGTTTCTCTGAATAAAAGCGTTTTTGCGGAATAAGAGAGCATTATGAATTCCGCTGCTATAAATTTTATCCCTAGCTGATAATAAAAGGACGTAAGTCACGATATATGTTAATTGAACAGCCGGGACCACGGCTATAACGCGACCGTGTTACGTCACCTCAGCGTCACTTACGGCGGTTCACTCCTCTTGAATCTTCTTGCTCGTTCGTCTAAGGTCGAGGCCGTGGCGATGGTAGTGGCGTTCATCATGCCAAGGGAGAAGTCCACGGTAGCCTTGAGGGCGGCCGGACATCTGGCATTATGACTACTGTGACGTACTTCCGGTCTCTTGGTTAACGACACCAGTGGTTTGAACCTGCTCTTAAGCGGGCATCCGTCTGTTACCTCTTCGTCGTTTCCGTTGGACGCGATACCGAGTAGAGCCGCCACTTCCGGCGGAGGCATCAAAAATTCTCCTGTTTTTACGGTCGTGATAAACGGCTTTCTCTGTAGCAGAATCGATTTCTTGGGCGATCTGCGCCCTTGTTCGGCCTCGGCTTGCTCCTGTATCTTTTTCAATTTTGCATTGAGTACTTCGTTGAAGTCCTCCGTGGATAGAATGATGCTGGCCTTAATAGGCGGTCTTTCTTCGTTTAAACTATCCTGACTCTTGCTGTGGTTTCTGCTCTTCAAAGGATTGGCTTGATTCGATTGTAGACTAGCCAAGACCAGATGTTCGTTGGATTTGCTGATCCGTCTACGGTTGTAGAGGTCATTCCTCATCGTATTTTTCATGTTCTTGAGATTGGTGAGCCGCGGCGCGTTCATTCCGTCGTCCTCGTTGATGTGTAGGAGCGGCAAACTCGAGTCCAGGCCATCCTTTTGCAGGATCGTGAAGGCCGGCGGATCCTTCGTCTCATGATTGAAAGATCCCGCGTCCGTCGACGGCGCCAAAGCCGAAATACCGGCTGGCATCCTTCTAATTTCTTCAGACGTTTGATTGCGCGGCGAACATTGTGAATCGATCGAAGGCAAACAAAATTACGTGACGCGTTTTGCCTTTCAAGCGTAGTTTCCCTTTAAAATTTCAAAAATAACTTCTTATTTGTTTGTACGGGATATAGGCTTTTCGAAAAATCTTAGGTAAAGCAATTATGATCCATTGATCGCTTATATTGATCGTTTTCGCGAAGTGAAAACAACAAAGATCACGCGAGCGTGATATTTGCAATTATTTCTTGAATTATTGACCGACAAAGTCACGATATCTAACTACAATCAAGTTGGTTAATTGCAAAATATGACCAGTACTTTCGCGATACTTAACGCGGTGAAAAAAATATGTTCGCACTAGCTCTTATAAAAAATATAAATATATAAATATATATATTTTTAAAAGATTTTTGTGCCGCAAATATTATTTGGTTGGTTAAGTACGCGATAAGATATTACAAAAAGCACACAGTGTTATTATCAAGAAAAATTCTTTTGTTGGAATTTTAATTTTCGGATTTGCATTTTTTCTATAAATAACGTACACGTTTATTAAATCGTGTCGCGCTTCTATCATTATGAATAGACGGAGATTATTTTCGCGTATTTATATGTAGGATGAAAGTGAACTCTTTCCAAAATGATATCAATCTCAGTGTCAATCGATCCGTGTCAATCGATTTACATTAATACATACTGTGCGAAACTCGCGCCAAATCGGCGGTCCTGCTGGTCGCGGAAGATCTCGGAAGGAAAACGTCGTAGTCGTTCGTCGAGTACGGTCGCGACATTACTGACCATTTCGCGGGGGAGTTCAGAGACTGGACAATGTCCTTAGAATCGACCGATATAGGCCGCGCTCAAGTTGTACATACACATAGATTCTCGCTTCGTGTGACCGGCCACTCAATAATGCTGACCACCGCGAATGTTGCGCATGCTTAAGTTCCACCGACAGAGGGTGGAATACGGTTGGGGTTTTGCCACACTCGCCTAGGGAACCTGTCCGGGAACTTTGCAAACCTTAGCAACACTTCAAGGTGAAACTTGGCGTATTTGATCGCGTCGGTCTAACGCAAGAAGACTTAGTGTATAAGTTGAATCACGATTTAGATTTTTAGATGAATAAAATTCTTAAGTTTCTGCGCAATTCATAACTTTTTTTTAATAAAAAATATTATATATGCACGCACGTGTACATGTCACTTTGAAAAAATTGCTCAGGAATAATCTCTTGATGAGAATTTCTTATCTTTCAAAATTCTCTCGAAGATAGAACTGATTAAGCTTTGCTTCGTAGCCGTAATAAGAATATGCACGCGATCGAACGATAGGTGGAAAATGAATTATGAGATGAGTAAGGCATTTTATTATCACGCGATTTAATGCAAATAATGTGCATGAAAAATCAGATTTACGCAGTATGAATATAAACTGTATTTTATGTAACAATATCACGCTTGTAAAATAATTTTTGCGATTATATTAAATTACAATTTCAGTTTTTCAAAATAAGTACAATTACATCGTACTTTACGTATGATTATATGTATCGCAATAATTTGTAACGGATTTCGTGTTTCTCGAAGATATATCCGACATTTTACGTAGAGCTTATTAATCTAAATATAACATCTATTCCCAGTAAATAAAGTTAGTCGAGTGGTACTTTTTGGAGAAAGATCTCATATAGAGATTGCCGTTCATATGAATTCTACACGAATAGCATAACTTTTTCGTTCTGCAAGTTCTATCGTAATATCCAGATTTATGATAAGGCATTCTTATCACTAAAATTTTTGACATATTAAAAAAAATATCGATTTAAGTCGAGGTGACCATCAAAAATAATGATAAGAGAAATTTGACAATATAGAAGTTTATCGTTGAGTTCGTGAGCGGTGTAATAAGAGATCGTTTTTTCGTCCTTGCATGAGCGTAATTGCGCGATTGATCGATTTACTCGAATAGTGCCACAAATAGTGACCTACGGCTATTGTATTTACGATCGTCAATAGTAGTTTATCATAGTTATTGCTTTATCAATTCCTAAAATAGAACTCACTGTATGTTTTAAAACTATTTTTTGTATTTTTAAATTTTCTTTTTCTGCGTTAATTAATCAAGCAAATAAAAAACGTTTTAATTTCATTAAAAAAATTATTTTAAAATTAATCACCATTGAATGTTTATTACTACATTTTGTATTAATACAAGATGTGTGAAATTTCACCGTATTTTGTATTAATATTAATACGCTGCAGATATCCTTGAACAAATTTCTTACTAGTTTCTCACGTTTTGCGTGAAACATGGCGTGCAATTATAAGCCTGAATAGCTAATATTTGCTGCTAGAAAAACGATAAAATAAGTAGAACATTTTTACGCGCATACAGTTTTACTATGCTTTTTACTGGCCTTTTTTTTATTTTTCTAGTCCACTTGAATTATAGTTTTTATTCAACGTCACGATCTTTCTCGATAACAACATTCATCGATCTCTTAATTAATTAACAAAGAATTGACGTTTCGTTTAAGACAGCTGCAGAAGCCCCCTTTATTATTGATTCATGCTCGATTGTTTCCTCCGAATGTATTGTAACATAAAGCGCACGTTTCTTTATTCTGATCAATATCATTCGCAAGTTATATTTTATTATGTATCATGCAAAGGACTAAATATAGTACCCAGCCAACAGTCAGAAAAACTTGTTTAACAGAACATTGTGTTATGCACTAACTTTATAGAACTTCACAGAATGATAAAGTGAGTCACTTTTGTGTTAGTTTTTTTTGTGTGATGACATATTCATATGAATAATTTCTGAACTTGTCATGCATTATAGTTTTATTTGTCTAATATTTTTCTAATTTCGATAGCGAGATTTAATTAACAAATTTATTTACATTTAATTATTTATAAAAAAAATTATAAATGCAAAATTTAGAAGTTTTAAGTTGTATTCAAAAGGCTAATTTTCTTCTCAAGAGCTTTTATATTTTTATAAAATTTATTCTAAAAATATTATCCTAAATCGTTAGTGCGAGATTTTTGCAAATTGATTATTTTTACAGCATAGCTATACTTTGATGTAGAAGTGGAAATCGCGTGAAGCGAGTGCATAGTATATCATACTTTGTACTCTTCCGTGTACGATAATCAACGATAAAATCAACTGCCACCGCGGTCATTCCCTTTTCGTCTATAAGCGCAGTAATGTATTAAATAGCTGTTGCATTATCAATATGCTGTGCTTTTCCAGTTATCGATATTCTTCTTTTGGCTTTAGAAAATAGAGAGAGAGAGAGAAAGAGAAGAGAAAGAGAGAGAAAAAGTGTACTTTTAGTAATTTTCTCGGAATAGATAAATTCTCAAAATATATTCTTTAATAGCAAAATTAACAAAATTACTATCCATAATGACAATTATAGCAATTTTTTAAAATGAGATATTGCAAGTTTATTGAGAGTGAACATTTTCTGATTGTCCCACAGCATTAATGTTTGAGGAACATAAAGAGCGCAAGAGAAACCAATAATAGACTATGCTCGAGAAGTAGGGTGTCTCTACTTTTAATATGTATCTGTATGTCATATAAGCTTAGCATTGTGTTAAATATGTAGCGTGCTTTATGTAAAGAAACGAACACTATCTGTTTTCCATTATCGTACGTCTCTCTCAATGTTCATTAATTCAGGGAATGATTAGGGCGTATATTTGTGCAATTTCGTTAAATAGATAGGATGGTTTACAAGAATATCGTACACTTGTTGCATAGACAATAACATGAAAATATAACATACAATGTATCAATATAAAAATAGATTGCTTTTTTTTATTAATTGTGGCTTGTACAATTATCAGCAGCATGTGTAATTATGATTTTCGTTACTTTTTCTCTTTGAAAAAAACAATTTGTTGCTCGATAATGAGATTAGGAAATATTTCTGATATTCTGTTTAAATAGTAATCTTTTATTCAATTTATATGTATATAAGATTCAAGAAAAGATAAGCTTAAAATATTTTTTCTTAATACTTTTTGTGAAAAAAATCACCTTTATCAGTGAGCTTTTTAAAAGCTGAGATAAGTTTGTTGATGTTTATTAAGCAATTTTCCAGGTTGCAACACAATTTCTCGTTTGATAAAGAACGCGCAATATGATGTTAGGAAAAGAGTTAATTGTACTTACATCGGAGGATTTCTGTACTTCTTTTGAATATGTAATATCGCCCGCGGGCTCTTCACGAAAGTGTAGGTCTCCTTTCTTTCGCATGTATCGAGGGGTATATTGTACGAATGCAATCCACGACTGCACATCCGACATCGTTCGGTCACCGTTCTTGTAGCCATTGTTATTTATTTTAGACGATTTAATTGTGTACAAATTTTATTCTGGAAATCGCGTCGCGCGGCTTCTAGCCTTTTATGAGATAACCCGACTTCTCAGGGCGGATCCCATTCATTACTAAGCTCTTTGTCTGTTGCTATAGAAACGGATCAATTATGAAATTCCTTTTATTGACATAGCGACTTGCAGTTTTCCGTATCTAAGGTACGACATCCTTAAATTCTCATGATTCGATTTTATTTAGAATGCAAATTAGATTTTTGAATTATCATTCAAACAAGGATATAATATTTTAGGTAAATTTTTCTCAATTAAAATTATATACATGTATATGTAAATTATGATATTTATATCTTGATTTGTATAAACATTATTTTAGTATTTTTTTATAATTTAAGAGAAGTGTAATCTAATAATACAAGTCTAATTTAATATTATAATGTTAAAAATATTTTTTACTATATGTAACATATTTTAAATATTTTTAATTTTATTTAATTTTATAGCATATATTAAAACATTATTTAACTGAAAAAAATTATTACTTTTTTATCGGATTTAACTATTCTAGGAATAGATTTAACTATTCTAGGAAAAGTTGATTTCTACTGGGAAGATGGTCTGTCAGAATACCTATATTGGATATGACTAAATCGATACTTATATCGGGTGAGACTTTTCTGCTTTATCGAGTTAGGCACGGGGTTGCGTCTATTGCCGATAGGTGTACAATAAAGTTTATTAAGTAATAAATATATTAAATAATAAATATTTATGATAAATATTAATTGAATAAAAATATAAATACTAAAAAAATTTTTTAACTTTCTAAATAATTGCATATAACAAAACTGTTTTAATATTATATAATATAGTTTAAATAAATATTTTTTTAAGAAATAAAATCAAAATTTTGATAAATTAACATTTTTTCTTCTGAGATTAATGTTAATTTTTAACTTTAAGAATAATAAAAAAAATATATTGACAGTGAGATTAAATTGACATTTATAGTAACTATATTTATATGCACAAAAATCAAGTATTTTAGAAGAATATTACTTTATTTTAATTTAATAACATTTTTGAAAATTTTGGAACGTTTTGTCAACTTTAAAAAATTTAATTAAATGCAAAAATTATGTTATTAAAGTTAATACGAAGTCGTGTCATTAAAATAGCATCATGATTCAATTCATCAAAGATATACTATTCACGGGGAGATATGTAATGACGTTTTCCTTGATGGCGAAGAGCCCGTCGAGGAGGCGCAGCCCGCCGAAGAAGTAGTAGAAGAGAAGAAGGAAGTGTGGGCGTAGGGAGGTGGTAGTTCGATTTGGGAGAGAAAGAGGAAGAGGGCAGAGATTTTGGCACCCTGCTGTGCCTCCTAATTGCCTCGCCTTCCTTGCCTCGACAACGTCCACGTCCAGCACGCCCTTGAACCTTCTCGTGGGTCCACGTAAGGCCCCTAAAAGCCCACCAAGTCTTGATTCTTCTCTCCTTTCTTTTCCTCCTTCTTCCCCATCTATCGTATTGCTTCCTCTGACTGCAGTCTCTTCGTCTTTCTCTTCACTCAGAACGCTGAATAAGCAACATCATCTATCACACTGTGCGAAACGATATATTTGTTTTGTCGGACCTTTTTAATTATTTATAACCAGAGCCCACGAGCGGAATCTTCCGGGACCAATCTTGAGAAATTTTTGCTGCTTTTAGGCACTCGGAAATTTTGGGGAAAATTGAGATCGTGCATCGTCTAACGATTAAGTTTTCATTCCTGTCTGGCAATTTATATCTACTAATCAGCAATGAATGGTTATTAATCAATTTTCTTTTGTAAAAAAATTATATGATAATAGAGTGTAACATGTTTATTAAATTGTTATGAAAAAATCTTATATTAACTGCTACGTTCTCCTGAAATTAAAAATTTAGAAATGAAATATTTCTATATGTCTGGCAATTTATATCTACTAATCAGCAATGAATGGTTATTAATCAATTTTCTTTTGTAAAAAATTATATGATAATAGAGTGTAACATGTTTATTAAATTGTTATGAAAAAATCTTATATTAACTGCTACGTTCTCCTGAAATTAGAAATTTAGAAATGAAATATTTCTATATATATTAGTATATTAGTATACTGGTATTAATTTTATTATTAATTTAATTAGATAATGATTGTAAATAATGAATGACTAGTAATGGTCGCATAATACATTATCAACAAAATTTGTAATTGCCCAACACATTCAGTGGTTTACACCGGCGATTGATTGAGCGTTAATGATAAATACGGCGCTGCGTAAGTGCACATAATTTCGTGAAATTATGTAAAGTGCATTATGTCGAGCATAAAAAAGAATCGAGATTCCACGAGAAAAAACTTTGCACATACGGGCAAAGGATGGGGTATGATTATCTCTATGGAATGTCAGTGTCGGGATTCCTGATGAAATTCGATCTCGGTATTGGAACCACCAGATAATGACTAGGAAGTCTGGAGGCGTGGTAATGAGGGTTGGCCCGGGGCCTCGAGGGGCCCAAAAGAAAGGAAGAGAGAGAAAGAAAGAAAGGGAGAATGTAGCGCAGCGCGTTCGTAGTCCCTTTTTCGTGTCTCCTCTTTCTCTATTTTCCGTTCGCGTTCTTCTCTCTGGGCCCGTGTCCACATAAGGGACGAGCGAGCGAGCGAGCGAGCGCAAGTGGCCGGGCCCGCCAGTTTTCTAGCTGGTCTAGCTGGGTGATAAATTACGGTTGAGATATCGGCACCTCCTCCTGTCCATTCGTCAGGGGTACGTAACGTTGCTCCGTTTAAAAGACAACTACACCATCCCCTTCCTTAGGGCCGTTCGAAGCACGTTTGCCATCCTTCAGGTCTCTCATTCTTCTTCTTAACCCACTTCGTCTTCTTTGGCAGTCTCATCTCGTTGAGGCTGACTCGAGATAAGACATCAATCTTGCGCGCCACGAATTAGCACCAGCCGCGATTATCGCGCTCGGTTACAATTCGCAGGTAGAAACATATTCGATTTACTCGAATGTTATCCGAAAAGATGTGTTATCTGAAAGATGCATTGTAAAAAAGTAATATAAAAATATATATATATATATATAGTTTTCTCTTTCAGCAATAATCAAAATTTATTCTTATGGAAACTACATAATCGACGGAAAATATTAGATATTAAATATTGAAAAAATATTACTTGACTTTTTTCTTAAATTTAATATATAAATATAAGATAATATGATTATAAAATAATAAACGGTTAGTATATTAAGATATAAGAATCTCGAACAAAAATGTCTTTCGCAAAATCAGTATCTGATTAAAACATGACTTTTGTTGTCATCACAAAGTTAAAATATTTTCGGAGCCTCGTTGTTGCACACAAACACGGTTAATTGGAGAACCGGGACGAAACCTCGACGAATCGGTCCAACCCCGCATTTGCATCTGCACCGGCATGGTACAATATTTTGACGCGGTGTGAAAACGAACTGCTGTTTGTTTTACCGCGATGCGGCCGATTGTTCACGCGAAGGTAAACAGATCGAGCAGGTCGAACAAACGAGACGGAAGTGTGCCCTGCTCGTGGCGCAACCCTCGTCTTTGCCACCCGGGCGAGATCTCGTTTACAGCGATAGTTTCCACCTTTGCCCGTTGTCTTTCATTTTGGTCTCATTCTTGCTTCCCCTTGCTCCTTTTCTCTTCTTGTCCTTTCTTTTTTTTAACTGTGCGCCCCTTGCAGGACGAACTTTTGCATTCCTCGAAAGCGGTAGATCGCGCGCACGTTCCAGCTCGAATTTGGAACAAAGACGATCTAATGCCGCGAACAATGTTAACTGATGAACGGGGAACTAGACCTGTTGTAAGGACAATGTTAGGGTAGAAAAATAGTGGGGAAAAAACAATAGGCACCTATTAGTATCTACCTGGATGTTTGGGGACTCTATCGTTGTGCTTCTTCTTCTGCTATATGTTTATACCCTTTCGTTTTTTTTGCACTTGATATCTGTCTTGGTTTTCTCTCGTTGTATTGCCGAAATTAAGGAAGGTTGTATAAGGAAGTTTGTCTTAACATATTTTTGCTTGTGATTTTTATATATTTTGTTATCTCAGGTGACTTGATGTTTTCGATGTTCTTGTTTTATAATTCTTCTTTGAGTTGTTTTGCAGAGTGCGTTTCTTCTCACTTTCTTAGCAAGGAATACTCAATTTTCATTTGAAATTTGTTGAATTAGTAATATTTTTATAAAATAAAAATTCAATTTATATGATCAAAAATGTAATACTCGTACATTAATGATATCACGAGAAATAAAAAAAAATGCATTTCTTATCGAGAAAAATTATGTTTTTACGAAATTAACAAGAGATAGTGTCATATTTATTATAGAAAATTTTGGTCTATTCGACGTGATTTTGATAATCCCGACAAGTTATGGAAGAGGATCCCCAAATGGGATGGGCGACGAAATTTATGAGAAAGTTGACGCGACGCCGCTATTGTTTAAGAGTTAAAAGGATCTTCGGTGTTGCGAATGAAATCTCGGCTTAAGATGTTGCCCGCCAATTTTGACGCGGAATTATTTTACGGAGAAAATCCAACGCTGTCGATTAATACAATATTTCGTGGAGAGACATTCCGATATCTACAATGTTAGTTATTTTTTTGTCAATTGAAACTTGTTGGATATGTTAAAAGTTTACGTTTATGCTCTACAATATTTAATTTTATTTTTAGCTATTTTTATATTTTTTTACATACGTGCATTTAGACGTATTTTTAGATAGTTTTCTTATCAATTAAACTCAAATCAATTCTATCTACGCCGAAGACACACTGCTCACAGAAATGTATGTTTATTAATGAATTTTTTGTTCTTGAATATTTAGCATGAGTCAATTATTTGCATAAAACAGAACTTTGTATTCTGTGTAAACGCATTTTTTCGAACTGCCAATCAGCAGTCTGAAGTATAAAATTTATTGCTTCTAACTCTGGCAAGTGATGAAAATGTAACAGATATATGTATGTGTGTTACTTTTCGTATTATTTTAATATTTAACTATAATTTAATTATTGATTACACAATAATAAAATGACAACTATATTTGCACCAATGTGTGCGTGTCATAGTTATATCCAAATTTTTTCCCTACTTCTTTAAAGACGATTCCGCGCCACATTTAGCCGCGTCCTCTTTAGTAGAAGTTTCTAAAAGGCACCTCGTGGCGCCGATGATATATCGTTTAACCGCAGGTGGAGTCTCATGGGAAGCCATAGATCGATTTTGAAAATTTCACTCTGGCTTCTTTACGAGCATCGTGAGGGCCCGAATATTCTAGACACCGGGCGCTATTTTTGTTTTTGGAACATTATCACGCTACTTTTCAATGATTCGCTAATAAGGAATATACCATGTCAAAGAAAAAAAAATATTTTACATCGAAGACGAAGAGAGGCGGAAGACTCGACTCGTGACTACGCAGGGTCGTACCAAAATAGACTAGGTAGATAATGTCCGACAGATAACGGTCGCTAGATAAAGCCGTGACTGACGTACGATGTACGTGCGCTTAGCGAAAAATTGATAGTCCTCGAAAAGTGAGCTTAAACATTTTCCATCGCTCGACTGCGCTCGAGCGTAGTTTATTATACATGCGCTTAAATTTAACGCGTTTCTTTAAGTCGATACGTAATAATTTATTCGAGAATTAATATATATATTGGAATATACGGTCGAGAGAAGTATTTTTCTTTCATTAAACAATTTTTTTTACTGAAGAAATCTCCAAAATCTATAATAATTATTTTCGAACGTTAAGATGACTTATTCGATCCATTGATCTCATTTAAAATGATAATTATCGCTTTGAAGGAATTGTCGCAACGACGTTTGTGATTTGCGTAACAGGAGACTAATAATCTTTACGAGAGATTACTTTGTCGTATCGAGGAAGTTCCCAGACTCGCGGAAAACGTGAAATGGTAACAAACAGATAATGCCTAGGAAACACGTTGAATTCTGTAACAGACACGGAGCTGTGCTTCGCCTTGCATAAGTGATCCCGCGGAATTCGACGAACGTCAGATCCCGTTGGGTTTCATTTCGCTCGTGGATCTCCTTCCCTCGCGATTTCTCACGATCTTTTCCCCCCGTGATCGACCTGACCCACGAAGAAGATTAGATACCTCCGTCGTGTCTCCGAATCCCGCAGCACGCAATCGGACAATCCACTTTTGTCATTGCATCGGCGATTCCACCTTCGGCAGCAGCAGCAGCGCGCCCGCGGAGGATCGGTTTCCCCGATCATATCGTATCGATCGTTGTCAGTCGAGTATCGTGGCAGCATAAAACGTGCTCGCTTTGAGGCACGTTGAGCAGCCTCACGCCGAAATGCACTTAATCGCCAGACATCCTTCTCCAGATATTTTATTTTATTTTATTAACGGTATCGAGAAGGGATATAAAACCGCAAGACTGACATGAGTGTTTTAAGCGATTGCTTTCTGACGTGGGGGGTTACTTTCAGGAGTCTCTCTCTCTCTCTCTGTTTTTCTGAAAAATGTTTTTATCTAAAAGACTGCTTTGTTTATAAAATTGTTGCAAAAGATATTTGCTTTTTAATTTTTCTAACTTTTCCAATTGATATCTCCTTGCGTTCATTACGAAAAAATTGCAAAGTGGATGCCTTGTTTCTAGCAATTTCATAAAACATAATAATCTTTTAGGTGATAAATACAACGTTAGAAAAGCAAACGTTATCTTTTATCAAGCAAAGAGTATTGTATTTTATAATTGAACATTTTCCCGTTACGATTTTCATCAATAGAATTAGGAAGTATACGTCTTAAAGAGCTAGATATAAATAAGCTAAATTATCGATTGAAAGTTTGTCCATTTAATCACAAAAAATATGACGGATAATATAATTTCCCCCGCAATTAGATCCGACGTCGGAGATAATTTTGATTCATACTGGAACTGATGAAAAGACAGCCTCAAATATACGTTACGTTCCATTCTCGAGTGGGCTGGATCCGCTAATGGAACGAAGAAGGGCGTTTATCACTGGCCTTATCACATCTTTGACGGGCGCGCATGTCGTCTCTGTGGTAGGTGCGATTTCCGACGTGCGGCATCGCACCTGTACGATCGTTTTTCTCTCTGCGGGGTGCAACAACGTGGGCTGAACTTTTCCGGTTTTACGCGTCACGCCGTGACGTTGCTTTATCCGTGAAGGAAAACACGGATAACTTGGTGCGTCGGTGATGCTGATGCCGCGACATCGCACCCTCGGAGCGTTAAAACTGACGGACAGGTATATCGCCGTGGAGCGTGTTATTAAAATTAATCGAATCTCTCGCCGTTCTCTCTCTCTCTTTCTCTCTTTCTCTTTTTGTGACAGATTATTAAAATATTAAGCGCGAGCTGCTTAACGTAACGCGTACTCAAATACGACGATCATCATTCATTTCTATTAACTTTGTTACGTCGTTTCATATACGTCGCTTAAGATTATTTATGTCTGTAAGGATCTCTGTTTTACTATCATATAATAATTAGGTAAAATTAAGTATTTAATTTTTTCTCTGAATTTTACTTAAAAATACGCGTAATGTGTATAATTTATAGTATAATACAACTGTAGGAAAATACTTAAATTATACAACGTGTGAGATTTCTCTCTCGAGCTTCCGCAACACGCGAAAAATATTGTCGAACGGGGAAAAGAAATCTGAACAATAACGAGTGTCTTTGTTTCCACCGAAGGCAATTAACATGGGGGCAGTCCTTGTAGAACAACGGATCGCGTGCAAGCGGTACATTCATTATATCTGTCGCTAGCTTGCAACTTGTACGTGACACGACGTACGAGGCACGATCTCGGCAAGATGGTAGCCCGTGGTCCCGAGGGATGGAGCGTGGAAGAGGTTCTCTCTCTTTCCCGGGGACCAACAATAAGTAAGTATCCTCGATCGGCGCGAGATAACGGAAGCGGCGCGTAGATCATGTACCACGATCGCGATGGTGGCCGGATAGGGTCACTCGCGTTTTGTTCTTTCGGCGATGAGAGCAAGGATCAGATAATCCTGTCCAGAGTGGCGGACGCGCGGGGAAAGCAGAAGGGAGAAAAAAAAACGAAAAAACAACCCGAGACTCTCCGCAGCCGATGATTCCGGAAAGCGAGAGATCGGCACATTCGCCGTCAACCTGTCCGCTTTTGTCTTTGCCTGTGTTCTTCGTCAAAGGAACAGGTAAAACGCACGCTACCATCCTGCCACGATCTTGTCCTCTTGATGAAAAATGGATCTTCGCCATTATCGTGACGGCCGTACGTGCCATAAATAGTTACGAACAGTTTTCGTTTCTCGTTGGGGGTTTATAGAGCTGGAATATATGAACGTAATCATTTT
This sequence comes from Nylanderia fulva, assembly GCF_048542155.1. Lineage (NCBI taxonomy): Eukaryota > Metazoa > Arthropoda > Insecta > Hymenoptera > Formicidae > Nylanderia > Nylanderia fulva. The sequence goes on from NW_028190293.1 coordinate 2,385,958, forward strand.
TAATTTCGTCTTATTTATTTATACGTGAACTGTGTTTAAAAAAAATAATAAAATAAATTTTAACGTTCTTTCAATCCGATTCCCTCATGAGATTCTTTCTGTTATTTTTCTCCATTGATATTTCGTGATGTCAATATATGAACGTAATCATTTTTAATTTCGTCTTATTTATTTATACGTGAACTGTGTTTAAAAAAATTATAAAATAAATTTTAACGTTCTTTCAATCCGATTCTCTCATGAGATTCTTTCTGTTATTTTTCTCCATTATATTTATACGTGAACTGTGTTTAAAAAAATAATAAAATAAATTTTAACGTTCTTTCAATCCGATTCTCTCATGAGATTCTTTCTGTTATTTTTCTCCATTGATATTTCGTGATGTCAATATATGAACGTAATCATTTTTAATTCGTCTTATTTATTTATACGTGAACTGTGTTTAAAAAAATAATAAAATAAATTTTAACGTTCTTTCGATCCGATTCTCTCATGAGATTCTTTCTGTTATTTTTCTCCATTGATATTTCGTGATGTCAAGACAAAGTTCGCATTGCAAATGATGTTCGAGATAATCTTTATCGAAGTAGCTCCTTGCTACAATTCGTGCACGGGCGGAATATTTTCCCGAGATCGATCGCTCAAATCGATTTGTCCTCTCTTCGGTGTCCGCATGACGATATACGCATTGTAGATTCGTATCAATCGGTTATACAGCGCTGTAAAACGAGTCTTCGTGAATACATCTCGAGCGATCGATGCCGCGGTTTTTCGACACGGTTTGTAAATGTGATCGTACGACGCAATGCCGAAAAAAGATTGCAAGATATGAAGAAAGATAACTGCGATATCAGTCCATGAAACAAAGAGAAAAAGAGAGAAAATAAAAAGAGCAAGATCGGTTCTCACATCTATTAATTGCATTTCGAAATCTTGAAAATTTCAATTTTTATTTCGTATTCATTTGATACATTTTAAAAAATTATATATTTTTTGTAAATTTGAATTTAATAGGTTTGAATGAAGAGAATGTGAATTTTTTAATTCTAATGAATCAACTATTCGTATTTGTGTGTATATTAATTAATGAACTCTAGTTAGTCAAATGCTGACTTATTTTTCGATCATCTTTCTAGAGTTCGCGTACGATATAAGTATAAAGAAAGAGCGATTCGACTCTTCAACTGATTAATACAAACTTACGTTCGCAGAGTTGGCTTATAATGTCACTGCGACTGGTTTAAAACTGATTCATGTTTACAACTGCTGCGTTTTAAGTCTCGTCGCCCGAAGTGACCCTGGATGAGACGTCGTACTCCAGCGAAGAGACGAGAGCATCTCGATGGATCACGATCGCGCGTAGATACATAAATGCATTTACGATTTCTTTTCCTTGTCTTTCATCTCTCTTTTTCTCCTTCTCTTTCCTTCCACATATTTTTTCTCTCCCTTCTGTTTTTCCTCCTATTTTTTTAGTCGTGTCACACATCCGATTTCGCCGCCTCCGATTTTTTTTTTTCTATTCCGCGGCTTATCTTCACGGTAGCCCAGGACATCGGGTCCGATTCTGTCGTTTCTTTTCGCTATATGTATCCCGCGTTCGATGGTGAACGGTCGCCACATAGATAACAACGAGCTACATACATTATTCACGCGGTTACGCCGAGCTCGCGCATATTACGTATCGCCGCGACAATGCATGCCCTCCCTCCTCCTCCCCCTTCTCGCCATCTCGCCTTATCGGCGTCACCATATCGGTACCTTTACGTAAGGGCCTTGTCGACGACGAGCTTGTTGTTGCGCGTTTGTCGCGGGAACTTCGATTGGGAAAACGAGATTCGGTAGCGATCCCGATGATACGCCTAAGTACGCGCGATCTGCGACTTTTAAGTTTCAACGCTTGTGAGTCGACACTCGCTTGAAATAAGTCTGTCAACTTAAACATGAAAGGAAATCAGATAATCATGGATATTTTCTTAATCTGCATTATTCATGCAAAGCACGATAAAAGTGCGCAGTACTGATTCGCGTACTTTTAGCGACTTGTCAAAGTTTTGTCTTTTAATTTTTTTCATGTTTTTATAGCAAGATATATATACTTTTTTTATCTTTTTTGTGTTCAATTTTTCTAAAAAGAAAAAACATTTATGTTTTGCCCGACAATATTCATTTTTCGACATTTGTTTGGTAATGTTAATGAATTGCGCTCGTTCGACGTGAATGGTTTCTCGTATGACTTTGATGCAGCAGGATGCATGAAAAATGCATTTGCGGGTAAAATTATCGGAGCAACTCGGAGCATATATAGTACATCAAAATTTGAAGACATTCGCCTTGGCATAATTTTCTTTCACCAAATAAAATATTCTACATCATTCTCCGTTTCTCGCTCAAATCGTCATAAATGTCATAATGTAATATTAATCGATTAATCTTCAGTATAATAACATAAAAATGACACAGTGATCGAGTCAACATAATCTTCGTCACAATTTCCATAGCTTTTGTTTCGTCCTCTAACGCAAAGGATCCTCCCTATTCGTTAGCTCGTCTATCTATCGAAGTGTCCATCTAAAGTGCATTTTTCTTCTCTTTTGAAAAGGCGGGAGCAAGAAGGAAGGAGAAGATACACGAATCGTGTATTTTTGCCGCAGAAACAACGATCCTTCTCGTCTTGGGTTTATCATCGCCAGAATCAACGTGTATCGAAAATCTAAAAAAAATAACCTAATAAAAAAAAAAAAAAAACGAAAAAATAACGAATGTCTGGTCTTTGGTCGAAGTGCATGCACTTTTTCCTCGAGTCTTGTCTCGATTGCTGGCACACGCCAATTACAGCTGTTAATCTATGAGATTATTTTCGAGAGTAGATAAATGAAAAATTTGTCCGAATTTAAATAGATTAAATTGCGAAAGATCTAAAATACAAACTGCCATCTCTTTGTAGTGACAGGATAATTTTCCTCTGTGATATAATTATCGATATTCGAGACATCTGCGTTTAAGTAGGATTCGTTGCGACGAAAAATGTGAAAATGCGCAGTAGCGCGTAATTGCGCAACAGACATTTGCATGTCCAAGGAAATATTATATCTATTCACGCTTTGTCCGTGTGCTTTGTGCCGCTCGAGAATCCATATTGTCGTCGCTATCACTATAGATACTACCTTTGTAAAGACTCCATGACATGAAGAATAAACGAGAAAGAAAGAGAGAAAAAAGAGAGAGAGAGAGAAAGGGAGAAGGAGGTCCCCGAACCCTCGATCGCACCGTCAGGAAAGTGTGTCCAAATGATAAAAGAATATCTGCCGTGTTATAAAGGGAATGTGTCAAATTTCGTTGCATTCGAGAGAGGGAGTTCGGGGATGATGCCCTTCATCGATGAAAGAGGACGGAAGGGGGTAGAACAGGGAGAGGCAGGAGAGGGCGAGAGAGAAAGTTTCACGTTCGTAGAGAGAATTCAAAGGCGTGGGATTTCACCTGCATAGACGCGTCGCTCTTGGCGAAAAAAAAAAAAAAAAGAAAGGGGGATGAGGATCCTGCCACCGTCCGGGGTGACGTCCAACCTCCCTAGGTGGCAGACCCATAAATAGTCCGGTTTTAGGTATTTAAGCGATAGATCATGTTTTAAACAAAAGTCGCGCTGATCCGCGCTGCAGGATGCATCGGAGGGGGTTGGAAGAGGGGAGGCGCGAACGAGGGAGAGAGGCATCGAGAGGAAAGAGACGGCGGAGGGGTACGCCCTCGCTTTTACGTCGACCCCGGACCGATCCCATAAATCCTTCATCCAGCACCGACCGCTTGCATCCACGCGGCTGTTTTCTAATATTTTGATTTATGCCGCTTTCGCTGGGCTAATTTGGCGGCTTTTATCCTTTATTTGCGCGTTTAGGGGTGAAATTTGTCCCTCCGACATGCTGCTCCGAGGATCACTGTACGGGAGGGAAGGAGTTGTTCCCAGAGTGCAGTCACAATGCCGAAGAGATCGAGGATCGTTTTCGAACGCGCTATTGTGTTTACGCGGCGTGCGTTTTTTTTTGTCCACCGACCACGCATCGCGAAGGAAAGTGACAGGGAGTTGCGAAACCACTACCAACGTCAATGGGATACCAAAATATTTTCCAGCCGCGCTCCTTCGAGGCTCCTCGAGAGGCAGGGATGGACGCATCGAGCGTCTCGATCATGCTTCACGGTCCAGCGCTGCCTCTGAATGCGCTCTATTTCGGTTAGCGTCGAGCGGGATGATCGCGCACATAGAATTTAGAATCGTGCGAGCGCGAGGACGTTGAATACGAGAATGTTGAATAGAATTAGAAGCTGCGAAGCACGATTGTCGAAGTCAAAAAGCGCAACGAGAGAGAGAGAGAGAGACGTTTTGCTTCAATTGCCATTTATCGAGCGAAAATAGCTTTTATCGTCAGTCTCGGATATTTGTTTCTCAAAATTTTGAACCGTGAAATCTACTTGAATTATGGTAGTTTAATATAGGTATTTATTTAAGAAAATATTTCTAATTTTCTGATTTTTTAATAATAAGTAAGTCGGTAATAACATTTGAAAAAAATACAAGTTGTTTCTTTCATATCGGGCAATTGATCCATCGGCTGTATAAAGCCGGGAATGTATCCGGCGGGAGAAGAGAGACCGGAATATCAGGACGGGGAATAACAAATCGTAAATTATGCCCGGTAACATCGTGGATCCGCTTTCGTTCCGGAGTCGCGGATACTTAGGATTTAGACATCACGTGTACGCGTTGCAGGAGAAAAAAAAAAGGAGACCGGCGGGAAGTTTCGTCCTTCTCTGTGCGGCGCGCGCTCTTCGCAATCTCCGCCGCATTAAACTTCCTGAGGGTCCACGTGACTGTGCCATTGTGTCGCGACGGCACTAATGATTCGTTCTGATCCGGCGTGGTCCCCTTCAGGGTCCGCTTCCGCAACATCGCCAGCCGAGTCTCGCGACGTTTCGTTAGGATGGATCGTGTACTAGCGTCCTGGGGTGACTTTCCGGCAGGGTGACGAGCGATTTTTAGAGTACTGCCCGTAGAAATCATTTCTGTATGTATTTTGGTTGACAGCGAAGACATCGCGCGTTACAAAAATAAATTCGCATTAAAAGCGAATTTATAATTTTTTTAAATAAAGTTCTCACACACATACGCATGCGTAGAATGACTTTACATACTTGTTTTTGATAATCAAATTTTAATTTAAAATCCTGAAAAAATCTAATTTTTAAAAATTCGATGAAAAAAATTCTTATTAAGAGAAAAATGATTTTAAATTTATTTAGATGCGAATTTATTTCTAAAATAATTTTTTGTTATTAATTACTATCTATAATTATTGATAAATGTTAGTGACATAAAGCGAGCAATGAATTGAGTTTGCGTTCACTCTCGTGTGATCTTCTAGCTTCTTTAGCAACTCGGGGTGGGTGACTGGATGCTGGGTTGTCTACCGGGAAGTAATGGCTTGGTAATATGACGGGGGAGAAACACGCGTCGACCGGAAACGATTCAATCCAGGAATAGGGTCTCCTTTCACTGTTACTGTTAATTTATCGTTCGATAAATGACGCAGCTTATAGTGTAGCGAATAGCAGTATTAAGTCGTATCGGGGGTATATATTGTATATCGCTAATCTATGACAAACTACTCCGTTATTCTTGTCAATAGCCCTCATGCAATTAATTTTCTTATAGTATAATATTCTGCTTATATATTTGAAAACTGAAAAAGTCCATTTAAAAAATATATTTAGATATCAATTTTAAATGTGTTAATTAAAATGAAAAACATTTTACTGTAAAATTTAATAATTATAAAAAAGTAATAATTCTAAAAAAAAAAAATAACGCGTTGAGAAATATAAAATAATAATTTAAGGAATTTTATGTACATACCTATTGCAATAGCTGACATATTGCTTTCATCAGGTAAATATATCTTCTGTTAGTGTGAGAGTTCGTTCTATAAAATCTTCGTTTGCGGCTGCTTTTTACAGACTAGCGAATAGACGACATCTGTCCCAAGATCCTTTTTGTCACGTCATTTTCTGTCGTATTGCTGCGAGCGATGTTCCTAAGCCAGAAGATTACGCATCGAAGATTGGCATGACAAAAATAAGGCAATATATGTCTATCGCATCTGCCTGTCGAAATTGACGAAAGGATTTGCGGATGATTATACAGGCAAAAGGCTAAGAACATCGGTCGACTCTTTATCGAGAGTTAATAATATTCTTATAAATATCTAAATTAATTGAAAAGTAAATAATTGCAAGAAAATGATTTTATTTTAAACAAGAGCAAGCTGTTAAAATTTCTCGTATTAAATTTACTTTCACATTAAAGTTGATATATATTTAAACTTGATATATTTGAACAATTTTTTATGCCGATTTTGCGGGATGTATCGATTTTAGTGGTCGAAAAAGGGTGCGTTGTCCGAGAAGGATTAATTCTACTGACCGATGATCTTTTATCCTTTAAACGACGATACCGACTCACCAACTGCCACGACGAGAAAAGAGAAAATCCTATTTGGATTCGTGGTGAGCATTCCATGGGCCCGTCACGGCCTGTAGAAGAATGAGCCGTCGTTTATCAGCTGGGCGTGGGCCGCGCGGGCGTCCGTAATAAATTATTTAATTAGTACAGTATTTAATCAACGCTCTTCTCGCGCGCCCTCCGTGAATATTGGACAGACCTCTCGCGGGTCATACAAGAATGGTAGAGGTCAACGATTGCTCGATACTCGACGGAACCAGTCGGGTTTGTGAAAGTGATAGGTTCGGTCCAGCGAGGTGCCAGCAAGGACGAAGTGCCTCCATCGTTTCGTCTGTCGATAAAAAATTACCGCAATTTATATTCTATATAACCTTCTTCTGACGGAGTCTTCCGTACCTGTGTCGATTACAGTTAATTAAGATGAATTAATTTACTATTTTAAACAGAAGCATAATTGCTTGGAAAATAAGTTAAAATACGATCTTTGTGGCTAGATTTTTCTACTTGTTCTTGTGTCTCTTTCTCACCGTAATATAATATTTGAATATAATATATTATATTTTTGATTTTTATTTCACCCGCGCTTTCAATCTTTATATTATATATCTATTAGTTAATTTGCAGTCGTATTTATAATCGCAAATTAAAAATGCGCCGTGAGAATGATCAAAACGCCGATTAGCCCGCGAACACTTTTTTCGACGAGTTCTTCGATCAAAGGCTGAAGAGAGCAAGAAAGGGTCGCGCGAGTCCCGAATCCGGCAGGCTGAGGCAGGAATATCGGTATATAATGCATTGGGGCCCAGACAGGCCTTGTTTATAATGGGTTGAACAAGGGTGCTAGAAGCCAGTGGGGGCTCCGGCCCCCCTAAGGCGCGGGTCTTATGGGGCCTCATAGGGATCGGCGGTGTTAACCGGCGGGCAGTCTCACTGCGGTCGCTGTTTGCTCATGAGCCGCGCGTGGTATTTAGGGATAACAAGAGGGCCACTTCATCATCCGCAGGAACGACGACCCCGCTATCCTTCGTCCTCCTTCACTCGTTCTCTCTTTTTGTTTCTTCTTTTCTTCTCTTTTCTCTCACTCCTACGATCGCGCTCTTATTCGTCTCGTTCGTCCTCACGTATTTTCCGAATCGTCTTGCTTATTTCTTCATATCATTTTCATGATTGAAAAAAACAGTAAGTAATTACCAATTTTTAATGTAAAAAAGGATCTTTCTTTATTTTATTAAATCTAATTAATTTTTTAGATATCCTTAATAGTCGTATAGAAAAAGGATCAATCCAGATTGACATTTTTACAATAACAAGCAGAATCGTGTATAGTTTCAGAACAAGTTAGTTGTTAATTTATACCATTTTAGCAATCTACTAAGCATCGCTATTCACACAGGCCGGAAAGTCAACTCGGGGGCACAGTTTGACCGGTCTGGCTCGGCCGAAAAAATGGATCGCTCCGGGGATAGGGCCCTCTTATGGTAATCCCGTGTTTATGCGTTGACAGTCGTTCGAGCTTCCGAAGCGCGGGGGAAAGTATGCAAATCCGACGTAGTCAAAGATTGAATTTCATTCTCCGTGCCTACCGTCGGCCAGGCACCACCTCGGCGTTTGACACATTCGCGTCCGCCGCGCTGGAGATAACCTTTCGTCACCCGGCGAAATGCCGGCTGACCTTTCGACGTCGTCGGCTTCCTGCTTCCATATGCATTAAGCCCGGACGTCGACGACGAGCCTTTTGATATCGAGTCGTCGCGTCGCGTCGTATCGGCCGATTAAAAACGTCGACAAATCTTCACGTATATTGAAATATAATATACTATATCTCGTCGATGATGTTTGCGCTCCTCCGGAACAAGATTCCATTTGTTCTCTTTAAATATGACGCGAATGAGGCTTTATCATGAATTCACTTGCTTTTTTATATCACCTTACGCTGCATTCTTTATAGCAATTGTTAGTATCTTTTTTCCATTTCTTTCCATATTTAATAAGAGTTACATATCGCGCATTGTTTGCAAATTTAATTTTGTTGGTAAAAAAATTTGAATTATTATAAAAAGCTCATTTACAAAGATTCGACGTTTTATTTAGAAAAATATTAGTTTTACAAAATATAAATAATACAAGTCTGAGACTTTTCAATTTGTTAATATAATAAGAATTTTTTTATACAGTAATTTGTGCGTAACACACTTTTATAACTTGAATAAAAACATGGTCTAATTCACCGATTGATCGTCTTCGAGGCATAAATGTAAGAATAAACCTATTTGACCTAAAAGCTAGTTGTCTTATCAGCAATGATATCAGTCTTTCCGGTATGCATCGTCTAAAATCGTCTAAAAGGGCCACTTATGCCCTCTGACATTTTGGAACTTTGCTCGCCGGACGCTGTAACGCCGGACGTTTTGACCCGTTTCTAATTTGCATTCGATAACATGAAATCGCATGCTTCCATCATACATAGTATCAGATCATCAAATCATCGTTACATTTAATACTAGATAAAATAACGTGTATATTTTCTCTGATATTAAAAATTTTTGAAAACTATTTCCGAAAATTGTTAAATTATCACGTAAATCAAATATTGCATAGAGCAGTATTTTTTTTACTATTTTTATCACATTTCGTGTCATCTGCATATCTGCAGTTCGCAGGTAACTTGTCGCGAAATTACAAATGAGGATTTCAATTGAACACGTATTTTAAATCACATTACAAAATTATAAAATAAAGTGTCGTAATTAATACGTTACTTTTATTACGCGGCTCTTTAATTTCTACAGACTGACGTATTATTGAATTGCGCTCCAGACTCCCGGCGAAAATAATGGGCACATCCGTAAAGTGCAGCGTTCGACCTATATTTATCCCGAGTCGGATCGAGTCGAGAATTACACCGGTGTTACGTAAATTTCCGTGTGCGCAGACTAATGTCGGTGCGATACGACGCGGCGCGGCGACACTCGCACGCCCCGATCGAACGATCGAGATCTTCGGCGGTGGTTCATGAATTTCAAGAGTTCCGTGCACACGGACGGAGAAGGGACGAAGGAGGAAGGAGATAAAAAGAACCATTTCCAGGAGCATAATTTTTCCATTTAGCCGTTGCATGAGTTCGATCGTGAGATTGTTCGATTTCTGTCCGCGCCGACATACGTATATATGTAAACAAACGTGTACTAATGCGAACTAATGTGCCACCGGTTGTAAACTAATGACCCGCTTAAAATGTCACCACCCCATCGAGGATGCCCTTCTGGTAGCCGTTGTCTTCCGTCGATCCTTTCGATCGTTACCGGTCTCGAAAGGTAGAGCGGCTCTTCTCTCCTTTTGCATTCCTTCTGTAGATCACATCAATGATCTGTCATTCAACGTTCTTACAGCCCTAGATATCGGCGAGATCGTTCACGGACGGTCTGTTTCATCTCGATCGCGAGTCGTGTTCCATCTACACAAGAACCGACTTGTTAATGTCTTCAAATCGATGGATCTCTCTCGTGTTGCGTGCGAAGCTTGCCAGATCATCTTAAGATGCACATGATAATTTATCTGTGGGTGAAGGAATAGTCGTCGTGACGCGCTTTGGGAAAGTATTTTTTTCACGTCCCTCAGTAGGATAGAATTATGAAAATTGATGGGGCCAATTTTACATGCATCCGAAAAAAATGTACGCCGTTACTTGGTTGGCTATTGATGCGATAGGAGCACGAAGAAGATATATCGCAAGCTTATTAAGAGTTATATCACAGATTTTTCACCATTTTCCATTTATTTTATTATTTAATAATTGGAAAAAATATTTTTCTATATATCAATACAATATATCGGCAACAAATCGCGCGAAGCTCCCGTATTTAAATTAGTATGCGAAACGAGATCTCTCTCGCCGAGATCGCTCTCGTCCTCTCGAATAAAGAGAGCGAGACATCGTTTCCAATGGACACGTTTTGCCAACACATGTATATCCTTCGAGTCGTTCGCGACGATAACATCGATATGGACGATCGAGAGAGATCTATCTCGCCGGCCATCTCTACCTGTCGACGATTCACCGATCGTATATATGGTACACAACTCCGTATTGGGCGACGTTGACGATCCCAGCAATTCAACCCCTCGAACGACATCGCGATACCCTCGATCGCTACCCGTCGGGAAAAATGTCGGTGAGACCGATTTCAGATATTGCGCGAGCTATTTCTCACCGTTTTTATTAATACCCCGAACGCGTTCTCGGGGCCCCCGGAAAGAAGCCGGCAAATTAGGGGGCGAAGCGCCCGCAACACTCGTGAATCTCTCCGACCCTTCGTGAACGAGGAGATGACTATCGTTTTGTCCTTGAAGGAGGACTACCGTAGCGTTACTACCGGCGTGTCTTGCCGACGAAAACTCATGAATTCACCGCTAATTTATCGTCGAGAGAGCCGCGCACTTCCCGCTCTTCCTCCAGTCAGCACGTTCCTGCATCCGGGATGACTGTTCTCTCTAGCTCGTCGTTCGCTCGAAGTCGACTCGTGTTTTCTAAACACCGAATTATAATAATCGTATACGAATGAATGATCTGTCGCTGCGCAGACGATGCTTGTTACATTTTTCCAAAGTATCCAACTGTCTTTCTTGCAGCGAATCTTAAATAGCAGATGATTCTCGCGGAGGCACTAAAGAAAGAGGAGACAAGAGAGAGAGAGAGAGGGAAAATAAAGAAGAGAAAGATCGGTGCGGCGCTCCGTGACGCGCTCGTGATTCCCTTTAGGCTCGAACTACGGAGCATCCGCGATCCGGCGCAGCATCACAGGTACATGCACACAGACGCGCACATACACACGATACGGGGGGATAATAACCAATTATTTTCGAGTATATAATTAGAAAATTACGGAGTCAGCTCTCCGACACAACGCAAGGGACCCGGCCGAGGCTCGTTCCGTCGCTTCTCCTTCCTCCCTCTTTCAGTCTCATCTTTTCCTTCCCTTTTCTCAGCTCCCTTTTCTCGGCTCCTTCATCCTGTCTCTCTTCGTCCTGTGTGTGCCACCTTCATACGTTACGCCGTCAGAATTGAGATACAGATACCACGGCGCAAAGTATAGACCGTGTAAGCTCGAGTCGCATGTGGACGATCCCATCGTCTCTCTCTTTCTTCCTCGTTAGTTTTCTTGCCTCCCTTGTTCGCCTCTTCGTCTTTGCTACTACTCGTTGCTCTTCCTTCTCCTCCTTCAACCTCCTGCGCGTGTAGGTGAGGGAGTAGAGGAGGGCCGACCTTATGGCCCTGGGCTACCGGGCTTCGTACCTATGCTGGTCCTCCGTATATGGGGTGTCCCGTGTCGAAAAATACAAGTGCGTGCATATATATATTTTTTAGATATTTTATTATCGTGTATTAATAATTGAGCATGTGTAAAATCATTGATCTAAAATCAAGATACGAATTAAGCGTGTGTGACTTAACGTTGCAATTTATTTTTATTCAAAAATGCTTATTCGTCGTTATTTTATTAGATATAGTATCTTATTTACGAATGAATTAAAATGATTAATACGAGATAGTTTTTTTTATGTCTTTTTCAACAATTATCGATTTTTATAAAATTATGATGTTATTAAAATAGTAAAGACTTTTGAACGTTCTGCATATCTCCAATTATTTTGGCCACTTTGTTATGCATCTCGCGACTAAACTATTAATTTTATTAGATTAATTATTAATCCTAAATTCTTTAGTAACCATAATTCTTGCCGGGCGATTCGTTTTCAAATTAGCTTCTATTAGGTGATGGTCGAGCGGATTAATTCTCAGACGAGAATCTTACGTGCATTCCGATGCACTTGTAATTTAGACTCGACTTGTCGTCAGTAGGTCCCAGCACGACCGTTCGTGAATGGCCAAACGGGTTATTAGGCGCGTTTCGTAACGAAGAATCATCGCCGCGGTGCGATTAGAGAAGAAGAGCGGCTTGTTAGCCAGGAGGTAATCGACCGATATTCTCCAAGCCGATTATCTTATCGCCTTATTCCCGATTTCTCGGGCACAAAATTGTGTCGACCCCTCGTAACTCACGATTTGCCCGAAATCGGTCGCGCAATGATCGTTTCATTGAAAGCGAACTCCGCCAACGCAGTCGCGTCTCGATCCGTCGCGAAATCTCGTCGATAGCATTTAAGACGATCTAAATCGTGAGAAACTCGAAAGATCGAAGTAAATTTAATTTGATGATATGTTTGCCTTCCCTATCATTCTCTCGACTTTTATATTTTTCGATTTTATTAATATTCGACATTTTTCAATGTTCTTCGCAAATTATCTTAATCAGTCTGAGTTTCTCGAACAGATACTCTCGATATTTTTGATACGTTTTACGATGAGTTTTGTTTCACGGTGAGTTATACACCCGGTACAAGAGCTCCGCCACCCACTCGACCAGCAGGACCAGCCCTGGCGGATCGTGATACCCCGCGGACTAATGCCGATAATTACATTTTGCAGTTCGTGAATTTCTTCTTTCCTTCCTTGTTTTTTGCCGCGGCTGCGTTCAGCTTCTTCGCTTAGTTTAATCTTTGGAAAGAAACTGGCTATCGCTTGCTATCATAGCTTCGCACTTCTGCTTCTCAAGATCAAAACACAATAAAGAAACATATCGACATATGACACAGTTTTTTACGTACCTCCTAATTATTTTATGCAGTTATTTAAATATTTATATTTTATTTATCGATAACTGTGTGAGAAGCTGACGCCTGATTTTGGAAATTCATAAATAATTAAGAGATCTAGCTTTATTTTCAATAGTTCTAGAGCTCTTGATGATTTAAACAAATAGTTCTGGTCATTAAAGCAACGAAAATGCCTTGAATAACAAACTGAGACGTCAACTTTACGCAGCGTGTCATTTTCCTTATCAGTAATTATCAGGATTTAAAAAATTTATAGTTCTACATGAGTTCTGCCTTCTAAATGCAAAAAAATATTAATTAAGCTAAAGACAACCGGATTCTTATATCTTATATCTATAGATGTTGAGATGAGACGCCAGTAGATATATTTTCAAGAATTGTATTTATTCTAAAGTTATATCTTCTCGAACGAATCTTCTTTGAGTTTTAATTAGTTATTAATATTAAGTTAGTTTTGCCAACACAGTTAACCCGATCTAATTTTTTCGCTCGCGCGAATGTGTTGAGATCCGTGAATTATCTATCATGAATTCTAGCTTACATATATTTATATTGTTAATGAGAAATAATAAGATCATTATAAGGAAATTACTAGACCAACTTACGAGACATACAAATAAAGTTTCTAATTTATTATATTAATTAAATGGATATACATATAAAAATCAATGTACATTTTTATATACCTATCCATTTACCATAATTAATGTAATAAATTAAAAACTTTATTTGTATGTTTCGTAAGTTGGCCTAGTAATTTCCTTATGTTGTTAAAAACTATGCAACGAGCCTTTTTATATATTTTTTTTTAGTTTAACAAGATCATTCTAACATATGTATTTTATTTGTTACAGATAGCATTGCAATTCACGCGTATCGGGAGTGCCGCGTAAAGTTTCGCGCGCTCGTAATTATTCGTGTTTTCGCGAGTGCTACTTCGCGCGTCGTGAGTGCTACTATATAAGAACCAAGAGAGGAGGAGGAGGCCCGAGGAGGCATCAGGCGACAGCGGGGCAACTGTGAGGTATGTAAAATAAAAATTTTAAAAATTACATATGTATATATAAATATATATACGCGCACACACATGCATACATAATTTGAATATTTTGTTTTCAGACCAATGTGCTGTATACTCCGCTATTGCAGTATCGGTGAGTGAGAAATTGTTTATTTTATATAACATTTCTATAGCGATGATGCTTTATTGTATATTATTTGAGTCCTCCTTGCGAGTGAGAATTAAACTTCACTTTCACAGTTGTTTTTGCAATGTAGTTTGCAAAATTAGGATCAATTTGTATCCATCTTGCTTCGGTTAGTATATGTTGATATAATTCCTGTGCTCGTATGTCTTTTACAATCGCATAATTTCCATATCAAAGCCAACGATCTCGGCTAATCCCCGATGACTTACTCTATGCGAACACGGAGAGTAAATATCCACGATCATATTCCCTACTCGCCAACTATCGACGACATTATTAATCTCTTTCACATAAGACATCATAAATAAATTATATACAAACAAACGCTAAAAATAAATAAGACGCTTCGTATAGGAGCGATTATTTTGCTGACAAGCTATATATGATGATACGACCATCTAGATTAAAATTTCGTGGTCCTTTGAGATTTTATTTGAATCACGCAAGGAATCGTAATGTGTTTTAATCCATTATTTCTTTCCTGCGTATCGAATATATAAAATATCGCGTTTTCTCTCAACATTAATTAATATTTAAATTATTATAAATTTAAAAAAATGCAAATGTTCTACGTAGGATAATTTATGCTATATGTTAAAGACAGACTCCCTAATCTGATCTTTATGTAACAAAACTTTTCAAGTAGTAATAGTTTTATATATAAGCTCGCTGCAAGCTACGCGAGTTAAATGCATCGCTTGAGACGTATATCTCTAATTATCTCGGGATTTCATCATTTCTTATCAAGCGATCAATTTTACGCTGATCAGACCTTCATAAAACAAATTGAATCGTCGTCGTAGCCGGGAGCGTATCGAACGTTGAAAAGAATCGGCATCTTCGAGTGTTGTCGAGGAATTTGACTTGTAATAACCCGCTTTCGTTCGTTTGAATTTATCGGGGAAGCCCGCTCGCCGATTAATTACCGTGATCGAAGTAGCATTTTATCGACGCGTTACCGATAAAGATAGGAATAAGCGGAACAAGGGTATTCTGAATCGAAGAATTAAAAAAGCAATATGATTCGCAATTAGATTCAAGATCGAGAGCGGTGATCCTCTAAATCGTATAACAATTAAATTTTCAAATTTTTTGTAAAAGAATCGACAATATATAGCTTTGATGCATATATTTATATAATTTTTAATGAATTTTGTTTAAATTATCCAAGACAGATTTTTTATTATACAAAAATCTTTAATTTATAATAATCTTTACTTCTCGAAATATTGATATTTTTTTTTGAACAGTTTAAAATTCAGAAAAATATGTAAAAAAATGATTTTTATGAAAGACTTTACCGAGAGTTTAAATTTTCTTACTTTTTATAAACGCGATCTTGGTCCGGCAGTTGTGGGAGCAGCTCGCGGTTTCGATTCGGAATACATAGTCTTTAAAAGAGATGAAGAGAGCAAAATAGAAGACGAATAGAAGAAGGGGAAGTAGAGAGAGAAAGAGAGTACGTTCCTTCGTGTACGTGCGTGACGTCAATATGTCGAGGGTAATAAGATGGCCGGCGATAAAGTGGTGGGTGTAGATACAAGATAACAATCAGCTGCAGTAGCTCCTGGCAATCTCGTGATTACAGGCTTAGCCTCCAATCTCTCCCTCTTCTTCGCTCTCTTTGTCCCTCTCTTTTCCGCTCGTTTCGTCTCGAAGCTGCTACCTTCCTGATCGTGCCTTCTCGAACGACGTCCTACCTTTCTTCCTCCCCATCTTCTCCCTCACGAAGCTTTACGATATATTTCATAAGCGGTATAGATCTGCCCACGAGGGGTACACCGATCTTCTCCTCCCCTTCAACTCGTCGATCCTCGACTTCTAGTCGTCCTTCTTTTCTCTTATAATTTCTCTGCCTCTCTTTCCGATTTTCGCACATCGAATATTATAGGCTGATGGTGCAAAGGAGCAGGAACCGCGCCAGGTTTCGGTACCGAGGGGGTTCGTTCCTCGGGCTCTCTCTCGGCCACAGGTACCTCTTAATAATAATTTCGATCGGTAAATTGGCGTGGTGCATATTTCAGACTCTTCGATCGTTATCTCTCGCGAGACTGTCGGTTGCTCTCGCCGCGCCGCGGTTCCGTTTTCGTGGGGGATGGAAGAACGACGCAGCAGCCCCGAGGCTGCTGCTATACACGGACGAAGGACGAATCGTTCTCGCAACTCCCGCCGCGGCTAGAGCCAGGGATGGAAACTGCTGTTATGTTTTGATGAATGTAATTTTCGATGCAGATACCTCGCAAATACACCTTACGTCAATCTTACGTTTTCACTTTGCTTTGCACGTGAGATGTTCAACTTTTGAATTTAATTGATTAACTCTTGTTGCAACTGACGCATCTCAATGTTTTTTTCTATATCTTTTTGTTTCATTATCATTGTCAAAATAATTATGTCTTTATCAAGTACCTTTTGTATTATTATTTTTCGCCTGACACGTAGGCACGCTGCAGCAGCAAATCAGTCACGCGATTAAAATTTATTAGAGCATATTTCTTTGTTCTCTTATTACTTCAAGGTTCAAAGTTAAAATTACAATTTTTGCTTTTACATTCTCATAATAATCTATTTTATTCTTTAAAAATTCGTTATTTAACTAATATAATAATAATAATAATAATAATTAGAATCTCAACTAGTTGCGTGTTGCTCTGCTCTGCTGCCTTTGCTGTTTGTTCAATCGAACTTCACCAATAGCAACAAACTGCTGCCGCACATGAAATGGTACGTTTAAACATACAAGAGCGAACAGTGAATTATTCTGGTATCATTGTTACATCGTTTGATCAAGGGAGCAGCGGCGAGCTCGAACGCGCGCTAACTTTTAGCGGTAACGTCGCGCTGCTGGCTCGCTGCATTAGGCAAGAGCTCGAGCGCGGCGCTTATCGTCTCCTTAATCAACTCTATACCCAGAGCGTCGAAGTTTCCGCCGCAGTTAGCGGGTCCTTAGAGTGCAAGGATCAAATAGTCTGCGCCTGAGAGAGCCCGAGTCGGAGCTCGAGAGCGACGAGAACCCACCCCTTCGTATTCTCGATTTCAAACGCAAATTCGCGTACAGCGTAAGGTTTACCAGACCGGCGAATCCCGTGCGAGTTTCGTTCGCTTCCCGCCAAGGATCCGCGGTCGACGAAGTTAGTCTCGAGACCGATTCGATCCGCCGGCGATTATAATCGAATCCAAGATGCCTAATCTATTCCAACGGTTGCTCCTCTTCCCTCGACCCTTTGACCCCTCGTGACGCTTTAACGAACAGCCTTGCACCTTCCTACGCTGTCCATCGGGAATTTCCGTCCGGTTGGTCGGACACTGGGCGATGTAGTTGAGCATTGTAGCGGTCATCCGTGAATTACCCGTTAATTCGTAGCGTCTTGTTACATCGCGAATGTCTGACGCGCATGTAACAAAGGATTAATTTGTTACACAGAGTGCTGAAGCTATTCAGATTCATGACAAATTACTTATATACAAATTTCATCGATGTTTCTTAGAGATCAAATTCATCAAATTTTTCAGTCGACGATTTCTTTCGATGGACCTTTTTGATCAAAAAGACTTTATAAAATCAAACCAACATATGAAGCGCGAGATTACTGTGAACATTCGGATATTAATTGGCCTAAGCAATTTGCGGCATCATCCCCATTTCAAGTATCTACCCTACACTTTTGCACAGGGTGTCATTGATCTCGAGTAAGCGTAGATGCCTGTGTGTCACATTGCGTGTCAGATCCACGTGGTGACGTCACCACGAGAATGAATCGCGCTTGGATACGGCGACCGCGATCGTAAAAATTCAGATCACGGATCGGCGGCAGTAAATAAAACCATCGTCTTTCCCTCCCTTCCTTGCGCTAACATATTTCTTCACGCTCCTTACATCCTTCCACGCGCGAGCTATCGATTCTCCTTCCGAGCGGCCTAACGGTTGCGCTGTGTGG
This sequence comes from Nylanderia fulva, assembly GCF_048542155.1. Taxonomy (NCBI): domain Eukaryota; kingdom Metazoa; phylum Arthropoda; class Insecta; order Hymenoptera; family Formicidae; genus Nylanderia; species Nylanderia fulva. Next base: position 2,404,290 of record NW_028190293.1, read on the forward strand.
CAGATCGAACTTTTTAAAGTGGAAATTCACAAGACGAGGGAGGAAGCTCATGGCTCTTCGCCACGACAAAGATCTTGACGTGCGGCTTGAAAAATCGTTTTAATCACGCAGTGATGGTCTTCTGAAATAAAAGAAAAAAATTGATAGAAATAGATGGAATATATACAAAAATACGAGATAAGAAAGATGTGATTCTTTCTTTGGCCTTTTTTCTAGAGAAGACTGAAATTGTCAAATTATAATATATATATTCATTGACTTACAACAGAAATAAATAATTTTCTTTCTTCTAATTTTACTGAATAATTTCTTGGATTATATTTCTTTTAATGATCTAAATCTTCATTGTTTCTCTTTACAATTAATTTGATTAATTCGTTAGAACGCAAGTGGCAATGAAAATTATCAGTAAAGGCATATCGTTTTATCCTCGAAGCTCTCTTCTTCTCTATTCAACTCTCGTATTGTTCCATAGGTGTCACCGTGTTTATCAACGTGTCCCTTCTTCGAGCAACCCTTCGAAGGGGTGTTCCACCAAGTTTCCCTCTCTTTACGATGACATAGCCGCGTGCTGCTGCCATCTCGTTGCAGTTTTGTTCACTATGAACCCCTCTCACAGATCCTCTGTTCCTCTAAACAGCACCCATGGCACTCCCTCCTTCTGCCTCCTCGAGTTCTGTCCCCACTATTCATATCGCTGCCTCCCTTCTCTCTCTCTGAACGTCGAATCTCGCTGTCCCCTCTCTCTATGTTGCCCTTTTTCCCCTCTCCTTACCTCTACGGGAGTAGATACCCACAATAGGGAAAAGCTCTATAGTGCACCATAAAATCCCTCATAGCGTATATATATTTCGTATTAAAATATTAAAATATTCATTTCGGGCATAAAGGCGGCCAAATTACGTCGGTTAACGTCCTCCATTCACGTACGGGTGACGTGGCGTTCCCTTCCGTTTTTCCTCTTTTTTTTTTATGACCGCCGTGACCTACGGCACGTTCTAAATATTCGTTTTTATAGGCTCCTCGGCATGCACTGATTCGCAGATCGTTGCGGGTTTTATTTCGACGATTGTTAAAATGTGGATACTGTGCGCATGTATGTATGTGCATATATACATATGTATATGTACTATGTATACGTATGCATGTATAGTACTGTGTGTATATATGTATATATATATACATTTATGTATGTACGTATGTGATCGAATTCACAACGACAGTCTACATTGTCGCGTTGCACTCTGTTTTAACAAATGATCAAATCCGTGCGAATTTCGCGTGTGCTCTCATGCAGCATTTTCGGCTCACGCATATTTTGAAAAATTGATGCAACGAAATTTTGGCAAGCTTTCGCACCATTTTTCGGTAGGAACCGAAAAAAAAAAAAATTTACACATCATGCTCTATGCTTCCGATGAAACGTGTTTGCTAACGAATATCTCGGGCTGATGTGATGCCTAGCTTGTATATATTTTCATATTTGGTAGATGGTCTGAATAAGTCCCTTTTTTATGTTTGCCAGGATCTGTGACACCTCATTTCAAATATCCGGATTAAATGCTTTTGAAATGCTTCTGAATAAGTAGGTTGTCGCGAAAGATCATTAAAATGTTGTTCAACTATCTTTTCAAAAATTGTATTATTCGTACAATAATCATCATCATGCGACGCGAGTCTCAATGAGACGTTATGGAGGTCAACAATTGTATTTTCAAATGTATCCGAAAAAGATGACCCAGCTAGGTTTTGTGTATACATTCTATTATCGTGGCCTACCACATAATGTAGACGAGAAGTTGTAAGCGTGTTGTGTGTTCAGGAGTGCGTTCAATGCGTATATTTCTCTTTTCGTGTCTACAAGCGGATTTCGTATGTAAATACGTTCTTTTAACCATTGTTGCGCATCTCGACGGTTCTCTGGGGTGATTATTTGGAATTCGAGTGATATTTTCAAGGCGTTGCGGCTAATTTCAGTGCTTTGCCCGACGCGATGTTAGCGAGTAAATGTATTCGTATCAAAATTAGAGGGGAAAGGTCCAAAAGATATATAGTCGTTTCGTGTGTAGTGTGTGTAAACTCTTGTTTAGTTTGCGCCACGTTTTCCTACTAAAATACTTGGTTTTAAATTCAATAAATTAATAAAGTTACCTCGCACGTGTGTGCGGTAAAAATTTCACCAATTAATTTTAAGATAATTTTATATCAGCGAAATTAAGACGTGATACGTATAGTGCAACGTGTTATAAGAAACCCTAGATTATAAAGTCAGTAAGCGAGGAAAAAGGAAAAAAAGGCGGACACGGAAAATTGGTCGTTTAACACTTAAGTGGAATCGATTTCGGTACTGATGTTTTGCACAAATGTTTTCGCACTCCTCGATGGACCTCCGATCGCAGGACAAGGTGCAACCGGGCCGTGTATCCCTCAGGGGTGAGCCCTAAAGGTGCGTCTAAATTATGCAAGCGAACATTCAGGTAGTAAAGCGTTTTCGCGCGGAGTTAGGCCGTTGTGTGCTGGTTGTTTTCTGCGTTTCCTCGCACCTATCCTTTCTCTTTCTCCTCTCGTTTCTCGTCGTCCCTAATCTTCCTTCCTTTCCCTACCACAAGGTTGTCCCGTGTACGCGATGTGGAAACCCAGCTAGCTATAGCTACCTGTCGGATCCTAAGCAAATATTTCACGGCAGCATTCAATCCAATTTGACACAATGGGTACACGAAATCGAATTAAGGGTGCATTATGACGGCGCGACCCACTCGATCGATCGACACGATTCCGCCAGGAAACTTCGCGAGACCGAGCAGCTATCTATATCGCATCGCCAAGATAACGATCGAAGAGATAGGAGCGACAATATATCGTGATCAATTAAATAACTAAAGCGATTATACAAGAGAAACTTACTTTTTCGCTTCGCGTCTCTTATTAATTTCAGATTTTTTAACTAATACGATAATTACAAATAATTACATATACATTATACATATATACACATATGTTTAGCGAATGCATTTTTTCTTTTAAAGTAAAACAAATTAAATAAAACTTTTAAATTTGCAGTTTTTTTTTTAAACTTGCCTAAAGTCGATAATATTACTTTCGCGCAGCGTTCCAGCACTCTTGTGCGTTCTTTCCCCTTTCTGAAGTCCCTTCCCTATCTTAGTCCGTATTGTACATTTAGCGAAAGACGCGCGCGTCGCGTTAAAACCGTATGCGCGTCATATCACCTCGGTCGAACGAGCGTTTGACGAGATCCGTCTTCGGCATTTTAAGCAGCGCTATTCATAATCTGTCAGTTCAGAGCGATACATATGTAAAGACGATTCTATTATTGGCCTACCCTTTTCCCCCGGTCCCTCTGTCACCGACCTTCTGTTTACGGTGTCCCACGACAAGCAGTGGCACTTATGGCAACGTGCCACCGTTGCGCGCATAACGAACGTGAATTTATGCGCTTCGCGCGAGTCTTGTATCGGTCGCTCGTAGATCATCGGTGATGTCGGCGTAGCCGCGAAAAGTTGACGGACAGCGGAAGGTAAAAAGCGGGGAAAAAGGGATAGAAAAGACGGATGGTCGGCCTTCGTTCCGTCGAATTGTTAATGCGATGCGTGCGAAACTTGTATATAAATAAAATCGCGAAAATCATTTTAGCATATTGTAGAAAAAAGATATCTTATTAATATCTAATGTTTAATATATATTTGATAATGTTTTTTAGTCGTTTAATTTAATAATACAGTATATATTATCGGGATCTCGAGTATTCTGTATTCTAAGGTCCAAGAAACTTGAGTAAGCTTTGCGTATACATACTTGCAGCAACGGAATGGAGAAAGGGGACGTGACGAGTGAAATTCCGGAGACCGTTCGCGGGCAACGTACACCCGCGTACACGCGGAATGCATAATTTCTCTCTCATCGCGACCGAGCTTTGCGATCACCGCGTGAGCGTGTCGCGATGGCGATAAGAAAGACGCAATAAAAGTCGTCGAAGTGAAATATCGACGATTTTCCGCGGCGACACCAATCGTCATCCACCGAAGCGTCGCGATATTTTTAATGTAAGCCATGATTTCTCCGGATGTTAAGAGAATTTCAGTTTCACCGTGTCGATTTAGAAACGTCAAATAGCTAATTGTTCGTAGGAATTTTTTTCTGAAACTTTTAGCGCGTTGAATCTATATATATGAATATATAATTTCTATTAGGTAAATCTCGATGAATTCGAGCACCCAGTCAATTTATAATGTTTATTCCTAAAAAATATATTAACATTTTTAAAATCTTCTTCTTGAGATAATTCGAATCACGAGGCAAGAAAACGTAAGGGAGAGATATAAGTTATCGTTTCCTTTTTTTTAGTATTTTTATTGTAATGCTCGAGAGATTCGCGTACGTCTCGTATAAGCGATAATTAGCCGCGCTTCCTCGCACGCGCGAGCAATAAAAGAAAAAAAAAAGGAAAGAAGGAAGTTAGCGGCAACAATAACGCGAGCGAGCGTGGCCACAGGTGCGAAGGCGCGCAAAGCCAGTCGGGTAGTTGAAACAGACTACGACACAGGAGGATCCCGCGGCACACGATGATCTAACTCACCCCTTCTGAGGGGTGGCTGGCACGTACTGCATAATGCTGCTACCTGTGGCTCTCATTTAAATGTACTAAACCTCGCTCACTCGCGCGTTCATCCCCCTCGTCCTCTCCCTCCTTTTCTCTTCTCAATACACTTATTCGCTTTCGCTCATTCACTCGCTTTTTGTGTTTGATTCTTGATACTACTCCCTCCCGCGGGAGGAATTTGGCGATTAACCATCTCGAAGTACGAGGTGAGTTGAAAATTCTGCGATTTTGAAAGATTGGCGAATATCGCAAATAATGTGTTCTGAAAATTCTTGAACAATATTGAAGTATATATAAATCTGTGCATCAGTTTTTTTAAGTTCATTCGTCATACAACTTTCTTGGGTTTATTTTCAACGTAGCTGTCATCATTTTTCTGAGAGAGGGAGAGAGAGAGAAAGAAGAAAATTTTTCCGTAATCATAAATCGAGATTTCGGACTGGGATTAAACTTTTTAGCTTATTCCTCTTTGCTTCTCGCTACGGTGCGAGGTGCGGAATATCGATAACGAAGGCGCGCGTAATCAGCGGACGAGTCGAGACCAACGATTACCCGTACACCTGTTGCACCGCGAGCTACGCGAAAAGGAAATGAAACTGTCGACGAGCAGGATTGTACCGCGACGGTGCCTGAAAAATTGATCTTTCGCTCGCGTACGTGACGAGTATGCCATCGTGATTCTCGCGGAACAATCGTGATGCAGTAGAGTAAAATCGCGTATTCGGACGGTTGTTCTAAATTGGAAAATGAGAAGGAAGTGAAGATTCTGCGACTATTAATTATATCTGGATAAATAGTTATTTTCTATACGCATATTATCGTTACTTTAATTAATATAACGTCTTCCACGCGATGCGAGCCTCGTGAGGCTTCCACCGGATATATTCTCACAAAGATATACTTCGTTACGAGGACAGGAATATCCGAGGTATCGCGATGTGCCTCACTATGCATACAATTATCCGTAGAAATTAGTACCTGTTGCATGCGTGCGCGTGTCATCGGGAGATCACGACAATGTTCATCGTGATCGGTGAAAAATGAAAAGGAGAAGAAAAAACGACACAATATTGAACGGAACATAAACGTAGAGAAGATGAACTGTGTGCACATCCGAGAAGAAGTCGCGAGGAGTCTAGGTCATGACAGGACGGACGTGAAACAGAGTTCTGTCGCGTGGAGTCGACAGCTCGAGTCATGCTTCTCCGAATCGCCGCGAGAGTAACGGAACGCGGCGCGGTTGCGGTGCGGTGCGGTGCGGTGCGGCGCACGGTGCGGATGCGGCGAGGTGCGGCGCAACGCGGCGCGGCGGCGGCAGGCAGCAGCAACGTCGACGGCATCAGCGAACGAGCATCGTTAGCCAGGCGAGAGCGTAGTCGAGCGACAACAAGAGGGGGTCGAGAAGGACTGGTGCCTGGGGTGCCTTGCCTGCCTTCGTAGGCAGGTCTTATTCAGGTTCCGCCTGATGCTGACGTACATCGACGGCCACCTTGCGAGGTCGACCAATCAGAAGCGGCATATACAAGTTTGGAAGGGATGAACATGACGGTGGCGCGCATGACGTACCTCCACCACAAGCGGCTCCGGGAGCCTCGGGAACCTCGGGCGAGCTGCGAGGCGAGGCAGTCAGTCGCTCTCAGCTACGACATGCATAACGCATGAAAGCCCGAGCGAGATCTTTCTAACCCGTCTCTCCTCCGCCGCCATACACACACACATACACATACACATTCACATACACTCTCTCGCTCTCTTTCTCTCTCTCTATCTTTCACACATATACATACATATTCTCTCTCTCCCCGTATTCTCTCACCCACACTCTCACGCATACACGTATACCGTATGTATACGCACACGTACACTCACGTAAAGAGAGGGACATCCACCGCCAGAAGGAACACACACGCACGACATCATATACTTACTCTACTCCCGTCGAGTTGAGTCTCTTCCGTTCCGCGATTACCGTCGTACGTCCCTTTACGCCGAGCCGGTCGGTCGCTCGCTCGTTGCTCGGTCGTCGGTTCGCGGTGGCAACCCCCGAGTGCAGTCGCGACGTGCATCGTCATCGTCGGTTCGCGTTTACCACATCGGGGCCACGGACACAACATCAGTGTGGAGTAATCCTCGCATCGCCGTAGACGTCATCGTCGTCGTCGTCGTCGTCGTCGTCGTCGTCGTCGTCGTCGTCGTCGTTTTCAAGAGTGATTATTCGAATCCCCACCAGGGATATGTGATCTCGGCTAAATCGATACCCTTGGTCGCGAGTGACTTTTCGACTCGTCTCGTGCCGCGAGAAGAAAGGAAAACCGAGTGCTGCGACAAGGCGGTGCTCCGATCCACGCTTTCCTTCCGCGGGGATCCACCCCGTTGGAGCCGAGACGAAGAAGACGATACGTCGACGCCTTCTCCGCGGACTCGATGTTTCTGTATCGTCGCGTGCATGACAATCTTGAGAAACTATGGACGAAAGTTCGTCGAGAGCGATGACCAGCTTCGTCTGGTATTTAGTGTATCATCGCGAACTGTGGACTGTGCCACGAGTGATCAGTGATTAAAAAAAAAGAAACTGCCTCTCGATCGTCGTATAAGGTGACTAGAGACATACAACCGATAACGGTCGAATCTAAGATCCGCGAAGAAGGCGCGAGGAGACTCTACCGCGACAATCGATATCTTCGTGGAGATTTTGTGAAAAAATCTCGATCCTTTGATCTATATCGACGGATCCATCAACGTTCGGAGGATTCTTTCTGCGAAAGGGGTGCGCGCGAGAAACGTGGGCGTTCCACGGCGTGGAACCACACCGAGAAGGTTTCGCGAAACCTCTCGACGAGCGGGAAGTAGATGGCCGCTACCACGTACATGCCGATTAGTAGCGCAGTGTCTACCGACCTGGATGGTGGTTCGGGTACAACGATCGGAATGAACATCGCCGTAGGTGGCTATTCCTCGGGTTCGCCCCGCAGCGCCGCCGACGCCGGGGAGATGAAGTACATGCCGGCGCCGCAGCATCATCACCACCATCACCATCACCATCAGGTGAACTCCTCGCCGTCGCCGAATGGACTCTCGCATCCGGCGGCGAGTCTCTCGTCGGCGAATCCCTGGGTGAGCCTACAACCTGGCAGTGATCCCTGGGCGGCTTCGATGGGCATGCACCACACTACCCATCATCCGCATCATCATCCTCATCAAGCTAATGCGAGTCTCGACGTGAAACCGCTGACCGCGGCAGCCGCGGCGACCGCGACGGACCAAGGTATGCACCATCGAGGGCCGCATCAGTCCCCGGGCATGGCCTCGCCGCATTCTTGGCACGCACCGGTCGTTCCGTCGGCGCATTACAACCCTAGCGGTGGCGCGGCCTCGCCCACTACCCTGCAACAGTACCACGCGGCGATGAACGGCATGCTGCATCAGCATCCGCACCAGCATCCGCATCAGCTGCACAATCATCAGACCGGATTACCTCACCACTTGAGGGACGCGCACAATCACAGTCCACCGTCGGGGCATCCGCTGCACGCGGGACATCCCCTCGACAGGGATCACAGCGCCGGCGAGGAGGACACGCCGACGTCGGACGATCTCGAGGCCTTCGCCAAGCAGTTCAAACAGCGACGCATCAAGCTCGGCTTCACCCAGGCGGACGTCGGTCTCGCTCTCGGTACGCTCTACGGCAACGTCTTTTCGCAGACGACGATATGTAGGTTCGAAGCTCTACAATTGAGCTTCAAGAACATGTGTAAGTTGAAGCCGTTACTACAAAAGTGGCTCGAGGAAGCTGACTCGACGACCGGCTCGCCGACGAGCATCGACAAGATCGCCGCCCAAGGTAGGAAGCGGAAGAAGAGAACATCGATAGAAGTATCCGTGAAGGGCGCGCTCGAGCAACACTTTCACAAACAGCCGAAACCCTCGGCTCAAGAGATCACCTCGCTAGCGGACTCGCTGCAACTCGAGAAGGAAGTCGTCAGGGTGTGGTTCTGTAATCGACGGCAGAAGGAGAAGAGGATGACGCCGCCTAATACGCTCGGCGAGGGTATGATGGAGGGTATACCGCCGGGTCACCAGGGCCAGGGCGGCCTTCATCAGGGTTATCATCCGCAGGATCACCTACACGGCTCGCCCATGGGCCACAGCCACAGTCCACCGATGCTCAGCCCACAGGCTCTTACGGCTCACTCGCTTGCGGCTCACTAGCGTTCGCCGGGGCCTCCCCCGTTGGGCCTCGCGGTAACCTCGCAAAACTCGACAAACGTGTCGTCTACGGCAGAAACGACGACCCTGCCGCCGTTCTATCATCACTACCTTCAGGCGCGCACCGGCAGTTATACGACTTCGTAGCTGACGGATTCACGGCGCCCTTTCTACCTGCCGGACGACGGCGCGCGTTACCGAAACGAAGGTACGAAATGGTGGCTTGTTCAACGAGATTCAACGGGGTTCAACGAGGCCGAGACCGGTCTACCGGGGAGGCTGAGGAGCTGACGCGTTCGGTCGGAGATCTTTTCTCGACCTTGACCGCCAAGCCCAAAGTAGAAGATTAAAGCTCTGGACGAAAAGGAGCGAGGAGAAAAAAAATCGGGATACGAGAGGATACGTCGATGTCCCGGTGATAAGTGATTATCTTCTCATCTAGGAAGAGATCGTCAGTGATGACGTTCCTCCTTCGTGCGGTCAGGTCGGGGCCCGTTCGTCTGTCTCGCGGAGTCCGAACTGGACCGCGGACTTTGTTGCCTGTTTGCTGTTGTTATTGTTGTTCTTTCGTCATCGTTGGTGAACGGAAGTGAATTTACTCGACGGTCTCCGACGGGAAGCCGAAGAAGGATGGTTCTAACAGGGTGCGCGAATATGCGGACTCGGGCGAGGGTGCGGCGAAAAAGAAACGGAGATGTGTCTTCATCTTCTTCTCTCGCCCGCGAACAAAAGCGGGGATCTCGAATATCGGACACGAAACATCGCGTCGCGAGGGTGTCTTTTTTCCGTGCGCGTGCGATTTTCCCGCTTATCGTCCACGAAGGGAGTCTGAAAATTCGCGGGACAATTTTACGGGGCGGACGAACGGGCGACAACAAGAGAACGTTAGGGGACGAAGTGTTGTGTTCGCGCGGGATTTGCTCGGAGCAAACTCGGCGGATGATGTAACATAAGTATAAATATGGACTGTAAATAATGTACTAGATAAAGCTAGTAAGTTAAGTGAGAAAGAGAGAACATGAGTCGTCGTCGTCGTCATCGTCATCGTCGTCGTCATCGTCGTCGGCGAGCGAGAAAAACAGACGCAGGAGCTGGAATAAACGGAGGAGAAAAAAAGATAATGAGAGATGGCATGGAGAGAGAGAGAGAGAGAGAGAGAGAGAGAGAGACAAAAAATATGCGGCGCGACGAAGTAGAAGAAAAAAAATGAGGGACAGTTTATATATAATAAAAGGGACAGGATTGTCCAAACGCAAATACATCGAAGAGGGAAACACGTGTCGGAAAAGCGCGTGCGAAATCCTAGCGAGATGGCAAGACAGATACCCCCTCGCGCGAAAAACCCCTTCTGTATAAAGAGTAAGTATACATAAATCTATATGTGTATATACACACGAAAAAAAATCTATATATATATTTATATGATATATATATAGATGATATATTATTATATATAAATTATAGAAAAAAGGATATATATGTATATGAAAACGCGCGGAACGTGTGACGATACATTCGAAAGTCTATGTATAGATTGCAAGGTTTTAGCTATGTTCTTATCATTATTGTATTATTATTATGTTTATTATATTACACATTACTCTATTATATTATTATATATATTATCATATTATTATTATTATATTATTGTGACGTTCATTGTCTGGTCTCGAGAAAATGTATAAAATGTGGCAAATCCGGCGTTTAATCACGCAGTGATCTTATTATTATTATTGCTATTATAATATTCGCCACCCCATTATTATTGTCACTTATTATTATTATTATTATTATTATTATTATTATTATTATTGCGATTATTATAATTTAATTATTATTATTGTCATTGCCAATATTATCGATACCTGTTGTAACGCCCGGGAGTCGAGCGCGAGAATCATCTCGTCTTCCATCGCTGCCGGGCATCGAGTATCGAAGGACTCTCTTCCTCTCTCGCTCTCTCAATCTGTTTCCCCTTGCCTCTCCGCTTGTCGTTTCATTCGTCTTCTCTTCTGTCTGAATTGTTTTTTTTTTTTTTTTTTTTTTTTTTTTTTTCAAATGGGTTTAGGCAGATGCGAAGTTGACGCACGCGATTCGCGCGCAGTATCATACGCTGTATTTTACGTCACAAAGTGTGTAGTAGTATTAAACGATGATAAACTATATGATTTACGTGGAAGTGTGTTATCAATCGCCCGATCAGATTATCGTGTAGTGTTTGTATTATAAAGAATAGTACTATCCGTCGCGCTCATATTTATTCTCTCCGTTGTTAGATCCTACATAATGTATTTCAAATTTCGACACTACGTAAGGCGACGAAAAAGTCGCGGAATATAATATTTAAAGTGCTGCGAGAAAAGAGGGTGTATTTCTCGCATAAATGGTATACGAAATTTTAGATTGTTCTTATACAAACCAGCTGCGCTTCCACCTATAATCTTCTTTAGTTTGTCCGTCGATCGTTTCTCTATACGTATCATCGTCTCGCACACAATTTCTTTTTTTCCGTTGCGTCTGCGAATCTCGAGACACGCATAATTAATTCACTCGTGATATGAAATAAAGATGACGAAGCTGTCACTCTTGCCGTCGGTAAAAATTAAGTTCACACTATATAGTATTTAAATGTTAAGCGATCGGAAAATGTAATAATAAGAATATAGACGAGAAATTTTTCCTTTACATGTGTTTCATATGTGATAAATTTCAAATAATGACCAAAAATTCACCCATCATCGTATATTGTTATTACTGAAGAATGTATATGTATAGCAGTCAAAATATTTTAGACTCTAGACAATCGTAAAATATGTTTTTCCTCTACGAGATATTTACTATTGACACAGGAATATCTACTTAATCGAGTTAAAATTCTCAGCGACATTTTATTCCGTAAATAGTTGTAGGTTTTTTACTCTACAAAAAACAAGCATGACATTAGACGCTCTATGAAATTTAAATTACGTCTCGAGGAGCCACGCGCGTACAAAATCGGGACGAGATCGATCGATCGTATGTTTGTTTTTCTGTTTTTGCTCTCGCGCTTCGTCAAGGTTTCACTTTCCGCCTTTTTTTGGTGTTGTTTTAAAACCGTTCGGCGCGGAGGTGGTCACGTGTCTCGTGCATCCCCATCCTGAGTATCCACGCGCTTTTTTGTGCGGCTCTCTGTCTCTTTCTCTCTTTTTCTCTCTGTCTCTCTCGCTTCAAATCAATCGTGTTGACTAATCAAGCATATCAACGTTTTCCAATCTGCTCTATAATATTTGCTGCATAATTCTCGCGCCTTAACAATTATCGATGATCTCGCGATTGTTCTGAATACGCATTTAAGAGATGTCGGAAAAAGATCCCCTTCGGCTGTCTCACCTTCTCCCAGTGTCGCTTTGTTCAGCCTTTTTTTACCTATCGAACTCTCTCGATCGACTCTCCGCCTTTTTTCGCGATTCTTTCTCGGCGTCGTATGAAACGCGTAGGTGGTCGCAAACTTCACAGCGCCGACGCGCACCTTCGCTCTCTCTCCGGCGATTTATTTTCCACTTCGATCGTTGTGTGGTACTTGGTTTAGTCGCGCCGATGTACCAACAATGTGCCTACGCAAACGCGGCGTCATCTCCTTTTCTTTTTATTCATCGGTAGACTCGTTACGCAGCGTATCGCGCGAATTCATTTGCCTGGCGTCATCGTTGTTGATGCTGGTATGTCTGACACAGTTGCTGTTCCTCGCCTTGCCGTTTGATTTGCTAGACTTTTTTTTTGCGAAATCTGACGTTGATATAGCAGTGAATAAAAAACAAAAAATGATTTTCCAAACGTTAACTTGTTGAGTGTCGGAAACACTGTTATACAACTTTTTCTAATTTTATTTGCATAACATTGCACGATTTATATTTATATTTTGCATATATTTCCTCGGTCGTTGTAGAATACAATGCTTAGAGTAACAGAAAGATGATAATAACATTGACGACTCATTATCACTTGGGTCATCGGAAAAAAGCACACTCTTCAGACGCGGGCGGGTTCTTATTTGAAGAAGGTAGTTCAACGAACCCGTCGTTAGTAGTTCCAACAAATCCGTCATCGTCTATTAATGCCCGAAACACCGCGTTGACATTACGCGATATTTACCGAAATACCAACGAATAATTTATACGCTTCCGCGGTGTCGTACTTGCGTCTGGCAGTTGAGGTTGCGTAACGACGTACACTATAGGTGTATATAAACTGGCCGGTAAACGCGTTAATAACGGTATCTACTTGGCGGGCTAAAAGAGTCGTTTAGGGGCGCAAACGCGGCTTGTAATTCACGGCCCAATTTGGGAAGAGAGAGATATTTTTATGGGAACGCGCGGCGATCGTTCCATGGGAGCGCGCGTCATGGGGACTTTAATAAGAAGGGCCCACCGTAAAGCACTTCGTCGAGGCCTACCGCACCGGGGACCAGATTGCTCTCTGGAGCGGCATTACACAGCCATCCCGCTAATCATCGTAATTCTTGATCGTTATAATGCGCTTAACGCATCGCGGCCCGTTCATTTCCGTAATTCCTTCATGTTTCGATAATGGCGCAGTGTCCAACCTTTTGGCCCTGTCAGACCCTTTAAGAATATTCAACCTCGCGCCTTTACGACACGTGATACTAGATTTCGAAAATTTTTAAAATGCCTATATGAATCTAGTTTTTACTTTCGCTAATATTTATTTAAAAAATGCATGTTGTTTTTTTTTATCAATATAGAGAAAATGTTGTAAAAGACTCCTCTTCGAATCTCTCCACTTTTGTGGATCACATATACGTTTACTCGTCTGATAATTTGTGTTCTAACTTTATCACGAGCTTGAGAGTTTAGCTTCTTTAACTTACGATTGATTGTTTTCCCCTGCGCATCATGAATTAACGTCTCCTACAAATCAGTTAACGCGTATTCGCTCCTCGTGTGCTATCGTCCGAGCATTAAAGGTCTTATCTACGACTATCACACAGTGGCTTGTTCACGGCGGAGGTATATTTGCCTAGCGGGACGAGGCTTTGGAATTTTACGAGATCCGATATTAGACCGTCCATCCTCGTGCGAAGATAGAGCCGTTGAGTCCTTCCTGCATTAGCGACGCTCGTTAGCCTCCTCGTTCATTGGAATACAGTTGTCCTTCTTTGACGTAATCGCCGCGCCGTCGTCCGAGAACTGGTGAAATGCTTGTTAGGTCCATTTACCGATTCCGGCGAGGATATGTAATAGAAACGTTTCCATTTTCCCGCAGGTTCGCTCCAAGAAATTTCAGACATTACATCGTCCGACGTCGTTAAGCTCGCGCTAATGTTCTTCTCGTCAGTCTTCGTGTATTAACAATGCCTTTCCCTGAACGTTCCCCTTTTATCCACACACTTGATTAGTCTCTCTCGATAATGACGGTACAGAAACGTTTATATTTCGTGAATTGATAGTCGATTTAGAAGGACCCACCAGCTGCAGGGTGTTTTTGAAATAAATAGTTGAAATAAATTATAGTCTGAAATAAATTATGCAGTTTGGCTCGTTGACTGGATCTTTTGATTTTCTACTCTTATCTATATATAATTCAGTGAATACAAATATGTGTTTTCGTGTGCGAAGGAAATTCGAATAAATTTAACACATGGCGAGAATCTCTCATAACAGTTTCGTGAACTCTCGGATTTATATTCGAAAAGATTAAAAACTCGCGTCAAATCTCGGAAATTTGCTTAAGCGTACCTGATCTCTCGTATACTTATTGTTAGTGTGACGCCTTATTTTTTCTGCTCAAAATAGCGGCTTTATATATACGTATATTACATATACGATAATGACATTCGTGATGTTACGTATGTTATTATCAGTCATAGCTTCTGTGATTATTTGCTCAATTGGCCGCTGATGCTTATCACCTTCTTGTTCTTTTCACTTATCTTCTATATCGCGATGTCGAATATATATATATATATATATCTCTTCGACTTCGTTGAGTTTCATTTTGCGCCTCGTGAGATAATTAGAATTGTCGAGAAATAGTAATCGCCTATGAAAAGTTTCACTTTTTCTAAGAGATCACGTTGAAAGCATCGATAAAGATCCTGTTAATGACGTTTTCATACATTTTGTTGTTGATTAAACCTAAATGTTGGAAAAATCATTATCAGCGAAATGTGTCGATGATTTTAATTATAAAACTGTTTAATTTCAATGACAAGTGCAATCTTGATAATTGTGATCGATAAGTGAACACACACATTGCCGTGATGTTGAATTTAAAAATGGTAAATTGATTTCTAAAATGCAAAAATCGCGTATATATATGAATGATATGCGAATTGACACGCGACGCTCATTATTAAAGTGATTCAAAAGATTTTCACTTGCGCCATTTGCATATACATGTGTATATTTTTTTTATATACGCTGTTCCGCATAATTCAATTGACGCTCGTGAATTATAAATTCCGCGTTGCGGAGATTGCCCTGCACGTTGATTTTATGATGTGATCTTTTTTATTACCGCATAAAAAGTTATTAGCGAAATAAATATTGTTAGAAAAATATTCTTTCGAGAAGCGCATCGGCTACAAATCTTTCGCATTAGTCAATTAATTATATATTATATTGTAATGGCAATAATCGTGTCACATTAACAAGCCGCATAGAAGATATGTTAACAAAGAGTTGTATACGTGATATGTATATTTTTTGATTATTATTTGTTACTGCATACTACTTCTCATAAGATTTTTTCTAAGAATCTTCAAAAAGAAATATTAATATTAATATTTTATATTAATGAAATGAGAGAACCCAATATAATTTTTCCCCATAAAATCTGATCGTTTTTTTCTTATACGATTTTATTGTTAGATGTATAATTCGATCGAGAGAGAGAAAAAGAAAAACGGGTACACGGCCGGCAAAGTGATTTTGTTATGTCGACAAACGATTTTACTTATTGATATCGAGGCGTATGACTGTGAGAATCATTGCGAGACCGACGGACGTTTATAATTTAACTCTCGCGTATAAAAAAATGGGCGTCACCGGGATCGAAACTAACGGTGATCGATCGCGCTGGATGAACTTTATTGGCTGAACAATCGGACTGTTCGTTTTTTAGGGCACCAAAACAGGAGCGAGAGAGAGAAAGAGAGAGAGAGAGAGAGAGGAGGAGAAAGAGAGAAGAGAGAGAAATCGATGCGAAATTGGGAAACGATGAATGAAATGTTTGTGCAAAATTCGACGTTTTTTTTTGAAAATGTAAAAAAAAGATGTGAAAAGCGAGCGACAGAAATGCGACAGGTGCGCGCGTGCGATTGGTGAAAAACCGATGTCGATTGTTGCGAATCATGACGAACAATGTGTTTCGGACGCATGAAGGTCGAGGAGCGCAGTTGTTCGTTAAGGAAATTAAGGAAATCCTTTTCCGGGCGGATCGACGCGCGCGAACGCGAAATTGGACAATTGCTAATTGAATCGTTCTCCGAGAGACAGGCGTTTCTCTTTTCTTTCCCTTCTTACGAAGTCAATGGTACTTAATTATTTCGCGAAACAACCGCGCTCTTCGATTCGATCTCGCGATCAGAGAATGAAATCGGTATAATTTCGCCAAGTTCAATATTTCTTCGTTATATCTCTTTGTTAAAATATTGAATAATATTTCAAATAAAGTTTACACGGGAATATTTTAATATAAAATACTATCTTCTATATTTCATGTTTTGTGTTAAACTTTTATTTTCTATTTGAAACATATGTTTTTGAGAAGATTCTATAATTTATATATATTTTGTATTTTATATTTAAATTTACTCTTTTTTTTTTACTTGAAAATTATATTCTTGCACGTGTGCGGGAGATGTCAAAATGTAAACTCGTAAAAATTACACCGATTTCGATAGATTTTAATCCCCGATCTCTCGATGATCTTTTTTTTTTAATATTAATTAATGCGGATGCTGCAAATTGCGAGCGATGTGCACACAAAAGAGAGAGAGAGAGAGAGAGGCGACAAAGAGACATGTAAAAACTTATAGTGATACACGAAATCATTAAACGATACGCATTTGTAAACAATTCTTTCCTCCCGCCCATCTTTTCTCTCTAATGCTGTATATTATTAATATAATTAAATCTTAATTATTATTAACGTAAAAATAAAAATTTGGCGAGTGATGGTGAGCATACGTTTTGTTAGAATGACGGAAGCTAAATTACTACTGAATTTCGATTAATAAACGACATGAAAGTAATACAATATACATTTGGCATTTTTTATTTTATTTGCCGGACCATCATCATCATCATCCGTGATTGGGAAATTCTCATCTCTCTCTACCTTTTCGATATTCTATCTACATCACTATAATAAAAATCTGATCTTGTCTTACGGATTTACTATAAATTACTTGCTGTACCATAATGCGCGTATATATTTATATATGTGTGTATGGGATCCAATAAACGCGAAATATTCTATTTAGTCTTGGTCATTGGTAAGAATTAATTCTCGATGATTGATAAGCGTTTTCTGCAGATATGGTCGTACACTCAGTAGGCATTCCAGATTAAGACTCTTCTAAAGGAATCCATTCGAATTTTACGGAAATGAATATTGACGCGTCATTGATCAATCAGCTGTTTAGTATTTCATCGAGGTTAATTGATTTTTTTCGCGGAATTTTTCTCCCTTCGTTGAATCATTGTGGGCGAACACTTTTACTCTCGCGTCTCATTTCCATCCACGATGTATCCATGAATAATTACAGCAAAAGTTCATTCGCGCGACTTAACCGTGGCGTGATATTGAAGTCTTTCATTGCATTAATTAAGAGCTTAATAAGCAACGTGAGCGACACGAGAAAACGGCGAAAAAGAAAAAGTGTATTCGCGCGTACAATCGATCGAACCTTATAATAACTCTTCATCTCTCCGGGACCTTTTCCTCGCGATTGTCTCTCGCGTTTCCACGAACCGAAGTACGGTTCTCTGCTTGTCGATCGACGGCGCGAGGGAGGTACCTCGCCCGATCTCTCGATTATTCCATCTCGTACACCGCATCGTGTGTAATTATCACACGATATGATAAAATTGCCGCGACGGCCAAGTGACAAGCGGAATAATCGCGTGTCGCGGAAAGAAACACGCCTGCGAGATAGCGAAATTGATTAAGCGTCTTTTGTAGTATTCTTGGGGGACGGGTATATCTCATTATATTTATGTATGTCTCTATATCATGTCATCTTTGAGTAAAGGTATTGTTCAATTATCGTTAAAATAATAATCGACAAAACTTGAGAACGTGTCGAAAAATCGGAATTATTGATTACGTTACGTTAATAATAATCAATTAGGGTCACATGTATGATTTGACACGTGCATTTATGTATTTAGAAGATTGACTGACATACGATATTTTTATAATTAATACAATTATTTTTATATATTTTTTTTATTATAATGTATATTATAAAGATTTAATACATACGTCTATTTTTGAAGCTCATTTTTTATGTTTCACAACTTGTTTTCATCATTTAGTAGTCCATTACGCAAAGAAGGTTGGAAAACATTGCTCTAACGTTCGTGAGCTCCCAGAGATAGCTTACTGTTTGCTCATCATCGAACGCATCATACTGATTCCGAAGGTGTTCCTCGCTATACGCCTACGGTTACGCATCAAAGGCTCGTGTCGCTGTTGCTTATCGCGAAATCGAATATCGTGGCACGTTTTACCTTGAAGAAGCAAGTCGCGTCTCCTCCCATCAGGATTTTACTGCCCGAGTCGAGTGACGTAATTTGAAATAAAAAAGGCTCTAACATCGCTATTATCCGATATTAATGCATATTTTCTTTTTTTTTTTTTTTTAAGAACTATAATTTTTTATGTGAATTCGCGTTTAATTATAATGTACCATTAAATAGTCTAATCACTCTTTTCTATCGCTCGATATTAAACTATTTAACATATCCGATTGAACGATTCCAGAATCGGAATCCCATATATTTATTATATCGCTTATTTCTTTCTGGACACATTTTTCTTTTTTACCTCGTAAACGTTATGTAAATAGATTGCTTGATAAACCAGATTCGCGACGTAAACCATGTGAAAAACTTGCATTACAAAAAATGATAATTTTTTTTAGGCGGAAGGATAAAACAAACATGTTTACATATCTAGAAGGATCTATAATATAATTCAGGTTCAAAGATAGAAGAAAAAAAAGTTAAAAAAAAAAAGATAATGTTTCCTCAGTAATTAAGAATTCTCGTGGAAAATATTGATTTTTAAAATTATTTTTGTTTGAAACGCTACTTGAAAATATTTCTCGCATATTCACGTTGCAGTTTTTCTGATCGACTTGATTTTATTCTGATTTCTTCATTGCACTTTATCGAACTTATCCGATATTGCACTAGAGAATAATTTTGAGATTCTGATGAAACTAATCGAGAAGAGCATGTAGTAAATTATTATCGTAGCTGAAATCATTCTCGATTTGGCTTAACAAGATTTCTGCTATCGCAACCAGTATGTCGATGTTCATTATATCACGGATGATCTGACGCTTTTCGTTGAAATTATTGGTTATCGCGTCACGCTAAATTTGGGCCGTGAAATATTTAGATTGTCGCTCGATTTTGATGGTTTGTCCACGTTATTTCTACATAACTATTCTACATGTCCGTGAATTAATTGGAACTATGGCATGTTTGGTCCAATTTTTCCACGTGGGATTGGAGGATTTTTTGTGAGACCAAAATATCACAATGTTACGCAAACGTATTATGTGAGGAATATATATATATATATATATATATATATATATATATATATACTCTACGTATTTTAATTCATCCATTTACAAATAATTAAACGTTTTACATAGTTGACTTGATCGTATAAATTATGGAATACATTATTTTCTTAAATAAGTTAATATATCGAGTTGAGAAGTAATATATAGAGTATTAAAAGCGAGATTCTGAAGAGTTTTATGTCAATACAATTGATATAAATTTTTAATTCTATATTACGATTTTTAACATTTTTTCTTCGATTTATTATTTTTCTGTTTTGCTCCAATTTGATCATTGATCTGTCATTTCGCCACCTAAGATTAACAAGTACAAAATTTGGAGTAGATACTTTCTAATAAACAAACAACAAAAAATTTTTTTTGATTTTATTAATTTTATATTACACAATCTTCTTTGGATAAATATTTATCGTTTTTCTGTTTTGCTCCAATTTAATCATTGACCTGTCACTCAGCGATTTTGCCGTCCTAAGATTAACAGATTTAAAATTCGGAGTAGATTACCTTCTAATAAATGGTCGACATAAATTTTGTAATTGTATTAAATTTACATTACGATTTCAACATTTTTTTTTCCATATATATTTATCGTTTTTCCGTTTTGCTGCAGTTCCATTCGACCTGTCATCCGGCGATTTCGCCGTCGTAAGATTAACAGGTGCAAAAGGTGTCCGATAAAAAAGCGTCATCTTTATCGTATCGATAGGACGACCACGTAACAGCTCGTTTCTTCCAGCCGAACTCGATGTCCCAATTGTGTAATGGGCTTAAAGCACTTTAACCACCTCTTGAGCTACGCCAAACGACGCCCAGGATACGATTGACCGTTATATTCCGAACGCGTTTCGTTTGTCTCGTAAATCTCGACCGGGTAAAGTCCCGTGGCGTCTCCGTTCCTCTTTTACAACCCGCCGAATCTATTCGAGGGAATAATACTCCTCTGCTGGTGTTTTTCGCGGCGTCGAAAAAGGGACAGAGCCCGTCCTCCTGCGTCCTCTCTTTCTCGCGCGCGAGCATTTTTACAGTCGGTTTTTACACGCATTGTGTTCGCGGTTTATGTCGCGCTTATTTTTACGGCCGTTAAAGGCGAAAGGATATGATCGCGTGGCCGGGAAACAACCCGTCGATTTCATTGCCTGCGTTCGCTTCCTGCTGCGGCTTTCCCGTGCGCAAATTAACCTTCCGATGCATTATTCAGGCCGCTTCATCCTTCGAGAATCGCAAGCATCAATTTTAAATAATTATTAAATCAAGAATCGAACACTTGACTTTTCGATAGTACAGCGTAACAGAGAAATCAGCGATACTCTTGTAATTTTCATTTAATTTTAACAACCCCTTTTTCGTTTTTTTTTATTTCATGGGAGTTGTGGAGCGACCGTTAAATTTTTATAGAGATCGTCGTGTCAAACGCGATTTATAATTTTCGAATCAATTCCGTTGAACGTTTGCGGGAACCCGGCGACAATAATACACACGTGAAGATGACGTAAAAATCTCCGAGACATTAATATGCAAATCCCGGCATGCCGGTGGCGAAGATCGCGGCTTCCTGACTGGTGCGGCGATCTTGGCCAATCGAAAGGCGAATGGGCGTCACGACGAAGGTATCGCGTTACGATCTACTCACTTCGGAAGCACGCAAAACGTGCTCCGGGTAATCTCGCCGAGAGAGCGAAAGCCGGGGGATGTAATGATAATCGATAATCATAATTGTGGCCTCATCGATAGCCGCGGTAGATCCATATCTCGTCGCTGTCGTTTCGAGACTCATAAGACCTTACCTGAACGTGCCGATCATCATCCATCTGGAACAGCTTTTCGATTTTTCGCAAAAATGTCAAAGTATCAACGTTTTCTAAATTAAATTAAAGCTTTATAAGAGGTTAAAAATATATAATAAATTAGTATTCTCCCATAAGAAATAGAGTGTCTAATAGACCTGAATTAAAATGAGCAGAGAAAGTATTAATTGAAATAGAAATAAAAAGAGGCGTCACAGGTATTCAAGGAGAAATCTGTTCTAGATTAAAGAGCGTGTTATTAAAGATCGATGCGGTGATACGAATAACCCTGTTTTTGTATGCCGACGCATGCCGGTCGCCCAACGCTCAACGGAGGTGACGATCAGGTGGCTGACACGTGCTTCCGGTTCCTCCGTGTCGACGAAAGAACGGTTCCCCGGTGTGCAACGGGTTTAAGTGCCCGGCGCGCCATCCGGGCGTATCCACGCGAGGCAGATTATTATGTTAATGTGCGAATCGGCTTTAATTATGTGTGGAAATGCGCATCCGATTAAGATTCATCACACGCGAAGGCTCGAGAAAGCAAGATACGCCGCGGAATGTAAGCACTTTTCTCACTGCATCATTGCGTTTTCGGCGAAGAGCATTCCGTGATTAAGCTGTCAAACACGCGCAGACTCCAGATGTTTCTCTTCGAGCAGAGATTCGAGTAATTATTTTTTAAACTATATTTATTAATTTTTTTTTACATATTTGTATAAACATATTTATCTTGAAATTATACTTGTTAATTATTTTGCAAGATATTATGATGCCGCCACTCATCTTATCGATGTCATACTTGTTTCGTGCGTAACTTTGAAATACACATCGCAATGTTGATTAACGTTATATAATTAACATTATTAAATAATGACATAAAGTACGTCGTATAAAATTAAATATTCAGAATCTATACTATTTATTATCGTATTATCAGTGTTAATCATAATTAGATCAAGCGTTAGAATCTCTGACGATCGATTGATACTACGTAATGCATCGGATTGATATGATAAACACGCGATGTTTTCGCGTTTCCTACCTCAAATAACGTTCGCAAAACCGTATATTATTAATATAAGACCACAAGTCTCTCCTCTTCTACCGATTTCATCCCCAGCGGCGCTACTCGCCCCCGGTTTGGGATCACAAATGTACTAATTTGACGCTACACCTGTCACACCCTCGTTAGCCCCGCTCTTCCGCCATTGACAGTGACATCGGTCACTTCGGAAGTCGGCCTCCCCTTCCGTCGTCTCGTTACGATCCACCGATCGTGTGTGCCCTCCGACCGGGTCGGTCATCGGTAACAACGGCTTCGCCGGTGAAAGCAGACGAGTGGAAGAGAGACAGAGAGGAAAAAAGCAGCGCGCGAAACCAGGTGCCAGCCAGGAAATCGTCGGATGGTTTCACCTCGGCGATGCGTGACACGCGCGAACAATGAGCGGCGTATCGAAAGGGGGATGAAACTGACCGACGAGCGGGAGAAAGAAGGAAGGAAAGCGGAGCAGGCGAGAAAGAGACGCTCGATGAAAGAGGGAGAGAGCGAGGGAGGGATAAAATCCGAGTGTTCCGAGGAGGAAGAGAGGGAAACGAGCTAACGAGGGATGGAGAAACGGAGGAGAAAGACGAGAGGCGATGGGAAAAAAACGATGACGAAAGGGGAGGGAGCGATAGGGAGAGAAAACGAGAGGGGATGCGATGATATCGGTGAGTGGGGTGGCTGATAAGAGAGAGGCGAGTTAGTCCATAGAGAAGGGAGGAAACGGAGGGATGAAGAGACGGCGCAGGCGCTATTCGGCTCCCTATCAACCCCTCCGATTCATCGCGGGCATGCGCTCTGGGACTCACGTTTCGTTAGTTTCCTTTTCCCGCAGTCCTTTCCTCATCCTCCCTGATCCTCCCTTCGTATATTCTCAATCCCTTCCCTCGACGATTTCGTTCACACCTACCGAAATTATTTTTATAGGCGTAACGCGACGTCTGCGTGGACTCGCGCGTGCACGCTGCAATTTGTGCCGCGACGTTTCGTTCTTCAGGATCTGCTCCGTCTTTTTTTTGTTTTTTTTTTTTTTACGTACATCAGTCTTTTTATAAAGTTTCTAAAATTTTAACATTGACTTTTTTCACTATACATCGCAGCAAAACTTTTCATTTTACCAGCGTAAATTTTTAAAAAAAATTGCGCTATTTATTATATACAAATACGTAATTCACATAGAAAATAGAGCGTGCGTATTCAGAGATTTTGAAAGAAAGAGGGTTCTAGCGGAGAGAAAAATATGCTCCTCTTTTTGTAAAAAGGAGGTTCGCAAGCTCTCTTCAATCCGATTCGCATTTGAATGCTAAAAGATCAGGAGGCGCGAGAGGGTAGTAATTCAAATGGAGTCGCCATATGGACGGATTCCGGTTCTCTCGAGAGATCTCGTTATCACGGCGCCAATCCCGATTGCCTTCCCGACATTCCTCGGGATCGCGCATTAGTGAGGCGTGTACGCCGTTGCTGCATTGATTTAATAGTCGATTGATAAAGGTGGCCGCACGGACAAGAGACCGGTAGCCATTCGAAGTCGGTGCTACACGTTACCCCGACCTTATCTGGAATACCATAATTATACCTAGCGACACCTTTCGCGCGCGCGACTCTGCTGGATCTTCATCTTGAATTGCTACCGTCGAGCTTTGTATATCGGCATTCCGCGCGTGTACAAGTGCAAACAGACCTCGACATTTTGCTGCCGTTCGTACAGGCTGTTTCAAACAGAACAGCCAATACGTTTTTAAAAACAAGATAATTTGCATTATATTTTTTCATTTTTTTGATATTTTTATATTTTATATGCATATATATATATATATATTTTTTATAATATATTTTATATATTTAAAAAAATTGATTCGAACTAATATATGTTTGAAATAACTTGGAATTTCGTTCCTCATAAGGAAAACTGCGTAATTCTGTGTAACGATGAGAAACGAAGTGAAAGATAACGTGTACGCGCGACAAGATAACGCCGGCTTTAATTATGGGATATGCACACGCGTAGAACCTCTCGTTCGAACCTGTCGAGCATGTCGCTCGAGCCTCGCAAATTGTCGTTACTTCTGTTAATTAGTTATTGACGAACATTTCGCCGCTCCCTTAATGCCTGGCTTCTCTTGAGGGATACGGAGCGTAACGAACGTGTAGACGCGGTAGTTCTTGCTCGCGCATATATATATATATATATATATATATATATATGTACGCACACACACACATATATATATATATATATATGTTAGATGACGCGACGAGGAAATGGAAATGCGAGAATAATACGTGGCCAAACCGCAAAGCGCTCTATCTAACATAAGTATCGGTTAAATAAGCGATTTTCCCCGAGTGCGGTCTCGCAAATTTCTTCCTCATTCATTCCTCGTTCGCAAACAACTTGAGCGATCGGGAAAATAGTTCGAAACATGTGTGTGATTATTTTTTTTCTACATTTATCGCGAAAGATAAAAGCAATTAAAAGTAGGATATATAGATATATATTTTATTGCATACCAACTTGTCCAATTTATCGGCGTCGAACTGGCTTTGAGATATCAGTTAAATTTAATCATATAGAGAGCTGAAAATTAACGGTATAAATATCCATGCGGTTCAATTTTACAAACCTCTTTCAATGAAAATATTTTTATCGAATTATCTCAACATTTTCACGCTTATCCACATCTGAAAATCTTCGCTTGTCGAAGGACTCGCGCGAAGAAATATTTTACCCCTTCTGTGAAGTTTCTCCGGGTTTCTCCCATAGTGCAACAACAGCCTCCTCTCAAGGTAGTCGTCTCGTTGACATTCCACGGGCGTATTAGCGAGGCGTGAACAGATCCTGACACCAGCGCATTGATTTAATAGCCGATGCCCACACTAGGATCTTCGGCGGGTCGCGTCGTTTCTCGTCGTCTTCTATATACGAGCGGACGTAGGTACGTACATACCTACGTACGTGCATACGCGGCACGCGTGTGCGGAGGAAACAATTGAACGTCATCCTTCCCCCTCTTTCCCCGTTTTTCACTCTAGAACCCCTTTTCCGCCCCCTGCCCGTCGTGCTCTTTCCATCTCATTCTATTTTTGTCTGCATCTTTCTCTCTCTCTGTCTCTTTCTGTTGCTCCCTCTCTCGCGCTCTGAAGCTTAATAAGCACCGCTACCTACATTCCATTTCCGGTGACGCTGACGTCACTCAACAATCCGGCTACGGAGAGCGAGCGCAAGCCGCATACGCGAGACTTCATCTATCGTTTACGTATCCCCGAAACGAATCTTCGTTTCTTTCCTTGTCATTTACCTGGGGCTTTGCTATTGTCACTTTTTTAAGGGACATTGCAGCTTTACGGTAAAATGGATATAAGATACAATCATTTTTGATGAATTGAGAGCGGCTACAAAGATTTTTCTTCTTTCTCCATTCATATATTAATTTGAAAATAAATGTAAAAAAAAAAAAAAAGGAAAAAGAAAAGAAATGATCGATTGGCTCCGTAAGCAAACAGGTAAGAACCTGTAAACAAATCTAAGCTCAGAATCTCATGCTGCAGGACTCTTCGTTGTTTTCGAATCTCTCTCCTGCAAACGCAGGCCAATTTCGCAAACCCAACACCATCCTCCACTCGACATGATCGAAAATACGTCGGCGCATATCGATGTCATCGTCTAACGTTCGTTCTTGGTCCCACTCGAGACCATCAAGTCGCGCGAACTCGTCGATGTTAAGTACCGGATCCACTTCGCGGGGAGATTCCTCGGAGATACCTCGTCCTTACGGCAACCTTGTTCGCGTCTCTTCGGTCATTTTTTATTTCTCGCCGAGATTTTCTGCCCTTTTTCTCTCTCTCTCTCTCTCTCTCTCGCGAAATTACGCAGTGGCCTCGACGAAAGGGATCGCCGAGAGAGGAATACACATATAGAGAAAACGAGAAAAGAGGAGAGAAGGGAAGAAAAAGAAACTCCGGGGAGAGAAAGATCCAAGTGACGGAGATACAAACCGTAGAGAGACGGACGTGGCGTAAGAAAGGAAGGAGAGAACCGATCTCTCGTCGCTCGCGTCCGACAGCAACACAACCAGGTAGGCCTTGAACAACTCGGGACCCACGCGCGTACGGCACTCTAGGAGTGTTGGCTCGTATATATAGAGGCATTCTCGGCCTGGCGCTGCCGGGTAAAAGACAGATAAATAACTCAGGTATGGCATTGGCTAAGTAAATGAGCCTACGCATGCGCTCGTGAAACGTACACCTGTACGTCCACGTGTCGCGTTACATGCGTGCGTATATACACGCGTAACGTGTGTGTAACGCACGTCATACCAACGCGGTCCGTATACGCCTCTTGTACGGTACACGTTCGCGTGGGCGGACTCGGCTTATCCATGTGTACGCGATTTTTTTTCTTATTTTTTTTCTCATTTTGCACACACACGTATATATATATAGAGAGAGAGAGAGAGAAAGAGAGAGACGCACGCGGTGTGTTTGTCTGCATATATAGCGAACACGGTGCAGCGCGGATAAAGATTGAACGCGCGTTTCTCTCCCGAGAGAGTGCAGTGCTTTTTTAGGTAGCCGAGATCACGTCAGTATCCGCCGACATTCCCTTGACTTATGCACTGCCCGCGGAAACGCGCTCGCTTGCGAAAACGACGGGTCCGGCGCTTGGCTGGACCGTAAAAGCGTAGGAGATGACCTTCTCGCGATGTGTGCGCAACTCGATTGGAAATATTATCTCGCTAAGAAATGTTTCTAACTATGTGATATTGAGAAATTTATCTCACCTTGTAGCAAAGATATTTCATTTTTAACTTTTCCGAGAGTTTGTGACATAGATTTATTTCATTGAAAGAAAAAAGTGGTATTACAAAATTCGTGACAGTTAATTTTATATGAATTAATTTTTATATAGATTTTAATACTTTATAATTTGTATTTTTATATATTTAAAAGTATTTTAATATATTATATATTATGCATTTCAAATCAGCCGGGGAAGAATACACCTACCAAAATGTGCTTTATTCAACGTGATGCAAATGGAATAGCCATTTCGTTTAAATAATCTCGATGCGTGCATCTTGCGAGTTCTTCCGCTCTTTTGTGGCTCCATTACACGTCAATAAAAGTGCCCAACACCCGGTAGTGAGATTTGGCACTTATGTAGAATGGACATCCCATGCAATCGAGATACGGACGAACTGACGGACGATCGGGCGTACGCCTCCTTACTCACTTATAAAGTTAATTGAGGGCAAACGTCCACCACGATCTACTGACTAACCCGAAAACATTTGTCGGAAAAGACCACGTGAAATTCAGTTGACAGCGCAGAAATTTATTTTCATCGTTACATCTAAAAAAAAAAATGCTCGTTACGTAAAATATTTTTTCCAAAATATCGAGATATAAAATCTTTAACATTTTTTATGCGCGTCGAGAATAATTTCTCGATCAACTTGCAACCGACTGCTTCCAGTCAGCCGCGTTTGCATACGTTGACAAAATCTCTCTTTTTTTCACTTGCTTCGGAATAAAGTATCGTGCTGGTGAGCGTCATGCATTACAAATGCGTCTCGACTTCGCGAAATGCACTCCGTACGCGAAACGTACAATATAATGACAAGTTGACACGCCGTGACATAAACGCGACCCATATTCGTCAGCCACGAGACAGAATTACCGGGGTGTGTGTGTACGTGTAAAAATAATAAAGAAGCTTTTATGATAAATCGCGACGCAGATTGACACGTAGTGTCGCGAGAGTTAGAAGTTATGGAGTCAGACGAGCGACAAACTCCAGCGCGAACAATCGCGCATGACGCGACAGATCTATCAATTCTTCTTACACGATACTTTGTCTGTGTTTCCTGCTCATGCAAATTAGACAACGTTGAAGAAAAGAAGCCTTTATTATTGTACTTGGTAAATTTATTAACCGTATAGTCGTTCTATGTTTGTGTTGGCTTATCGTTTAGCTTGGTGCAGTCGTCCTCATCCTTGCTTTTCATTCAAGAATCCACATTTGCGCAGAAAAATTATTGCTAGAGAGCGGTCTTTCGCAAGATCGAAATGCAGATATGTCATCGTGTTAAGTCTTGTTTCTCGCGCGCAAATGCAATTTCTACAGGGTTATTTATGAGAATAGTATCGTTATTTAGGTCTCTTAATATTTTTGTTAAATTCCTGAAAATTAGTCATACATTAGGGTTTTAAATAAATTCATTAAAAGTGACGAAACATTTCTCCTGAATGTGACATTTTTTTCTTTCGATATTTCTAGTTTCACTTACAATTAGTTAGATGATACTTGGTAATGAATCGTAATGTATCTACAATTAATTGATACATCTTGCAGATGGCTTTTTGAGGCTCGAAAAATTAATTCGCACGTCACGTTTTTATGACATTCGAAATCCATTCACGTATATTCACGCAGTCACGACAGCATTCGCATATTTCAAACCTAGGGACCATTTGGTTACGTCGAAGAGGTATTTAATTTCGCGGGAAGATGATTCGCGCTAATTTCACAGCAGCCCCGTTTCTACGTATCAATCATACATTTTTCACCTGCGAAATGAGATCGGGGGCTGACAAATCGGCGCGATAGACGCGCGGTCGCCATGATGAATTATAGTTAACGGCGTGACAAGCTACAAATATTGAATCTAATTATGGTAATGCGCTCTCCAGCAATCTATTTGCATTGCTGAATAATGAAGACACACAGGTGGCACACGGAAAGATCCCACCCTGATCGTCGCGCGAATGGTCCAGAGGGAGCGGGACGAACCTAACCCGGCGAAGAGACGGAAATACAGAGAGATAGAGACACATAAATAGGATGATTACCGGATCAGCCGCAAGTGAGATAGAGAGGAGGCGAGAGTCTGTCTGCTTCGGATATACGAGCTCTCGTTGCTGCGATACCAGAGCGATCGCAGAGATAATCTCTCCATCCGAGAATTTATAAGCAAAGATTTCGCGGTTCGATATATCTCCCGCATATATACGATCGATATATAAACATGGATAATCGTAGCGTAGTCTTCTTCGATACGTTTCGAATATGTTTGCTGCGCGAGCTTGTTTTTCAAAATTTCATTCACACGAATGTGCAACAGAAAAGGAAAACAGTAGAAATTATATATCCATAAATATATATTATATCGTGTAATGCCCCTTTTCTTTCAACATATCACGGGTCGTTGCGTGATTGATCGCGTGTGCGTACCTTTTCGTTTTTTTTCTCTCCTGCTCTCTCTCTCTCTCTCTCTTGAATCACTCTTGCGCGTACAGTTGTCACCGAGCATGCGAATCATTAATTAAATTGTGTCACACGGATTCGTGTCGTCACGCTTGAAATTGCGGACGAAAGCACCTTCATAGGCCGCGGGCTGGCTTTTTTTCCACATTTCGTGGCACACATCAAGCAAGTTCCTTTAATAGCAGGTACTCGTGTACGGTGACACGTGCACGCACTCGCGTGCCGGAACTTTCGCGTGCCTTTCTGTATACGACGCGACCCGCGGGACCGATAAAGCGCATTCAGATTAAAGCTCTATTGCTAGGAAACTTTTCGTAAATCCCCGCCGGACCTCTCTTTTTCCGTCTCTAATCGAAAATCTGCCGTAAAGTTTTTGCCTTCGGGAAGTCCCGCTCGCCGTCGGGGGCGATGATAAAGTGTCTCCGAGTGACCAATTCTGAATACAATATCGTACAACTCGAGGAACACTCTCTCCTCTGTGATCTTCGGGAGTGCTCCGTTTCGTGCCTCCGGAGAGCGATCATCTTGATTTATGTGTTTTTAATATGTCGAATGAGGAAAACTTGCAAGAATACAAGGGACGTTTACGTAAAATAATACAAAGTTGGAGGAAAACAAAAAAAAGAGCTTCACACATGATATGCAAATCGCGTGTATAACTTTATCGCGAGAAAGTAACGGAGAAGCTCTCTTATTTGTCAAATAGAGAGAGAGATTCTCATCAATCTTTCCAAGGAAGGTCCGCTCCGAGAGATCGCCATCGGAGGATCCGCCCCGGAAGGAATTTCGCTCGCACGTAGGACATTTAAACGACGGGCGTGTGTCTGTCGTGAACGCGTGCGGAACGCGTGCGGAACGCGTGTCTCGTGCCGGCGTTGCATTCCGCATGCCCGCGGGAGGGCGATAAAACGTATGCAGATTAAAACATTTTATTTGAATGATAATATAACACTTGTTGATGCAAGCGCGTTGGCCTAGGTTAGCATAATAAACATTATGTAGATCTCTCCGCGTCGCCGCCACCGCTATCCGTTCCGGCTACGTCCCGACATCACACACGTTCGTGTGTGTGTGTGTGTGAGAGTGTGCCCTCCCCCTCTCGCCGTTCTTCGCGTACCCCTCTCCTCATCCCCTTGTTCCCCCCCGTCGTTACTATATTCACGAGACGTTCATTCATTAAAAGCGGCAGACTGCGTGCATTCTCAATTTTATCGATGCTCCAATCGACTTTATATATATATATATATATATATATATATATATATATATGTATAGGTATATATATATATGTATAGGTATATATATATATATATATATATCGTCGCGTTCCCCTTTCACTCCGACTTCGACTCGCGGATGCTGGACCCAGCCCCTTTTCTGGCCGATCCTGATAACCGCAACTAGAACCCAATTTTCCCACCCGCAAAACTATTGGTATTTTCATAGCTCCTTGTGTTCGATGACTTTATATCGTAGCTTGTGCGGCGCACTCGCGCGTTGCATGTGCAAGATCGTCCGCGAACATGCACGGTCTCTTATATAGCGGATTTGCCTTTATGGTATTACATTTGATGCGTCAGCCACACGCTTTATAACCATCCTGTTGCTCGTAACTATATTCCTTTGGGAAAGGGGAAGGAGGACAGAGAGAAAGAATATATATATATATATATATATATATATATATATATATATACACAAAGTGGAAAAATATTTTACTACGACACGGTCTGTCAATATATTATACAATATCTCGGATTCCATCTGCGATCGGACTGATTTCGCAAAGATCCGCGTCATGCATGATCTAGTCTCAAATCTGTGTGTTTGCAAAGCTTTCCCACTTTGTTATCGCTTGCGAGTCTTTTCTATTCATTGCAAATCGATCAGAAATTATATAAATAATGTTCTATTAAAAAAAGGCGCTCGTTTTTCGCGAAAAAAAATATTTGAACAAAGCAGCGTGCATAAAGTAACTGGAAGAGAGGCTTGAAAATAGATCGAGCCGTATTCTATTGTTCTCTTTCTCTTTCTCGTAGTACGAACTTCAGTGGCAGGCAGACTAGTATCGTCATTCCGGCACCAAGTGGCCGCGATAATAGGACCTATGACACGCATATACGTGTACACGCGCGCGCACGCCTAAGTTAAGTGGCTGGTACTCGCTGAAAATAATGTCCAATTCCGTCGTAACTGCACCTATGACCCTGACCCCGCGGTTTTTTTTTTTTTTTTACCTTGAGTGCTCATTCGGATATCCCGGAGAGTGCTTTCACGTGTGTGTGTACGTGTGCGCGTAAATATGTTGCACACGTTAGTTCTTAATCTTACAATTAGAAATGCAGTAACATATAACAGAGTTTCTTCTTCTTCAAACTTGCAAATTTTTTTCCATTAATATAACATTATTATTTGTTTTTTACACATTTTTTTTCAACACGTGTAATTATTTTCGATCTCTTTTACAAAACTTTTACGAATAGAGATCTCGAACTTTTTGGAACTGCATTATTCTTACGATGAATTCAGTTGGAACGAAATTTGGAGGTCGCGTTGAATTCAACTCGAGATGAGCTCTAGCGTCATCGCGTGACTGCACAGATTCAAAAGAAGTGAGTAATCTTTATCGTGCGCAAGGAACGTCCTGCAGACCTTGTAACGCGCACGCGCGAAAAAATGATTACGAAAGATCCGGACACGTGTAAGCGCTTAATGAATTTATCGATATCGTTACGGCGGTTGGATCTCTCGTGGAATCTCTCTCGGGGCAGAAAATTACGACTACCTGTCAGCACCTGTCAATTTCGCCCATAAACCCAGTGGTTCTGCATCAGACAACGCGACGGTGATCTTTCGTTTTGTCTCTAAATCTTATGTAAATATATCTTCTTATGAATAAGGAATATTATACATATTTATATAATTTTTTTTCTACCCACGTGCCATCAATTAACCCTGTCTTAATGTTAATGTACGATGCATCCTAAAAGGAACATCTTACATATTGCTCTTTACGAAATCGCAATAAAAAAAAATTAATTCATAAAATAGACGAGGCTTACATTAGCTATTCGTACACGTGTAAACGAGTCTCTTTTCTCGTCTTTCAAGATAAGGAATATATATATATATATATATATATATATATATACATATATATTTTATAGTACGCCAACTCGTGCATAAACATCGCCGGGATAGAGAAATCGGGATCGTTTACCGAGCAAACGATCCTTTTCCTAGCCGAGCGACGAGAGAGACACGGCACCCCTCGGTCCCTTTTTAACTTGTCCGTCTCGTAAACAGCACTTACGGCGCGAAACGCAGCTCGCTGGACGGAAGGAGTCGCTGAAACGTAGCCGGTGCACGCGTCGGAGTTAAGTGGCAAAATAATGTCTAATTCCGACGTAAGTGCATCTACTCGTCCCTGACCCTCCGTCCGAGCGAAGGGACCCCCTCGGTCTCTCCCTCGTCCCTTTTCCATCCCCTTCCGCGACCGCGATCGTCGCTTTCAGCCCGCGTTGCGCCGCAATCGGATGTAAATGCCATGCAAATTTCCAACCGGGGGAGAGATAGAGATAGAGAGAGAGGGGCACTCGGATGCAGGTACACTATCGGCGTACACCCGGCTACCGAATGTACCGGGTGGCGGCGATAAACGGGCCCCGACAGAGCCCCCTATCTGTGTCCTAAAAGGAGGAGGAAGATCGAGCACGAATTCCGGGCGCCGACAAATTTAATGGCCGTCCATTAAATCGTGTCTAAACCGCGATAGCGGCGAAATATTTACCTGCGGAAAAAAAGGCGCGACTTCTCTTTTTCTCCCTCTGAACCCCTTTTCGATCTTCATTCCTTTTTACGAGAGCGATTGCGCGATTATCGCCGACTCGTAATTTAACGAGGCTGCTTTTTCTCTGCGTTTACAACTTAATATTGTATATTATTAAAAGTGCACAAGATAATTAGGAAAGTTAAGGATTAAAATATCGAATGGAGGACACATGATTGTTTATCTATAACGTTTTTTTTTTTGCTCGCGAGATGCGTGTATTGTATAGCATATGCACCTGGCTCTACTTTTTCAAAAAATACCTTACCATCTTTTATACAAGTCTCTCTGCGTATAACGAGAAACGGTCGACCTTGCGTTACAGGAAAACTACCGGGAGTGCTCAAGTTTCTTACGCCGGAACTCAATTTCTTACACTTGCCAACCTCTTCTTTTCTCTTTCTCCCTTTCCTTGCTCTCTCGCATCTATCCTCGAGAGACTTTGCCGTAGAATTTGCATTTCCATCACATCGATAGGAGCTCTTGTAAGCGCGTCGGCCTTCAATGGACGTTCCGCAACTTTCTGGACGTCTACTTTCCGCTGCTTTCGCACTTTATTTTACATCAACGATTATTTTTTCTCGATGATGTATAAAAATCATATGTTCAACAAACTTGCAATTAACGTCTATGGATTAGGAAAAAAACTATCTTCGAAGTCACTTGATTATAACTTTTAATTCATGACAACGTTAAATTTTGCAAATATTTGTAGTGCACACAGCATCACAGATGCTTGAAAAAATCTTCCATATTTTTTACATATGTTTTACGAAATGAAAGACGCGGAAGATGGAAGCGTGTTGAGCAGATGGAGAGATTCGAGCGAAAAAAAGGACCTCCCAGCGGCTTTTCCTGAAATCCAATTTCGGATTCGGTACAGTCAGATTTTGCGCGAGGTGTAGGGCGACTGGAAGTTGATGTATCGGAATAGGAGGGGCGAGAGAGAAAACGTGAGGAATTAGCGGTCGGACGCGTGCGATCGCATTGTTGTCCGGTGGCATTAGCGGCTGTAACGTATATATAGTAGGTGAGAGAAGCTCTATCTCGACTAGCGCAAAACACGGAGAGAAAGGGAGTGCATCTCCCCCCGTTCTGTCGGCTCTTTGTCACCTTTGTTTGCGTTATAAATAGGGGGAGGCAGAGAATGTGTGGGGTTCGCGCGTCGATTCACGGCGCCGCATCGGCACTTTTTCCAAATACAACATACCTCGAAAATTCACTATCAAGAATCTTTCTCGGGTATAAAAATGTATATTTATTATTTTTATTAAATTTAGAGTTTAACAAGACTCTGTAATATAAATATAAATTTAAATCCCATCAAGGCATTGTGCACAGATACTTAATCCTAACGAAAAATTTAGTTTCGTTAGGATAACGCACTGTCATCCGTGAGTTGGCTCTTATTGCCTGTCTTATATCTTTAAATTTATATTTATTAAATTTATTTTTTATCATTTTTTTATTACAATATATTAAATTTATAAGACCAGAGTGTCTAGCGGTCAGGGAACTCTGCAAATTGTCCGGGGTATTGTCAGGGAATTTTATAAATCTGGAATTGTCAGTGAAAAGTAAGGAAATTTTATTATTTATCTGGATTGTTTCACATTATTCTATATTTGTTACTCTGTAATTTGAAATTTTTTATTACATAATTATAAATATAACTTTTCTTTGACTCCCAGCACGCTAAATTTCTGTGTTGTTAAAAATCGATTCATCTACATAGCGGGTTCGTTAATTTCAATATTTTCATCGTCGCGTTAGTTTATTTCAATGTGTTTAATAGAGACAAAACTAAAAAATTTGATATACTTAATATAAATAAAAAAGGCAATTATTTAAATAGTTTAATATAATAGCATAATGCAGATTGTATAATCGATTTTAATTTCTGTTTTAACTTCCGAACCTTTTCATTGTTGACCAAAAAATCTCAAGGATTTCATGATTTAACATTTAATTGATTTTCATTTAGATATATGCAAATTATATATTTGGAAAAAATAATATTAAAAAGTCAGGGAAAAAATTAATTTCTGGTTTTAGAAAATCTGAAAAAGCCAGGGAATTTTTTTCATTGAGTCTGCTGGACGCCCTGAAGACTTATCTACTATATTTTTGGTACTTGCTGAAAAATTTTGGTTACGCTCCTTTCACTAACAATAGATGAAGTCTTACGATCGACGATGGCTCGTAGTAGCATTATCGACATTCTCGTGCACAAGCGAAGGCTTGGAATACCTTTCTTGAGATCTCTCGCGGTTTCCCGGGCGATCTTCCGTGACCAAGGATCGTATACTCAGACTCATTGCGGATTCGTGACTCGTGCAATAGCGTGCGACGAAGATCGTCGTGAGTCACAACACCGGCGATAAAGTTGCAAGCGGAGGAATCGCGTCCTTAGATTAATTGACTGCGGTCTCGCGCGGTAGTTTCGCGCCGGTGATTTTCCGCGCCGATCGTTGCTTAGCGATTTATGTTAGCGAGGCTGCTGTTTCTCGCCGTTGTTTCGTCATTTGCGTTGCGTAAAAAATGCATGACTTGTTAATTTTACTTTATAATATGCATAATTAATTTGATCTTCACCTAATAATAAATGATTATTGTGATAACACGGGAGATCTTTTGATTAATCTGTAGAATATTTCCCATTATAACAGTATAATATGATTAATTAATTTAATATTTACGCAAAAAATTAAATAACGTATTTTTATAATATATTAACTTAATTTATACTTTTATAATATTTATATATAAATTCGCAAGATTCGCAAGACAAAAGCTAAATTGTAAGTCAGTTTCATTCCGCTGTTATCATAGTTTCGAATTATGTGTGAGCTCTCGGAAATATATTCCGTGAAATGTAATTGCGAGAACGTAAGCGTGACATTTCCTTCTATAAACATAGTAGACTTTCCTGATTAGGCCGCCAGCATGTTTCATGCTTATTTCCGCAAATTACTTTTCCCTACGTCTCTCTGGATATGTGCGTCGAGCTAGTTCCACGAAAAGAGCGCATTCTACCGGCATATAATTAAATAGAAATTAATTCAGGTTCACGATAACGCCAATATATCCTTGCCGTTGATCTTTAATATAATTTTCAGAAAGAGCCCGAGATCGCAATTAATTTCGCGTTTTTTGTCATTCCTTATTATTTAACCATTAATCAATTTTTCTTTCCCGTTACCTTGACTTGCTATATATAATTTTATCGCTGTTGTGTGATATGAGAAACGGACGATCTTATTAATCTCGATTACGCAACGCACAATTAAAAAACGAAAACCGGCTGGGTTTTTTCTTACGTCTCCTTAATTGATATAAAAAAAAACGTATCTGTTATATAAATGTTACTGTTAAGGAGAGCCGATGTATATGTCATCGGCGGCTACCGGGTGTCCCCTTGCTACATTCTCCCCGATGTGGAATGATGGAGCACGCGCGTTTCGCCAGCTTTCCGAGCCGATTTTTGGCACGATGCCGACGCTGGCTGTTCTCGCTTCGATCGACGCCTTTTGTGGATACACCCGTCACAATGTGACCATTGTGCGCGATCCATAGTTTTTGTCCGCGCGAGCTCTCTCTCTCTCTCTCTTTCTCTCGATAGCACACATCCTCGTAGTTTCATCCACGTTGCGCTATGATGGGGCCCCGTTAGTCGTTTACGGGGGTCCACGACGCAGCTGTCCAAGTCTAGTGACGGACGGAAAACCGTCCGGATCGTCTGGTTCCGAAAGGTGCCACTTTTTCTTAACACGACCATAAACGACCGCGAGATGATGTTTTAATTGAAACGTCGAATATATACAAATTGTCTCTGGTGCGCCAGTTCGATGAGGACTTTGTAGATTGGGACTCCTGTAACAATAAAAATTAAATTTATGCAAGATATCGACATGCTCTCAAGTGATGCGTAACATCAAACGGAAAAAGAAATATTTATGTATTTCCTCTAAATCATTGAGTCGAATAGTTTCAGAAATACCGTATTTTAATCCAAGTATCTCAACTGATACATGGCTCTAATCTTAAGCCCATTTTTTACTTCAACAATTACATATATATAATTTTGCGATAGCCAATTTCGGTTATTGATAAAAAAGGATTCGATTATTCGCGGTAGCCGATCACGTGGCTTCGATGATTCATTCCTTTTTCCGTATTACGAGAACGAGCATAAATTTGCTTGTATCCGTGGGCACGATTTCAATCTCGGTCTTTCCACAAAAGAAGAACCCGCGCCCGTAAACCATGCAATAATTCTCCCTATTCTACATGGTGTTCATTAATTACGGATGGTACGTGCAAGAGGGAAAAGAGAAAGAGGAATTATGGATCCAGCTTTATCCATGCATCGCGCCGGTCCAAGGCAAAAGGGATGTATGCGCTCGCGATATTCCTGTTTTTTTTTATCCTTTTTGCTGGTACATGTCGTGATAAAGCTCGCACCGAAGGATATTTATTGCCAAAAAAATTCTTACGGCCGTTCATAACATGCGTCTCGGCACGCGAGAGCCGGCCGTTTGCGAAATATTGCTCAAACGATAGCTGCTATATTGCTCGCAAACACTTTAAAATATTATTGGTTATTAAAAGTATAAAAGATTATTTTTTATAATAAAATATCCGATTGTTTTGCGAGCTTGAGATTTACGCTAGTCGAAATCAAAAGCGATATATCGACGAATTCAATTTTTTTTGTTTCGAACCTTGCCCATGTGAGAATCTACGTAGGTTTCTCGTACACCTTTAGTTTAAAACTCGAACAAATATTTTAATTGTCGAGAGCACGGGAAAATTCCTTTTCCCGTCGACGTCTTCAGTGGCAACGTTGCAACTGGCGTTTCATCGGATTTATGGAACAAAAACCAAAGCCTAGCTCGCGCAGCAGGGGTCATTTGTGCGAGAGAAGGAGACAAAGTAGTGAGCAAAACACTAATACCAAATAAAAAAAACAGTTTATAATCCGTAGAAGTTAAGATCGCGTGACAATGGAGTTCGCGGAGCGTACTAAGGGGCTCTTACAGGATTACATGGAAGGTAAACGCATTCGGTGCATTTACCTGGATCCCTTCATGAGAGATATATAGGAATAAAGAGAACGCAGGGCAATCATATCGTTTTTGTCGACAAAATATTTATCAGAGAGAAAATTAAGAAATAATTCTGCCTAAGCATATGTTTGATATAAATTAAGCATATATATTGTTTTGTGTGCCATAAATAATATAGACTTTTTGTCAAACAATTATTTTGGCGATCACAGTTTCGATGAAAAACCTTAGCGCCGATAGATCTAAATCTCTGGAATATTGATTTTAATATCGACTACGTAACCGTAACAATAACCGTAACGAGAGTCGCAGATATTCGAGCGACCATTACGAGAAATTCCGTGGAAAGTGTAATAGCCTTGAAAAAAGGACTGCATAGAGGCGAAACGTAACACGAGATGCATCGAATGTGATCGATCAATGGGTTTCTCGCGCGATTAGTAGGCGAATGGCGTTTATCCGTTAAATACGACGTTCGGTAGGATGTAATAGCGGTAATTACCGTGTCAGTGGCTGCTATACTCACCAGTATCGATGATCGTTTCCTACCTTTCGCCGCTTAATTATGCCTCGTTAAGATGTCGGGAATATAAAAAAATTCAGCTCGTCAAGGATTATTCCTTTAAACGAAAGAATTTCTAATTTTTCTTCTTGCAATTTCTTTTTTCATTATAATAGAAATGTTTCCCTCGCGACGAGTGTTTTCCTTAATTCTTGATTCTTTGGTCTGCCTCTGTTGTGTTTAAACATTATTTTCTGCGATACACATCGCCACCGATGAACTATGGGCTGCGGACGACAAAGTATGAGGGTCAAACAAGGCGAATTTAAATAATAATGGACATTACAATAGCGCGTTAAAGAGCTGCTGGCCACTCTCTCGGCTTCACTGACAGCTTCTCGTAGAGCTGTCTCTGAGAACCTCTGGTTAGCGTGAGCGAAACTTCAGGAAAGTTCAAAGGGAGCGACCGCTCTCGGCCCGGGGCCTTCTCGCTGGGCCTCATATCGTGCCCCGAGAGAGAAAGAGAGAGAGAGAGAGAAGCTCGAGCTTCCATCGAGGAGCAAGGGGTATCTCTCGCCACGTCGGCGAGCGTTTGTGTAAAAGTTTTCATGTACGTGCCGATGGCGTGGTCGTGGTCGAGCTCCAAGGAGAGGAAGAAGCTCGACTCGATGAGACGAGGTGAGACGAGTCGCGGTGGTGTAGGGGAACCAGAGGGTAGCAGGGGGGGGGAGAAAGGGGGGAGACGAAGGGGACGCGTAATCCTACGAGTATACCGTTTCGGCACGATCCTTTTCGAATGCTGCGCTGCGAGAACTCGAGCGTGCCAGCGAGGTGTCTATCGCTCGGAATCCGACGAATTGTCTAGAAGAGAGAGAGAGAGAGAGAGAGCTCAGGACGTTGGTTCCCTGCCCCGTGGCTTCCGGTGTTCCGCCCTTCCTTTTTTCGATTCTTCGAACGGTAGTTCGACCCAGGTAAAAAGTTTTGTGTTTTCCCACTTTCTAAAGGAATACGTGCTTCTTGGATAATTTTCGACAACCAACCTGTTCCTGCAATTCAGTCATGGGACATAAATCATGTCACGATATAGTAAGGTCAGGCGTATTTCAATC
The DNA here is from genome assembly GCF_048542155.1 of Nylanderia fulva. Lineage (NCBI taxonomy): Eukaryota > Metazoa > Arthropoda > Insecta > Hymenoptera > Formicidae > Nylanderia > Nylanderia fulva. Next base: position 2,444,544 of record NW_028190293.1, read on the forward strand.
GACTTGTGCTACAAAGAAATTGTCTCCGGAATTTCCGAAATGAATACAGAAAGATTTATACAATCGGGAGAATTATAAATTATAAATTATATAACTTATAATGTAGAATTGCATATTACACACGTTTATTCGTGATAATAACAACGTGTGATCTCGCGATATCTGACAGAAAAATCGTTACTATAAACTACATATGTAACAACCGTTTCGACGAAAAGAGAGAGAGACTGTGAGAGTTTATTGCGTTCTAACATTTTATTTGATCGCAAAACTGCTCGTCCGCGGAAAAACAACAGTCCGGTGTAAGATTTCCGCTATGCGAGTCCGCGAAAGTGAGATACACCGATCGCGATCAACTGATTAAAGATTAAAAAGAGAGTTCAGAGCCAAGAGAGACGCGGGATTCGGTGCGGATAACTTTGCGATAACTTAACAGCTCATCGCTTCGTTTCGCGCTTTATCGTTACCCATCGATGTCTTTATTATCCTTCGTTAAGCGACTCCGATTTTCGCTTTACTTGGTTCTACGATCATCTTTTTTTCCTCTCTCTCTCTCACTCGGTTGTTTTCTACGTGAGCTCGGTCGCGCGAGGAAGTTTCCTAGATATGGAGCCCACGTATTTCTCGACCGTATCATCGTTCGCTTCTAATTTACGCGAACTTGAGTTAATATCGTACAGTCTTCGCCAGGAATGTATCGAGCACGCAAATAGCCAACTACCTACGCACCTTTCCCGAGCTTTGGAATTACGCGCGTGGCCTGCTGCGATATTCCATATCATGTTCGCGCGACTCTCGTCGCTGCGAAATCGTTACGAAGAGATCCGGTCTAACTGGAACATTCTAAATAAATAATTAAAGTATCGACAACCGTGTCGCGCTATCATAGGGTGCCGCTATTGGTGCGATAAAACAACTACGCAGAAAGCTGCTCTCTCTTTTTTTTTGAGCGTGCGAGAATCTCCCACCTTGGAATCTAATGGTGACAGATCGATCGTAGAATCGATCATGACGATGCCCTCGAAGGGTCACGCGGCTCGTTCTTACACACCGGTGGCCCTTTTGTCGTCTTCTCGGCACAGAGCCTTGGGTGAGAAAGAGAGCGAGACAAAACGGAACTGTCGTCCTCCGCATAGTTCAAGGGGCGATTCGTCACGGGCGTGAGTTTACGATGACGGCGACGTCGACGTTCCATAGTAATCACGTCATCGATGTCCACGACGCTCGATATTTTTGTCTGTAAATACCTCAAGATATCATCTTTTGACGTTTGTTATCTCGCACATACCACCGTGTTGTCGTGTCATTGTTCAGAAGTGTTCGACATCGATGATTAGCGGATTATCTATTATCTGTTAAGGGATGTTGATGTACTAATAGATACAGTGAAATTTTTTTAAATCGGAAGTCCAAATCTTACCGAAGATCACCAGTTTTTTTTTCAAAAAGAGCATGATTACATGACGCGTAAAAAATATTGATTTCTAGGATAAGAGCCTAACGTAATTATATCAAATATATATGGCATATAAAAAGGAAGTAGATTTTGTCGCGTGCACTTAAACAATGCAACTTGGCGCGAGCAAAAAATATATCCTGTCAGCAACGACGAAGGAGTGAAAGGAAGAGTTAGTTCGAGTCGCATCCGTCATATGGTTGGTATTTTAAAATCCCGCAGACTGCAAAGATTCTCTCTCTTCTTCTCTCTCTCTCTCTCTCTCTCTCTCTGCCTCCTTGAATGTTTTTCCATTACGTAAGAATATCGCTTTGCACGACAGCAAGCGGAGAATCCGCCTCGTACATCCGATCGCGGAATAGACGCGACGACAAGACGAAGACTATTGCGAAATTCCCTTTGGCGCGTCGTGCGAATAATTGCACGAAATATCGATTTTCGACAGTCGGTGGGGCGTGTTCAGGTTCTTCTCCGTCTTGTCCACAATGCTTTTACAGGCGGTGAAGAGACGCGGTCGAGTGTTCCGAGGCAACAAGGTGGTCGTTCGGAGAAGGCAAGAAAGAGAGAGCGAGAGAAACGATGAGAAGAAGGAAGATCAGGTAGAGGATAGTCGGCAGCCCGGACTGACCAGCGGGTGCTCCGGATCCGACTGGACCGGTTTTGCTTGGATTCCCTAGGAGTTCTAGCCTTCGGGACTCTGCAAGACTGGCTCTCGCTCTCTGGGATTCTCTCCGATGCTGACCGGTCAGCACCGGTTACCGGTCACTACGAGGCAGAGCAGCGCGGGATGAGCTCTCGTCGCTCGTCCCAGACTCTCTCTCTTCTCTCGACTTTTTTTTTCTTCTTCCTCTTCTTTCCTCTCGTCCCCTTCTCCTCCACTTCTCGTCCGAGGAGGAAGTTTCACGCCGCATCGTCGTTCCAGCGCGCGGTTCCAGCCGTGCTACCACAGCTAGATTTCAACGTATCATTTATCATCGGCCGCCTCCTGCACGCGCTCCTGCCGCTCTGATGACTTGATAGTCTCCGAAGACGACGATCTCGCGACACTGATACGTCCGACTTTCATCCAGTCTCTGCGCGTGTGGACCTCGCTAATTCTAGATTTCTTGAACGGTCGAAGGTGTAATTATGAATTTACCGAGGAATCGTGCCTGCCCCGATCTTTTCCGATTTTGCCCGATTATTAGTTAATGGCTCGGCCAATGTCATGGATCGATAACTCTCGCACGGGGTCTTTCTCACCGAAAGAAAATTGCGTCGCGATTTCGCCGTCAGTTGGAGGGGCTCGCGCTTTTTACCCTCGTTTCGAGATGTTTCTTCAAGGTGTTGTCAAAATCCAGTTTAGAAATCGAGTTCAGCCTCCTGAAACGGTTCCGTGCGACCGTTATAGGCGAGGATGGCGGAGGCCTTCGTTCTGGAAAGGTGGACTGGCCAGCAGCCAGTTGCGTCGCGGTTTTGTCTACTTGGCAATATGCGTGAAAAGAGGCGGTAGTCGAGAAAAAAAGAGTTGCGCGCAGGCTTTGCTCGTAGGGTGGCAGAAGCTCTTCTGCTTCATTGTGGGAACGTCCCGATGATGGATTCGGTCATTAATTAAGCCAGCTAAGTGGGCACCTCCTGGCTCATTTTTTAGCCGCGTTCGAGGAACGAACTACTTGATACACAAGACGTCCGTCTCTCTATATATCACATACTGTCGTTTATTTATCATTATTCAACTGCGCAACGGATTAAATTCAAAGCCTCTCTATTACCGCTATTTGTTTATCTACTCCCTTAAGTATTAATATTACCGGATTAATTAACACGCGTTTAACACCACGTGAATTAGCGCTGACCGACAAGAATATAAGAGAATTATGCATAACTAATTTTTTCTCGCGCGACCACGCGGCGAGTCACGCAAAATTTATGCGCCATTGAACGTGTTAAATTATATAATTATTTCTACGTAATAAATCCTTCATACGTGTAATATTTTATAACTGCTGATTTATTCGCATTAAGTTTGAGGGGCTATAACCCAGCTCGCGCTGCGTTAACAACTTCATTATGAGACCTCGTAATCTGCACGAGATCTCGTACTTAGAATCAAAGTGCAGAAAATGCGGAGAAAAAGAGATAGAAATATCATAAATCGACATGTTTATATAAAATTGAATCAAACTCAAGTTTCAGCAACTTTGTCAAAAGACTTTAGGAAGTATACTTTATTTGTTAAAAATAGTTTGAGAAGAAGCTAGATTAACATTTCATTACATTCGCGCTAATGGTCTGCAAAAGTTATTCAGAAGAGCTCGGCGTATGTTTCTAAAAAAAAAAAAGAAAAATAAAAAAAGATCGACACGTAGGTCAAACCTCACCGAGCCATCGGTGGAGTTATGCTACCTGCATGCTAACATATTTTTTTTGCGCTTGCGTGCGCGACAGGTGATACACGCGTGACGCTCGTACGAGATTTCGGGAAATCGTGCGCGTGGAAGGGCGGCCGTGAAGTGGAACGTTGGGATTATCGTCGCTGTCCGGCGCTTTTAAAGGTCCCATTAGCCACGGCACGTCACGCCGGTGGTAAAAGAGCGCAGCTGATGAATAGCGCCTATGATCGTCGTCGTTCGAAGGGTAAAGTCTATCCGACCGCGCCACCATTCATTATGCTTCTCTTTTACGAAATAAACCGGAGGCACGCACGTTGCTTCCGTAATGGCATTTACGTAATCGCCGGTGGCTGTCATTCGGAAAAATCGCTTCGATGATGTATAACACTGTTCGCGACCCGTCATTAAGTCGCTACGTTCGAAATGTCAAGATTTCGAGGATACTCGCTTTAGAGAACTCTAAAATTCTCTTCTAACGAGAGAGTTTGTAATACGCGTTAATATGATTTATATTGTAATATTTTTGTCAGGCAGTTTTTTTAGATTATACGAATTTTAATCAGGCCTGTCAAACTTCGAGGCTTAATTAGTGCGAACGAACAAACCGGATATTTGTACATCCATTTTTATTTATATACATCAATCACAAAACCGGTGTGCCAGCCAATGTTATGTCGTTAAACTATCACAATATGACGAGCAAACGGCACCAAAAGCACTGAATTAGAAATCGATATAAAACGATGCGCGACGCTAACGGCGTGTCTGGTGATTAATAGTAAACGCGTCGGTTTTTTTCCCTCGTCTAATTTATTCGTCCGAGAGAGAGAGAGAGAGATCACATTTTTCCGGCATGCACGCCTTAATAACCATTTAATGCTGTGCTAATGACGGCACTTTGCCGAGACTAATGATTTGGATCGTCCAGCGTTAACGACAGCGTCATCGACATTCAACAGTAACAGGACCGCTGTGCAACCGCACACGTCGATTACGTTGAAGATGAAGATTTATGTAAAAATATTCCACCGCTGAATCGCGCTAATAATACGAACTCACTATTTCATTACAAAAAACAACAACGACTCTCTCAGGCCAATTTCTAATCCATCCGTTCGTGCGATTATACTTGATAATAATATAATTAATATAATCTTAATGATTACGTGCTACTTAAGCGATTAGATAATATATATAATCTGTTACAGCACACCCTTTTTGTAACATCCAGTCGGCTATCATTAAAGCAAACGTGTAGCAATATAGCGCCAGTTATGCATATTTAACATCACATTTGTACGTGTTGTTTTGGTGACAGGTTCTCTCGATTCTCTCTGATTCTTTCACGTTTGCATTCGTGATTTTTGCAAGCACGAAGGAAGAAAGAAGGTGTCGATATTTATTCGAAGAGAGATTTATTATAAAGAACACTTAAAAATTTTATTTAATAATCTTTCACTAATAATGATATAATCGCAATAAATCGCAGAGAGTTTGATTCGTAACTTATTTCTAATTTTCTTTTCTTCACGTGCAATTATTTAAAATTTTTTAACGCACGCGCGTGAAATTTACGTTTTGATCTGCACGATTCGCGTGTCGGGCGAACGAGGCGATCGCGGACAATGGGTCTTGTTTTCTCAAAACGCAAAAATTAGCATCGCCTATGGGCAGAGAAAGAGAATAAGTTCGCGGTGAAAAAGCAAAAAAAGTGACCGTTCGATGCAGGCGATGCATCCCGTGTAACAATGATAATTGCAAGTTGTTCTCCTTCCGTGGCACCATCGCGCGCGATCGTTCGAAAATAAGTGTTTGTAATGGCATATCTTCCTTCCTCTCCCCAGTGGTTCGGCGGGTCTTTCTTCGTTGCAGCTTCTCTTCCGCCTCTCGTCCTTCGGCTATCTTGACCATGCGTAAGAGCCGCTGCATTTTTTGATATAGCACGCTCCAAGAATCACATTTGTCTCGTTCATTTATAACAAAAACGGCAAAACGACTCGTTAAGATTTTTCAGCGATCGAAATGTGGATTTTTAATATCGTATTTTGTTAGTATATTTTTCTGTTTTCTCATTATACAGTAAAACACAATTTCGCAATACATAGAATGAAAACATGATAGGGATTTATAGAAAACTGATCACTTTCGAAAGAAATAATCTAAAATAGCGATTGCACTATATCTTGAATGAAGATTTCAAGTCGATTTGATTGAATAGTAAACTGTGGTGAGTTATATAACAAAAGGGTTTTGGACCTACCTGTATATCCGCGGATTCCATCTCGTGGGCCCTACGGTGTAACAAGCGAACGCGCATAATGATATTAATCAGGGCGGTGTGTTCGGCTTCCTTAAAATTGCCGGCAGGCTCAATTTCTCACTTAAAATCTAATTAGAGCTTGCCGGAGCTCGAGCTGCCGTAGGCCGGCCAGAGAACATATATGAAGAGAAAAGAACAAGATCGAGAGATAAAAGGGAGAAAGAAAGAGAGAGAGAGAGAGAGAGAGTCCCTTCCTCGACACAAGCGAGCCGCGAATTTGACCTCGGAATAAAGACGGATCCCAACCTAAGGCCCTACTTTGCGAAATTGCAGTTTCCTGCCCTCGGATTGCCGATCATCCCCCGGACCCATTTTCGGATCCACCGAACTCGACGATGGACCTCCCCCCTCCCCGACTGCCAGAGAGAGAGAGAGAGAGCCGCCGAAAACTAAGTCGGGGCCTCCGAATCAGCCGTCAAGGATCGGTCGTCAAGGTTTTTGGGACGTCCGGAACGCGTCGTCTGTCGATCGCGCGCAGTCAGGACACTCGAACGGACTCGACAATATCGTCGGATTTGAGGTGAGATATATTTTTATTTCTCGACAAATCCTACCTTGTCATTTCAAATGATAGATCGAAAATGCTCTGACATATAAATACAAAATCAGATATATATAATATATATATATAAAAAGTAAGAGCCAGACGGTTAGGTGCAAAATTATTTATTTTATATAAAAATAAAAGATTTATGTAAATGTGTAGAGGAATTTAAAAATAATTTTTTGTGTCTGGCTCTTATTAGTCATTTTTATTGATTTTGACATTTAAAATTCAAATCAAGGATTATTTAGGAAATTAGAACATTTTCTTTGATTTTCATAGTTAGAGAAATTGTCTCGCTTAATATTTTTTTCTTGGCTGTATGTTTCTGGATGTAAAAAAATTTATTAAAATTTCTAGAACTAGAAATGTCTCGACAGCTGATTGATATACGTTGTACAAATATTTGATAGGTCGCGTTTCGGGTTTCGTTCGCGGGTTTCAGAAACGTCGATAACGATAAAATACGGTTCGCGGTTTCTCCGCGATCGATAGGTCGGTGTCACTCGGTTTCAAAATACGTCGATGTTCGACGCATAATTACATGTATCGAGCGCTAAATCACGAGAGTCGCGCATATCGAGGGATGCATGGAGGAGGATGAAAAAAAGAACGAGAGAGAAGGGGATGACAGGAGCAAAAAGGACGGTCAAATCGTTAGCAAGGTACAAATTTCGCCATTTGCCGCAATAAACCTTCGAAGCCGCTTGTAACTTCTTCTTATGGAAGGTATGAGTAATCGCCTTGTTAGCCCTTATGGCCCATAGCCCTCGTGCGCACTCCCTCATCCTCGGGAGGGACAACAACAGCAACAACAACAGCGAACGGATGCAGGCATCGATATAAAAGAGGGAAAAAAAAGACGAAAGAGAGAGAGAGAGAGAAAAAGAAATAGAGAAGAGGTAGAGAAACGATAGGGGTACCAAACACACGCGATATATGTATGTACCCCATCGACACCGAGTGTAACGAGTGAAGCAAAGGAACTAAAAGTCATTGTAAAAGGAAGAGCACGATGGAGAAACGGAAAGAGGGAAAAAGAGGATGACAGACAGAGAAAGAGCCTATAAGGGGCTGAAAGATACAAGCAGATAAGAGAACGGCGGATCTCGAATATTCCCCTGGCGACTCTTCTCCGCGTGCTATCCGTCTATTTTCCATGTAAAAATCCTACTAGACCGCGTATATATTATCGTGCACATCTTGCGCGTCTCGTGTCACTCGTTTCTGCGACGCGCTCCTTAATTAGTAGCACGTTAATAAAAGGAAAATGGCTTTGATAGATGAGACGAGAAATTGTCGGCGAGTCCGAAACGCTTGCACGCGAATAAGGAAGGTATATGTTGACGAGGCATAATATCGAAACCTTGATAAGAGATAAGAGTCTTTTTACACGGTACTTGCTCTTGTTTCTTCCCTTACTGAGAGATTTTCTTTGGACTTGATTAGAGTTGCTATCTTAGAGAAAATAGATGTGGTTGTAAGCAAAGATAAACTTGTAACATTGTATATTATGCGGTAAAAAATGTTTAATTAGTTACAACATAAAGTGTAACGTGATAAAAAATATACCAGATTCAATTAATTCTGTAACGCATCATATTACTTAAACCGATATTAGATAGATTCGTATAAATTAGCAGAATTAAATTTTAATTTAATTTTATTAGTTTTTATTGTATATTTAATATAAATTAAGAATAAATGCTACGTAAATAAAATCTTTTTGGCGAATGACATCAACCGTGAACGATTGTGTTTTGACGAAGAGAAATAAAAACGAGGGAAACGAGGGAATGAAAAAGGGACGGTAAACTTTATTTTCGGCTATATAATTCTTATTCTTCTATTGTCGCTATCTCGAAACAGTACAGAAGCGTTTATCTCTGTAATACTGATCGTATTTGGACTATATTTTTTATGTCGGGCTCGTGCCAGCTGATTTTTACAGTTAGTGATTTAATAATATTAATATGCACACACTTAAAAACTGAGAATATACGTATATACGTACACTGTTAGGCTCTGTCTGATAAAATAATTTGAAATGCTATTTTAATATTAGCAAACATTTTTATAATTTCGATAAGAAATAAATTAAAAAAAAAAAATTTAATTGTCCAATTAAGTTGTACGTTAGACACAATTTCCGACGCGCGATCGATTTTTTTTTCTCGAGAGACACTAGAGGTCCCGTGTTTCTCGCGACGCGAAGAATTTCGGTCGAAACGGGTTGTTCGCCCGGGTTTGCACGACGCCTTCGGAATTTCTTTTTCCTCGTAATTCTCATCGGACCTCCAACTTCGCGATACACGTACGAACGTATACGCGCACACGTGCGCGAAGAAGTCGCGTGGCCCCATATGTTAAGAGGAAACCAGGGGGGGTCCAGCCGAAGGACAGCGAATGGGGACTAACACTGTTTTATCGTGTAGCCAATTAATAACGTTTCTCCAGGGTTCCACCAGCTCCTCTCTTTCTCTCTCTTTTTCTTTCGTCGTCGTCCAGCAGTCTCCTCTTCGCGAAGAAGAGATCTCTCGCTTTAGATATCCCCTGGCTCTCTCTCGTAGACTCCCCAAAGACGACATCTCGTAACTGCTCGATCTCGCGCGCTTTTATTTATCTTTATTTGAGTGTCCACTTGGCGGGATCGTGGCACGGGACAGTAATGAGTTAAAGCGTCACCGACGTTCGCAAACGAAATATTAACGATTCCGTATTTACGCGGAGAGATGCGAGAATAATCGTGCGTCGGCAGACATTTCGAGAATCATCAATGAGAAAAATAAGAAGTGCCTTTGTGTTTTAGCTTACAGAGTTGTGTCTCGCATCGTCCTCCTGCAAGCAATCGTTCTCCAGAAAAATCCAGTCGCAGCCAGGCATCGTGTCTCAGTGTGGAAATACATAATTACATAGAATTACGGTATAAGTTGTGTTAAATCAATGTTAATCGCTGTAGCGAAGTGGGGTATTATAATAAATACATTATTTTATGTATATTTGCCACTGTGTCTCGTTTCTTCTTCCGAAAAGTAAAACTAAGATTATGAATTGAACGAAGCCGTACGCGTCGATTATCGGATAAAATCTCGGTTAATTGGAGATTCAACGAAACCCACGAATAGTGGATAGGAAAAATATTCAAGTCGTGACAAGACTATCACCGCCGAGTCGAAATCTCGTTCGAGCACGCGAGGCTCGTCGTTTAATTACAGTCTTCCAAAGTCGTTTGGAATTTGGCGACGGACTCTTCTGCTATACGGAATTTGTCGAACGCGTTCTAATTCCTGTTCTTCTTCTCGGCGCGGTAAACGGATCGTGTTACGATTACGAGGCACGGTCGTAATCGCTTTTAAAGACACTTTCGGAGCTTACGGCGCGAGGAACTTTTCTCCGGAGAACACAAAGAAGCTCGGCTTTTCTCTCTCCGCGTACAGTCTCTCGCTCACCCCTTCGTGTCTGTGTTTGCACCGAGGGAAAGAGCGGCTCGTAAAGAGCGCGTGCAACGGCCCGGCATCTGCGATGCGCAATTAACGAAAGGGTTTTCGCCTCTGCACCCTCCCCCTCCCCCCATCCCCCCCGTTCTTTTTCTCAGCGGCAGCTTAAAGACCGGCCGCCACACCCGCTGACAAGACATTTGATTTATAACAAGCTATTACTTTTTAATTCCGAGTCGCAAGTGTCACCGTGTTTTTTTTTCTCTTCGCCTTGTGCTACCCAGGAAACTCGTTGCGTCGCGAACGCGTTACAAGACGGCCTATAATTTATGCACAATTTTATTTAGCTTCGCAAGTTTGCGTAATAATGTTGGACGTCAGCATCGAGATTAATCGTAGGTATGAAAATCTCAATCGCACTATCACACCGTCGAATTGAAAAATTGATGCATCGTTATCTGCGAACGAAGGTTTGCCAATTTCTTGAAGAAATATTCTTCTCATATTTTTTATAAATTATAATAATTATTATTTTAATATAAATGTAAAGCTTAATATTTAAAAAATCGAACTATGCCATCTAAACTTTTATTAAATCTTTAATCACATTTTCTGAAAAAGATTAAAACATTTTGTAAAATATGTCATTTTGTAAAATTCAAATACATTTATTTATTGCAAGATAAGCTCGAGAGAACTTATTAGGGTATCGCCACAATTCGTAGAAATAATCGACCGTTTCTCGCGTAACTTTTCAGCGAGTATCATCCTTGTAGCTTTAATTGTCGAAAGATAACGCCGCGGAAGGGAAGAAGCGGAACGAGGAAGGAAAGAGGTTGGAGATCGTGTCGTGAAAGTTTGAAGCTCTCGGTGGGTTCGTGCTTAACTCGGGATTTGGGACTCGAGGGGTACTTAACCCTCGGGATGGGTTATGAAATGACTTTATGGCAGATCAGAGGCTTGCTTTAGATTGCATAAGGGGGTCCAGGAGTACGCGCGCAGGGGTACGCGCCTCGGTTTCCATACGACATCGTGTCCGAGCTGGGAGGGTACGATCTCTCTATGATGATGACAACGAGGAGCCAGGCCCGAGAGAGTTCCGCAAATGGAATCCTGATTACGAATAATGTCGTCCTTGCGAAAGCTCGTCAAACTCGTCATTCATATAGGATCAGCAATATCGGCGCACCAATATCGGTAAGTAAAATCTTTTATTAAACCTGTATATAATTTAATGTTAAGGAGTAGTTTCGTGTATGAGAATAAGTGGAGAAAAATATGTCACGATCGTGATGAGCTATTATAACTCGCGCGCAGATATCTCGCGCAGCGTTTCGCTCTAGAACTAAGGGTTATCCGGTTTGAGCACCCTTTTTATGGTTTTAAGCGAGCCGACTGGAGCTGACGTAGTCGGGTTCTCGTAATCGTGCTACGTAACATCAAACTCCTGACTTTGCGCGATTATACGCGACACATTCGCTGCATCCTGATGCCGCGCGGACGTAATTTGTCTCAAAGGGACAACACAAAAGAATTAATTTGATACCGAGGTTTTTAAGAAAGTATTACACGAGTATTTTACATTATGCACATTTATGCGTAAACTGCCACGAAATAGACGGGCATCACTATATAATTGTGCGTTTAACGAGAGGCGGTTAAAGCTGACGTAATGAGGCAGATGCTTCTAGCATGCACAATACTTGTGATTCAGTATTCACAGATGGTATATTTTTCCAAAATTTATACAGTTTCTTTTTATTATATTAATCATTCACTAAATTACATACCTTTCCAGAAAGATTTACAGATAATAATTACACGACAAATTTAAATTTTATTCTATAAAATAAAAACTACAATTTTACATCACATAAAACTTTTTCCTCGTTTCAATCAATATACGTAATTTCCGTACAATTCATATAGCATATCGTATACTGTAATTAGAAAAGATGTAAAATCACCTAAATAATTAAATGTAATTTGACATATTTTTATATAATACATTACATAATTTTTAGAATCCGGATGAATTACGTCGGATTACACGGAACGACGATCGTTTCCAAATGAAACACACTGCGCGTCCGAAGTTTTCGCGACGAGCCGTCTCTATTCGCGCGATAGGTACGCGAGATAGCTCAGGTTTGAGCACCTCTTTGTGTAATTTTACGTTGCCGTGGGGTGGCTAAAGCTAACGCAGTGGGGTAGATGGTATGCCCAGTAGCCAATTCCCGGCTTTGGGCTCGACTCGGCGGGTCCATTCATCGCCGTGCATTACGTGACCGGTTTACCAATCCAGCCCTTCCTGCACCAGCACCCCCGCCATCGCCGCCGCCGCCGTTACCATCACTACCCCGTCTATATACCTCTTTTCCGCTGCGAGGGCCGTCGGGTACGTACCTGTGTGTACGTGTATCTGCCAAACAACCCCCGGAGTCATATCGACCGGCTCGAATGGCCCAAACTCCCTTCGCGATTCCGAAATTCTCTCGTAAACGATTTTCCAAGGTTTGATTCCGCTACCCATTTCATCCCTAAAAAAAATCTTGCCACTCAACGGTCTTTCGTTTTCTCGCGTGTTCTTTATTTCCCCGGCTGAAAGGAAAATAAATTCTATAGATTTGTATAGCGTAAAAATTCATAGTCGTTATAAATCAGTGACGATAATTATCTTTGATAGAGACGCGTAAACTATTGAATACTATTCGCGCTTATATGAAAGTTTAGGATGGTCTCGGCGCAGACAAATCGACCGGTCGCCGCAAAAAGAACAGCGTCGACACGCACGCACACAGACAGGTTTCCAAAGTAATTATTCCGTCTATAAAACGGCCCGGCACGAATTTGCGTGACGAATTGCTCGCGATATTCAGTGCAAGCAAACGAAACGCCCACGAAGAAGAGGCCGAACCGGCTGAATCCTCGCGCGAGAGCAGACTTTCGAGAGGCAAGTCTTCACAGGAGGGCGTCACGTCTCGCGTCTGATGACGACGGCGTTTAACTTTGAGTCTTGAACGAAGCAGCGAGGGAAGGGAGAGAGAGAGATATGGAGAAGGTTCAGCTCGATCAGCTCGGTTTCCACACGATGATGACATGTTAATGTATGGATGCGTAGTACATAAGCGTGTCTGCCATGGAAGGAGGCACCGAAAGAGAGCACTCCGATGCTAAGCACGAGCCAAAGCAGGCAGCCCTCTCTCCTGAGACATCCCTTTCGGATGGGTTTCTTTCGGTTCAAGACGAACGGGCCCCGACGTCGTCCCGAGTCATTGTCGCCCTGCCTTCTTCATCTGCATACAATGCTGGAGACATCCGCGCGGCACATCGAACCGTCCTCTTCATCGCTCTTCCTCTCTCTCGTCAAACTATCTCTTCTTTTCCTCCTCTCTCTCTCTCTCTCTCTCTCTCTGTCCCGACGTATCATCGGGATATCGTTAATACGACCGTCCGTTGAAATTATCGAAGTGGAGAAACTAAAACGAACATGCCGAGTATGGGTAGAGAGGCCGGGTTTTGGATTAAAGATGACGTCTAAATTAATCGAGCGGGCTTTCAAAGCGTCGCAACAACTAGTCGAAGAATTAGAGGAGCGGCTTGTTATTAAAGGGTGTGTCTAAGCTTCCTCTCCTTTATGTAATTCTTTAAGATAATATATGAAATATAACGCTGCGAGAGCCGAGTAACGTGGAGACGTGTCGAACATGATCGAAACTCGACCGTGCAACGTCAATTTCAGCCAGGGAAAGGGAGAGGGAAAAACTCGATTAAGAATCTGACGTTGGGATCATAACTATTAGTCGCGCTCCCTTTTCAACTAAATAGAGGCAACAGTTGCGGTTTATGAAATTAAATCGCCGCTGACTTCTGGAACGAAAGTCACACAGCCTGACGCAGATTATTATATTCTGGCACACTCTTATATATAATACATTCGGAATGAATCCCTATTGTTCTCTTTCTTTGGTACATATAATACATCATTTTACGAATATAATATACGCGCGCTTTATTTTTGCGAAAACATTATTCTCGCGGGATAAAATCGATTTTTTCGCGATTACAAGTACGTAAGAAACGGCGTAATAACTCAAAAACTCGTAGAATTTGTGTATTATTCACTCAGGGAAACTCTCGTTTTAATAAGAATTCAAGTATATGAAAAGTTCTCATATTCGCATCGCATCGCTCCGATGTTTTACTCGGAGTGAAATAACGTGAAAGTTTTTAACGACGGCGGTGGTGAGAGAAGGGAAGGAGAGGATCGAAACGCTGCTCGCATTTGTCAGAAAGGCAGGATTTATTTTTGGAGGGTTCTGTAGAGCGACACTCGGCCACGGTATATAATATCCAGGCGCGAGTGCAGCCACCTTTATCTCTTCTATTAACCCCCGCGAGGTAATTAAATTAAATGATCCACGGTCCCTCGATCATCCGGCTTGTAAGTGCCTATTTATTCCGGCACCCTTCGACGAAAATGAAAGCTTCTGCGGACGCGTGCTATCAATCCAGATTCAAAGAAATGTGTGCCTTAAATTACATTATACATTGTACTTACGTAATTGTTTCCCTCTTTCAAATGTTTTCATCTTTTTCGCGACGTTAAAATAAATCATCTTTTTTCTCATTGTATAAATTCTAATATAAATATATATATATATAAAGAAATTCTAATTTTTCTGACAATGAGAAAAAAGATGATTTATTTTAACGTCGGGAAAAAGATCAAAACCTTTGGAAGAGGAAAACAATTTATATATATATATATATATAATTTTATATATATATATACATATATATATATATATAAATCGCATGAAAGAGTCAATTCGTAAAATAATATGCTTCGAGATAGCCCGCAAAATTGGAGCGGATAATCTAGGCAGTCGTTTCGCATGCCAGCGCGTTATCCGATTCGCCACAGGAATTTCGAAGGATGAAAGAATTTCGAAACATCTGGGTCGAGAGCGGCGCAATCGCTCGTTCCTTCGCTCGCTCGCTCGTTCGCTCGAGGAATACATAGAAAACGCGTCCGTAAGGTAACGGAGGGCCCCTTCTGCCCCGAGATCGACCTTCCGACGAGCGCAAGCCACGGAGAAAGAAAACGGGGGGTGGTGGCACCGAAGGGGCCCCCGGCACGCCACGGTTGCGCACGTGTTAGATAGAGGGTCGACCGGGCTGAGAAGCTCCCGAGGGAGCTACGTACCATTTTGCATAAATCGCGAGACACCCCGTCGTACCAGAACCTCGGGGAGATTCTGGAATAGGTTGAATCCACCGGCGCCGCACGATCAGAAGGGATGAAAGTGCCAGAGGTACCAAAGGCACTCGATATTTTACTCCCTTTTTTCCTTTTTTTTTTCCCTCCTTTCTACCGCGCGCGGCGAAAAATACGCATGAAAATGTTGAGATAGAATTCCACCTTTCCGTTTCGCGGAGGCGGTGCTGAACTTAAATGATGATTATCGTTGGATTCGTTAACGGTTGAGCATTGCAGCTGATCGTGTATTATATATACTATATATTCGAGATAGGGAAGAAGTGAAAAAATCGTTGGATCGTATTCTAAAAATTTTACCAGGAGATTTTCGATCGTACAGCGGATGAGTCGGGTGACTGGGAAAAATCATACAGCGAGATTTACCCTTTCTCCCGTGACGCAGCTTAATTCAACAATAACGGCAATATGTTCTCTTTCTCGTTGTAACGGAGCAGTATTGTTTTATAGCCACGATAACTTTGAGATGGTATGGGGATGCG
This sequence comes from Nylanderia fulva, assembly GCF_048542155.1. Lineage (NCBI taxonomy): Eukaryota > Metazoa > Arthropoda > Insecta > Hymenoptera > Formicidae > Nylanderia > Nylanderia fulva. The sequence goes on from NW_028190293.1 coordinate 2,460,436, forward strand.
TGTTCCCTACGTATGTTCGATGAAGGGGTGTGGATACCCACAGCGGCCCGAAATGAAATGCAACAATAGCTCAGGGTGTAGTTAATGCTCGTCCTTTCGCGGGGATCGTCAGGCCACAAATTATGTGTCTCGAAATTTCTGTTTTTCCGAAGCTCGCTACGTTTTTTCTCGACATCTATATATACATGATTTTTATTCAAATTTATTTCGTCTAAAATTCATATATGCGATCAGCCGACAGTGAACTTGGTATGCAAGCAACGAGTCTCCTTGTCTCGTGTTTGTTTCTAAAATAATGGCGTTTATTCGCCGATGTCTATTTGCGGAAATTCGTCTCTTTTTGCCATTAGCATTGATACTATTTCTCAACGCGTTTGCCTTTTACAAATGTTCGTGGTGGCCATTCCCGGAGACGAGATCGTTTACGAGCGCGGTCGAACGATCGACAGACTGCGATCGGTGATTGAATGCCTGATAAGGTGACTCCCGTAAAACCGGTAATTCGACATCCCTAGTTGTACTTTGGGTACTGCATCTCGTTGTTGCATCACTTTCCCGACGGACTTGTGTTATGCTAAAATCTTGATACTTTTCTCGATCGATCAACAGATATGCCGTTTAATTATAAGATTCGGTTCTTTACAGGAATAGATCATATATTAAGTAATTATTGTAGATCATATAATTATATTAATTATTTATACATATGTAATTAGAAATTTTTTAAATTACATTTTTCAGAAGCTATTTTTTCAGAAATTATGTATATATATATGTGTGTGTGTATATAATAATATAAAATATTAAAACCTTATTTTGAAAATCGTTTGTGGGTCAAGTAGTCTGGCTCATCCAAAATAGCCAGCGAAATTTCCAATAAAAAATCGAGATACACGATCCACCGAATATTTCATGAAAGTAGCTCGTATACGCCGGGAATTAATTCGCTTATCTCGACATATTGACGGCGGGACCATTTGTCGCGGTTATCGGTTATTGCTCGACACTTCAGAGATTCGTGCCACTTTGCTAGATTGAGGGGCAACACAAAATTTTGGGAAAGGTGTCGGGATGTCTGATTCCAGCAGATGATCGGGCAGGTAGTCGGTCGGTCGGGCACAGGCTTACGCAAGCCCACATACCTAATAAGTTAAGATTAACCTTGCTTAGCGGCGCCCGGGTCGAGGGGGGATCCGGATAACGAATGAGGACATTTGACGGGATTAATTTATGTCCAGTTTGGTAACCGAACTCGACGATACGCTCAGCCTAGGATCGAACGAGGAGACGCAGCGAGAGAGAGATAGAGAGCAGAATACATACAAAATATTGTACGCTCGCGCGTTCGACCGGGGACTTCGATTTTAAGGAATAACAAGTTTTGTCCCTCTCTCTTGCCTTCTCTCCTCCTCCTTATTCTTCTCTAGCTTTGCTAGATTCCGGTGTGATCTTCGAGCTCCCTATCCCGCAAACCTATAGGGTTAACGGTGAATGGACCATCGGCGTTGCCAAACCGGACACAACTCTCTGTGAAACTCGTTTTTACGTGGAACTCGAGAACTTCTTCTTTTTCTTTTCCTTTAGCAGCTGCCGGAAAGGAGGGAGGGGGGAGATTTGTTTTTTTCCTCGCGGTGTCATTGATTCGGATCTGCGCGTATGATTCGATTCGCAGAGAATCTCGAGGATGGATCCTCTTCGGATGTTTCTGTGTAAAACGGGCGTGTCGAGATAGAATCGATAGGATAGCTATTGAAAAATCTGTTTGAACCGATCTCATGAGATAACTGCATTTCTCGAGCATGATACTTTGTTCATGTTGAAAAGAGCAATATGATCGAATCGATTCTGCGAAAAGATTTTGCAATAATTCAAGAAACTTATATTTCCAAATTATTATTTTCATTAAAAAAATCATGTTATTTTCGCACACATTTAAAATATGAAACTACGAAAAGGAAAGAGAGAAAAAGATATTCTTAAAATATGTGTTCCCACTCCTTGTTTGTCCTCAACAACCCATACCGTTTTATCTGACTTCATCGTTGCCGTTTGTCAAGTCCCGAGTTAAATCTATGCGTGAAACGGATCCTGCGAAATTCCATAAGTCGTGAAATTCCGTTCGGAGAGACGCGCCCGTTCCTGCCGTAAATTAAGCGGTTGGCACAGTTTTCGCGGACACGTCCACGTGGTCCAAAACGCAGCTTTAATATACGCAACTTCTCTCGCAACCATCACGTTCCGACGCGTCTTTTATTCATCGGCAGAAAAGGGTCGATCGAGGAGGGTCCTCGTAGGGGAAAGAGGCGAAGACACCAGATGCCTCAAGCTTCGCGTCGCGTTTCTCGAACATCGGAATAAGGGTTGCGAATTCCCTCGGATGCCTCCGTCGCGTCGCGATGCAACACGGTGGTTAAAATCGCGAGTTTATGCGCATTCCGACAGCGCGCGCAGTTTCGATCAGGATATCTCTCTACCTTCGCCGCGTCCTTTTTCGCTTCCTACCAAGCAACGACACCTTTCCCTCCCTGCCCCACGGGGCCTCGGATATATCGGGTTTTGGACATCTCCCGGATCCGATTCCAGATGCCGAAGTGGGTTACCGGCTCCGATGCACGTCGTGGACTCGCGAGTAAACTCGACGATATATAATCGTCGCTGGCCCCCATCGGAATATTCGATTCGACACTCGTTTCGGAATGATTCTTACGCCCTTTATCGCGGCGAATCTTTATCTCGAGATAAAGTGTTGGAAGAGTTGCCGGGAAGAAGACTCGCGTTTTATTTGCTCCTTAGACATGACGCGACTTTTTATGGGAGTGCGATGCGTGTCGATTTTACAGTGTATGCGGTAAGGCAAGTTGTTGCAGGTGTTAATGCAGTTACGTGAACGTTGAACGCTAAATTCGCGTTGAATTATAAACCTCGCTCGATCCTCGGATAGTTGACGGCGATGAAAACAAGAAAAAGATAGGCGGAGATAGAATAAAGGAAGATAAAGGAGAAAGGCTCATAAAAATAATCTCTCGCATTAACAATCGTATACAATTCCTTTTTTTAACGCGTTTTCGCAGATTTCACAATAAATCAATTTTTAGATATCTCGAATCCAGTTTCAAAAGTAGGTTAGCGTCTTTGGGTCACATGTTTATAACGATATATGTAGTGAAACTATCCGATCCAATCGACTAATTTGTCCTTAACATTTTTTTATGTGTTTACCTGCCCATTCGATGTGCCGGAAATTATCAGTCTCGATAAAGAGTTAATCTTTCATTTTTTTTTTTCTGAATCGTGGGATCGATAAATTATTCGGCGGATACTTTCACATACTAATAATAGATTTATTTGCGAAAAATGTTCACGTACATTGTGTACGATTTAGCATCTAGTAACCAATGTCAATCTTGCACTTAAATATAAAAGTAGTGCTATTTGCGCGGTCGCTTATCGATATGCGGAATCAGCTGATAATGACAGCTCTTCGCGTTCGCTAAATATATTAATAATATACATAAATATGTGTAAAATAAAATCTTTGCGCTTATATTTATTGCAATAAAATTATTTATATGTATCTCTTATCATATAAAAAGTGCTCTAAAATTTTTTAATATTTGTTATAAAAAATATTTATTTCTTTATATAAGAAACGTGCCAAGCATAAAATTATTCTTAATAAATTTATCCACTTTCTATATAGAGATATTTCGCAATAATGTCCGACCAATGATAAGAACTTGTTTACAGATGTAAAAGGTTGAGTTCGATGATAAAGGTTTTAACGCGAAATTATAACACGGCTCGCTGCTATGTTATAATTTCCACGGTCTCGCGTTATGGAGCAACGTTAGATGAGAAAAACATCCTACTGGGATCTCGCGTGAATACGTAACGTGTAATTTTCGCATGTTGCGCGCTCGTCGGGGCAGCACTTACGTATCACGTCGCTAATCGATAAGCAGTTAATTAAGCGGCGTTACATATGTTGCAAAAAAAAAAAAAAAAAAAAAAAGAGGAAAAAGACATCTTTTACGCAGTACGAGACAAGTCTCTGATCTGGAACGCGATCCGCGCCTGACACTCCATCATCGCCATGAAGAATCTCTTTTAAATCGTCCGTCTAATTGCGATTTGACGAGCTCGCGCTCGTTTAACCTGCGGCTGTCCGCTTTCGGGAACAAAGCGCATCTTGTCAGTCATTGTCCCGATTATCGTTGGTCATTAGGATGATCGATGATCTAAACATAGGTCAGTTACAGAAATAACTTTAACTTTTTTTAAATCCGCGCGGGGTAGATTTAATTTAAAAAATTCTTTTCAATTTTAATATGTTTTTATGCGTTAAATTGAGATATATATATAAAGATCTACTCTCTCGACTCTCTTTTATATAACGAAAATGAATCTTTCAAGCTATATTGTTTCTGCGTCCAATATTCATACACTATATATACTTCCATTGATTCTCTCAGCGAACCATTTTGTACGTAGGACGGTTCGTTAAAACCGACCGGTCGATTTATTTATCGCGAGCGAAGAGAAGACGGCTTAGAAGAGATTGGTCCGAGCATCCGGTGTCCGGATCACCCGGATGATTGATAGCGATTTGGCGGATAGTGATCTAGAGACGTAAGGAAATGTGCTCCTGATCGAAAGGAAGAGAGAGAGAGAAGCTGGAAGCGCGAAGAGGAGAGAACGGCGAGAAGATAGCGGAGCGTTCGGTTCTCCTTGTTCGGTCAGCGAGAGGATATAGACTAAGACAGTCCAAGAGAGGCAGGAGAGAGAGAGAGAGAGAGGTGACTTCTGCGGGACGTACAGGAAACCTATTATCCGTGGCGGGCAACGGCTATCGGCGAGCACCATCTTTCCGTGTGGGTGTCCGGACGCCCTTAAGACCCCATAAGTCGAGAGCCACCCCGTCGAGAAAACCGCCCCCGCGGAGTAAACGCACACCACTAGACACCTCCTTAGACACCCTTTCAATTTCCTATATACCCGATAATCATCTGTCCGACCGGATCTCGCCGCGGGGAGGACACATCGCTGTGTGTTCGCGTTTCTTTCTCTTTTCCCCTGATATATATATATATATACCTTTCGGTTCATTCGCAGCTTCCCTCCAAGGGATCCCGATTGGTCCAGATAAATCCTTTATCGGTGATGAGAAAATGACTTATTATTGCCTCTCAATTGCTAATGACATTGTGGAATAAATTACACAGAGATGGAATTACGAACCGAATAAACATTCCCTGTTATATTGTTAATTAAAAAATAAAATAAAATTATTTCTACCCCTTTCTTCTCTGTCATAGTTACATCACTGTTAATAATTATTTATGGAACATGCAAAATTTTCATTCGATAAGAGGATTAAAAGATATTCGGCTACCAGATGACACGCTCGCGCTCGCGATAAAAAGTGTCTACATAATTACGTATGCAAATATCGATATCGTTCGTTCGATTCTTCGACGGAAGAAGCCACCAGGAGTCTTCCATCCGTATAAGAATATTGCAGCCGTAACGGCTGCTCGTTCACAAGAGAGAGAGAGAGAGAGAGAGAGATCGAAAACGAGCCGCGGACATATTGTTTCCCTCGCGGGGTGTAATCTATAGCGCTTAAATTTTCTAAAGTACTCAATCACCCGGCGTATTTTCATGCAAACGCCGTCTCACGGGGATACCTCCCCTCCCTTCGGAGAAGCACGAAGAACGGACGTACAATAAAGCCGTGACGTATGAATCCACCGGCGAAATAAACTTCGCGCGCATATTATTAGCCGTTATTCCCGGAGACTTATGCCGGCCCCTTAACCACGGGCTCGTAAGGCCCCCGAAGGTCGATACATCCGCGCGTATCGCAAACGTATCCTTCCTATCTCGTAGGGTCTATATTTCAGTCCTCGTTCGTGATTTTAATCTCGATATATGAGGATAGTGACATACGAGGAAAGCTCGGGCTCTGATAAAATATTGACGGGTGTAAAATCAAGCGTCGAATATATCTTAAACCTAACGTATTCGAGATTTTTCTACCTGAATCCGAAACATTTATCATTTTTTATTTCGCGTTAAAATATAGAAAAGATAATTATTTAATTTTTTGTCGGCGAGACGCGTCATCTTTGAAAGAACAAGATTGCTTTATGGCAGTCAGCGTTAATATGTCTCCGCGCGGTGCTTGAAAAGACGCGGCGTGTAAACTGTCCAATAAGTAAGGCCCGGAACATGGGGCCTCAGTTGTAGACCTCCGCTCCTTGTACTTTGCGCATACATACTGTTACCTGCGTTTATAACGTATGGCGCGCGCGTACGTAGGCGCGGGAGGAAAGAGAGGGTGAGAAGAGAAGGAGGCGAAAGAAAAGGAGAGACCCCGGGCCCGGCGCTATAAAGAATATCCCAGAGACAAGAATAAAATCCGGTTGACTTATTTGAACCGCCGCGCCGCGATGGAAGGACGGAGCGAGCAGGTAGCGAGGGAGAAGGAGAAGACACGGAGAGAAGATTTGCGAGATTGGAAGGAGCCCTATACGAGAGCGGGCCGTGTACGAGAGTTTCTCGCGGAGGCCCCGCAAGAAACGGCTAGCAGGGTCTACAGAAGCGGTGGCCGAATACTGCTATATTGCGCGACCTTTGTGATCCGAGCTACATGTGCCCACACACGTAGTAGTTACCGGAGGAATCTCTCGTATAGGATTCCGTCATACGTGGTAAAGACGTTACGCCGAATGTTTCACTCTCTTCGGGAATCTTTGCGTCTCTCCCGCTCTTCCGAATATTATTTTTTTTTGTAGGATTATATTATATAGAGGTGCTCTCATTATTTATGAATTCTCTGTCCTTTGTCGAACGTTGAGTGAGTTACTTTATGTAAGTTAGTATCTGAAACGCGGTTCTCTGTGTAAAAGGCTTGTATCCTTGATTCGTTGACCATGCCCCGATAAACGTCTAGGTTTTCCAGAGAAAGGTATTCCCGCGATAAACCTCGTGTTTGTTGCAACAAGTATGCTATTTTCGTATCACGTTTATCACACGTTAAATGATCTGAAAAAATCGCAAACTACATGACACATATTCTCAGTTGGTGAACTTTAAACCGTGGACATGTTAATTCTCCATCTCGATCGTAAATACTAAAGATTTATAAACTGAGATTTATAACACTGAAAGATAAAATCGAGAAATAATAATGTAATCAACAAGATTTTCAATCGGCAAACACACTTTGATTCAATAATTATTCCACCTCAATTTGCACAACTGTCGTGATAATAATTATATAATTGATGATAAAAGAGTAATTACCCCCAATTTAGAAATTGAACGAAGAAAAAAGAAAGGAAAGGGGTAACTCTCTAATTAGGATTTGCTGGAAGAAAATGATCTGGGTCTCCAAAAATGTATGAAATTTCAAGATGAATTAAACAATATGTATAAAACAAATGATAAATTCAAAAATATCGAGAATCTCGAAAGCGGCATATAGACACGTTTCCCGACTCGATCCCACAAGTATCATCGTGAAGATTGAAAACGCGCGAGAGACGCTCGAATGTTGACCGCATCTCGCGCACAGCTGATCGGCGACGCGTCGAGTGCGTCAGGTACACGTGGACAGGTCCTAAGAGTGGATGAAAGGCGCTGCGGCACTAAGTGACGGTAATTATCGTAAAAACAGTGATTTTTCGCAGTATTCTAACCGGCTATTTTTAGAGACCGAGTCACGTCGAGTCCGGTCTCCTACAAGGTTCTCGCTTCTCGTGCGTGCACGCACGTCTAGGCGACATTCTCGCGTGCACACATGTTCACGCATGCATCTGTGTACGTATGTACGTGTGTGTGTGTGTGTGTGTGTGTGTGTGTGTGTACGCCAGACTTCCTAGTTTCGAGAAATCGGTCGTCTGCCGAGTAACGTGCGCTTTCGCACCGAACCGTTCTCTTTCTTTTGTCGCCGTCTATCCTCCGAGCGCTCCGTTGACATCAGCTTTCCCCGAGATACAGATAGGCTCGAATACGCTTCTGACAACCGAGATAGTACTCGGATAATTATCGGTTGTGCAAGATTTGTTTTGACCAAGCCAAGTTGAAGCCTATCGATTAATCGACATGTGATCGATGTTTTCTGACGAACTACGAATGCATATACATGTGATATTTGCACGAATCGTTTTATAAGTGGGTAATCAATTGATGTCGTTGAAGAATGTTAATGCGATATGATTTTCTTGAAACGTAACTTTATTCGAAAAAATAGATGTCTCGATTAAATTTGTCGTCCAGCACGATGCAAATATGTATTTATGCTGTTATCGATCCACGTAATCATCCGGTTGCACGTCTCGAAAGAAGGCTACGATCGTCCGTCTTTTCTATACGTCAAAAGCGTAAATCCACGGGTTGATGCGTAAGGAAAACGCAAAGGGAAGAGGCGAACGAAGGTGGACGAGGTCGAAGACGAGCAGAGAGAGGAGACAAGCGGATCTTTTCAGAGGCGGGAATGTTTATCGACGCAATATTTGCTCGTCCACACCGCCGGGTCGTCTGTACGCGATGGCGGAATTTGTTTAATTTGTTAAGTGTTAATCTTATTTAATTTTTTCTCCAAACCTCACGCGTTCGCCGTACTCCCGGCACCGTACTCTAAATATCTGTGCAAACATCGGGAGCAGGCGACGTATTATTGGCTCCTTACCATTGCGCAATTTTGTCATTCGCTTCTCGTAGAGATCTCGAGAAAGAAACCGAGACGTCGGATTTTATTACCGCTGCCCCTTGAGAGATACTAGGACTCTATTTGTTTCGCTTTACGCTATTAGCGGGAATAATTACCATCTCTCTCGAGCGTCTTGCATCGACGCCGGATAATGCAATGCATACACCAGGTTGGTCTACGAAGAATGTCGTGTGAACATTAACCCCATTTCAGTCGACATTCACGCATTCCGGCTGACAATCGCGAGGGAAAAGATTTATACATACGAGTTCGTGATTTTTGGATTTTTATCGCAAAAATAAATTACAAAATAATGTACGAAGGTCTCCCTGTTCTCCGTCTTTCTCTACCTATGCGCGAATAAAAGTGTTTACATCTTTATTTCAAGGCCTATTAATGTTAAGTATGTTTAATAAGTGTCTCATATTTCTACTTTCCCTTTCAACGTAAGTCAAGTCACTCAAACTGCCAATAAATAAATCGACAGACTTACGAAATACATCGCGCGCTAGTTTTTTACAAAGTCTCACACGATTATCAACATCGATCGCACTAATTAAAATCCTTGAAGCGAAGCGCTTCGCGTTGTCGACGTCGAAACCGGTCGAGAGCCGTTATTAAGCTTATTCCGCGCGTAACTCGTTTTACTCACCAGAAAATCCGATCTTACGCGCATATTGGTACAGCGGACTACCGGAATGTCCTTTCCACTCTCGTTATCTAAGTAAGCATGTTTTACGCTCCGTCAGGTACAAGAACGATGATGTCCAGATGTCGTTCTGTCACCGCGTGAAAACCGACTGACCGAGGATATCGAGAAATGCGCGAAGGAGAGATTGATGACTGATTGAGACTCGGATTATGTCTCTCTCGAAATAATCTACATTAGCAAAGATGATTAGATAATGAGTTAAAAAGCATCACAACAAAATAGTAATACAAAGTTTCGCTAACAATAATTTTATATATACATTTTGAAATAAATAAATTGTAATTTGTTTTTCTTATAAATTATAGAAATAATAATCAAATGCCATCAGCTTATAAGAGTAAAATGATTCTATTATGGTTCGTATCGAGGGGACTTAAAAACCGGATGTTTTGATTACGAGGAGGTTTTTCGCGCAAGCCATATATTTCGCTTTCATTAAATTTCCGATATGGATATTATCAGAGATCTTTCTTTCCTCGATATACATACATACTGGTCCTAGCTACGCGAGATAACTGTATATACACTACCTTGTAGTATCGGTGTTTATTAAAGTCGCCCGTTTCCAATTAATTTCATCGATTACCAGCCCAGCGATAGGTAACCGACGACGATTCGTGTCTCCATTCGCAGAAGCGCGTGTAACAAAAACCAGTTATCCCCCGATAATTTAATTAGATTCAATCGGAGGATTAAATCTTCCCGTTACTTTTATTCTTACGCTTATAGTTAGATGTGTGCACGGAACAAATATAACGACGTTGCGTATACGAGCACTTTGCATTTTTTAACCGTTCGTCCATTCAGAGGTATATTAATGTCCACATATGCATTATTAAAGTATTATATTAACATATTACATATGTAATACTTATGATTCACTTATCGATAATAAAGCATCGAGATTGAAAAAAATCTTCGTACGTCGTTCATATATTTGATTTCTTCGACGCGCTTGCTACTTGGAGTGCACCGGAAATAACTTCGTAAATATGGACGCGGTAATAGGTATACTCTGTCGCTCTCTCGAGGAACGGAATGCAACGATTCCATCGATTTAATTTTTTAATAACAGGTGTCTTTACACAACCGTGTGCAAAACATCCGCGCGATGCCCCGGCGCTTATTAAAACTGCAATTGCTATTGCGTTTCAATTAAAATTTCGCCACTCATATCGAATGCTGCATTCGTGCTGCGAACGAAACGTATATATAAGCGTACGTGGCCGAATATTATTCAAACGTATAACGCGCGATGACGTTATACAATAACAGGCTTGTACACACACATAAAATTGTCAACGATTGCACAATTACGTTTTATGTTTTTCATTATTACGTTGCCGTTGTAATTTCCATTGTTCGCAGCCTATAAGTTACCAAAATGCACGGGCATGTGTTTATTTATGCGTCAGCTCATAAACTGCATCTGCATTATTTTACACCGTATTTAGTTTGCATTTAGTCCCATCTCAAATATTTGCTCTCTCGCTATATCACGTCACCTCGCTCAATCGCCACTGGCTTTTAACGTATAGGTATCCTTCAAATGAAGCGAGCTTACGAGAATATGCTAAGCGAAGATCTACATCTTCCATCACGGTTGATCCTCTCTGCTTTTCGGTAGACCAAAGTAGACCAACAGGACGAAGCAGCAGGGTGATCCACATCATCTGACCCACCCGGCGAGAGTTCCACCTAGTTGACCCGGCTTTGCCGAGACATATACATACACGTATATGCGAATACATGGACTTGTAGAAGAAGGCGCGCCTACTCGCAAGTATTCGCGAGTCGTCTGGTTTTGGCGAACATAACGGGTCGCGGATAAGGCGGTGAGAACCGTTGGCGATTTCGCACAAATTTATTGCAGATATCCCCAGGATTTTTTTACGACGATATATTCGGCGTCGAAAGTTTCGAATGCGGCTTCCTGCTCAGCGACGCCGAGACGTTTCGCAGAAAATTATACACGTGGAAGGAAGATTGAGGTGAAGTGATGCATAATATGGGCGCTATCTCGAGACGCAAGGTGCAAAATGACACGTGAAAGATGTTTATCGATGTCGCTCTGGTACGCACATATTTTATACGACGAGTGACATGTTCGACAATCGAGAGTTGCTCCGAATTTCGTGGACTTTGACTTGATTTTAACAACGACGGTGATTACAAGTCTCATCGAATCGTTTCTGGAAACTGGTTACGTTTCCAATTTCACAAATGTAATACACGTGCAAGTGTTACGAAACGTCTGGGTCCGAGAGTTTCCTGTATCCCATCTGCTTTATATCAAACGATGCGAATTTTAATTAACGAGGCTAAACGAGCAAAGATATACATTCCTCGCGAAGAGGACACGATTCTATAACACCGCTTTCACGGGCATTTTAGTACGATCATAATTTTCTTAATAACGCAGATAAGCATTTCGCTCATGCGGTTTTGCAAGTTCAGTAAGATGTCAAGTTGCATTCTTCTATAAAAGCGCGCGAGCGTCCCGTTTTGTCACGCTTAATGAAGTTAACAGCTCCTTGAATAACAGTGTATAACAGGCTTTCATATTCAGCGGTCAGTTCGCATTAGCATTACACATTCACCGATCTGGTAGTAGCCGCGCCGGCCGTAGAACCGCCGTATTAATCCTTCACCTTATCCGCGCCACCATTAATCACCGCTTTATCATTTTCATATCATTTTAATACGATATTCCTCGAAACAAGTGCAATCGACTTACTCCAGAGCGGTGAAAAAAAAAATACCGATCATTTACGATTATTATCAATTCTCTTTATCTTTCTCTCTCTTTCGAACCGATAGACAACCAACTATCGTCGATGCGGAAATTGTCAGCCGCGCCGCACGTTCAAGATGTGAGAGTGAAACGTTCACCGAAAACTGAAAAAAAACCCAGCTTCCCCTTCGAGTCTCTCGCGCGGGAATGCACCGCACGTGCATATGCACACACGAACGATGCATACGCGGCATACATTAGCATAGCTTTGCTCGGCACGGGCTGTTTCATAGGTGGTTAGGTGGCACGCGACCGTGAGAGGTTCGGCATGGACGAGAGTATGCTCGAAGGCCGCGAGGGGAAAGGAAGGAACAACGCGAAGGCAGAGAGAGAGAGAGAGAGAGAGAGGGGGTAGAGATTTTTTGGAGCACGCAATGTTTTTGTCGGCATCTAAACAAAACCCCCGTACGCCAATTGGCGCCCGTAGTCTCGCGTGCGAGAAAAGTATGTCGAAGACCCCGAAGAAAATCACGAAGCGACACGAGAGAGAGAGGGAGAAGAACGTTTCGCCCGGTCGGTCTTAAAGGTTTTAATGTTATGCGGGATTCCCTTACCCCGTGAATGAAACGGAGAGGAAAAGACAGACAAAGAGAGAGAGAGAGAGAGAGAGAGAGAGAAATTGAGTGAGAGAAGAGAGAGGAGAGGTCTGGGCCTGAGTCTCCGGCGCTCGTAGGAAGCCGTTAGCCCACTTGTTCGTCGTATACTAATGAGAATGAAAATGAGATGACTGCGTTTATTTTAATTTCATCAGGTGCAAAGGACGGGCTACACCTGCTAAATGATGCCGGTGACCAGACGCATTTGTATCCGACGCGTTGTTGACTTCCTGTCACGTTTCACTTTTCCGCCGCTATTCAAGTGGAATGACATTCCCGATCGAGCTTCCGGCTTGCCGCGAGACAAACGTCAATACTTCAATACTTATTCATCGAAGAAGGGAATCGTGTTTGTTTATTTAATACGTATATTAAATAACTTTTACGTATACATTTAAAGAAAGATTTCCCAAGATTTCCAAGATCGATAATAATATATAATCAAACGCAACAAGTTTCTGTGTTGTTTTCGAAAAAAGATTTACAATCACTAATGATTTTTGATTTTCCTATATATATTTCAAATCTATTACTCCCCGAAAATATACATAAATCGCAGAAAGACATAAATGACACAATAAATTCCGCGTCGAACGAAACCGTATAACGTATCCGTTAAAACTCGAGAAGACGAGCGCAACTGATGACGAGCGAATGACATGGAAGCGAGGAAAAAAAAAACGGTTGAGGAAAAAGCTCTCTTGACACATCGGCGGTTACTTCTTTTGCCTAACAAAAGGACTCTAATGCTCTCCCGCTATCTCTGTCTCGCTCTAGTCTCGTTTCGCCTCTCTCGTTCTGTCACGTTGGTTCTGAAACGCGCGCCGTGCTAAGGCTGGTATGAGAATATAGACGGACCAATGCTTTTTACGTATGCACAATTGTCTCCTGGAGGGAGAGAAGGAAGGTGCATCGTGCAAGCGAGAGAGAGAAAGACAGAGGGTAAAGGGTTTCGACGTTTCCTCACGGTTCGACGATACCGCGTCAGAACCATCTATCTCAGGGGTGTGATCTTCCTACTTCCCCCTTTTCTCCCCCTCCCTCCACTTCCTTTTCCTACACGGGCGAGAACGGACGGCGGGGGTCACAATGGTTTGCATACACTTTCCCATAGGGATGACACCGTGCTCTCGCGGATCTTTATACCTGGACCTTTAAACGCGCGGCAGAGGCAACGTAAAGAAAAAAAGAAAACAGGGAAGAGAGAAGAGGAGGATACATAACATATGGAGATCTATGCAAAATCGCGGGCTGAAGAGGTACCTGAAAGAGGAAGGATATATCCCGCGCGAACCGAGGGGTCACCCTTCTTCTTCCACGGTGTTTATTGTTCCAGATCGGAGGAACGAGAAGAAGGGTTGCACGGGGCGCTAGCCTAACACCGCCGCTTCTACCCCCTTAGCAACTCGCCCTTTTACCACCTTCTGCCAGTCACCCTTGAATTTTAAATTATGCAACGACCGGGCCAGTGCCACGCCAGACCAGGTATATTCAAATGGGCATATTACCTGGGCTCTTCCTATTCAAACATCCGACTAACCTTCTCTCTATCCTCTCCCCTCCTCTCGTTCCACGGCCTTCCGATCATCCGGAGATTTATAATGAAAGCGTCACGGTGCGCCACCAGCGAAGACCGCTGCCGAAAATTCTCACGGTATCCGTGGCTGCTGCTTTGCCTATCGGAATAGTTCTCCGCGGAGGGAGGGAAGAAGGTTCGATGCGCATCTTGAAATCTACGTGATGTTTGCGATCTTACGCCGATCCGTTTAAAGGGTTCGATCCCGCGAGTGCTCTCCCACGGAAAACCGTTGCGCAGATTCGTTATTGGCTTTTCTAATCTTTCAACGGATTCTGCTCCGATCAGCTGACGGATGCAAATTTGCGTATTTAAATGCGACGTCATCGTGACAGTTGAATTTTGCGAAACGGTTTTTCAGATCCGTTTTGGTAATAAGAATAAAAGATTAGCATTATAAGGTTAAAACCATCAGGTTCTCGCATTTCCTCGAATAATTTTGAATCTGATTTTCACACGTATGGATATTCATTTTTATGCACATTTTAATATACGATCAGCCGCGGCTATTAGAGAAGTAGGACTCACCACGTGCCAATGTTTTCCTTCGCCGCGATAATCAGATACGTCTGGTCCTACGGTGGGTTAAGGTCATCCCCCTTGTCGCGGAATCGGGAATTAATGCAACACATCGCGAGGATTGGCCACCTAAAGCCCGGCGTAATATGCAAATGTCGAGGCCGGCTCGCGTCTCGATGAAACGAGGAAGAGAGAGAGGCAGCTTCCCCTGCCTTCTCGCTTCTTCCTCATCTTTTTTACCGTCTCCCTCTCTCTCCCACTTCCACCTTTCGCGGAGTGGACCCAGCTGGAAAAGGACGAAGGCACTTAACAGCCTTTATAATGCTTTCTGCTACGTGTTTCTTCTTCTTCTTCTTCTTCTCCTTCACCGACTCGACTTCTTCTTCCTTCTGCCTCCCGTTTTTTTTTTACTCCCCATCCTTCTCGTATACTCGGCCGTTCCGACAAATAAATAATTCATCGAGACTGCATGCTTTATGACGATTATGCTAATCCACGTTGAACCTGTTACCGCCGCTCGCGCTCGCACGCGCGCATGCAATGGTCTGAATGGACGGCCGCAGGACGAAGGAATTGTAGATCCCTTGGCGCACGCATCCCCGCCGACGTCAGAGATGCACCTTGCGACTGCACTCTCGGTCTCGCCAGATTTTTCGACAGATTCCGGAAAAATAGGTGAGAGACCGGGAGAGGTGGAAAGGGTCGGCAGGTGCTGTTCAAGAGGCTTTCTCGAGAAATGTGGGAAACCGATGACCCACTCTCTCTTTCGGCAGGCCCTTTCGCCCTTGACACAATGACCTTTCTCTTTCTCTCGTTTCCTCTCGCCCAAAGTCACTTCTCGTTCCATTAAGATATTGCGCCACGTGGAGGAAGCGGTATCGTATCGAGGAACACGTCGCAATAAATAAATGTCGAGATAAAATGCGCGCCCGTTTAAGCCAGTTTCTTCTACGTCTCGTAATTTTTGAACTTCACGCGATCGCGCTGGTACCGGATGAACGTCGTCCTTCGTTTTCGACGATCAACCAATCGTCGCGCTCGCGCACAGACTTCCAAGAATAGAGCGATTTTATATGGTATTCGAATTTTTTCATAATCTTCCGAGTTTATATAACATCCTTAGGCACGAAAAATATTTTCGTACGCGTTGGAAAGGCCGCGTGTCTTCTTCATTTACATTTCGAAAAGCGCGATTGATTTCTATTTCCAATACACGAGAAATCCAGCTCGCGAACAACAAGACAACCTACCATGGAACTCCTGGTGGTGGCAACCTACCGTTCGGACGATGGTCCGAACGTAACACTTACCAGTATCTTATCTCGGCCGGACGGATAACTTATTAACTGCGTCGCCAGCAAACTCTGCCCAAAGACCGCTATACGGCGTCACGGTAATAACGTAGAGAAACGTTACACGTGGAATGCGCCGAAGGTATCGAACGCGCAAGTATCCACGCGAATACGATGGCGTTTCGCTTTACGGATCAACCTCCGAGACCGCTCGATTCCCACCTGGATTAGACTCGTCGTCGTAAAGCAGCTACAAAGACGACGACGAAGACAATGACGATTACGACGTCGACGATTTCTTCCCTCTGTCTCTACATAACCGGAAAGAACCGGGAATCTCTTTCCGTAGCTCTCACGAGGAGCTACGAACGATCCCACGCGTGGGAGCATCATCGTCCCCAAGTGCTGTAGAGAGTGTGTACTTTTATTAAGCGCCTCGACCGACGTGTGATACGAAGACCCGGAAATCGTTGGAGATTCTGTCGTTCTCTCTTATCGCGTTCCACCTTCCTCGAGCGACGAGCGTTATTAGCATTGCCAGTTATCCGGGACTATCTAATAAATTGTTCGCGAAAGGGCGCGAGTGTGTGTGCGTTTATGTTTAGAGCGCATCTCGTCTTGTCGGTCCCTGCGAGATGTTCGCGTGGCTCTCTTTCCCGCGCGTTTAGTCACCATTTCTATTGATTCCGAGGTGTCTTGGAATTCCATTGATTTTGCGCCGTCAAAGTTTGAAAAAAAAAAAATAATATATACTACTCGACAACAGATGAAATCTAAATCTCTCTTTAAGAATGAATAAAACAATATTTTTGTTCCGACGCGATTTGACAGTTGCACCGCGTTTACGAAAGATACGACGATCGTATGACGCTTCTCGTTGCCTGTCGATTTTTTCCAGAGAAATTGTGCCACTATTTCAACGACTTTCTTCTCCTTAAAGGTGGAGCTCCTCCGTGGTACCTGCTCGAACGAAATATCCGTAGATCAGACAACGCTCGTCTGAATAGAAGACACTCTTCGTCTTTATAGACGAGAACATCCGATCATTCTTATCCCCGATAGCGCGTAGACCAGATGCCCACACCCCTCGCTCGAATTGCGAGTCTAACCCCCTGGAGGGCGGTGCCCCGACGCTGATGTAGCAGGTAGAGCAGGTAGCGCAGCCGGGGCCCCCTTTTTCCACCCCGGCTGCACCCTGCGTTTCCTGCGCGACCCCGAGAGGAAACGCGACGACGCTTATGTCAGGACACGGCGGAGGAGAACGTCAGTCAACCAATAGCCGCGGCTCGAGTTAATGCGTTTCTTTTATTATGCGCCTCGACGCAACTCGAACCCGGCAGCGTATATACATAACATATATAGCACAGCCGCAGTTGCGGCAGGCCGGAACCGTTTAGGGAAATTTCCTGCTACTGTTATTCAAACGAGGGTCGCGCGTCGAAAAACTACCGTCTCCCGGACGGTTCCGTGGCTGCTGCCCCTTTGCAGCGCGTAGGTAAACGTATGCATATCGATCATTCTTCGATCGAATGAATGCCGCGAACCGACGACGTTAACAGTCCCGACCCTACTTCTATCGTTACTCGCCTCGAAAACGCCAACGGTTTTTTTTTATTTGCGACGAAATTTAGTTAGCGAAAATTCTCGTATATCATCGCGCGCGATACGGAATATTACTACGGTTAATTACGTATTGTGAGAAATTAGTGCACTTTTTCTGATTAAGATATTTCATTAAATATTTTCAGTGGAAATATAATATTTGCGAGCGTTCGCGAGAGTCTTCAGACAGAAATAATAAATGTGCGGGTTTCAAGGTGCCGGCTTTTGAAACGCTGCTATCTAAAATGTGCACGTTTCAACGGACCGCGACTTGACGTGCGTGCGTTTTTAATCAGCCGCGCTTAGAAGGAGCTTGAATGCGAGCTCTCTTGCGAGATTCTCCTGTGCAAGCCAGCCACAAGTATTCTAGAAATCTCCCTCTCTCTCTTTCTCGACCAACGGACGATCAGACCACGTACACGATGAAAAGGCAGTCAGACGTGGCAAGCGACACATTGTCTTCCAGCAACCTAAACTTATTAGCCTCGGTTTCCGGTGGCGTTAAACGAGGGCTATTCATCGGGTATTCGTTCGTTTCGTCGTCGCGTGCAAACACGGGAGATGAAACGTGGGGTTGCCGGCCACGGAAACAGAGCTTTCAGAACCAGAGTCGCTGCCGGTTCACGAATTCTCTCATCTCTCGATACACATCGTCGTCGCAGATGCGTGCGCGCACTTCTGCCACCCTGTCGCGGACGGGGGAAAAGGCGGAATCCGGAGACGCGGAGGCGCTGTGTGTTTGTGTTTGAGAAGTAAATTACAATAATTGAATAGACCACTAATTCCCCCTCGGTTCTCCATCGTACGTTCTCTCCCGCTCGCGCTCTTTCCCGCCGTTTTCTCTCCTCGTGTCTCGATCTGTCGTCTCTCTTTTTCTCTGCCTCTCTCTCTCTCTCTCTCTCTCTCTTGTGTGAAGCCAACGCGAGCTGCGAAGGTTAACCACCAGCCGCAGCCACTGTCTCTACAGCAGTGCGTATCCACGCGTGTTGCATCGGTGCTGGTACACCGCTGGCAAAAGGGGCGCGTGTCGCGCGATTAATTTCATTTGCCGGTCGCTCTTTCTCTCTCTCTCTCTCTCTCTCTCTCTTTCTGGCGTGGGTGTGGAACGCTAAATTTCCTCCTTCTTTTTTGCCCGCTCGTCATTTGATGTTTTTATTGTTATGCATTTCTCGCTGCCGAGGCGTTGCGATACGACCGCATCGCGCTGACCTTTTGATGCACGACGAATCAAAACTGTCACCCGCCTGCGATTGAGACGTCACGCAATATATACCGGTTTTTTTTTATTCGCGAGGCGAATTTGATTCCTGACATTTCTACGCGCCGTAAAATTTAACGAGAAATGTTAGCTCTTTTATTATTTTTTACAATCTACGTCGTCACATCTCATTAAAATAGAAATTGAGGCGCATACATGATTTTTTCAATATATGATAATCAGTAATTTTTAAACGTATACCGTTGCTTAAGTAACATCGCAAAATATTACGTCGTATATATTATATTGCTTTCCGTTTTTAATCTAAATCCACAACGACCACAACATACGTAAATGTTATTGGGTTAAATTATTTTTAGATATTCCCTGGAATCAACGGAATTCGCTGAAGCAAGGCGATTGCTGCTTGTTACAACCGGACGTAAAGGCACGAGATAGATATATACGAGATAACGTCGCGAGGAAAAAAAAAGTAGAAACAAGAATGTCACCTGTTTGTGCAAGTGTTAACATTATTCCTCCACGCGGTTACGGATAGAGCGCACTTGGAAAGCAAAACAGGATATTACCGATGTAGCAAAAAATTTCGTCTTGGGAAACGGCTTTTATCACTGATTTATGGCCTCGATTCGTAACTTTGCGCGACACGGGCTACGCGTGTGTAACCCCATTTTTCAACAAGTGCGCACGTAGGAAGTGATCGGAACCGATGCCTTGCGAGATAAATACAAGATTGCGCGATTAAACCGTCGTATTAACGATGATCATATGCGAACGATAATGCCAAGGATTCGCGTAAAGAATTATCGATGTAATAGCGTTGCGACGAAATGGTTTTCCTCTTCGCATCTGCGTGTAAATACGTAACATTTTCTTGTAACGATGTCTCGAGATGTATTTACATCGAATTATGATAAACGTCTCAAGCTTGAAAAAAAATGATGGAATAATTTTATTAAACATTTCAAAAGAATCGATCTCCTTTTACGAGAAAAAAATTTTGACGAGACGCGACTAGAAACATCTCTACAAACTCCTTTGAAAAAATAATACAATAAGGATGCGTGCTCTTCGAGTGATGTCAGTCATCGCTCACGCTGCTGCTCCACCTCGACATTCCTGCGAGAGTGCCGGCTTATATTCGCGCATAGTTTTAAAACGCTCTCGTGTATTGTACACATCTCGCAGCCTTCCACGTGGAGGCGAGTAGAGAGACATATTTGTAGAGTGTAGGAGCAAAGTGAGGCCAGGATAGATACAAGAGAAGAGAAAGGGAAGGAGACGAGAGTGAGAGAGAGAGAGAGAGAGAGAGAGAGAGAGACCGTGTGTGAAGGTGCAGAGACAGGTCGATAGAGAGAATAAGAAACAAAGAGGAAAAGAGAGAGAGAGAGAGGAGGCTCGATGAGAGGCTGAGGTTCTCCAACGCGCGAGATACTCGGTCCCGCACGATTCGTTCCAACTTCCAAGTATTCGTTATTTGTTTGCTTGTGCCCGGACAGAGCCCGTTCGTCTATTTTAGCGGGCGATGCTGCGCTTCACGGTCCAGAATACCAGGAATTTCGACGTTACATAGACGATCCGATCCGTGTGTAGGCGCGGATGAGAGGATCGCCGATAGTCTCCGAAGAGCGGATTAGCGGCTACATGTTTTGGAGGTCCGATCAAGGCCGACATCACCAAAGATATACCGTTTTTGCACACGTGAGAAAGAAACCGCGACGTCTTAAAAAAGTCTAGAATATGATGTATTCTTATTCTGGATTGATTTCTGGACCCTTTTTAGCTCCGCGTTTCGAAGGTAGCAGCCGGAGAAGTGAGCGTTCACAATTTTTTCCCGCGATTTTAGATCATCTCTTCCTTCTTAGATTGCGGCGCGACACGTTGTCCTCGTAAAATCGGCGACAGCGAGTGGAATTGTTGTCGCGCGACGTGATCAGCGCGTTTAACGCTGCTCGCATCGTATACCGTACGTCGCGTGAGCGCCGCGTTTATCCTCGTTTACGGCTTATCGCCGTGAATTTGAAGCTACGAGAATCTCGCGAGAAAATATAAAAAACGCAAGAAGGCTCGTGCCGTGCGACATCGCGCGTGATAATCGCGCGTCCTTCTCCCACACCGATTTTCAAGGAGTCGGAAACCAGTCTGAAACTACGTCGGGATCGGGTTTAGCAGGATTTTGGCGCTAACGTGCACGTTGGCCGAGCCGAAATAGCGCTCGGGAATGCTCGCGGCTAGAGGCGAGCAGAGAGGGACAGAGAGCGAGAGAGAAGGAGAAGAGCCGGGCTTTCGGGACCCGGTCCCCGGAGTACTGGCGACTGGCGATTATAAAGAACAGTAAAAAAGAAACGAGAGGAGACACGGAGAGAGCAGGAACAGACGAGGCGGACAAGCCGCGGAGGGAACGAGACGGATAGGAGCGGTGTATAGGCATCGTCGTTGGCTGCGTTTAAAAAACCAGTTGTGCGAGCCGAGCCGACAGCGACGGCACTCGTTGGGGCACCAAGAAAACCGGCGAGAAGGAGCGCGTGGGCCGCACCGGGTCCTACACGGGGCCCGCGCGCTTTTGGGCCCTTCGCGGAGATGCGAGACTCGACCCTACTCGAGTCTACTCGCGATGATTTTACGAATCTTCGTGGAAGAGCAGGCTAAAAGAACTAGAGGTCTTTTTTTTTTTTTTTTTTTTTTTTTCACGTCAATCGCAATCCCTTTCTATAAATTCGGCGATGTAACGACGACACCGATATCGCTATTCTATAATATCGCTATTCTATGCGTCGATATTTTATATTCAATAGAATTTATGCAAATCGCGGTAGCTGCGCTGCTCGAGAACCTCTTGCCGAGAGTGGATCAGATGGATAGCCACGTGTATAATGAATATAAATGAAAGCGCGTGTACTCTCTCTCTCTCTCTCTCTCTCTCTTGCACGAGCGGATGTGACTCTGCGCATTTTACGCGCGGTCAGGTGATTTCGGTGACGTCACCGGCCGAGAGATTACGAGGCGCAAGATGCAACCAAAATTATGCAAACACGATGCAAATCCCGGAGCGCCGTGACGCTAATCCGCGTCACAATATTGGAGGTAATTGGCCAGCAGCGCTGTCGCGGTGTCTCTCCTCTAGCTTTCTTCTCTTTCTCCGCCGCCTGTAAAACTCACGGTAATCCGAATGTCCGGAAATTCATCTTGGAGGTCACGGAGGGCACTCGGACGCTTCGCAGGCGATACCGCCTTTCGATATGTACGCGCATATTTATGAAGAAGACGAAACAGGTTCGTGCAATTTTTCACCCGCCTTAAATTCGTATTAAAACGATCGAAACTTCCTGCTTGCCAGAAACAGAAAGTTACACCTAAATGTGACCCAAAAGAACGATAATAAAATGATAGGATTTAACGCTCCGTCCAGAATCAGGAAATTCATAAACGTGAGAAAACAAATATATAAATTTATAGACCTGTAGAGAACTCGCAATTTCTTCAATTATATAACCAGGAGAAAGTGTAATAAATTTTTTTTGCTTTTAATACATTGCTGGTTGACTGTCACAAGTTAAATATAAATTTGTCAAAGTTCAGAACGACGAGTTTCAAGATCAATCTTCAATGACAATCTTATATTACCCAATCTCGTATACTGAATGTACAAACCGCGTGTTAACAAATTGCAAGTCGCAACTGGAGCTTCAAGAGTCCTCGTAGGACTAATCGCGAAAGATCATCCAGCGTGTCTATCCAGCCCTTATCGATCCTTGTCCACCTTGTCCCACACGCAGCCAGGTACACGAAGGGGGTTACTCGGTATGTCGGTGCCCGGGAGGAGAAAGGCGGGCGGTTTCATTCATGCCGGTTCCCCGCAGAAGAAGAATTATCTCGGTCGCTCCGTTATCTGCGGCGGCGTACGTGCGTGTGCATCGAGGCTAAAAGTAGTCATGAATCTCGAGAGAGATATCGCGGTCTCGAGTGAAAACCGAGGGAGACGGAGAAAGCGTGCTTTGGAGCGACAAAGGCAAAGAGGGGCGATCTTCGCGTCGCGGCTTCGTCGTGGGGGTTGATGAATGACGGGCGGTCAGCCACGACCAACGCTAAAGTTATCTGGGTAATCTAAGGAGAGGAAAGGTCCCACTGTCTTACGGCGGCTTTTATTATGGCGCTCTCCTACTCGCGCGGCAAGAGCGAGGTCAGCGAAGGCGATGCCGAGGCCTGAAAATGAGACTGGGTCAGACTCGCGGTTGCATCAGAGATAGAGAAAAGATATCTGACCGCCCTACGACTGGGAATTTCCAAGATCTAGAATCCTTGACCCACTATCGATCGTTGAGTATCGCCGTATGGAACACGTGTGTCTATGGCGACATCTTGCCATTCGTATTCGCGATGGGCCCTTCAACTATTTCGTGAGATCGGTAACCCTGGTGTACGAGGGGGAAAAAAAAATGTAGCGCGATCGCATCCCTGTGGATTCTTTTACCTCCCTGTCGGTAATACAAAGGGAGCTTCGCTCAAAAAGGGTCTTACATGGGCCTTAAAAGTGCTCCCTACAGTCATTTTTTTTTCTTTACCGACTGCCTTGAGATTTTTACAAATCAATAACATTATTAAGAATCTTAAAGTAACACTAAATAAATTCACATATATTAAGAATTAAGACATTATATATTAATTATTGAAGACATAAAGAGAGTTGCTGAAAGGATGATTGAGTTTTATCGATACATTCTATACAAATGATTAACATAAAAATTATGTAAAAATCACGTATCGAAAAGCGAATAAGATTGCCGACAATCTCGCGTGCTAGTCTCGGAGTTATCGAGAAGTCATCGAGCGTTGCGCTGGTCGACTTTTGGAAAGGTCAGACGGGTTTTCGCTACCCGTTAGCCCGGCGCCGGAGTAGAGGCACACGCATACTCCGACTCTAGATTTTAAGGGGATTATAAAGCCGCGTTTGACCCGCGGCCCCGACCGGTTCATTAGAGAGATCGCTTTCTCTCTCTCTCTCCTCTATCTATCTTTTTACCATACACCCCGGCACACACACGAATGCAAGCCAGGAAGGAACGAAGAACAATGTCGATCCTGGCCTTTAGTTTAGAGGTTCTTCTTCACGGTGGCGAGGCGCGTGCCCGATCACGCGACGATAGAGGACGATTAACGACGAGATCCGCTCGAACAAAAAGCGGGTCCCGTCGCGGTTAACCGGGGGCATTAGTTCCTCAAAATGATGATATTTCGCCGCGGGTAATTACATGTCATTAAAATTTCGTCTCACGAAATGATTCGGCCCGACGAGAGTCTAACCGGTCAACTCGATTCGCCCCGTAATTGCCGTTGAAGCGAGTTTCGATTGGGACACCCCGGGGCCCCTTGAGACAAGAAAATGAGAGCGCCAACAATGAAGACAAGCGTGGTAATTATAGTCGATTACAACTAGAACAGTGTTTACGTAATGTTAATAAGATCGCTTACAGGCACGATAATTAAAAAGTGTGCGCTTCTTCAGGCGATGCTCCTGTCGCAAGGCCAGGTGCGATTGTTTCAGTAAACTCATAATGATGAACACATCTGATTCTACATACATATGTATATGTATAACTCAATGTTCTATTCATTATTTAAATGTAAAACGTTTCGCTCAGCTGTCATATCTCACTAGCGGTCGTCGAAATTTTATCCAGTCTTTAACGCGGAATTTATATAATCACGTCAAAAGAAGAAAAAGAAATTGACGCGGATAATCGAATAGCCAAACACCTCCGTTGTTCGATCGCAGCCGATTCACTTTTTGCACACAGAACGGCCTTGTTGGCGATGACGTCAGCGAAGACACAGGTCTGTCGAGTATCCTGTGGCGGATTCGCTCGATGTTGAGCAAAAAAGGCACTGCGTAACAAGCAGCGTTACAGCGTGATACGTGCACCTACTTACAAGGAGATCGCGCGAGAAGAAAAAAAATAAGCCAAGACAGAAGGAAAATCCCAGGAGAAAAAGGAAAAAAACCCGAGCAGCATCACGCTCCTCTCCGGCTTTTCACTTCGACAATTCTCGCAACTGACGATCCTGCAAGGATGATCCTTTCTCCCGAGGCAGTTCCGTCTTTCGGAACCGCGATACTTTCTGGTTACATCCTTTCTAATTTGGAATAAAAATATCATCAGATTAATTATTCTCTCACGTCGAGCTCGATATAATATATAATGTTCGTATTAATCCACGATACGTTCTCTTACGTATTCATTGAGCTATTGTAGAAGCGATTGAGAACAGGTATCGAGTAAATTAGATGAAAAAATAGAAAATAATCGTTCATTCCATTCATACCTATTAATGAAAGGTGTAACTTGTCATAACGGTCGGTATATAGGCGATCGGCCGACTATTAGCGGCACGCTCGAATCACGGCAATTTTCGCAGAGCGACGGCAGTAAAAATATCCTTGAAGGCGCGCAGGTGAGTTAAACTGCACGTTTAACTTTAAATGCCTCGTACGCAATCGCGCGACGTTTCTCTCTCCATCCTTTTCTCAAAACACCTTCACGTACGCGGGTCGTGAGTCACGCTCGGAGGCTGAGATACGCGGAAATAATAAAGCTCACGTATATATCCACGAATCGGTTTTAGAATAATGATCGAGATGACGGCGAACAGGCGTTTTCCCATTCGCTTTTCCGATAAGCAATTACGGGAATCGTCCTACGCTATTATATCTTCGATATTGAGAAAGGGAACGGGCAGGTTTCGAGGCCGACGATCGATGGTGCGGAAAATCCGTAATGCGTGCTTGTCTTTCTGTCGGACGGCCCATTTTTTTGCTTATCACTACGTCATTTCAAATTAATACGAATTTGCAAGCGCACGGCGTTGACCTTACGAATTAATATTCGAGAAATCGGGAATCGACGCGAGAAAGGACCGTACACGTTAGTGCACTGTACGCTTATACTATACGCTCCTCTCGACGCCGCCATTCACTGGATCCCTATGAATGAACAGGGACGAACGCACGACGGCAACTTTATACGCGGTGCGTTGCAGCGCAAGCAAGCGGGTTTGAGAGAGAGAAAGAGGCGAGAGAAGATGCAATGAGAGAGGCGAGAGAAGGGAGCGAGATGTGTGCAAGTAAAACGTATGCATGCGCACACGCGAGCGTGGTCGAGCGGTTTCACATTGTGTTATTATTCAATAGCGATAGAGTAATTGATCTCGCGCTCGGTATCTGTGAACGATACAGCCACACGTATATATATATATATATATATATATATATATATATATATATATATTATGTATACACATGTATATTCGCGGCTCCAGCTGCTGCGGCGAAAACGCGCGCGAAAGTATTCAGGAGCGTCGAAGAGGAAAAGTATCATTTAATGACTTTGATATGGGAGGAAGGCGCGTCTCTCCGCGCGTGTAATCTTCATTATTCACGCGATGTCTCGCGAAGCTCCGCCGATGATCGCAAGGTTGGATCAGCGGGAAAGATAGCGATCTCGCTGAATCGATCGATAAATACTACTATCTTGCTTGCAAAATAAACTTGATTACTTTTCACAGCGAGAATTGGTACACACTCCACTTTATTCGAGAGCTTTACATGAAAGTGACAAATTTGAGAAAGTTCAATAATTGATATACAATATCGATTTTTATTTTCAGTAAAATTATATAGAATGAAATTTTCTCGTCAAGGATACGAACACGTACTTGATTTGACATTTGTCAGCGTGTTAAATAATTGATATATAATATCGATTTTTATTTTTAGTAAAATTATATAGAATAAGATTTTCTCGTCAAGGATGCGAATGCGTGTATAACATTATTTGACATTTGTCAGCGTCTACGTAGGCCTCTTTCGAATCTCCGATCCTCCTCTGTCTACTTCACAGTCTCTCCCAGACACAACGCACATTCTCGTAAGTATAATTCCTCGCGTGCTGTTTGTATGCACATGTAAATGCGCAGGTATTGTGTTTGCCGATGCTATACAGCATTATAGGAGAGACTGCACAATGTTCTGATTCAAGATGCCGAAGAATCAGATCTCGCATTGATCGTCTAATCGCTCTCAATTAAAATCGTCGAGACGTAATCGATCATACAAATGACAATGAATAATGATGAATTGTTCTCGCGAATGTGGGAGGAAAGATGAGAAAGACGAGTCCGGTCAATCAATAAGAATGGTGTCTTTTTTCAAACAGTTCGGAGCAGTTCTAGAATTCGTCTGGACGCTAGAGCTGAAATATACGTGAAGATGAAAGAGAGAGAGAGAGAGAGAGAAAGAATTCGCCGCACGTCACGTGCGGGACCACGCGAGAAGTGCTCCGAAAAGAGAAGCGATGCTTCGGACGTGAAAAATACGGTCGCTACGGAGCGGGAAAGCCGGCGATCGTTTACCGAATATTCCGTTACCCGGGTGTAAACCGATACAAATGTCGCGTTGGATCGAATTTCCTCCCTCGCGAGGCGGTATCGCGCCGCAGGACCGACTCGTCCAGGCACCGTCGGGGTCTTGTGAAGCGGGCTTTATACCAGCCACGTTGCCAGCTGAAACCATCCCGGGGCTCGACAACAGGAATGCCGTGTGTTAAAATGCCTCCGTATCTGTGTGTGCTCAAATCATGTGCGTGTACGAATGTGTGCGTGCATGCGCGACGTAGGATGCGTAAAACGTGCGTCTGTGTCCTATCTTTCTTCTCTCTCTCTCTCTCTCTCTCTCTGTCTTTCGTTTTTTCTCTCCTTCTCTCCTGTGTGTGCCTCGAGCCCAGCATCACCTGTCTTCCCTCTCTCACCCTCTCTCCTCATCCTTCCACCGTTGCTCATCCCATCTCTTCCCCTGAGCCTCTGGGAGAGACTTCGTTCTTTCTCTCTCCCCTCCTTCGTATCTTTCATTCTCGACTTCTTTCCCCGGTGTATCCCGACCACACAAAAAAAGGAGGATCGAAAATATATCCTTGTGCGCGCCACACGGATCTCCTAGAGGACTAGCCTTTAAATCCCGAATCTCTCGAGAGTGAAGGGACCTCCCGATGCCTATCCTCTCCTTCGAATCCTCTCTTCGATAAAGATAGTTGAAAAAAAAAAAATCATTTATCCCCCTATTTTTACACGTAATTTGCATACGTTTAATAGAAGCTACAGCGCTATTCCTCCCGAGGATTCTCGCGGAGAGGCGAATACAAAGCGAATTGCCGCTCTCGCGCGAGCGGCCCCAGGCGAGATTTCCACGTGGCAGTGGCGGTCGCGTGCTTGCGTTTACGGCCGTTGCGGTTTTGCGGTTTGCACGCCGGGGCTGATCGTTTCTCCGGTTGCGTTCCTGCCTACCGTGCGCGTCGCGCCGCAATACCTCTTGCGTTACGCGGGAAAGCGAGACGACGCACGCACGTTAAAGGCGCACCTGCGCGCGAAGATCGTTAGCGGCCGGCGCGCCGTTGGAAAGCACGGAAACAATTTGAAATAAGGACGATATTTGCGGTCGCGGCTCGTGTTCATCATCGCCAGATACGAATCTGCGACTCGAGAGATCATCGCGCTTCGAAGTAGCTCGCGAATGAGCAACATTTTATACCTTGCAATTTACGAACTTGCGACAAGCTTCCTCCTTCTTCGTGATTTGGAAATTCTTTGGATAATTATATAGTATTATCGTATGTATCCAGTGCCTTTTTTCAGATCAACAAATTTCCGTATTCATTATATACCTATAAGTTTAGATGCGATTAAATGTAATTAAGCAAAAACTATTGTACACATAATGAAATATCTCATTTAGATTATACGAGAAATGTGTTGGGATTGGCAAGATTATTTCATAGAAAATCAATGATTGTACACGACGAGTACGTGATTGTATATCGGTGTATATCTTGCAACGACGGGCAAGAAGTCGGCGCGTCGTCATTATGCAACGCACTTAATTGCGCTATAATTGCAGTCGACACAACGTCGAGTGAATCATATCGAATCGTATCGTATCGAGTCGCTTTTTAGTCTCGGCTAATAACGCACTTTTCTCGCCGAAGCGATTAATAAGCAAAGGGATAACTTTCGGTGCATCACGTGAAATATCGTCGAACATCGCGGCTCGCCTTCGATTCGCCTTTTTTCCGACTGCACACGTCGCGCTCATCCCCCTCGTTCGACGATCCGATGCCTACTTCTTCGGGGCTCTTCAAGTGAGCTACGAGCTAAACGTGCCCCGGGGGTCTCGGGCGGGCCCCACTTTTACCCTTCACCAATTTCTCTTCGAACGTATCTTCTTAGACAGTGGCGAGACTAGCGTTCTTCGTGCCCCATGTATAGCGGATATATGTGAACGAAGTATTCGAAAACATCTTTTATACGACAAATTTTCAATATTTTGAAAACGTGCGAAACAGAAAATACAATATATTCAAATCATAACATGTTTAATATACATTTTTGTATTTAATTCTCAAGTTTGGGATGCAAAAAATAGTTTTTAAATGTATATAAAGAAATATTTTAGATCATTATATAACTTATATATTTTATATTTAACCAATTATACGTATGTTATATTGTTTTTTCAGATCTATATTAGATATATCGTATTTTCTACTAGATGTTTTAATCTGCATATTAGAAGATGAAAAAAGGAGTTCACGTTCAACAGTATACACTATTTTTTGTAAAGGGACACCACCTCGTTTGACCGGCTTGCGAGTTTCGACTTTAACGCTAACATCCCGTAACTTTCTGTTCTGAACAGATCCACGATGGCGCGTTTCCACACTTATAGCTTGTATAGGAGAGAGAGAAAGAGAGAGAGAGAGAGAGAGGCCCTCGACCTCGGAACACTGTTACGTGTCAGGTACCATAGCTATACGCGTGAATAAGTTATGGTCGGTCTGCCATATCCACGAGGCAGCAGCAGCACGCGTGCATCAGCTTCGGTGTCACGAAAGCTCTCCTTCTTCTCTCGCCCGAAATAAGTCGCGCGATTTTCTACTATCCGAGAGAAGTTAGATCTGTCTTAAGTTCTCATTGTGACTTTATGTATTATCATTATTAATCATTATTTTTGCGATGATAATTATTTCATCGCGAATGAGACATCGATCGCTGAAAGATTAAATATTTAATAAATCGAATGTCAAATAATGTTTCGTGTTACCTAATAAATACAAAGATAACAGAATTCTCT
The DNA here is from genome assembly GCF_048542155.1 of Nylanderia fulva. Lineage (NCBI taxonomy): Eukaryota > Metazoa > Arthropoda > Insecta > Hymenoptera > Formicidae > Nylanderia > Nylanderia fulva. Next base: position 2,490,638 of record NW_028190293.1, read on the forward strand.
ATTGAAAAATTACGTAAATAAAATTTTAATTCCATTGCATCTTTTTTTGCAAAAATAACGTCATAAGGGAAAGATTAGTGTTAATTTGTTCAGTGCAAATATAGAATTTATGAAGTATATTTTCCTCTGAGAATGCGAATGCGTGGAACAAGGAAGAACGAAGGAAGGTGGATGACACGAGGGTGTTCCAAGGACTCCCGATCGCGAACGGTGGCGCGAGTCACCCTTTCGAACGTAATTCACGTTTCCTGCTCGTTTGAAGGACCCGTGCTCGCTCACTCGCTCGCATTGTCCTCCGAGGGCTCGCTTCCCTTCCTCTTGCGTGCTCCTTTGAGCAGCTCCCGCACATTCTGCGTAGCGTCACTTTATAATATTTACAGCCCTCCGCCAAATTCCTTCCGCGCCGTTTTATTTCGCTGACTGGAAGAGAAGAGAGACGGTCGGTGCCGTCTCCCGACCCGAATGGTTCCAACGGGGGCCCAAGCAACCGCCTTTGCTCGATTTTCTCATCTCTGGTCTGAGTCGTGGCTCGAGGGAAAGAAGGAAATAGACGTGCCGAGCAAAAGGACCAAGAGGCAGAGAGAGAGGTAGGTTACGTGCTGAGGGAGAAACGAAGGGCGCGTGTGCATCTTCTATTTGTTGGGCCCCTCGGCGGTCTCCTGACCGCGGCCTCTCTTATAAGCGTCCGATGGGGGCCCCCAATCGGACACATGAAAGCCAAAAAGCCGAAAGTTGTCGTTGATCTAGTGCTCCACCGGCCGCTTAACTAGGGCTGATACCTTCGGATAAGGCGGGAGCCCGCGCCGTCGATGTTTCGATGCCCGGAGAGAGAGACCGCCGTCCCGTCATCTATTATATCCGCCATCCACCCTTTATCGAGATTCTCAGAGAGCGCGAGGCTATCTCTTTCCACAATTCCATCGGCTTTCGTCCGTCCGCGCGAGGGTGGATGCGGCACCGAAGATCAATGGGGATCGTCCCTCGATCGGGATCGAAGATACAGAGAAATCTGAAATTTTTTGCTGCCTCGCGTGCGGTTTTGCGGACGGCAAAATTTCGCAGCGTCTTAAATTGTGATGCAAATGGGACGATTTAAATAATATTGACTATAACCAGTGTTACTTGAAAAAAAGAGGTTCTCCAATTGAATGTTTGATTAAGAAAGTCGATTTTGTATTTGAAAACCTTTCCACCGCCTGATTCTTCCATTTCGGATGAAGAAAACAGGATGACACTCTTGCAAACCAGTATATCGACGCGCAGATAAAAATTGCGTAAGCATGTTTTCGATATCTCGATACTACATTATCCGTATAATGTAACAGATTTAGAAGAGAACGGAGAAAAGGATTTTTCTTTTATATATATATATTTTTTTTTTACGGACAGATTGTGTTTGAAATGCGTGTATTGAAACCCGCGTGCATACGTATATATACGTATGCGGCGTTTAAAACTTGGCAGTCAGCCAAGATTCAAAGGATCGTGTTGCAATGTTCTTCTTCAAGGTTTTTCGTGCCGCGTGAGCGCACCATAGAGGCGTCCCGTAGGCGTCGAGCGTTAAACGCATTCCACCTTAGAGGTTACGCGTTGCGAAACCGCAATGCGTGAGCATTGCGTCTCGTTAGCCGCGATTTACACGTCCTTGCGTCAAGTTCACATCGGTCACGACGCGCTGTCAACTGTCACTGATAAGGAGACGAAGAAAAGGATTGTCGTAGTTCCTCCTGGAGAATCACGCTCGTGTACGCGGAGAGACGATTAGACGTGGCAGATACATCATTACGATGACGTGGCAATCGATTGATGAGAGAATTAACTCTTTCATATATATATATGAATCTCTATTTATTAAGAAAATGATCGCGATTCATCAGTCGCTTTTTTTCTCTTTGCACGCGCGTCGTAATTTTTTTCCGCAAATTGTACATCGATTTAAAATTTAAAGCCATTTCTATCCACGATGTTTTCGAAAGTTCCGACATTTCGGTGAATTATCTCTCGATAAATTTCAAAACTTTTGGACAACCTTGCGTGGCTTCTTTTTGTAGAATATTACATATATATATATTGTGTAAACATATAAAAAAATATATACTTTTTTTTATAAACGCAAACGCTTCACGTCAGCTGGGCAATAAATATCATCCGCTAGGACATTCGTGAAATTTCAACGCCTGCATCCAAGGCTGAACTTAAAGAGATCGCGGAACGCTCGAAATGTCATCCGCCTCGCTAAAAACAAAGGAACGCCGACGATAGTCTCTCTAGGTGCCTCGAAACACGCGTGTTGCGCTGCCTTAACGCCTCTGCTCGTCGTCGTCCTGGGAACTGGGAGCGACGAAGAGGCACGTCTTGCTCGAACGGGGTTCGAACGAGGTCCGGGCGAAAGTTCAATTTATGGTCACGGTTTAGGATGGTGAACGGCCTGTTTCTAAATTCAAGCGAGTCGCGATAATCGTTATTAACATGGATGAAAGGCCGTGTAGGAGAGAATCTCGGTTCTACTTGCGTCGAATCGCCGATTTTATCCTTTACATTCCTCCCGCGTCTCGTAATCGGAAATTCGCCGAACGCGTCGAGTGCCGTCGTCGTCGTCGAGGAATTCGCGTCTCTCGAGCGGCGCAATTTCTTTTTTGCATTTTCGTTTAATTGACTTGCTAAGCCTCGAGGCAGATGCAATCGATGCGCTCTCGGATGCGGTATATATATATATATATATATATATATATATATATATAATGCTTCCTCGGTCCATCTGTCATTTCTTCTCTTCACGTAGCGATCGTATAAAATTGAAAATAATTTTTTATAACACGAAAGCTTTCGCAGAGTGTCGCGCATTATTTAATTACGTTTATTGTTAGTGTGGAAATTATTTTTTTTAAATTTGAAAAATATACGTATACGTATATGGAAAAAAGAATTAGCGTCTCTACACAAGTGTACAATATTGCATTCGCAGGTTTGCCAAGCTCCCTGGTGTGGAAATGTTCGACGAGTGGTCAGAGCCAACCAAACGACTTCTACTTATTGCGTAATTCTTTGACGACGAAGGCGAGCAGGATCGCAGGTCTAGACCATTTCTATATACACCTATATACATATATATATATATATATATATATATATATATATATACGTACACTTTTCTTTTATCAACTGCATATACATATATACACACACTTATATATCGATATTATGACACTATTAGAGATGAATCAAAGAAATCTGCGACAATGAAAATGGGATAATTGACATAAGCCATTATTTTCCATACTTATCGACATAGAAAACTCAGCTTACCGAGATTATACCGGTTCTAAACCTAGCAAAATACATAAAATACAATACGTCATAACATATACACACATCCGAATGCATATAGTCGCTTTTATTTTCACTGTATACAAGTGACTCCTTTCCTTTTGCGATTTATCTAATCATTTTAAAGTTCTCTTGACAAGTTTTTCGCGAATCGATAACGAGATATTTTGTACGTCTGGAAATTTTCTATGAGACTCGTCATACAAGATGTTGAAGAAGACATAGTAGACATAGATAGCAGTCGAGAATACTTTTATAAAGAATGATTACCAGACTTTACAACGAGAGTGCAGCAGTCCTGATGAAGAAGCATATATATACGTATAAAAATGTATAAAACATATTATATATATAATAAAAGAATAATAAACAATTAACAATAAGAATCGATTCCCGATTCTGCTAAAATGAAACTTGCTTGATAGCGACGAGTTCGTTAAAGGTGTAATTTCGCAAGTTTATCCGACGTGAGGGAATTATTGCGACAATTTGAGGCGAATGCGAGTGAATTATCGTCGATCTCAAGGCTCGCATGGATGAGAGTAGGCAGTAGCTGGACGATCGAGGTTCGATCGAGATAACGGGAGCTTAAACGTACCTAAAGCGGTTCGTCTAACACGACGCACTTAAAGTGGAGCTCAAGGACGGCTGTCTATATAAGGGTTTCGATCTCCACCATGTCGGATTCCGATACCAGTGCCGATTAGATCCCTTCTTTAACAGCCAGCTCGCACGGGCGTTAGCCCGTCGAGAGATTAGAGTCACTTTTTAGCGGGAAAAGATGGTAATCCGATTGATCGGACGGTGGACAGTCGTAGAACGATACGATAATTGCGCGATACATTTGCGTACATCGGCCGTCCATCTGCATTATCTCGTTAAGCCCCGCGATCTTGTTAATCCCTGATCCGTACGTTGACTGAGAAAATTACATGTGTTAGCCTGCGTGTCCAGTTTGCATTTTATAAAGCGTGTCTCTTTGAAATAGACGCAAAGAATAGTCTGTCGCCTACGCAGGGAATTGGTTTCCCTTCCTTTCTCGGGTATAAATGATAATATCGGCGAAATGAATTTCGGATATAAGTCATCGAGATTGTTCGTTCGGTATAAACGGAAGCCCAGACGTGGCATCGTGGTCGACCTTTTGGTCGGAGACCTTAAGAGTTGGGAGCGGCTCTGTGATGAAACTGGTCGTAGAGACCACTTGTTCCGCTATCTTTTGGAACCTTTCTGACGTCGTTGCACGGTCTAGCATTCTTATATGAGAAATTGAATAAAACATTTTTCTCACTGTCAAAAAAAAAATTGTAATTTAATGTAAAGTAATTTAATTTTTCTCCTGAAATAATTATATACGAAAAATGATTACGTATAGATTTCATGCTGTTTTCGTTTATTAGTGATATACATTAAAATTATACGGAAGTAGAATAAAAAGAACGAACGAATTTTAATTTTCATTCGAGAGAAAGAAGGGTGGAGAAGGAACGATATTGATAGAAATGATCTCTTGCGGTCGACATTTGGCGTGAAATTTTCAGCTCGATATACGAACGGTATATTTGCGGCCCCGGTCTCTAAATGAACTTGTCCGATCGGAAGGGTGCCGGAGGTATTTATGTGCGGCGGTTGCTTGCCGCACGAAAGCCGCAAGGTCGGGCCGCATTAATAAAACAAACACAATGTACGACGCAATTCTGCATACAAGTAGGTTGTCCGTCCCCGAGGCGATGGTTTCCACGTACGATCGACAGGTACTATCTCGGAGTCCAATGGACATCGAGTAAGTCGCTTCGGTATCTCCATCTCTCTCTCCGGCTTCTTCGACTGCCTTCCCTTCTCCTCGGACGTCGTCGTCGTCGTTTCACAATGGATTTTCGTGCAGTCCAATCTCTCCGAGATCGTTTCGCGATAGGGTTCGCGATAGCGGCGCGGATTTTAACGTCGCTCCAGATAGAGAGCGACACTTTCATCCCGACGTGTGCTCCGAAATGGAATCGCGAAGGATAAAGAAAAATGTTGATTGAAAAATCGCGAGGCATTACACACACACACACACGCACACACACGTAGCATAAAGCTAATATTTTTAATACTAATATAGGAAGCGAGCAGATGAGAAGAATAGTTCGATAGAATTGCAAAATAAGCTTATGGAAGTAAGTGTTTAACATAAATCATTCATTACTCATTAGAATGACGTAAAGACGTTCTTATTACGTAGATATTTTTTCTTTATCAAATTCTGAAAAATTCCCATCATCAGATTGAGAATTTCACCTTTTCCAAAAAAATGGATTCTGCTCTTCCACTTACCATATATATATATATTTCTACTATATATATATATATTTCTATGTAACTATATTTCAGATCCATGTAAATCAAGGGAGATTCACTTTCATTTTATATATATATACGTATATATAATGAAAGTGAAGCTCCCTTGATTTACATGGATCTGAAATATTGTTACACGGCGGGCTTTCAGGAAGCTGCAACAGCAGCATCGTCGTATCCACGTGCGCGTCTCGTCGAGGTAGTTGCGATTAGCCCAATGTCTTCAAGATCCTCTTACGACTCGTGTGTGCCACACCGCGTTATTATCCAATGCATTCGTAATGGGCACGCTCTCGCTCTTTGCTCTCGCCAGCCGAGTCTCTAATGAATGGCTCGGCGAGGGCACGAGACATTCATGAGACGCGTAGAAACGCATAAGGCCTCTCTATCTATCCCTTCCAGCCTCCTCTACATCACTCTGTCTCTGTCCGCTTGGCTCACTAACGTATTAAACGTGTATTATGCGCGAACGTTAGGGATACGCAGTGTTCTTTTGATATCTGTCATGTGATTAACTTTGTAAAAAAAAAGAAACGATGTTGAAATAGAACGAACGCGCCGAGTTAACAGATTTAACTTTCATGTCGTTCCAGTATATAATAATATAATTATAGTTAGTAATATATATAAATATAGTTTTTAAAATAAATTCCAATTAACAGATATTTATTTTATTTTAAAAATAACCGCTACGTTCATTTAAGACGCTTCTGTATCGGGAGATTTAAAATTATGTGAAATTCAGGACGCAAGAAGGACGTATTAAGAAAAGTGGCTAAAGGAGACTTTACGAAATTGCATAAGTAGAACGATGTAGCATCGGTTCGCCTAATAATTTTCTCGAGTATCTACGGCGATCTGGTTCTGTCGATGATGTAACGACAGCTCGAAATGTCGTCGGCCTTCCAGGCATTCGTTCTCTCCAGTCTCTCGCGGAATCCGAAGATCGAGTCTTTCCCTTCGCTCCTGCGTCCCTGGCATGTTTCCTCATTAACATTTCGTAAGTTCGATCTGTGCTGTGTCCTCTTCCTCGCGTTTCTCAAAATCTCAAAATCATCATCCCGCCACGGATAGACGAACCAACGCGACTAAAAGTCCTTCAAGGAGAGTCCGAGTTATCTTTAGCCAGAACTTTCAGAATAATTAAATAGCTATAATTAAATCTCACACGCGAATAAAATGTATTTATTAAATGTTTCTCGAGTTTGAAAGAATTCCCTTATTTCTGCGAAAATAAATAATAATTTTAAATCCTCAAATGCAGACGTTCCGTTTAATCGTTTTGATAAATTCGAGTATTCAGTGCATCGTCGATACCGCGAGATAATATGTTAAATGCTCCATGAGATTTTGACCGATGTGACAATCATTTTCACGAGTACGTCCGAGTGGACGCTCGTTAAGGTCTCCTGTGGACACCGATGACGTCGTTCGATGGAACATTGCGACACGTAACGGCCGCGCTACAGCTTGCACCGCGCGGTAGACATCCTTGAGTGCCCGTTTACACCGTGGCAAAACTTGCGTCGTTTAAAACGCTGCGTATATATCCGTCCGTCCCGCGGCAGCAGCCGTTTTTATTGCTTATCACCGGCTTTTATAGCGCGGCCAGAAAACCGCCGGTTCGCGAGAGATCGCGTCATTTTGCCCGCGCGGCGATGTCCGATCCCGAAGCTATAACTTCTCGCGCAGATGCTGTATCTTAAATAAATATATCGTATAAATACGCGTTTATATTTAAATCCACGCCTTTCCTTCATTTATGTATAGGCGTGCAATGGCAAAGTTCATTAATTGCGAAATTTGCTATTTAGCGGAGTTAATTAACACGAATGATCGATTCTTCCCCCGATTGCAACTTCATCCGACATAGACGAAGATGACTGATTAATCGTCGATGCGGTTGCAACTTAGCCCTGAACGCGACGTGCGAGGGTTTCTTGAAGTTCGACGTGCGCACCGATGACGCAGTCGGATGGAAGTTGCGACACGAAACGAGCATAGACTGGCTCGCATGGATGGCGGCCATCCTTGAATAGTGCTCGTGGCTCATTTCAACCGCGGTAAAACGGTCATCATGCGAGAAACGCCCGACGATGCCGCGCGACACAACTGGCTCGTTTGACTTTATTGCATCGCCTGCGCGACCGGATAGTCCGGCTACCAACGTCGAATAAGTCATTTGCCCGATAGAAGAGGAAGAAACATAATCGTCGTTGTTTTCTCGGTTCGCATCTCTCGAGAGACCGCTCGCTTAATGGAATCTCCGTTCTTTTGCCATTTGTCCGCGATACCGGCAAAATTTCGCGCCGACAAGGAGATTCCATCATCATCGAACGCCATTTAAATTTGGAAGCAAAGATAGCTCGCGAAAGTGGAGTTCCAGACGACGAGTTCCGCAGCCTTCGAAGAGCTGTTTTAATTCCTTCCTATGATTGGGATTCTTCATGGACTCCTCTCCGAAGAAGATCCCATTCCCCGTTTCCCGGCGATCGTCGGAATGAGCTAACTTTTCGACCAACGGGAGCGTAAAATTAGCGGAATCTTCCCGGAGGCTGTAAATTTCACACGAAAGCCGATCTTGTTGACCCTGATTGGACCAATGACAGAGAATAGTGAGAATCTCGGCTTGCTTAATTCTCTCTAGGAATCGTGTAACGGTGATAAAAATTATTGGCCGGTTGTCTTTAAATATCCAAAACTCGCGTAACGTAAAGTTATCTCGTGAACGATCACTTAAGATTATCGAAAGCCACGAAATAAATCTCAATTTCTTCTTACGAAGAAAAAAAGTCATGTATAAATAATCAAAATAATCGCAGACGATCAGCCAAAACATTTCGAATCAATTAAGACATCGAATGTATCGCGATATATCGCGAATAATGTGACATCGTAATATATATTTCTTTAAAAATTCATGGTCAACGTATTTCAATAATATTTTCATAATTGTTAAATAAGCAGTCGTTGCACATTTAACAACTTTATGATAATTATCATATTCATATTAAAATTAGATTAATAAGCTCCATAAGATATTATAATGATATTTACCCTCGAGTCATAAATATCTCGATTGAATCTACTTATGTGCTATCCTCAATTTACTATTCAAATACCGATTCTCGCCGCCTCGGAAATCGCAAGCACTCGCCTCGGTGTAAACAAGAGAATAACGACGAGATGAGTCAGAGACACGAGAGGATTCTTCGAGGAGAAAAATGTTTCGCGGCCTAACTATGGTCCTGGTCGTCTTTCTAAGCGATCCGAGCGTATCGGCGTTGCAATGACACGTCGCATATCTTTCTTTCTCTCTCTTTCAATGAATTAGTTCGCGCGAAATGGACCAAACTAATGCGTCTTTCAAGCGAACGACGTGCAGATTGCAGCCGAGTCGAGGACAAAGACATAACTCTGTTCTTTCTCGATTAGAACCGGCGCCGCGAACGAACGCGGTGACAAAGTAAGCGTTGGGTGCGCCGCAATCCGTAAAACGCACACGCACGCATTCATATGCGGTCCACCTGTGTGCAATTCACGTGTATCTTGCCACGCACACACGTCACCGTCGACGACGACGACGATCTAACCGCTCACTTCTTTTCATATCTCGGTAGCCTCGTGCAGTTTCTGCGAGCAACCCGCGTGCTCGGCGCGTGTAAACATCGCCGACAGATATCGCGGAAAACATCGAGGAAAATTGCAGGAGTTTTCAAGCAAAATCGTTAGCGAAGTTGGACTCTGGATGATACCGGCAAGAATTAATTTTTAACCCTTTTTATTAAAAAAAAAACTCTTACATAAAAATTGAAAAAATCTTGAAGAATAAATACTATGACTATAATTTTTTTATACACTATTTTATAATTATCTTGATTATTTTTTACAGAAAGAGAAAGAGAAAGAAAAAAAGACAATGTAATTTTGTTATAATAAAATTAATTCAGTCTCGAGAGATTAAAGATACTTTTGGCTGTCTTTCGAATTTGGTTTTCGAATCAATGAGGTAATTTGCTATTTTTGTCAATTTTCCAAGTACCCGTTATAATGAATGTCTACGATAGGCACACGACTGTGCTCACTTTCATATTATGTCAACGATTTGGCCTTGGCATACGCAGGAAAAGGTTGAGAAACATTGCCATGCGCGACGAACATGCGTGCAGCAACATTTAACCGCAGATATCCGTAAAGTCATGTGTCGACGTTATTATTAGTATTATTATAGCGATATCTATCGACGGATCTCAAGGTTCGAGTATTTAAATATAATTGATATCTTTAAAAGAATAAGCGTTTAAAGATATATCAATTATCGCGCAATCAAGCGTTTCATAAATGCCAACACAATTCGATTTATTATATAATTACCATCCATAATCTGCAATCATTATTGTAAAGCATTGTCACATCAGCCGCGATAAATGTGATCTGCATCAATTAATGATGAAGTAGGACATTACAAGAGAGATTCAGTAGCGCGAATTTTCCAGATCTGTTAGCGATCATAATTTTATTAAAATTCATGAAACACATATTGTGCATGAGTGCATGAGAGAGAGAAAGAAAATTATTAACATAGAATAATCTTTCGGCAATTCCTCTCGTCGGCCACAATGCATCTATTTACGAGTCGCGGAAAGTAGTCATCGGCAAGATATGCAGATCGTATGGTAATCGTTTCGTAAGATAGACACGTGTGTGTCGCGTTGCACCTTGAGGTGGAGGCAGAGGAAAAGATTGACGGAAAGAATCGATGACAGGAATTTTTTTAGTCAACTTCTCTATGTCTGACAACGAAGCGTAAAGACGCGGGAAGGTCACAAAAATGATTGTTCGATCAAAAATATATATTTATAAATTTCAATCTTAATTTATGTCTTCCTATAATGAAGATATAAATCGTCCCATCTCTTGCGCATCGTATAACGCAAAATTATGCGTGACTTGATTAACTAATTCATTCCACTCAAAGAACGAAGAAATCTATATAATAATAATAATTGTGATTATATAGATAAAGCAAAAGTCGGCTTCGAACAAAGATGATCTCTGAAGAATCAATCGTTAGCTGCAACAAATTTTTTCTCCCGAGATAATGATATATATCTTTACGTAGACATATGAAAATCTATTTAGCATAATTGAATTTGGCATCAACATTACACGGCAAATATTATGCAGAATTGTTTGAATTGCAGATGCCTCTTTTTTCCACTAAAGTCACTTTTTTCAATTAAAGTAAGATGATAATGACGAGAGAGATTAGATAATTATTCACCGTACCGTTAATAAAAAAAAAGTGAAAAAAAAAAAAAAAAAGATAAGTTAAAGTACCTACGATAATTTGAGCGGGACGAAACCGAACGTTACGCGTGTCGTCGCCTTCTTTACGAGAGTCTGCGGGTTTCGCTACTTAATAATATTTAGTAGGCCATTATTACGCGGTCGGGGCCCGCGTTATACCGACGAAACACGGTACATCTCCGGCGCGATTCCTATACGTAACGTCGGCGAACGTTACGCGTCGTCAAACTGGTTTATTTTTAGGTCGGGGCTTTTAGCGTTCCGGTCGAAACAGAGAGGAAAGGAGATAACCAGGAAAGGGGCATTCGCGCGAAAGGGCACGCCGGAGATACTCTCGCATACCGGATTTTCCGGTATATCTAGACGTAACTGCGCAAACCTCGAGCGACAGGTACGTCTAAAGATACGTAGCTCTTCTGGATTAAGCGACTTTTGTCGGAGCAAAGCGCGCAATTTCGCGCGATTTGCGGCAAAGGGCAAGTGTCAACGGACACGAAACAGCCTCGACCTCGACTTCTACGAGCTGGACGTTTCTCAGGATTCGTGCAAGATCGCATCGCGAAACGAAGTTTGAATTTTCCGTATACGAGAGACGCGGAAGAAGGAGAAACGACGATGTGGCTCGCGATTTCCAGGGACCTGAATTTCGCGGGTCAGTTGCGGTTTCCGCTCGGACGGCGGCCTCATGCTTTCTTCCTTTTCAGGTCAGACCGACTAGACCCCTCGTTCGCAGCCCAAATCACGGGCTCACCTATTTGTTATTTCCTCGTGCAATTAGCGCACCGTTGCACCCGCGAAAATAATAAGCGAGTCCGAGCGGTATCGTCCACGTTCTACTTACGGTTCGCGAGCGAGCGAGCGAAGAAAACGTGAAAGAAGTGCGGCGAACGTGCGATCGTCGAGGAGATTCGCCTGGGCGGCCGCGGAATCTCGTCGATCTGTTGACAATACTCTGTTTCTCGGGAGCGTGACAGGATACCCTCGCGTATACCCTACTGTCAGAATCTCATTTCGCAAAATAATATCATGCGCGATCGCCTAACCATGGCCGGACACGGCTCTTGGTCAGAGTTGGTTTAATCGACGGATTAATTATTTATGAGGCGTGTTTCATTCATTCATTAAAGTTGCCCGAGATCATTATGACGTGATAATGTCTTAATTAACGGCGGTTAATGTATCCCTATCGTAGGATCATTTTGCTTTATAATGCGAACGCGCGACTGCGGGCTCTCTAAACGGCAGATTAATCCGCGCTTAATAAACGCGAAGAAGCGCGTGTTCCCGAACACAAGCGTGTAGGTATCACAGATCGTGCGATCTGTCCATCCGCCGTGATTGGCCATTTTTACGAACCCGGCTGCATTGGGGGATGACGCCAATTAACCCGCGCATTGAGGGGGACATTTGACGTGTGTGTAATCGCGAGAATTCTCGCGAGCTCAAGTAAGTCCGATAAGATAGGCGTGGTATGCGGTTAGGTCGGTCATTAACTAACTCCTAATTAATTTGAGAAAGCTTGGCCGCGATCGTAAATTCTTTGCGCGACGAGTCGAGTCTCGATAGAGGCGAAAAAGAAGACTGTAAGCCCGGACGCATCTTTGGTCCTAAACTTCTTTATATTTTGCCGTAAAAATACATTTGCATTTTTTTGTTCCTTCACGTTTCTATATACAATACATATTATGCTTTGCATTTACGATCATTTTAAATTTCATTTTTTACTTTTGATTTAATAGATGAAAAATATCTCGTTTTTATTTATTTCTACTCCCACGCAGTTATAAATTATTCGTTATATAATTTTACATTCCAATATATCATGAAGTAATATATATATATTTTTTATTATTCATTTAGTTTGACAGCTCATGTTTATCATAGATTATAAATATATCGGTGGCAGAAATGCGTTATGCAGAACCAGTCGTACTCGTTTTGCTGAAATAGTATCGTCGTCGTCGTCGTCGTCGTCGTCGTCGGGCACTTCGTCGACTACCCGAGCTTCTTCGTATGTAACTTGTATTAATTATTTTGACACGTCGGGCCCATGTTTGTAGGTACTTCGCGGGTTGCTAGCAGCGATAATTAATAGCGCCAGACGCGAATGAAATCATCGTAACGCGCCGTGACTGATTGCGTTAAAGTTACCGTGCATCAAGTCTTCCCAGTTGAAGGCACTACGACTGTAGGAATGCAAGATTAATACTGCCTGCTCACGTGTCTCGCGGTATTACAGGACTTATACCTATAATATGCCAGGCGCGCCAATTATATCGACAGAAAATCTACATCCAGGATCAACTAATCATTGGAAAATCGATCGTTTCCGCGGAACAAATTTTATTTAAATCTATCGAAAAAATTCTGAAGATTATATACTGAGAGATCCTAGCAAACTAACATAGATAATAAAATAGAAAACATATGTCATACGTTTTGTGAACCGTAAAATTATGTATATATTTTAAAAAGTAGATTAATTTATTTTTATAAGTTACGTTTTTTGTATTAGAATTTTCACGTTCAGTGAATTTTATATAGTTTATATAACGTATTGTAAAATTTTTGTGTTTCTCAACACAAGAAAATATTAAAATAAAAAATGTTTAGGCGCTTTATACATTTTTATCCTGTTTGAATCCACGTTTACTTATCAGATACGATGTCAATGCATGTAGCTTATAAACAGAAAGTATCAGGGCATCAATTTCAGTTCGACACGGGGATAGGATAGTAAATCCGATTTTACACGAGGGGGAGGGAGAGGAGGGACCATTCTTCGGAGCACGAGCCGAGGCCTGAATTTTCTCTTTCTCTCTCCTTCCTCTCATCGATAATTCTATTATGTACGGTTTAATGTACAATTAACCGATCACTTAGAGGCTGACATTGCGCCGAGTCACGATGTCTTATTAAGTCTCTACCGAGCACCGGTCGGCCGAGAATACTGTGCGGCGGAAGGTGCAAACGGCAGATGCGGTCTTAAATCGGGCCAAGATGTTGGACCCCGGTTGGACCAGGCACCGATTTAACGATCGCCGGTTTGCTATTTCGTATCCGTGACCGCGAGAATTATCGCGAGTCGTTAAATCGTTGATTTACTGTAATGAGAAAAGAGTATCGATACGTCATTCCTTCCCCTCGTATATACACACCCGGGGATCTCATATTTACGGCGAGTATGGTAATTATACGTGCATCGCGCGCGAGGTGTTCCGGCGTTAAGTACAAATCGCGATAAGACCGATGAATTCTCTCCGTGGAACCGCCGCGCCGGTTTTATTCTCTCGCATGTCAGCCGCTCACAAAGTAGCCACTGATTCAAAAAAAAAAAAAAAAAAGAAAAAAAAGAAAAAAAAAAGAAAAGGAAGAAGGAAAAAATAAAGATAAATAAATCCTGCAGCTGCGCGTCGCGCAGAGATGACGCGCGCCCGAGGCGCTCGTTTCGCCGAGCAGTTATCTTGTAATTATAGCAAACGGTAAAGAGAGAAAAACACGTGACGCACATTCTAGCGCTTTTCACTCTCTTGCTTTAATCCTCATCTTCCGCTAAAAAATAATTGCGCTATTTATGTTACTTTATTCACCCCACGCAATCAATAGAACTTTAGATAAGTGTTGTATATCATTAGAATAAAATAAAAATTACAATTTTAGATTATATGATGGACAGATTTGTAATGTAGCAAAAAAGTATCGATGCTTTGCTATGAAAATAAAACTGCTATTATTTCGGGTCCACTCTCGATTATTTTTATCGTTGAAAAGGAATCCGATGATTTTATAGGGCGGTTTCTATAAATGTATTACTTCCGCGGCGGAAATTCAAGGCTCGAATCGACCCGCGACGATCGGCTAATTTAAGAGTACATAAAGTTAGCCGGTTCTTTGCCCCCTTGTCTGAGAATCCGATTCTCCTCTCCCTACAACAGCGACGAAACCCCACCTGAGACACATCGTGTACCATCGTCCCTAACGGCCCCCACACCGATGATATTTCAGTGTTAATTGCGCCCAGTATCTACCGCTCTCGAGTCCGGGGCTGACTTCTAATCTCGAGTTCATTAGGGACTCCACTACCCGGGACCAACCGAACTATTTTCAGATCGGGACACACGTATGGTAGCCCGCTTGCTGGTGAGAGCAACGGATAGGAGGGAAGAAGAAACAGGACGAGACGAGGAGAAAGAATCGAAGGATGGTACATAGAGCGAGCGGAAACACAAGACTCACTTCATACGTATACGTATATTGCGTGTGATTGTGTGTGGGTTGAATTCGGTACAAGGAAGAAGGACGAAGAGTACGAACGAAAACGAGGGGTGAATGCAGGGGAGAAGAAAGACAGGGAGAGACGCAAAGAGAAAAAGGAAAAGAGAAAGAGAGGAGAGACGTGGCGAAGCAACGGCCATCCCCGATTTCCATTTTAATTGAACTCAACGCAACATCATACTTAATGCCAGAAACGCGTCAGAAACTCCAATTAAACGGCAACGCCATTTCACTTTATCTCCCTGTACATTCGTCCTGATTGCCGGACCGATCGTCGCCGAAGTAGCCATCGATTACTTCTCCCCCAGAATTTCTTCAAGATATGCTCCGCATGTGCGGACTCGTCGACTCGCTGCAGAGAATTTATTTATCTTTTGCCGCGTGTGGATCGCGTGTCCAGAGCCAACTCTGTCCTTCGCGCATTCAACGAGTCGAATATCGCAAGATTATCGAATGCATGCGACAAGTTAAGTTACAAAGTCAAGTGACAAAAGATATAAACTTAAATTAAATTTCTTGCAATTCGTATCAATTTAGACTCTTCAATAATTACGCCTTACGAGCTTTTTACGTAAACCAACGAGCAAACAAGATCGACGAATAGAGCAAGAGTGTACATACATAAACAAGCTTTTGCTTGCAAAACTAACTAAACCAAACGCTGGAAACGCTTATAGGCGGGACACGTTGACACACAATATTTCTGTGACGACATTTTACTCAACACGACGGAATGAATAAGGAAGCAGCGCATGGTAACAGCAGCAACGACGATGATGACGAAGAAGACGAAGTCGTCGGTGGCAGAAATGCCGAGGCCGGACCCGCTTGATTTATTGACAGGAAAATCTAGTCGCTCGCAGTCGTCCAAGTCGTCGCAGTCATCGTCGTCCTCGTCGTCGAGTTGCGATCGGTTCGGCTTACCTCACCATCTCCTGTGCGCCTGCGGCTGGTGTCCTTCAGCCGGAGCAAAGAAAAGACACGTGCAAGGATGGAGAGCGAGAGAGGGAACGAACACCGGTAGCTGTTTTGTGTTTACCGAAACAGAATCCTTGAGGATTTCGCCGATGTGTCGACGCGACACCGAAGAAGACGCCCAGCTCGATCGATCTATTACGAACAAAAACTGTAGCAGTCGGATTTGCACGAATTTGTATACGAAAAATTTGAGACCACTTGATGTGCGATTTCTTTTTTTAAATCCGACGATCTTGGTGATGTTAATGTATAAAAGTTTTGTTATACTTGTTTTATATTTAGAGTATATTGTGATCCAGAAAATAAAACGTCAAATTATGCTAGTCAATGATATATTTGATGTTTCATATTCCTAGATATTTTCTCATATTCAATTTATGTAAAAAAGTTGAAAGCGTAAAGGAGTAGATCTACACGTGTCGTTGTGAACCAGACATCATCCTAGACTTAAATTGCTTCAAGATACAGATTTATGTTCGTACGGCTGGTTTTTCGAAAATTTTGCATACCATCTCTAGTACGATCTTTAATCCGTTATATGTCCTATTACGATGTTAATTGTTATTGACGATGCATATTGAAAAAGAACTTCGCACGACTTCGATTGATATTTAATCGGCACATTCACGTCATCCACGTGTTCTTTAAAACTCGTGGCATCGTTGGGATTGGCATCATTGCAATTCAAAGGTGTGGTTCTAGTATACACATTCAAAAAAACTTTTGAAAAAAAATGTCGAATTTGACGAATAAGTCAGAGGTAGAAACCCAGAGCCCCCATTAATATAACGATGTAAAAAATGATCAAATCTGTAAAAGAGAAGTATAACTGCCATAAACTTCGTGCGAACGATGATTTCGCATCGCTACATCTTCCGTTTATGGAAATGTCGATGTCCAATTTTATTATGCGACGAGAGAGAGAGAGAGAGAGAGAGAGAGAAAACCGACAGAAGATTGAGATTGCCTGTTAACTTTATGATATATCAACTTGTTTCCCTTACTTTCTGTTCAATGTCTGGTGCGAAGTGCTCTTTAAAAACTTCTTTTCGAAATGTCGGTCGAGCGTTCATTAACATCGTAGGCTCGTTACAACTTTTGATAAGCCGATATATATGCATCTTATACATATATTGCGTCACACATGCTTTTCGTAGAGACCGTCTTTCGCTCAATCCATTCGGATTTGTTTGTTGCTTCGAGATAGACTCCAAGCAAGGTTGTGTTCCAGAAATTCCGATCGGGCGTACCACGTCGTAGATTTACTCCCGAATTGAAGACGGTCTCGTCGAGCCGTCCATCATTCGAGGAGAGGAAAAAGCGACGACAAGTACGCCGAATACGTATATATATATATATATATATATATATATATATATATATATATATATATATAACGATTACGATGAACCGTGTCTCATTAGCCGGCCGTTCAGGAGTTTAGAAGAGAATAATCGCGTCAGAAATTCGCCGTACACATTTTCAACCCGTAGAATTAAATTAATCATTCATAATCCAACTATATCTCTCGCGAAAGAGCAACTCCCCAACAAAATTGCTTCCCATTATTGGGAAGATCAACGAGAGAAGATTAAAAGCGAGAGTAAAAGAAAAAAAAATAAATATCGCATAATTTGTCAAGTCGCAAAAGCCGCAAAGCGTTAACTTCCCAATAGCCTAGATATTATAATAAGAATTTTAATGGTCTCAGAGAAAGCCTCCTGTATATATATCGGATGTTGTCGCGCTTCTTCAAGGTTTCTTCAACTCGCCAATCCACTATAGCCGTCGCGGATACTTTTTTGAGCCGCAGTAGACCGGTTAAAGCATGGTTATATCGCGACGGCACGGCCGATTAGGCGAAAATATCCGCCGCGGGCTACCGGTCTTGGTGCATCGCAGGACCGGCCCTCCCGTTCGCCACGTCCTACGGCGTTCATCGATATCTCCGATGCGGCCGAGGTGGCTGCGAAGGCGCGTATATGAGGCCCGAAAATCGGCTCCACTCGGCCCTCTCGGTCTTCTCGCGCGGCCAGGGACGAGGGCATTGAGATGCAGAGAGCGTCGGTGCTACCGTGCGATGGTCCCGATACCGCCTAATGGACCGTCCCCGCCCTCTTTTCCCTTCGCCCTTCGTCGTCGTCGATTCTTCTTCTCCGCCCTCCAGCCACCTTTCACACTCTCTCGTTCTTCCTACCACCACTTTTAACCATCTCCCTCTCCTCTCGTTCTTCTCTTCACCTTCTTGATTTTCTCCCCTCGTGCCTTCCTTCCTTCCGATGGTCCATTTTCTTTTGACCACCTTCTTCGCACCGGAACTTCCACGAAGTGCAGAAGAAGCGAATACCTTCTCTGTGCTCCGCGTGTTAAGCGCGTCCTTTATGGTGAACGCAAACTCTCGAGCTGATATTTCTATGACATTTGCGTCGGACAAATAATTATGATTGTCTTCTAGAGATAGAGATCCGTTCAGTGTATTTTCTTCCTCCTCGTATAATATATCCCGAGATTCGCGAGAGTCGAGAAGTCGCGGTGAAACACAATGGGAAAATTCTCTGGAAAGAGTAGGAAGTCGTCAAGAATTTCATTAATCCTCGAAGCGACTTCGGGCACGCGATGGAAAACCGCGATTCCTCGACTCGCGACATCGTAGGCAGCGCGTATCCGCTTATTGCTCGCTTGAAAACAAAACCTATCGTGGACCGGATGATCCAACCGCGTGTCGGCGGCGACATAAGCAGGAAATAAGACGGCCGAGAAAGAAGAGAGGCTCTCATCTACGCATTGTGCGTTTTATGCTCTTGCATCGGTGTATATATGCGAGAAAGAAAGAAAGAGAAAGAAAGAGAAAGAGAGAGAGAGAGGTGTAGGTCTGCACGCACACGGTAGCACGGCTATAACTGCGTCGCGGCATCATTTATATTTACGAGACACCGCGAAGAGCCATGTCCAGGCCGCATTGTTACTGCCCAAGGGTCTTATAGCCGCCGTCTGGGCCTTATAGGGCCGCCGCGATATCTCGCTCCTCTCTTTCATTCCTTCCCGATGGACCGGACCTGAACGGAGAGATCGCGCCGCTGGGCCTCTGTATCGATCCCGATTGATCGGATTTAGTGCGCGCGAACGCGCCCTTTCGTGAACGTCGACCCTCGAACGAAACTCGCGTAATTGGGTCGAGATACACTCGACGGACATAAAAGAAAACAAGAATTGCGGGACCACGAGTGAGATAAATATATGATCGCGTTTGCGATATTTTAAAATAATCCGGAGAAAAAATTGTCGAAAAATAATAAAGACGTAATAAAATAATATAGAATGCTGTTGTATCTTTTGATAATGTAAACTCTTTTAATTTTTGCAAGTCATTATTTCCGCGGCAGGTCATCAAGCGTACAGCAATAATCTCTTTACGATGGCTTCTAGAAAAAATCGTGAGCATAGGTATTTGTAGCGTCAGGTCGTTTTGAACAGAGGACAAGGCGATCGAAGGAGGAGGGAGGAAAGATTTACCGAGGAGAAACGGTTCGCGCCAATCAGACACGACGCGGCGCAGCGCGGCGCATCGCTAGCATAGATATTTCACAGTTATGGCCAGATAAACCACGACCTTAGCGTCGGATGTAGCACCGTTTGGGGAATAGAGCGCATCAATGATGCAATATTCGGCCGTGCGGCATCGAACGCGCGTTTGTCTTCCTTACCGGGAGTTTATAGTCGCGCCTATCGCGTATACAGTTCCGCTTGTATATTATCTTTCTCATACGCCCCTACGTCTTATTACCTGCTTGAAATTCGAAAAGAAATATTATGAGCATCGTGTATTTGTTCGTTACAGTATGTATGTGTGTGTGTGTGTGTACGTGTGTGATAATTGTAGCGAGAGAGTTTTCGGTGACACGCGAGATTATAAAATAAATAACCAAATATATTTATAAAAATAAAGATAACAATAGTAAAAAGATACGAAACGATTTAGATTATCAAGTTCATGACTAATGTCAGAAATCTCTCTTTTTCTCGTTTCGCGAGAGGGTAAGCATCGATTGTAAAGACAGCGGCTCGAGGGTGGCTCTCTCGAGTGCAAGCAAAGCCAAGGGCTGCGCTTTTCTGCTGATCAGCCTGCGTTCCTCACGGGATCGTCATCAGCGAATCGAGAAACGGAGAGAGGCGGAAAAAGAAAGAGGAAAAAAAACCGTATATGGGAGAGAGTTTTAAACCGCAACTCGATATCTGCTCGTTTCCGCGCCGTATACCAACCCCTGCTCGTATAAGTCCCTCCAGGGATTTCGGCGGAGCTAGAGGGATGCCCGACAGGGATGCGTACGAGCTGTGCAAAAATGGGAAAACCAGAGCGGCGTTGACATTTTCAAAGTCGTTTCTGATCGCACGGGTTAGCCACGGTAGAAAAATGGCCTTGCCACCCCCGATTCGGTTAGGGTCGTCCGAACGCGTTGTTATTACAGTGTGACAAGTGTGATAATTAAAACGTTCAATTTAACTGCCGTAAAATCGAATCGTCCCAAAACAATAGCGAATCATTTCGAACTAATTGAAAAATTCATATCTTAATCCAAGAGTAACATTAAGATATTTATATGAAAATTTCTTGCGTATAATAATAATTATAATATAAATGATAGAACGCTATAATCGATAATTTCTTTTGCAAAAAAGTAGGTAGGTGCGTGTTTCCTTGCGGAGGGACGTCCTCGACTTCGCTCGAGGAAGTTACTCGGATGCCGAGAAGGGAGGAGAGAAGAAATCGCGCCGATAAGTTCAAAACCGTGTCGATGCTCGACGCTATAAATCGCTCGGTCGAGGATCGCTATTCGCGAACGAAGCGAGTCGAATCGAAAACGTGACCGAGCGCGGAAACGGGGACAAGGAATCGGGCACAGGCGGCAAAAGGAAAATATAAAATTCCATTAATTCGCGAATCGGATGGTCGTCGATACAATTTCTCTCTCGTTGGGACATTTTAGAGGGGGTACATCGAGGGGTGCAATGATACACCGTCGAAGTACGATATATAGAAAAAAAAGAACGCGCGATATAGAATGGCGAGCTATATGCCTTATGTGTTTGGGGTTTCGGGTCTTATTAATGATTGATCGAGGGATATCGACGTCTCCCCTCTGACGCGACTGAGATATATATATATATATATATATATATATGGAAGGAAGCGGAGGGAGGGAAGTTTGTATCTATGCCTTCGCACGTGACACAATAAAACGGCACGGTCGTATCGATGGCTTATTGCGAGACTTTTTATCGATCCCGATAACTCCCTGGTTGTTGTTACGCGGCGCCGAACTGTGGAACTTTATATAAATCGCGCTCCTGTCCGGGGATCGACTTTGTTTTGCCAGCCGATTAGCCGAAAGAGTCCCCAAATATCTATCTTGAAGAATATCGATGGGTCGCTTGTATCAATTCAACGATAGCCGAGGATATCGCATTGATTTGTGTATGTACCTCAAAATACTCGAATGCTGCTCTGCGTATGTCGTAGCTTAAAAGCTGTTTTCAATTAATATTGACATGGAGTTTTGTATTTCTATGGTTGAATTTAATATCCAATTATTAATTAAATCGAATCTGGTTCTTAAATATTATGACGCACAAATCAATTATTAGATGTTGATTTCAATGAAACGTAAAAGATAGATGTTTTATTTATTAAGAATACTTTTCTATTTAAAGAGAGATATGCAGTTTCGCATTTCTATGCAAATTAAACGCGACTTTTATCAAGAGGAATTAGTGTCAGGCGAATAAGCAATAATTCGGACGGAGCTATTTCGGACAAACGCCGACTAATCTTCGTAAAAGGTGAGCGAGGTCTTAAAAGTATAAGGGCATAAAACCGCTCGTGCAAACACGGGGCTAAAGCGAAACGAAGGTGGGAAAGCCACGTGGATCCCCGAGGGTGGCATTAATCCGCCCTCGCTCTCCCCGATGCTTACCCATCTAGACAACGGAGACGAAGCAATCATATTTTCCGCCCCAGAGGCACGATACGTGTCAATGCGAATCAGGCTTAGTGATCTAATGTGGATTCCGATAGTGTCTGATTTACTCTCGATGCTTCTCTTCGGGCGAGATATACCATACCCCTATTTCGCGTCTGTGGAGATTGCATCCGTCTGTTTGAGATTTAAGAAATCAGATCGATATTTCTCGACTGAGCAATACTTCTCTTTCGATCGCGACACTGCATTTTAATTGCAATGTCGACATACTTAAATATTTATATGTCTGTAGATATAACACGAATGAGAAACGATTCTAAGAACATTCTAAGAAAAACAACGTCACTAGAGTTTCCAATCCCGAAGACATTTTAAAATTCCGGGATTACGGGATTTTTTGCACTCAATCTCGGGATCCCGGGACTAGTCCCGGGTTTATACATATGGAGCAAAAATAATAATAATATTTAAGAAATTATAACTTTATTAATTAACAAAAAAAAATAAATTTATGTTTATCCTCTTAATTACTAATTTGTCATTTTTAAGTACTAAAATCAAAGATAACTATGTTATGTTATTTTTATGTACTTATTAGAAGAAATCTTTAAAAAAAATAATAAAATAAAATAACTTTTTGCAACTCGCAACTTTGAAAATTTTAAAAATATAAAACATTACACTCTGAAACTTTTTAGGAACATAAACGAATAAAATACTTATACATATATACTTAATGTATATATATTAAAACTCGGAACTAAGTTTTAAATATGGACACATTAAATATATTAAATATATCTTTAATAAACACATTAAAATATCAATTAAAAATATTGATAATTGATAATGATAAACTAGAAATAATTATTAAAGTATAATTTTTGTATACATCAATATATTATATAAGTATTAATTACTGAAACTGCAAATCCCGAAATTTCGGGATTTATGGTGATGAATCCCGAGGATTTTCGAGATTGTAAAATTGATCGGGATCCCGAGATCCCGGGATTCGGTATCCCGGGATTAGAAACTCTAAACGTCACGCATATATTTACATTAAAATGTATCGAGGAGCGTAAATATAGCGAGAACAAAAAACCTGCGGATAAAAATATGTTGCTTATTAAAAAAAAAAAAAAATTAAGGAGACTGCTGTCAGTTCTACTTTTCGTGGGAAATCGCGTAAACGTTACTATCATACTTTCGAATACAGCCCTTTTAGGAAGAGGAAACGACATAAGGATTTCGAAAGTTGGAAAATCCCTCGCGAGTAATCCGGCGTTCCGCCATCAGGCACGATCGTCCTCCGCGATGGACGGAAATTCGCGACCGGCTTTTTTCCCTCGCTTTCCACCGCCCTTTTCTCCCTACCTGAAGTCCTTTCTCATCTCGTTTCTACTCCCGTCACGTATGTAGCGAGAAAAATTGCAGCCGAGCGCTTTGCCCGGTTCTCGGTTCTGCACGCCCGGCTTCCTCGCCTCGTCTCTCTCTCTCTCTCTCTCTCTCTCTCTCTCTCTCTCTCTCTATCTCTCTCTTTCTCTCTCTTTTCGCTTCCTGTGCCTGGATACGCTCCTGGAACCCCGCGTGATGAATCTTATTGTTAGATAGAGGCGCCCTTTTCGTTCGGCCAAGTATACGTTTATTGTTAGTTGCGCCAATATAACTTTGTCGAATCGCAAAATTCATTTTTCCTACCAATATCTATTTGACGTACAAAGTTTACACATTTAAAAAAATTTAAACATTTTTTCGCAACATTGAAAAATCAAAATTCATAAAATGTGTATATCCATCCTGTGCTGAATGCATACTTTCTTAATTTTGCATTCACGTAATTTTAAATATCCGGCTGCATTCCAAAATGTATAAAAATTAATATATATATATTGTGTTTCAGAAGCTTGTGAATTAAACTAAAATAGATTGCATCCATAGCTTCATGTTTATACATAAGTATGTATAATCAATCTTGTAACAAAGAAAATTATAAAATATATATCTAACAAAAAAATACTATAAAAATTACGCAGTGGTAACAGTTTATAAGTTTAGATTATTAACAATAAAATTGGGTTAAATAGCATAGTTCTATAAAGAAGAGCCGATAATATGCACCTTATAGAAGAGTTTTTGCGACGAAGTGCTCTAATTCTGCTGTTTATATTTTTAAGCACCGGAACGCGCGATCGCGTCTAACCAACTTGCATAATGACATCAGGAGGATGATGAGGATCATCAGTAGTAAAAGCGGGCAATTACCTCTCGGACGATCTGCATGCTACTCGTATAATATACAGTAGTTTTCCTCGAAGGCACATGACACTACACTAATTTCCCGCTATAATGCAATTATAACACTGTATATCTCAACTACAATCAAGACAAATGAAATCACTGATTCATCATCCATCATCGGTCTAATTAACTTTGAAGTAATGAATTATATAATTACTGCTAATATATGTGTATTATTACTTTTGATGCACTTTCAATATATAGGTGATGTTAAAGAAGCGCGTCATAAAATTATAATATTTCGCCAATAAATGATAATATGGTAAATTACACAAAAGAAAAAATTTAATTAATAAAATTTTTAAAAAATTATAAAGTTAAAGTAGCGAAGATTATGTGACTTATTACGATACGTGATTAAAAGAGAAAGATTGTAAAACTTGACCAGGAAATTGTTTTCGCGATTTCCTTGAAGTGATAAATACGCGTAAGTTATAATCGTGCGTCTGATCGCTTGTCAGAAAATACTATAATTAACGCTAGAAGGTCGTATCCGTTTATATATATAAATTAGTATCACAACCTGAATTCCTTACATATAATAATATGTAAGAGAAGGCGTATGATCTTGAAATTCCTGGAAATATCTAATAATCCTTTCGAAATATGTTAATTGAAAAATTTATGCGATGTTATGTAGTATCCCAATAGTTAAAAAAAAAATAAAGTCAAATTATTTTTAGATAACATGTTTTAATATAAAAAATATGCATACGCATTTAATTTTTTTAAAAATGCCTAAAAATTTCAACTCTCCGAACGCGTTTGTCCGTAATCGAGGAAACGACTTTTTTTTATCCGTGATTCATATCTCCGGCTAGATCCTTACAATCTCAGGCACTCCCCGGCGGAAGTAGTCGCCCGCACTTTTATGTAACCGACGCTACGTGTTTTTTTCCCGAACGATTTCTATCAAGACGAACAGGCTGTTAAGGGAAGACACGCGCATCCTGGGTAAGCCGTGACGACACGCGTGTCTACCTCGACTTCCCTCCGACTTGAAGCTCCGAAGTATCTCCGTCTCCTTCACTTTCGTCACTACGTGAGTTTGATCCTTCGTCGATATCCATAAAAGTAAGTTGCGCGTAACTCACACGCAGTTGTACATAAAGTTTATATTATTAGCACACAATAAATTAGATACTTTGCTGAATACGAAAGCAGTCTTGAGCTGTATATGTCTCATTTCGAAATACTAGAAACGAATAAATGTATCTTATTAGAATTGAAGCTGAGAATTAAGATCGAGAGGTACTTCTCGTCATATTAAATCTATCAATCTAGCTGCTCGTTGATTGCGGAATGAAAGTATTCTCGTAAACCGCATCGATCCTTTGTCCACCGTTAACCGAGAGGTCGCTCGCAGGAAGCAATAATTGTTTCTTATATACGCCGCATACCGGTCCAACAATCGCCGTCCTCGCGATCCGATGAAAATGCGCGTACACCATCCGTCGGTTTATCAAGTATGCAAATGACGAAGCAGCCTGCCCGTCACCTTAAGACCGGCCAACGTTACCGGTGACGGCTTGCAAAGCCATCTCTCGCGACCGTTAGCGTGTAAAACGCAAACTCGTGTTCGTGATGCGCGCCACGTGACCGCGACTCGCGAATAATGATTGACGTTGTCCGTCGTGTCGCATCGCGTGTATATAGTATTTTCTTATTGAGATAACGCGTTATCCGCTAGCCCAGACGGTGACGATCGCTTGATCTCTGAAGAGCTCCGTCTGATTCCGCAAAACCGAGGATTATCTCCAGATTGGAAGATCGTAGTAATTGAAGGAAGACTGGCTCGATGATATGCACATTAAACTAATATTGATGCTTTTCATTGACAAAGGCAACTTGTTCAGCGAGTTTAAAGAATGATACGCGTAACTTTATGTATTATGTATCGCAAGATATGTATATAATAATATTGAGCAAGAGTCGGTCGTGATTGAAAGCTGTGAGGAAAAAACCTTTCATCTTATGATAATATATAACTAATGAATATATATGATAAATTATGTGAAAAAAACGTGAGTCTGTTTTCGTATTGTAAATATTTTTTAAAATTTGCGCAGGTCAATGATCCGTTTATATTCACGAGAATTTGTAATTTTATTCTTTCATATTTTTTTATTTTAATCATCTAGTTTAACGAGTCAAAATTATTCATCATCTCATTAATGTCATAATTGATAATGTATCGCAAGTCAATGATTCCCGCGAAATATTTCTGACACAGTCACACACTTATATCACGTGATTTTTTTCGCCTTCGAGCTACCTCTCGACCATGTTTTACTGCAATCATCGAGTCATCGTTACTGCACAAAAAAGCGACGTTGTCTCGGTTTTCGAGCAATCAGCCCTAATCAACCATGACTAGCTAGCATCCTCAGGCTCGCAGACAACCCCTATGAAATCGCGCACAAGGTCGGCATACCTAGCTACCTCGAACCAGCCGGCATGGCAAGCGCAGAGGGGGTTGGTTTCTGCCGCCCCCGAGATGGGTGTTGCGTGTAGAACGCGGCATAAATATGTAAGAGCTACCTCCCTCCCCCTATCTGCACGGGCTGTTGGCCCCCCTTGGTACCCCGTCCTCCGCAGCATTTGCCTCCCGCGGCGTCCCTCTCTCCTTATCGCCCAGACCTTGCGCAACCCCCGTGCATGTACACAAGAGAGACGGAAAAGCGTCGGCTGTGACGTCAGAGAACGTCCACGTCACCGGCTGGCTGTTGTAACGTCAGTGATCGAAATCAGCTGAACCACTGGATGAGAATGAAAACTTTCGAGCGATACGTATCGATACTCATCAATTCAACCATCGATTGACATACTCACGAGCGACGCTTTAGTTCTTTAAGAGAAACCAAACGGACCTTGAAGAGGTCCTTGAAGAGGAAACATTGATTTACCTATTGAAACACGAAATAAAACTCGCGACTGTTCGCCGAAGGAATGATTCTTTCAACAGACCTAGGTCTCTACCGAAGATCGAAAGGGTTTCGAGCCATCCACTTGAATGGGAGGCGGAAAGGAGCAGGACGAGCAGCAAGGCAAGGTGCTCATTGTGATGAAGCATGAGTCTGACCTAGTGGGGTAGTGGGGCAGGTCGCAGCGGATGATACATACATATTTATGTCGCGCACCGCGTACCACCACCACCACCACTACCACCGGCAGCCAGAGTACCACCGTGTCGGCGGCGCTTCCACCATTCTACCATCAGACCAACCCCCTCCCCGGCCGTTCTCTCTTTCTATCTTGCCGTCTCGCTCCGGTCCCTCTCTGTCTCTTTTGCACGCTACCCCTTACGCTCCTCGTGGAAGACCAGGCAGGGTGCCATTGGCCTTCGCTCGGTCTGGGTTGCTAATCAGGCCGCGAAGGTGCGCATCCCGAGCACGCGCCGTTTCCACGTTGCCGTTGAAAAGCGCCACGAGGATGCCACGTGAGACGAAAGCGTGAGGATTTCTCCCCCGCGTGGAAAGTGGAACGCTTCCGGACGAATGCTGCTGTGGCTTTCGCATCACTAACTGCCGACACGAACATCTCCCGGTTACCAAACTTTCGCCGCGTGGCCGACAAAAGACTCCGTTCGTATACTTTTAAACAACGCGATTTTTTCGTTCAAAAAGAATCCATCGATCTACGGGTTGAAACCGATGCGCGTCGATCTTGTAAAAATGTTCAAATATATAATTGTGCACCGATAATGATTTGTTTTCATAACACGATTAATGCGCTTTCAATCAATTAATTTTCTCTTTATCGACGTTACTCAAGGATGGTGGGAAAATATGCCGCTAACCGTCCCGCTGTTATTACGGAACATCCTATACTCGTTTAATTCATCAACTCATACATAGACACACACACACACACACGGGAGACGATGAAAATATAGAGAAACCGTCGAACGGCAACAAGTACTGCTCGTCGAAGATCGCGACGCGGAATTCTTACCGCTGGCTGCGAGTTATTAATCAGTGGATTCCTTGCGTCACGTGGACGGTCGTCCTGTTCATCCTATTAATCGTAACCCGCTAATGACGCCCCGGCACAACACCATCATCGTCGTTAGCGTCGCGCCGCGCCGTAACGGTGGTCACGCGATCCAGATCGCGTTTCAGACCGCGCGATGTGCAATTATAACGAGAATGCGCCGCGAGCACGCACCCGGGACAAGCGTGCGTCCCGGGACGATTTCATCTTCTCGCCCCCTCCGTCTCGCGAGAAGGAATCGATTTCGCCTACGACATCGTGTCCCCGACACGACATCGAAGGCGTTCGCCGTCTGCGCTGCTCGCATTTGGATGCACTTTGGCGAAGCTGCAACGCGATAATGACACCCGGCTCTGATACGGCCACGCACGCACGCATGCACACATTATGTATTGCATTAAGTGAGGAGATACGCCTCTCCTTGGAATATTACGTCCGAATGATATACGTTCTTTCAGGATCGAGGGAGAGTGATCCCAGGTGTCGTTCTTTCGTTTCCCGCGATTATGTGTTCCGGTTTATCGGGACGATGTGTCGACTCAATTAATTACGCCTAGCCTTATACTCGTAATAAATCCGATTACAATTTCGTATACGCGTTCGGGCACGGCAAACTCGTTTAAAAGATACTATGCGATATTTATGATTGGCATGGCTATCTTACTGGCTGGCGCAATGGATACAAATTCCTCCGGGTCGTTAATGAAGAAGAGATAGAGAGAGAGAGAGACGCTCGAAATTACACATCTTCCGATCCGGATCGCCGACCGATCGGCCAGCGGATTTAGAAATTAAAGACGCGGCTTATCGCTCCGAGCGTGTCCTCGAGGCCGCGAGCGAGTAGAATACAGAGGTGCTTCTAAGGAGCAAGGTCAACAACTTGTTTCACTTACAAACGCCGAATATCTCTTTCGAATGACTCAAACGTGTTATCTATCTTATAAAAAATATTTTCTCTTACAGTATCTCCTATATATCTTCCCTTCTCCTACGTATCTTTTTTTTCTCAAATCAAGATTTTATCTTGGTATCTCTCAAATTTCAGCCTTATCCCATGTACCTGCCTTTTACCGTTGAACTAAATCATTTGGCAGCAGTTTGTCCCTTCTTCTTACTTCGTTCTACACTTGATCGCTACCGAAGAGGACGCTCGCGAAGAACGAACGCTATCAGGAATGCAGTCGGTTCGAGAAAAAAAAAAAAACAAGGTGCGAGTCGATTCTATATATACAGACGAAGACGCTGCTGGAAACGTATAAACGTAGACGTCGCTTTTACCTCGCACGCACGACGCGTAATGATCGACGATCAGGTTCGACCTGCCAGATAGAACGAGATAGAAGAGAACGATGCGCGCGTTGTAGAGGCACCCGATTTATCGAACGATAATATCCTTACGTAAAGTGTTTATGTCGCGGACGCACCATTAATAAAACCGTTTACCATGCCTTTTCGACGGGCCTGCCTCGTCCGCGATAACTGCCTCGGTGAATAGCTGTACTTCTCCTTTTCGAATACTCTCTTCTACTACTCTAACTTCTCCGTCTCCTTCTCGGCTCTGCCGTTTTCCTATCCTATCCGCAATCTGACATTTTTTGGTTGGCCCTGATATTCGAGTAGGCTGCAAGTTTGCCGCAAATTTTCACGTCACCACCGCACGATCAACACACTCTATAATAGTCTTTAATTCTTTTTTATTCAATGTATTTTATAAATTATATCATACGTGTATATGTGCTCCTTTGCGCGAGAGGAAAAGTGCAAGAGAATTCAGTTTTGAAACGTGATCGCGGAGGAATCCAATATTCCGGAATTACGGATACACTGGCTAATGATAAGTAATCAAACCGGTTTGCGTAAAGCTGGTGAAACGCTAATCTCTCGCTTTAATCCACTACAGAACAGTCTCATTAGTCGAAACGTCGAATTACTTCATAATCTATGCGGGACATGTTATTCGCTCCTTTTTTTAGGAATTTAATATAGATTATACAGACTCTCGTTCACAGAAAATTAACACCGATGCTGCTTAATAAAGCGATAAATTGTCATCTTTTAATTTTTAAAATACATTTTTTCGTTTCCGTCAATTATAACGCGTCGTGTTGGTAGAAAACAGGAAGTGCGAGCGAAATGGAAGGTCGATTACCGGTCGCTTATCTCTGCCTGTCTATTCAACATCGTAGAAGAGTGTTTTTATGCCGGGAACAGACAAGTACGGCTGACGACGATCGCAGGAAACGAAGGATACGAGAGCTCCGGGTTAACGCAAAACGGGTTTCATCGTACATGAGAGAGAGAGAGACGCGCGGTCTCATCTACACGTTCAAGTTAAAACTCCCACGCATTTCGCCCAAACGCGCGTCGCGTCCGACGTTCATGCTTCGTAATCCGTGGGTTACCACCTTGACACCACGGTATCATTCCTTAGGAAGTTATTGGCCATCGCGAACCTTCGCCTTCGGTCGCACAGCTGTTCCCGTCCAGTGGTCGGTGACATTTAGCTTTTCTCGCTTCTTCCGAGAATAATCCCGGGCCTGGGGTGATCCCCTCAGAATCCCGCCAGTATTTCGCCTCCTACGATCTCACCCTCTTCGCGTACAGATCTGATTTCTTCAGTCCGACTCTTCCGACGATAGTTAAGGGCCAGAGATTCGCGCGATTGAGATGAGGCAAAAGTGCGGACAAAGGAAATAATAAACAATATTTTTCTCCTCTTCGAAATGACGCGTGATAATTGTATAATTGCTTGTTTTCAATTCTTGAGTAGATATCGATAAAAAGAAATCGAGCACAATTTTCGCTCTTTGCATTAAGTTGGTCCAAGTATAAAGTCATAATCATGTTACACGAGAATTCCAGTATTTGCATATCTACGTAAGTTTCGCTTGTTTAGATGTGGTATTTAGATAAGAAGTATCTCGCTCTCTCTTCCTCTCGTGCGCGAATTCACAAAACCTGCTTTCCAATAAAGTTCCCGCGGCCGAATTTCATTACGCAAAGTCACCAGCGTGTGCACGTGTCACCTTGACTTTCCGACGATTCACCTCTCCCAACTCGACGAATGACGTCAGCGCGGAAAGTAACGAGGGATCGTCGTCAGCCATCAGTCGATGACGAGTGTCTCCTCGACCGATGTTGGTCGAGTGGAATTCCGCGGTGGCCGGCTTCATCAATAATAAGCAATTAACGCGATTACAATCGATTGATCTTTAATCATTAATAGTTCCGTGATAGAGGGGTAATTACGATTGACGATTTATTACGATAAGTGCGTAATGAGCGCACGACGCGTGCGTATACTTTGTTGTTTCCGTGCGCGGCTGTTTTTTTCTTTTTTTTTTTTACGTTTCGCCTTACGTAGCCGCGCTCGCGCGACGCGATTACGTGGACGAGGACACATCTTGGCACTTTGCGATCGGCACTCGGCAAAGTCAGGACTCGCGACAGCGACTAGGTGTCCTTGCGCTTTAAATAAATGCGAAAACAGTGCCTGCATCGTGCGCGCAACGCGCCTCGTCGATATCCACATAGCGATATTCTCTTGCGTTTACTTCGAGAGAGGCGAGGTTCTTACGCCTACGCCTATACGAGACCGCGATCAACGTCTCTCTCTCTCTCTCTCTCTCTTTTTTTTTCTGCCTCTCCGTTTCTCCCTTTCTCTGTCTGTCGATGCAGTCTAGAATTTTATTGCAAGTCTTTTTATGCAAGAGCTACCAGACGGTAACAATAATCGGAGTATTCTGTTCTACTTTTAAAATAATTTGCGCGAAAACTGTTTGCATCAAGGCAAATAAGCGATAAAAAATGTTAATTATTATTTTTTTTTTTTACAAAAAGAATTTTTTGAAATAATTTCGATGTGCGAATATGAAATATATCGAAAAGGCGCTTCGTTATATCACACTAATAAATTGGTCCAATCATCGCGGCGATTGATTAACGCGAGTAATTCGTGAATTTTCGTGATTGCCAGGTCTCCGATGGTTTTCGCATTCGCGACGCGTCGCGTGTTCCCTCGATCGTTATTATCAGACATTTTATGTGACGTCAGAATCTTCGTCGCAGGTTGAATTTTGCTAATTGATACCTACGAACCTGCACCTCTTCGTATACAACGAACGACGTATAAAAAAATGAACTATAACGGAAAAGAAGCGAGACCAGAAGGAAAAAAAAAAGAAACGAAAAGATTCGGTTTCCCGAAGCAACGCGCGAGGCCCAACCGATCGCTCTTTGCCTACCGCACCCCAATTTTAATCAGGACCCGAAGTATGCAAGTAGGATGGATGCCTGCGAGCTCTCTCCCGGCGGTACTGCCGAGCGTTACGATGCATGTAATTTATTTTTATTGCCGCCAATTTTTTTCCACCCCTCGATCAGCTCCTACTAATTCCGAAGAAGAGGAGGCGTCGCGAGAAGAGAGGACTCTAGCCCCGGGGTTATGTCCGCGCCTGAAATATCTTGTAGCGCAAAAATGTTCATACGACCATACGTTAATGGTGTGTAAACATCGTTGTGTGAGATTTCTTTTTTTCATTTCAAAGAATCAAGGTATTATTGCAGAAATCGCGCGCGAGAAGAAGAAAGAATTATTAAATATAATTATTACAAACTTGGCGAGAATAAAAGAAGAACGCAATTGGAACCGCGCTCGCGAAGAAAGCGTAGAATAAGAAACCACGGCGATACCCTGGAATTGCCTTCCAGATTCTATTTGTGCAAATCTTTGCGGAAGCGGCAGCTTCTCTCGACGATACAGAATCGCAATCCACCCCGCGGCTTTCCACCTTTCGTCGAATCGCGCCATCGGAAAAGCCAACCACCCGAGGCACACTCTTTCCGTATTCCTCGACGAGGCCTCCCGCGCCTTGTCCGATTTAGAGGTACGTGAGATTTATAGCGAGTCAGGAGCGTGTAAGAGAGAGAGAGAGAGGTGGAACCGGTGATGTAGAATCCCGCAGGAGGGTTGGAAATGAAGGGCGGGAATCGGCCGGGTAAGAGAGATACATAGAGTGAACGGCGGGTTTTGAGTCTGAGCCGCGGGGGTTATTGCAGTAAGCCTTCTCTTGGGGGTTCAAGAATATTACTATCCGCGCGCGAGGCCTACCCTACGCTTTCCTCTAAACCACCCCCTTCTCTCTCTCTCTCTTGCTTCTTTCCCTTCGGCCGAAGCAAGCGCGAGGGAAAACGAAGAACGATTCCCTCGAAACCCAAGCGATCATACGTGCCTAGACGATCTTTTTAAACGCGCCCCACTTAAAAGAACACGGTTTACGTTTATGGCCACTCATTCGACGGGGGAATGTAAAAGCCAGCCAGCGAGTGCGAGAGAAGAGGAGAGAATAAGAGTGCGAGCGACACGATTCCTGCAATTTCGGACGAAGGGCGAAAACGTTTGTACCAGCGGGGGTGCGCGACCTGATAAGCAATAAAGGTCGACTAAGGGTGAGAGGTAGGTATTATAAACCGTACGGTTTCCTCGATAATGTTTCGTAATCGGAGGTAATTTCCTTGGCGCGCGATCCGCGAATTCTTCCCGGTTGAACTTTTTGCGTGCGCGAGAGTAAGAAATAGGGTTAATTATACAGCGAACGCGTCGTTAATGCGATATTAAATATGTACATGCGTTATTGCGCTACGATATCGATGAAACGGGTCGCGCGTTCTCACATTTGCTATTCAGAATTTACTGGAACTGATGCCGGGTTTAGTCTCGCGATGGATTTGCACTGAAACGAATACGATAACCATCGATACTTATATAAGCGATATTTCACGAGAAAAACGAATGTGCGATCAAATACGATAATCGATAGCGAAAATAAATACTGTAATATATAAGGAAAGATTTGTGTTTAAATTAAGAACTTGATAATAACCCGTTAATCGCCTTATTGTGAAATTATTGAAACGGCCGTACACTAAATTGTATTTCGTTGTTGCTCGCGCGATAAAGTTTTTATTCTCGAACAATTAACATAAGTCCCGTCAGGGATGTCGCAAAATTCATTTTTATTTTCACGAGAACGGCCGAAAGTAATGCGGAACAATTTCGCTTGTTCGGAAGTTACGGGGCTCTTTCACCCCTCGTTTCACTTTCTTCGCAGGCCCTCTCCTCTCCCGAGATGAATCGTCGTTCCCCGATCCCGTAAGACAGGACACGGTCGAGTTAGTTAAAAAAAAATGAATTAAAAGTGTAATCCGCGCGCTGATTGTGAGGAGGAGGACTTCCGCGAGATGGAGAACGGTCTCGCCTCGTGATTCTTTCCGCTCTCTTGGGGACCGACACGGCGGCGACGAGGAAGCCGTCTAATTAAAGACGGGGATCGATCCGACGGGCATGGGAACGAGAGCCACTCTCTTTCTGACAGAAAAAGAATTCCTTCTCTTCCGCTCGAGAAGAGAGAGAGAGAGAGAGAGAGACGAGGTCGAGGGAAAAAAAAAGAAAACACGGCGTCTTTCGCATCACCTCCCCCGCGAACGACTCGCAACAGTCGTTCGAATGGCGGCATTAACGTTGGAAAATTCCCAGCGGCGCTTTATTGACCGGTCGATATAACCCGGTTCGTAAAAATGGTTCCGCGCCTCGCGCTAATTCGCAATTCGGGGTCGGCTCGGAGGACGGTAAGGATTCGCTTCGTTAAAGTGGAGCGAGAGACGAACGACTCTCGAAGTGCGACGGAGTCGTCTTCTTCTTCTTCTTCTTCTTCTTCTTCTTCTTCTTCCCGATCTTCCCGGAACATCGCCCGGGAGATTATTTCTAGGATCAACGGCGCGGCTCAATTTACCGCAATTTACCGCGGACTTTCCCCGATTTCGAATGCTCTCGGGGAGCCTTACGTTCTCGGACCAAATCTTCCACCCGCGCGAAAGGGAGGAAGAAGGGTCGCCCTAGACCCTTCGATAAGCGCCGCGATCCTTTACGAAACGTTTACGTCCGTAAACCGCGCGCGTTGTTGATCTCCGGGCCGTGGCTTAGCCTAGTTTTATTTAACGCGTGTTTAAAACTAATAAAAGCTACAGTCTCTCCCTCGGAACTTCTGCTCGTCCCGGCAGATCCGCAATCAGAGCTGTGAGTCTTAACAGCGGACAACCGCATTATCCATCCCCGTTTCCTACGCTTTCGCCTCCCTTTCCTCCTTCTCCGAGTGGGATATACACTACTTTATACTACTCCGAATTCAAGAAGAATAGATGAAGAAGACGAGAAGGCTAATGGTTGAGTGGTCCTCAAGTTTCGGCGCGACGTTAACCGCTCAGCCTGAACAATTATCGTTTAAGCTTTTACGAGACACTTCCTTCGTTTAAATTCGTCTAGTTACTCGGGCAGAAATAAAAAGAGGGTGTCATAGTTATCGTACTATTTTCTTTGGCAATTTAATTGTCAAATTTTTTAGTGTCGATTGTCAAATTTAGATCTCTCGAGCTTTTATCGCGTAAAACATAGGTACATTGCAGTGAAACGTGCCGCCTTGCACACGTAATCTTTCGCCTGCATAAAGCAAAAGCGACGAAATAAAAAAAAAAAAAATAAATAGCGTAGGAAAACAGCGGGATCGCTTAATCCGGCGCGACGCAATCCACGCAGATTGATAAAAGAGCCATGATTGAATTTCGCTTTCCGATGTTGGGCAGGCAAAATTTTGCCAACCGGCTGCGCGAACGCAAATATAGAGATTCCCCATCCCCTGATTCGAGTTACGAGACGCAAAAACAGCCGCAATTCCGGCGACTTTTGGATTTTGCAGTTTGTTTTCCGTTTACAACCGTTTGCCGCCGCTTCGCGCTCCGGTGTCAAAAAAAATTCGTCGCCGCTTCCTGCGCATTATCCGATTTATTGCGGGTACATAGATTCCCACGAAAGTTTATCCCGCCCGCGCGGATTGTAAACGAAACGCGCGTACACCACCGACGACCATTGTCCTGCGAGCTTGCGATCTGTTCGGCCTGTGCCCTGTGTGCGCTGGTCGTTACGGCCGTATTTACACGGGACCAGCGGGTGGTCCCGGACTAACCATTTACATCGCGTCACCCGTTTACAAAGAATTATCGTACGCGCGCAAGCGCTCCGTTCTTGTCATCGGATGTCGTTGCTGACGAGACTGCTGACAATGTGTTAGTACGGGGGCCGTTATGGATATTAACATAGTTGCTTTAACCCGCATTATATCAGTCACCTTACTCCCACCTCTCTCTTTTTTAAATAGCCAATGACGATAAGACGTCGATAGAGGAATAAATCTATTTAGGAGCGCGCAATTAAAATCTGTTATCGTCATAGCATTATCTTGTTAAGCGATTTAAATAATCGCTATCAGTAAATTAGAGCAAAAAAAAATGTGCTTATCGAGTTCTTTCGTATAATTACTCCAGGATGATTAGACTAAAAAATTGATCGCAAGTAGATATGATAAGTATGATTTTCTCGATTTCTGCTATATTCCATATGTGCTTTATCTCTATACAAGTTCAAAACATATAAATCTTACCTTATTTCTTATTTGAATCATGTTTATTATAATCGTAGTAGCATGAATATTGATATCGTGTTTAAAAAATTTCAAGTTAATTCTCTCTCTGTAGCAATAAAAAATATTGCATTATTAGATTGGGAAGCATGCGGAAAAAAATTTTTATGGATATATCACAGCAAAAACCTGTCATGTCATAGTCAAGGAAACAATTTAAATAAAAATACGCCTTTTTCTTGCATTTTTTGCCGAAAGCTTTAATGGCTACGAGTGACATCGGATGGCCACTAAAATCCTTTCGTTTTTTTTTTCTAACGAAATACCTGTGAAAAAGTCACCGATCATATGTTGCGATCTGACGACAGAAATTATTATAGATCGAAGACGACAGGTATTGTCTCTGCCTTTCGTTTTTTTACTTACCGAAATAGCAATTTATTTCTCTTATCAATCAAATTCTTGTCTTTGATTCAGTACACAATATTATATAAATGATTATTTTTAATCGATATAATTCAGATAATTATTTTTATCCAAAATTATATACAATTTGTTTTACAACGATAATAATCCATATTATTTTATAATACATGTGACATATATTAAAATGTATAAAATTTTGAAATATGTAAATATCAACAAATAAATCCGGATAATGAGACTATAAAATTGATCGCAAGTAGGTATGATAAGTATACGATATGATAAGGATTCTCTCGATTTATGTTATATTCCATATGCTCTCTTTATACAAGTTCAAAACATATAAATCTTACCTTATTCCTTTGAATCATGTTTATTATAATCGTAGTATCATGAATATTGATATCGGCTTTAAAAAATTTCAAGTTAATTTTCTCTCTGCAGCAATAAAAATATTGCGCTATTAGATTGGGAAGCATTAAAAAAAATGTTATGGATTTATCATAGCAAAAACCTGTCATGTCACATCAAGAAAATAATTTAAATAAAAATACATCTTTTTAGATTGATTAATTTCATATTATGAATTTATAGTTCTTTATATGGAATAGTATGCACAATATAATTATCGACACGATTGCGTAATATTTTTATTACGGGATATCAAACATAATTATACGAGAAAATAATTTTTCGTTTTATAACAGAGATTGAAAGGTAATTGGCATCTGATGTGGCTAATTTCCTCATCTGCGTATCATTCAAAATCCGGATCGGACCTGTCCACGCCTCAAAATCATTAAAACCGAATTAAATCTTCAAAAACAGCTTTACGAGTTGAGCACGTTATGCATACGAGTTTAAATTATTATGTTATAACACGAATAAAAAACTCAGTCAGTTTAGCGTCGATTGAACACGAACTTTGGTCAAATTATTCTTTCAAGCAATCGCCCATCTGTAAATTAATTGTGTCTCACAATTTACTTATAATTGTGTACTTAAATCACTTAATTATTATTACTTAAAAATAAATCAATCTATTAGCTTAAGAATTAAATTGTTTTAATTACAATATCGTAGTAAGAATTATACTTTGGAATATAAGTTGCTGTTAAATCGTCGGCAATTACAAATTAAACAGCGCACTCCGGTGTAGCTATAATTAATTAACACTTTCCCTAATTACAATGAATAACTCGCCATGCTGCTTAATCGTTACTTCTTCGAAGGAGACGCGAGAAAGGAAACGCGAGGAGAAATAAGAACCTTTCTCAGAGGAAAAAGGAGGAAATAAATTGTACCCGTTTCGCGGGGAAGAGGAGAAAACGCGGGAAGGAATCGACCGACTAGTACCAAGAGGTGTTCCTCCTTAAAAGCAATCGGCTGTACCACTATTTTGAACATTTCGTCGCGCTTGAGATATAACCGCCTTGCGATGAAATTATAGCTGCTCGCTCACAGGACCTCTAACATATGCGACATACCAGTCGTTAAATTATGTAACGCCTCGCGTAAATATCGCAAGGCTACGCTACGTACAAGATGTTCCTATGTACAGATGCTACATCGCGCTTCAACCTTTAACCCTTTCGATTTTCTGTCGAATTTACGCGATCGTAATTCTCGCTCTTTTGCACGAGCAATTCGCTCGCAAGATTCGCAAAGATTTTTAAATAATGTAAAATGTAAGAGAGAAAAGATATTGTTCGTATAAGGATCAAAGTAAGTCGTTATGCCATTTTTTATAATCATTACGTAATTCGTTTGTGCGATATCAACAGTAAAACATTTTTCATATAATCTGTTGAGTGGTAATTATAAATGTAAATGAACAATTTTATATGTATTTATAATATTTCACTCACCGGTACGATGTACAGCAGAAATAGATCAACACATGTTGAGCTGAAATATAAATATAGCATTTAAAATAATTAATGTTTTACAAAATTATTATTGAGTGCAATTAAAATTGTACTATTTAAATATATTTTATTTTTTAAAAATACAAAGTTTTTGCACAATTCAAATTTTTTAATAAAAAATATAAAAATTTAATAACTAAAAATGTAATTCTTATAAATTATTCTTATAATTTTATATGCACGTATTAAATATTATAAATATATTTTTTACATTTTTATTGTAAATATATTTTATTAAATATCTTATAAAAATGTTTAATACATGGCTTCTTAATTTTAAAAAATACATATTTTATATATTTCATGGAACTCGTATCTGTTGAAGAAATTATCACTTCTGTTTCGATTAATAATTTTATTAATACTTACTTTAATGATGCCTGGAGCTACGATCTCGTGGAATTAATTGTCGAAAATGTCACACGTTCGCACTACCGACACTATATATATATATATATATACTGTACTAATGCATAATATTGTACGATAATACGTCTTTTTCGCACTCCCGATATACATACATTTGCAGAAAGTATTACTTTAAAATCGCAATTCAATGTAATAAAACAATGATTCTTATGATCGTAATATCGTAATGTAATTGTTGACTCTAATATTAATTATAGTAACCAATTAATTTCGCGATACACAGTTTTCACAAAATAATTGCGAATGATAAACTAATCTTTTGATTGTGTTACGGCACTGATCCGATTCCGAGACTTCACGCACGATGTGTAATTAAATCCGCATTTATATCGATAAACTGCACGCTTAGAGGCAAAAGGACATCGTTATTAAAAGAGAACAATAGAATCAGATACTTATTTTTTTCCGATTTTTTTTTGTCGTTCTTATACTGCACGCATTTAATAACGCCGTCCTTTTGCCGTCTTTCTCTAGTTCCGACTCTGTGGTACCACTGTAGTTCGATTCCGAATATGAATTACACGAATCAAATATGGCTGTCATAAAACACAAACAAGCGTTAATTTTCATTAAACGTCAAATTAAGGTGATATATGTACATCGCGACATACATAATAATATACTTTGCGACATACATAATAATACACTTTGCGACAGACATATTTGATTCGCATAATTCATGCTCGGACTCTCGAAATCGGACTGGCGCCACAAAGTGGAACGCGGAATTGAAATCGCGCGCGCGATTTCGGAATCGAACCGGCGTGAAATTGCGCGCGATCAGGAAAGTTAGATCATATCGTGCGGGATTATGTGCGGCGTCAGGACATTTGTGCAGATATAATCGCGCATTGTGAGCGTTTAAAGGACGTAATCAATTAATTCCACTGTGAGTATTGAAAGAAAAAAAGTTTATTGATCGCTGTAGTAATAATTGCGATTGCTGTAATCATAATTATATAATGATAGTACGATCATAAGAATCACTCTTGTCTCGATTATACTTATGTATATTAAATTATTATTTTCAATTGAGAATAAATATGTTAATAAATACGTGTTGGTTATATCTGCAAGTAAAGTAGTGTATATTATATCAAAAGTGTCGAAAAAAAGTATCGTACAACATTAAAATATAGTACATTGCGTCGATAGTGCAAATGTGCGACAGTTCCGCCAATTAACTCTACAGGATTTTATAATTCCGAGTCATTAAAGTAAGTATTAATAAACTCAGCAAAAAGTTAAACCATCGAGAATAAATATTGCTATTAAATAAACATAGATTCATAAAAGTGTCGATAAAAATATCGGATAATTCTTGCATTATATGCAATATATATCACATCGAGAATGACTCCAGCATTGTTAAATGAGTAAATGCTTAGCAATTATTTTTTTGGAGTAAAGATTAGTCATTGTATTATTATAAAGTATAAATTATCTTTCTTTTTACATAGCAATATTGCATATAATTTTATTTCAAATACGATTACATTTTTTTTAACATATTCACAGTTTTTACGTTACAAAGTACAAAAATATATAATTAAAAACCCATGAATTGACATTTAACATTGACATTTAACAATTTTTTAAACAACTCAAAATAAAAATTAGCATATTTTATATATATTCTAAGAACGTGTATAAACTTTAGATTATTATACTCGCAAAAAAATAATTAATTTTACAAATAACATATAAATTAATCAATTATAAATTGCTTATACCACGCTGCTCTGTTGGTGCCCAAGCTTCCTTCTCCTCTTTTGTTCATCCTTGTAGCACACAATATTCAATCATGAAAATGCGGTTAATTTGCATGATATTTTGAACTACACTTCTGATTATAAAATGCATATTTATATTATGACAGAAGAAAAACGCGCAAAAATGGACGACTACCTAAAATTGCGCGACCAAATTTACATAATACATACCGTGGAAATATTATTTCTATTTTTTAATAAATGGCACTTTATAACAATTCTATTATCTCGCATAATAATGTACTATATATAAGTAAATAAATATATAAGTTAAAATTTAAAATAAAAATGTACAATGTATTGAAAAATACAATTGAATTTGAAGATTATTTATACAATGTCCATTATTTATACTTCGAGCAAATAAATCTCGCGAAATACGCATTTTAACAGATTACAATGTGATATGTAAATACCGGCTTTTCGTTACTTAAGTTATTCGATGATATGCATATTATTCCATACTCTCGATATGATAATTATGAGCAAATTATATTTAAATTGATGAAAAGTTTAAAACACGATGCAAGATATATTCAAATTTAAGCATTTAAAGAAATAATTATGAACATAAATATCGGAATAAAATATATTTATGTCTGTAATCTCCTATCAATACGTTTATGAGTCATTAATCATAAGAATGATTGAATCGCGTGACAATTAGTAATTGTAAAAGTTAATAAAAGAAATATTTTTCGCATTTTGAATAATTCTACGACATACGCGTTACTACCTTCTAACTCGAGTCTCGCGACGCAAATGACAAGGCCAAGGAATGTCAACAACAGCGCTCTATACGCCGCGAAAAGCGAAGGTCGAATACCGCATGACAATCAATTTGTTACCACGACGAAATACATATTTCACGCGCTAGAAAATAGATTTGTGTGCAATATTTCTATTCTTTTATTATTATATAAATTATTAATTAATTGATATTGATGTGCGCAATGCTGACTATTCGTTATTTTAACATCGATTTTGCGATTCGTACTACGCATAAATGATTAGTAATTTACAGCTAAATGAAGAATTGAAAACCCAAAATAGGAAATATGATATTTGAATCCAAGCATATTTAAAAAAATAATTAGTCATCCAAAATATCACAATGTAATTTATAATACTTTGTTACTTTGATTCGTCGCATTATACCCCGGAAACGCAATTATTTTCTTTAATTATTATAATTATTCTATAATTAACAATTATAATTATCAATTCATATGATTGATTAATGTGAAAGTGAAGTTTTACATTATTCACCGACTGAAACGTCATTTGCCGTTTTCGGAGTAAGAGCATACAATATAGCAAAATAAAGTAAATCAAATAACAAAAAGTATTAATACATCAACGTAATAGCACATCAATCAGTAATTAATACCTATAAAAGAATAGAATATTTCTTATGAATTTATTTCTTACAAATTTTGCGATAAACATTTCCTAGCAAATTCAATCCTCGTTTACAAATGGGAATTAATAAATTATGCGAGTTGATAATCTCTAATTGTACCATTTGCAAAAAACGATCGCGCTCTTGGAATCTCCTAATAGCATTTGTCGCAGTCGTGTTTAGAAAGATATTGAAATGACAGCGAATCGCTTTCTTGCTTGAGGCGCATCGCGTAACTGACAAGGTCACGCCGTTACGATGAGTCTTCTCACACGAATATGTAAACAGTAGTGCATTCCAAAGCGAGGCATACCAATAACGAATAGAAATATGTAATATGTTATATATCTTTTACTATGACGTACAATGACGTAGTGCGTTATTGTTCACGAGACTTGTCGCGACCTTGTTGTTATTCGCGCGGTGAATCTCGAGAAGGAAAGTAGCAATCCGAATCGCTCGTGTGTCGTCGTTTCAATATCTCTCTAAATACTATTGTGATGCTACTGGGAAATGCTGAAAGAAGGGGAGAGAGTGTTTTTTAAAATTATTATAATTATAGATTATCAACTGTGATTTAATTCTACCATTTATAAATATATCGATAGAGATGAATTATAAGTTATTGTTTCATCCTGAGTTTAATGACAATTATTTATTTAATATATGACATTTTTATATTTCTTCTGTTTAAAAATATATAATTAAACACTTTTCAATTTAAATATAATTTGCTCATATTTATCTCGAATCAAGAATACGAGGTAATACATTGAATAATTTAAGTATTATAATTAAGAAAAGTCTTAACATACAAATATGATTTATATAATAATAGCGTTATTTCATATAATTTTTATGTACGAAACACACATATATACATATATCGAATTTTTATTGTATGTTTTCAGATAATCGACGCATCTTAATAATAAACTTACATTGTATCATACAATATTGGAGTAAAATCGTTGTTATCGTTTTACGTTTTGATATTACGTTTAC
Organism: Nylanderia fulva; assembly: GCF_048542155.1. Classification (NCBI taxonomy): domain Eukaryota; kingdom Metazoa; phylum Arthropoda; class Insecta; order Hymenoptera; family Formicidae; genus Nylanderia; species Nylanderia fulva. Next base: position 2,534,573 of record NW_028190293.1, read on the forward strand.
ATCTTTACGTTTAATTATTAAATACAATCGCTATTAATTATATGTCGGGCGGATACAGTTTTCGAATTATTCTTCCGAAAATATAATAAAGTGCGTGTTGTATTACATAATTAACGCGTCGGGAGTGCCGTGCAAAGTGTCGTGCGATCATCGTATTTTATCGATTAGTGCGCGCGCGTCCGTAATTAACTATGTTTTCGCGAGTGAGTGTGAGTGTAATGAAGAAACAACAAAGGACAACAAACAAGAGAGGAAGAGGAGGCCCAGGGAGGCATCGGGCAACGGTGGAGCAACCGTGTGTGGTAATTTAAAATTTTATTTTATTTTTAAAAATAATTGTTTGCTTGTTTTTGCGATAGTAATTAATTTTAAGTATATCATTTAATGTAATAAAATCATTCAGATTTTATTCTGAAGTATTTTAAAAATATTTCATAAAATGTTTATAATTATACATTATATATATATATATATATATATATTTTTTTTTTAATTTTAATCTGAATATTCTTATTTGGAAGCTATAAATTTTTTCATTCATTATCTATTTAAAAGGAGCGAAAATAAAAAAATTAATTACGTACAAATTTAATTATATTAATAGACTTAATTGTGCATAATAATTACTTTTTAAAATATTCATTATTTTGAGCATTACTTTATAATTTGGATTTATTTATATTTTACAGATCAACGTGTATGTGTACTACAACTCCGACATTGCACGTATCATATTATCGGTGAGTACTAAAATATTTTTTTTTATTTTGATCTCGGAGTAATGAATCATATGCAACGGCAAAATATTTTGTATTATTTAATGTCCCTATAACAATTATTCGATATATAAATTTATTATTTATTTCTACAATTATAATTACATGAAAAAAAATAGAAAAATATTGTAGATAAATATAAAATTTTATGAAAATTTGCTTTGAAATTTGTTATATAAATTATTTTTGAAAAGTTAATTGATTATATGCATAAATATAAACTTGATATTGGAGAACTATTGAAAAATATTAGTTCTTATTTAAAAAAAAAAAAGTGTTATATCTGAGATAGATATGCCCGATACTCGCACTTGTATAGGCATGACTCAACCTTCCATCTTCAAGTCGGGCGATCCGTTTTCCAGATAGCGGAGAACCATTTTTTCGAGTACAATTGCTTTTTAAAGAGATAACCGCGAAGAGCGCGACAGCATCTCCGTCTCCCTTCTTCCTTTTTTCCTCCCTCGGACAGGAGGACTTTCTTGTTACGTGGCGATGTAAGAGCGAGAGAAGAAAAATGAAAAGAGTCTCTCGGAGAGTGAATGAAAGAAAGGATTGAGCAGTCTCGGGGCTCTCGCAGTCTGGATATAACTAACAAAGGGTGTGTCGAAAAGGGCAACGATGGCCCCCACAATGCCGTTCTGATAAACGAGGCGACATTGTCCGTCCGCATCTCTTTCTCCTTTCCCTCCTTCTAGTCTTCCTCTTGCCATTCTTCACGCGCGAGAGGACGAGAGGTCCCTGTCAGTCACGCTACGACTGTTCCTCCGCTTTTTCACAAAGCGAAAATTGGGTTCGTAAGTAGGTCGTAGAATCCGAGAACCGTTGCTCGGTACATGAAAAGTATCGTCTTGTATAAAGTGAATTATAGAATTATTCGGAAAAATATTTCAATAAAAAGGTATAACATTTCGATAAGCGGCCTTCGATTTTCTCATTAACAAATATTGGATTGAAACGGTTGAAAATTTCCAGAAATATTTTCGATGCTAATTTACTGAATACCCTTCCTCTGTTTAATCGATTCGTCGATCGGAAGCGTTCGCGATTTTCACTTCTACGAACGAACGCATTCTTTGTACAGGATCCGATCGGTCCTTGATCGAGAGGCACGCGCGTTAATATAACCGAATCGCTTAATTTCGGTGGCGGCGTCACACATACGAGAGAAACGATCGTTTCGCAGCGTCGAAATTGCGAGACGACCAAGATGGTCGGTTGCGGATTTAAGGCGAGAAAGCGAGGCTGCACGCACAAGCGAGTGTCCGGGAACACGCCACGAGAGAGACGGCTCAAAGCTGCAATTTATGCTTAAGTGCCCTGGCAGTTCGTTAACGAGGCCCTGCTTGCTACGATCTTTATAAGCGCGACGTGTATCTACGATCGGCCAGCTCCGAATTGGGTGGACACGTTCCCGCGGCTTTTCTCTCCTCTTTTTGCCTTCATATTTTCACCCGTTTAATATGCCCACCGACGCATAAATAAATCCCTAATTGGGCCGAGGTCCTATTTGTTTCTCTTCTACGTGGCGCGGCCGCACCGGTCTCCCGCCTTTATTCGCGGACCCGTCGAAGATAAGGACCTAATTTTCGGAATTAGGGCGAGTTTTCTAATTCCTCCCGTTTCACTCCAGATTCTGTAAATTTCGATTCGTTGGAATTTTCGATCAAAATTGTTAAATATTTAATTAATACATAAGTTCAGATTTTGTGTGTTAAATAGAAAGATAACGAAAAATTATTAAAATTATTATATGAGAAAATTTACGATATTACATGAGAAACGCATATATTATATATAAAATAAAAATTATTTGAATATTTTCAAGTATTATTAAAAATTATAAAATATAAAAAATATAACATTATAAAAATAATATAAAAAGGTACGATTAGTTTGAAAATTAGATAGACATTCGATCAAAGTTTCGATAGACAGGATTACCGTAAAAATGTAAATGTACCGTAGAATCTTGTAGGCCCTACACTTAGACGGTCTATTATTAGCCATACCGGAGTTAAACGGGCCCTCCGGGGCTCTAGAGATTTTGAAATTCCGCGTCGACGCGGACAGAAGAGACGCGTAAAAGTCGCGGTCGATTAAAAATTAGCCGGACGCAGACGACCTTTTTCTTTCTTCGATAAATCAGCCACATCAATGGTAATCGTGGCCATAAAATTTCAGTGTTCATAAATTAAATAAAACAAATATTTTCGATTTTCCTTGACAAGGGGCGAAATCGCATTTCGTTGGGAGAAGCTATTGCGAACATCGGCGTGATTAATTGCGCGCATTTCGACCGGTTGAGACGAAAGTCGAAAATTATTAATTTTCTGAGGTACGACGACCTCGCGTGCCCGATGATGTTTCTTTCCCGATGTCGTACGGGTCAATGCATTATTCATGCGCGAATCTCCTCGTCATTCTTTCGCGTGACACAGATATGGACGGTTTATGTCGTAAAATCGTCGGCAACTTTCGGCAAAGTATGCGTCCGTGATTAGCGACATTACGATCGCTTCTTCCATTTAATCAGTCCCGGGGTCGTTATCAATCAACGGGAATAACGTAACTAATAAAATTTAGTGCGACAGGTTCGTGCTAACTTTGATAAAAAACTGCGATAAAAAAATATAAAAATAAACAAACGTTATTTTGTCGCCGTTATTTCGCGCATACATCGACGTATCGATCGTTTTAATGGCCGTTACTGTAAAAATGCGTGTAAAAATAATTCTATCAAACTACAGAGATGCTCTCTCCGGGTCACGCGTCGCTTGTTGCCGTTGATTATCGCTGGTTCACAGTTTTGGAGAGAGTATATCGTCCAAGTTTTGACTTCGCTATACTGTACGCGTTTGCTCGTAATCTCTATGGCTTGCAAGCCAAGAGGTAGACAAGGTGTTACCGCTTGTTTTTGCTACTGAGCATTGTCGTCGGAATTCTCGTAAAATAATTAAGAGAGCCCGGTAGAGCTACCGCGACCATGGTATTTTAAAGGGTCGTAAAAAGGACGTTAAAACCTGCACTGTCTCGCTCCTTTCTACGGGGAAAGACGTCCACCATCTGGAAGATCGCGGTTTTACAAGATGCAATAAGTATCCTTCCGGATCTCCACTGCTTTTCTAGAACATAAATCGTGAAAGACCTGTGTAAACGTCGGCAGAAAGAATTGTCACCGGAAATGATGTGGCAATTAGTGCAATGTGTCGATTAGAGAATGAAACGCTCCTTTATTAGCATTATTTTAAACAAAACAAAATTTAAAACCTATACATCTATAAAAAATATATTATATATATAACTTTTATATATTATACATTAATAAAACAAAAAAAAAAATATATATATATATATATATATATATATATTTGTTGTATTTCATAGACAGAGAAAAAAGATTGCAAAGCTAATTGACACGTTTCAGTAATCGTATTAAATACTCGATTACGAGAGTGGGGAGAAAGAGAGACAGATGATAGACCGAGAGCACTGCAATTAATTATGTATACGCGATTAAAAGGAAGACTCGTGCGCTTTCGTGTCCATAAAGGAGCCGGACGGATGAGAGAAGGAAGGTGTTGCGTTTATGCATCGCACATTCGTGGATGCATTAATTATCTCGAGAATCATATTGCGTTACCAACTTGCGCATTAAATATAAGTGAGATCAAAGAAGCTGAGGATAGCGCAAATGTATCTCTTAAACGCCATTAACATACGGAATCTCTGTCGAGCGTGTTTATCTACTGACCTAACCGGTCTTACGTAAATGCTCCATTACTATCGATTATAATTGTCAGTTTAATGCGGAGTGTCCCCCATTGAGGTGAATATAAATCATGACAATGACATCATCAAAAAATAATGCGCATCGCGTACGTTCGTAAAATGCACGTGACACTGGCGCAAACTGAGGCATCATCGCGCGAGATTACGGTATAACAAATATTAGCATGATTAGCCGCGCGTAATATTGTTTACAAATTCGTAAGCGAGGCAAGCTCGTTTCGAGCTCGTTCACATTCGGTTTATACAATATAATACAGATATTACCTCGCGTTATCAAGCCGGTTTACATAACTTGATAGGAAAGCATCTAGAAGAGGGTAGTAAACGCGTCGCGTATTTTAATGAGAGATCCACCGAGAAGGCCGGGCGCGAATGGCTTAACGATTGCATAAACGACGAATAAAATTCGCATTCTATCGGCGGACGTTACGTAAGAAGGTTTTAGAATGTCCCAGAAATCAGAGATCGTTACCTTGTATTAGGATACTCGCGACACGACGAGGCGAAGGAGAGTCGTAAAGTGGGCTGGGCAGATCGTACAGTCTTTGAACGGTGTGGAACGAGTTTGGTGACATCGAAGGGGCCTTGTCACCGGGACCCACCTTTCTGAGTTCGGCGGCCCGAGTATATATCGGCTTTTCGAGAGAGGCACGGCCTAGAGAAAGTGCGCGCGTATATATATCTCTATACGTACCACTCTAAGCGCCTACTTCTTCTCTCATCGACCGAAAAAAAAAGAAAAAATCCCAGGCCTTCGTCCCGAATGGTGCTACCTTGCGACGTGTGCTCTCTGCCTTCGGAATGTCTCTTGCCTACCTCGTTGCGCGAGTATAGCAACTTTCGAAAAGAGAACGCCTAATAACTTTGACGTTAACGAAGTAAAAAAGACAACCGGCGCGCGATCTTGCCGTATATCCAACGTATTTTATCGTCGATCGATAGCCAGTTGCTGACTAAATTTGTAAGTGGAACGACAAGCTCACATGTGTATACTATCAATATATGTATATATATTGCCGGCCATTAATTTGTAGAGATTCACAGAAAATAAAATTTTTGATAAAAAAGAATATTGACATCAGAGCTGATATTTCACATATAATAAATATAAATTTTCCTTTTTTATAATCATAATAAATAACAGTTTTTATATCAAAAATAATAAGATTTTCGTATAAGAAGATTATTTCATGTGTAAAGAATTATTATAGAAACTTTTTCCATTTTTGATAAATCCCTACAAATGAATAATTTTCTATCGAATAAATGTGATCAACTTTGAGTTCTCTCTGGGAATACATCATGGTATCGTATGGTGTCCTTAATAAGCGAGATACAGTACTTGTTTGCGCACACTTTGCGATCTACCTTATGCATTTTCGGGCTCCGTAAACGGTATCGCAAGGTATATTATATCGCAGAAATAAGTGTCCGTACACGAGGCGAAGGACGGTAGTATCCCGAGAAGTAGATCTTCGATCTGGTCGCTTATGTACAATATACGTATACCGAACGTAACTTCTGCTACATGTCTTTCCGAGGACTTCGTCCGCGAGTCTCTTAAGGTTTCGCCCTTATCTCACATCGGAGCATTATCGCTCGCGCCGGTTGACAGCGTTGTAGGACTACTGGGAAAGGTATAAAGGTATATAAGAAAGCGATGGAACGGAGCAAAGAGCGGAGAATCGCGCTATATGTGTATATATATATATGTGTGTGTGTGTGTGTGTGTGTGTGTGTGTGTGTGTGTGTGTGTATGCGCGAGAGGAGATCCGCCTGGAGATCGAGAGATCCAAAGTAAGAAACGAAGACGACGACGACGACGACGACGACGACGACGACGATGACGATGAGAGGACATCGTCGAGCGAAGGACGAGAGATCGGACGTGCATGCGTGCTCGAGATTGGTCCTCGATCGCGAGGACGATCGCGAACCAAGACCGGCGTCCGTCACTTGTCCTCTCGCGGACAAGTTGCATCCGGCAGATTCTACAATTACTCGAGCACCTTTTGCGAACTTACTCCGCGCGCTTTCTCGAGAATTCTGTATTTCTCTGTATGACGTAAAGCGATTCTCGATATAAACGTTTCGTATTATAAATTTTTTCTAGACCAGTGTAGATAAAAAAATTGAGCAGCGAAAACATAAAAAGTTACTCTGCGCTCGGCTAATTTATTTTTTCCTCTGTCACCTAGCTGCGGAATATATCGAAAGCGAGTCTTTAATGCATTAAAGGACAAGGCTTTTTCTTTTAAACGTCAAAATAACCGGTTCGGCTCTGTTAGTGTTAAAATACAGCTGACATTACGGCCCGTGCCGGCTGCTCGGGCGTTTATGACAAAGTCGCGGCGACGAGCAGCTGCGCGATAAATAATTTATTCCCGATTTCGGTGAACATGCTCTCCCAGTTGTAAATAACGCCGGTAACCTCGAGGCAAGCAAGCTCTTACGGGCCTCGCGAGAATAGGCTCGCTTTTTTTATTTAACCTTTGCGCGAGCGCGCTGAAAGAAGATTGCGAGTCTGTGTCGCAAGAGCCGCGCGCGGGACTTTCGATTTCCGGTTTGTCCATCGTCACATAAATTCTCGCGCTAAGTGAACATCGGTTCGCACGCGGACGTTGCCATTCGCGATATGATCGCGTATTCCATAGCCCCGAAGAGATCGGCAACCTCTCGAGACCGTGCGAAAGGCTATCCGATGTCCAATATTGAATGACATATTAATCGGGTATCCCAAACTTGTCGAAAATGTCTCGATGCTAATACACACGAGAATATACCAAGAATACGCGCACGTGTATCTTGAATGGAACGCGTTCATATCTGAATAATCAATATTTCAAATATGCAAATCTATATAATTTATGTCCAATAATTTCTTGTAAACCATATAATTAATTTTCAAATTACTAAACAAAAATAGTATCGGAGTTTATTATTTTTTAAAAGTGAGTTTTCGTATCTTCTAATGGAAAATGGATTTTCCTTTCGAATCGCAGCATCTCTAATGCACCGACGAACGTCGCGAAGATTTACAGCAAATCGATCTTCACGACTATCGGAGGAGCTCATCCAATCTTGAAGATCGATTCGCGCATAGGGCAACGGATTTGTCAGAAAGTAGAGAATAAGAAAGAGATGGAAAGGAAGAGAGAGAATCGCAACGAAGAGACGGCTGAATTTCTCAAAGTCGTCGGGGACCGATCGTCGCGGACTTATTTTGACAATCGTGCATATACATAGACATCTGCACGTACATGTATATACATCCTATATCAGCAGCGCGTCTCTCGGCTCCTTTAAAACGAATGTCTCGACCAATATCTCCCTCGTTTTCTCGGACGACGCGCGTTCGTCTGAGTTTCGATCGTATCGTTACCGAGGGAAGGTACCTCTCCGCGATGTCGTGAAAGCTGGTTCGTTTTGGTTTCCCGGGATCGTATATTGCGAATTTAGTGAGAAGCCGGGACCGTCGGAACGATCGGTTCGATCGTGGCTGGATCCCCCTGCCGATATTTCCCATTCCGTTCCATCGCGCACGCGTGCTGACCTTTTCCTCTTTTTTTTTCTTCTTTTCTTTATATCGACGTACGTATTCCGTGCCGTTTGTTTTTATCGGCACAAATGGGACTTTATGACGTCCCGTCACACACCGTCGTCGTACCGAACGCTCCGCGAACTCTCCTCCTCGTTCTACGACCTCGTCCCTGTCTCTACCCTTCGTTCTCCGATTTCTGTCCCCGGTCGGATTTTATATATATATATATATCGGAAAGACCACGGAGAGACGAGAGAATGCCACCTCGAACTACTCAATCTCCTTCTCTTTTGCCCCCGCGAGGACTTTTTCGACCGCGAAACTACTCGCCCGGATCCTAACTTCTGCTGATTTCCGCAGATACAAATTCCCTCTGGAAACGCGTGTTCCACTCGTGTTTTGAGTTTGTTCGTTCCTTCGTCTCTATATAGCCGAGATGACTGAATTTCTCAAAGTCGAGTCCGAGACCCGAAAAATCACAGAATCAAAACTGCGGTTACGATCGCGTTATGCGTTTGAGTTTTTCTGCAATGCACGTTGATAAAGTTTTTGTCGTCCTACAATTATATAATTCACACACACACACACACATCGTATATTTATGTTTAAAAATTATTTCTATTAAAAAATCACTAAACTTCTTTTCTAAAGCTATCTTTTTAAATGTAGAGGCTCGTTATATCGCGCTTTTCTTCGGGGTTGAAAGTTTACTCTTCATTCGTACGAGATCGTATCGCAAATTTTCGTCGGGCGCAGAAATTCGACGCACGTCGTTTCGATCGAAGATGATTGGATCAATCGCGATGGTGGTCCGATTTTTCCATCGAATGGCACACGCGGTAGACGTTCACTAAATATCGTTCATTAAATTTCGCGACTTTGACGTCACATATCGATGCAGTCAACGATTATTTCAATAATTATGATACATATATATATATATATATATCGGCAAGTAACCTCGATGCTTGACAATCATTGAGATTTATATGTTCTTGGCGTAGTTTATTCCCATTGCACAAGCATACTTTTTTTAATTGGTCGATTGACATTCTACGACAATCTCGAGCGTATAGACTTGTGATTATTGAAATTGAGATATAAAACAACATTTCGATTTTTTTAAGTCTTTATCAAACATATACCTTTTATACTATAAAAAAATAATAGAATAACCCCAAAGCAGAATTAATAAATCTTGTTTGGAATTTATCATAACATATTTATAACATGCCATATTTAATATGTAATGAAAAACTGTGTATTTTAGTTATTTCCATCAAAACGCTTATTTAACAAATACATTTTTTGTTTATTAGTCGTCGTTTAGTTTATTAAGTCGTTCATTTTTTTTTGAAAACAATATTATCGGAATTATTTTAATACGGCCGATAAATGTTTGTTCTAGAAAAATGTGCATCAGAACTAGCTGCTAATGATATAAGTAATAATTGTTATTGCTACTGTCGAGAAAAACGCGAGATCGTATCATATATAATTGTTGTCGCGTTTTATATAATCGTCTCGCCGTCGAAATCAACTGGAGAAACGTTTGAATTATAACGTTCTGGTTAAAAATAGTAACGTACAATTACGGGTAATTACGGGCGCGTCAAAACAACGACGGTGTTAATTTCTGGTTCTCTATTCTCAGAAAATGTCAAATCACTTATCCATAATCTATTCGATTTTTTGCGACCAGAACTTAATATTCCGTCTGTGTAACCTGTCATGTGGCCTTAATCGCGAAAAGTTTAACTAGATTTAGCGCTCTTGACATTTACTATTTTATAGGGGAACATATATTGTATAAACGTCCTGTTTCTCCTACCTATTAACAAGCACGTAATATTATGCTATTTGTTCGCGCAACGACACGATTATTATTAAAAAAAAAATACAGATATGATCGATCGATCGATTATCTTTTATAAAATAAATTCAGCGTGTAATTAACTTAGGTTGCGTATAGAGGAAAATATATACGACACAAAAAATGTAAAAAAATAATGAAGCATATATAGTTTTTTCCTAAAACAAGTTTACGCGATAATTTCTCAATCGATTCGATGTTTAAAAGTGCAACGACTGTAAGAAGATTCTGAAAGAAAAATGCGCGGAAAGATTTTCGAATCAATTTCAAGTCGATTTCTTTCTTAGAGAGAAAATTCAGTTGAATTGTCGTCCTTGTCTCTTTTCGCGACTATTTCTCGCGTCCAGTCGCTATTCGGGATTTTCTAGTCCCGTCACGCAAGAACGTGAGCTCAGGAGTTTTCTTTTTTTTTCTTTCAAGCGGACATTTGCGCCTGCGAATGCGCGGCTGATCGGTAACTGAGAAACGTCTGGGAATTTTCCGCGGATTCCGACCGCACCTACGTACATAAGAGAGAACACGAGAATTATTTTTTTTTCTCGGCAATATATCGCGACGCGGAAAACGTGACGACAGTGACATCGATCAGCGATCGTCATTATCAGCCTCCGCGCGTCGTCGCCCGATTCCGCGCACTCGTGATAATCAAATGCCCGCGGGATGACCTATCGAGATCCGACGTTACGATCTACGAATCGCTGCGGGCTGAGGCAAGGTGGAATTATCACGATGTCCCTTGATAGATGCGATTGTCGTTAGACGTTGCTGGAAAACCGGTATTCCACAGCGAGTAGCGATCGGCACGAATGCACAACGTGTTCGTTCAAATACAATATAATTTCACTGTCATTATACTATTGTATATATTTCTTTACATTGTCTCTCATCTTTGATCATTCTTTTTAATTGCTACGATAAGTTTACACATTTTTTTATCTAGTTCTAAAGAGTTCTTAAAATATGCAACTTTTATAATATTAATAGGAGACGATAAGTATCCCCTTCAATCGAGAGTCTCTTAATTGATATGATACAATATTATTACTTCTCTGAGTGCAATTATTTCTATTCATGAATGAATTTCACACGCTTGTAAAAGGTGCCTGAGATTTTTCGAGCGTTCATCAGACGGACTGACTTTCAACTGGTCGCGCGTGTTGGTCGTTCGTGTCCTTCGCTGCTTATAATACCGGTCGCCTCGATTGCGTAAGCGATCGATCGGCCTAGCAAACGGGTATAGTAGACAGTATCGTTGATATACTCGGTTGTACTTGCAGCTTATACTGAAATCAAAACGATTATAAACGATTCCGGTTACGCCGCGAGTGGATTTCAGCTCTGGGCGAATCGGTAAAAATTCCGTATAGCAATGACTTGTCGTTGCGCGACGAGGGTATAGGCAGGAGATGGTCAGGAATCACGTCGCCGGGACGAAATGGCACTCGGGTGGATCTGCTCCCGCGGATAATCGATAACAGTGATTAACGGAGCAACGACGGGAATGGCGAACCAACTAGAATACTAAAAGTACGCGCGCGGAGGAGGCTGATTGGATCGAGGAGAATAGTAAGGGACGCCGTAAGCGCAAACGATGTAAACCATAAGTATAGCGCGAATCGAAGTTATATTAATTACTGCTATATCGATTTTTTTCAACCTAGAGTCCCATATTAATCAGTTATGAAAAATGTAAGTTGACGTGAAAAAGAATTATTTTAATAATTGTACAAAAAACTAATTTTGTAAGAAAATAATAAGTAGATAATTTTCCAAGTTTTAAATTATTATTGTACGATATAATTATATATTTTTGAAAAAAATTCGTGTATGGGAATCACTAATTGGATTGTGAAAAACAGTGAGGGACGCCGTAAATCGAAATTATATTAATTACTGCTATATCGATTTTTTACTGCTATAAAAAATATGAGTTGACATAAAAAATAATATATAAAACAAATTTTGTAAGAAAATAATAAGTAGATAATAATAATATTTATTATAAGACCTCAACAAGCATATGATGAAAACTAGTTACTTTACGGCGAAATTGTTACAAAATGAAAGATACGAATTATAACCGTACATATTAATAAATCGTTGAATTATTACATAAATATTATTATTGTTTATTCCCAGAGCGGAAATTATTTGTGTAATATAAGTAGATAATTTTCGGAATTTTTAATTATTATCGTACGATATAATTACGTGTTTTCCTGCGCGAAAAGTCAGGTACGAAGCTTCCGCGATCCACGGAGAAAATCTAATCGTAATGATTCGATCGATCGCACGATCAGCTGGCGGTCGAACATCCACGATAATCGCCATAGCGACGAATCTGCCGCAAAGTGTGCGGCGATTAGTTTTCGCGGCACGATCTGACCTAAAATCGAGCACTGCTCGGTTAGACTCTGCCCCTCCGTCCCTCTCGCTGTTCCTGGTCGATTCTTGCCGGCGTTTTCTTTTACCTCTTTGATCCACCTCCTCTACACTGTCTGTCTCTCTTTCTCGAACCCTGTTTCTACGCGCTCGCGATCTTCGAGCAGTGCCGGTTTCTTCGGGGCGCTGGAAAAAACATTGATTTCACTCGGCTGGAATGGTGACACGATGTGCACGTCGAGTTTACACGCACAATTCCCTATCGCGAAACATCGTATATACAATCGTGGGCTTTAACATTGCACTTTGCGGCCGCGCTCTTGACGCTCGAGAATTTGCCTCACGTTCCCTCCGGCAAAGAACTTTGTAGCTCTGCGCAAGATAATCACATTTCCTATAATTAATCCTCCAGTTTCTCGTGTCTTTAATTCTTATTCCCTGTCCCTTTAATTCTGAACATATCACTTCTTTACCAAAGAAGACTTTAAAGTTGATCCTTAAAGTCGATCTAAACGTGTGTAGGATAAAAATTAAGTACATCTGACTAATGTCGCGTCTAGCTAAAGTCTTGCCGATTAATTAATTTCAACAAAGTATCACGAAGTTTCTAATTTTAAAATATGCCTGGTCCCTAATCGACGTAAAATTCACAATCTTCGTCATTTTTACAAGGAAATTCTCCACTTATTATATTTTTAGGCTGCTTTTCCGATCCGCCGAGGACAAATAAATTCTCAGCTATATCGCTTTCATAATTTATTAAAACGACCGGTAGTCACGAACGCGCATCCGCGCGCAACCTTCGTTTGCACGTTATAAATACTTTTCCGGGGACATCGCCTTAAGCATAATCAGCGCGGCACGTTTTACAATTTATCGTGTCGAATATAACGCGCGCGTTCGGCCGGCTGGCAGATGTCAGCTGCCTCATCCGCGTATGCAACATTCCGTGGTGCAACATTGAGAGCATCTAAACTGTACGATGCACCGCGAGAAAGCGGCTTCCCGCCCACGCCTCTTCATAACTGTCTCGTAGTGGTCCATTGACCATAGCGAGCTTATAATTGCATTTTCGTAAATAAAGAGATATTAGAATCCCACATTTATTTTGTCACAAGCAATTTACTTCCGCTCAAAAATATTTTCAATTTATAAAAATATTTATTCTTGTGCAATTAGAGTGGTAGCAATATATATATATTTTATTAAATTAGAATGATAAGGAGTGTTTCAGTATTTCTTTGTAGCAAATTCTAGTAAAAATGTTTAAATACGAGGCATCGTATATTTATCTCGTTAATTAAACAATATTAACATACGAACGTTATTGTCCATGGCAGTTGATTTTGTATTTTCTCACGGCATCATTATTATACAGGATGTGTAATAATCGTCCCACTCGTCGTATGCAAATAGAGGGATTAAAAATCGAATAAGAAAATCCTGTTTATCGTTTCGCGATCTTCGCAATAATTAATAAAAAATTAAATGAAAAAGATCGGTGAATCCTCGAGAATATAAGGTCGTGTTTAATTAAATTCTCATTAATTATCCGCGAAGATCGCAAAACGGTAGAAGCTCTACTCGCGCATGATATAGATGAAGCGATTATTACCGGACAATCTTCTAAGGAACCGAGAATCGTTTGATCACTGAGATTTGACTATTCGCGATTTACGCGAGAGAAGAGAGCAAAGAGATGAGGAAGGGAGTAAAGCCGGCTAAGCGTGGCGGAAGAAATAAAGAAATATCGGCACGGTTGGTACCAACGCGGCGGCATCGCAGATACCTACTACGCGGCTGTGTAAGTGAAAAGGGTTGGTCTTGTCGAGGCACGAGAATGCGGTTATGATAATGCACCGGCCACCGTGCTACGCGAAGAAACTCCGAAGGTGGACGGCAGCAACCAGTGGCGGGGGACTCTCTTTGCCTCGCATCGCGAGAGGTGCATCTCTTTCCCCGACAACGCCTTACTCCGTAACGTAACCCGCGCGAACATTTATCCATGCCGATAACCGATTTTGGCAAACCCGTGCTTTCGCTCTCCTCCTCGCGCGATCTCTCACCGGTGTCTCTTCTCTCGTGCGAAACCCGCGGTGCCGCGCAGATGCCATCGTGGCCACGCACGGTGGAAACTTGTGCTCGAATCTCCCATTGTTCTCGCTGCCGTATAGTCGCACCGAAGCTGCCGCGAATCGAGGCAGCACTTGGAGCAGGATTTTATTGTCGCGCGAGACTCTTTCGCCGCGCTTGTCGGGAATTTAGCGAGCAATTGTCCGCGTTATTTTATGGTCATCGCCGGCTCCTCTAACCGTACGTTATTCTCTAGTCGAGTTTTCGGACAAGATGGAATATATGAAGAAATCATTTGCCGAAATAAAGTAAAGCGACATTTTTTTTTCAGCGATCAAGTTGCTGATAAACGATATGAGAATTAGAACCGTGATTAAAGTGAAGACCATTCGTATGTGTCGCCGTTATATTCGAACATCATATATTGCCAATAAAAGAGCAAAGATATCTTTTCTCGATATCTCGGATCCGTGACGTTATGGAAACTTTTGAGCATGACTCGATAACGACGACCCAAAATTCCGCTCACATCAAATAGCGCTCTCTCGCGCGACGACAAGTAGCGCACATTCAGTTTCGCGCGCGCGAAAAGAGAGAAACCGCTTTCGGTGGGGCCGGTGCGACCTAAACGGATAAATTGTTTCCAGTCCATTAACCATTAACCGTACCGGGGATTCGGATTCGAGGTTTTCTCCGTGAGACGATTCGCCGCGAGGAAAAACGAATCGAAGGGCGTTAACATATAAGGCACGCCGAAGGTGAGAAAAGAGAGAAAGAAGGCAAGATTCTCTTCCGTCAAAAGATAAGAAAGAGAGATAGAAGAAGTGGTAGAGGAGAAAAAAGAAAGAGAGAGAGAGAGAGAGTGGATATCACCGGTCCACCCCGATAGCAGCTACCACCATCGGTTCTGCCCAGCCACTCGGGTGGTGGTGCAGAGAAGGTAGGGGTGGTTTTTAAATAATTCCACTATTTCCATGCATATTGCAGGAAACAATTACAACTGTAATTGCTAATAGAAGATTCCAGACGAGGCCAGGTTTATCTCGGGGTTCAAACCCGCTCCTTACCCGCCCATTTTGCTACCCATCTTATACCCTCCCCATCCCGTTGCTTGTCCCTTTACTCGGTGTAGTTCTTCTTATACTTGCAATCTTCTCAAACGTCCGATTCACCACGACCGATAGCGCCGCATTTCTTTTTCTCTCTCTCTCTCTCTCTCTCTCTCTCTTTCTTTTCTTTTTCTCATTGGAATTGTACGACGCTCGTGTAACTAGGTGGACGGTTTTGCGATCGTTTGGACACACCGTCTCCATTCAACGATTGTTCGCAAATGTATGTTATTGCGGCGCAAACTGTTGTCCATTACGAACGATCGTTTGTAATATCGTATATTCACGACCGGCGTTTACAACCTACTACTTTGGCGTCGGGCTACGATTTCGTTTGCGTTCGCTAAAATTTCGCCTGCAGAGCTCCTGTAATTGTGTCTAGAAAGACCGAACTGCGGCGGTAAACTTTAAGCTCCCTCTTTCTTGCTTTAGCAGCACTCTACACAACTATTACGAAATCGAAACTCAATGAAACCAATGTAATCACGATGAGTATGATTTTCGATATACACCACAGCACAGGCAATTCGAAAATCTACAGCAAGAAAAATTGGACTAAAGAAAATTATACAGCTTTCACAGATGTTTCGTTGAAAGAGATAGGCAGGAAGTATCAGTTGAAGCAAAAAAAAATGAAGAAAGGGCCGATGGCTAGCCATAGGAGATAGGTGGGTGGAAAGAAAAGAGCGCGGAGGGAGAAAGGGAAAAAGGCAGAAAGAGACAGACATAAGAGAGCGAGGAGGAACGAAAGGGAAAAAAAATCAAGCAAATTGGTATGCAGCACACAACAACCGGGGGGTGGAACGAAGGGGGAGCGAAGTTAGGCCAGCTAGGGGTTCCTACGTCTGGAAGAGAGGGTGGGATCAATACTCTCTCTTTCTCTCGTCTTCTTTTACACACACGCACACGAGTGCGAGCGCGTAGACACGCGAGCGCTCTTCTCCGTTGTCCTTCTGCTTTTCTTATTTTTCTTTCTTTCTTCCTTCCTTCTTTCTTCTCTCCTTCAGCCTGTGGCAAATCCCGAAACACTCGTCGAAAGAAAAGAGAAGGAAAGAGAAGGTGAATTTGTTGTCAACGCGACGTGCCGATGGATCGCTAGAGTTGGGATTCTCCCCGGTCGCGGAGTTACTGAACTGTGGTATCAGGATAATTATATTCGATCGGAAGGATGCGAGGTACAATAACCCGGTATCCTGTTATTTATACCATTATATGTGCACAGGCGAAATTGTTTCGGGCGATGCACGGTTCCTGGATTCGCAGGAACACGATCATTTGCCGCAAAAGTATCGCTCACGCGACCATTATACAAGCGTAACGCAATAACAAATGATGTGATTGAATAATTTAATGGTAATGCGATAATAGATCTGTATAATGCAAATTAGCATTTTTCAATTTATATAGAACAATTCATCCGTTTGACTTTATATATTCTCCAAAAAAATATGCATATTTGCGCAGAAATACTTTGGAATTTTGAAAATAGATGGAGAGGTAAATATACAGGATAAATAGATATATCGAAAAATTTCTGCGCGCTCTTCTCGCTTATGAAAATAGCGCTAGGGAAGGGTTGATGAAGGGGGAGAAGAAGCGGCAAATTAGCGCGACCGGGTACTGGGAAAAAGCGAGGAATCGAGGCTGCGACTATACTCTTCCGCGCGGAATTTCGCGAGAAAATTTCGACGCGTCCGTGCTAATATAATTACGATATTCCGCTAGGGCGAATATACCGTGAGATTAACAAGGCGTATCCTTGTGAAACACCGAGCGCACACAGACGACGGAATCGCCCTAATTCGAAAGCGGATTGCTATCTCGCTCGGTCTCGTTCTTCGTCATGTCCGAGAGAATAGAAAATTCACGGAGCTGGCCTAAGTCGTTTTGTTAACAAGGTCATTCTTCTCCTTTACAATTAAGCTCTTTGATCGTTCCTGCTCGGTCTCAGCTTTGACGTTGCAGATGCAAGCACTTGGTCGATGAAATTAATTTGTATGTGTGAAAAGAGTTGAAATAGTTAATTGATTCGAAACGCGCATGTGTTTTACAAAGAATTAAATGACTCAGATTGCGTTATTAATTGCGAACCCGTGTGATTTGGAACGTGAATGTTTCTTAAGAATGTCGAATAATTTTTCTTAAGAATTTCTGATTTCGCGGTTATCAGAAATTCTTAATAAACGAATAAGCGAAATGGATAAGGAAAGGTAGACGAAACCCGGGAACGAATGGACGGATGGTCACGTCTTGGGTTAATGCCGCATGCAGCAAAGTCACTAGGTTTATTAAACCATGGGAGAGGAAGAACGGAAAGAGAAGTTGATGACTAACTTGAAGTCGCATGTCGAATTAATACGTTAAAGTGATAACACTTTCTTACGGATACATTATTCTAACGATTAATTTGCGCAAAATTTGATTAATCTGCAAAATTTTCTCAACAGTTCAAAATAAATTATCGTATTACCGCTCATGTTTCTGATTTTGAGTTTCTATTTCTTGAATAATATATATATATACGTATTATTCATATATATATATATATATATATTCGTATATATAACGTAAACTTTTATACCCTCTAATCAGTGGCCTATTTATCATGATTTATTTATCTGAAAAATTAATAGAACACGTCAGTATAAAATGTTTCCTAGTACAATCGTGTCACGCTATTTTCGTTGAGACATTCGTGTGTGTGTGTGTGTACGATATTAAGTTATTCTACATTTGATAACAGTAACTTTAGGATCAGTTTCCTGTGTGAGAAACGGGGTGAAGATTTATCTTATTTTTAGAAATATAGCAAATCATAACATTTTGCATGCAATCTAGTTATTCGTGATTAATACAAATTCACAACGATTAGATTTATAATAATTATCTCGATTCAAGACACGCGAATTCCGCCAAACTGTTCATTTACTTTCATATTTTTTCTATCATTCCTATCATTTCTAGTACTTTTATTTCTTAAAATTTTTTAACACAGTAAAAATGCTCCAATTTATTAATGATAAAATAAAAACAATTTTCATCTATGGCATATAATACCTTAAATATTGCTATAAAAATTATCATAAAAATGAATTAAACAAAATTAAAAAAAATTATAAAATAAGAATTAAACAAAATTTCGAGAAATAGGCATTTTAACTTTTTTTCCACGATTGTTTAAAAGACTCGAAATAATTTGACTTATAAAATAAATATATTTTTCTAGACTACAATCTTTCTCTCTTATCTTAAGACTTATTTTAATCTCTGCAAACTTATTAATAAAATTTAAAAAACTAAACAACTTGCAAATAGTCGAGTACTCGAAAATAAGTTTAACGAAATATATAATGACCCTTGTAAAATTCCATTTTAGGAAGGATTAACATAATGAAGAATCATTGATTCTCGGGTAACGGTTTCCTGCCGAATGACCCCGACAACGGAAGTCGGCTCACGGAAAGATCGGCGGCGTAGAATAATTTACGCGCAAACGAACAATGCATGTGGAGTCTTCGATGGCATTGCGCGGTTAAAAGTTCATGGCTGTCGTCTGGGTTAAGGGTTAGAATTTCCGATGCTATTTATTTGATGCCACGGGTGATTATTTAACCTGACCTTATTCCAGACTACTTAAATCAAAGAATTGTTTATTCGTCGTGCCAATTCCTCCAAAGAAAAAAATCAGCGAAATTTCTAATCATATAGAAGATTATCAGAAAATATGTTTCAAAAATATTTTTTCGGTTTGATTATATCAATGTAAGTAACTAAATATATATGTATATACATACAATGCAATTACTTTATCGAATAATGTTAATTATATGTATAAATAAGAAAGTTTGGAAATTTTATTGCGCGCTCTCTCTCTCTCTCTCTATTTATATAAAAAAAATACATCTTTTAACATATAGGATCGCGGATCAGATTTTTGTGTCGGCATTGATTTTATTCAACCAAACATCTGTGAGTTTAGTGACAGGTACTACCGCGACAGTTGGTAACCGCCCATAGCGAATATAAGGCAGGCGGTGAAGGCTGAAAGGACGAGGAAAGTTAGTGGTTATGGTCAAATTGTGTAATAAATAAAAATAATTGCCGCTACGTGTTTGCACAATGCAGCTGGCCGCTTAGGCTGCCACATCGTTACAAAAAGACGGCTAAAAGTATAGATCGTATAGCTACGACTGCAGTTATACTCACGCGTTGAAGGGAGAAGCGGCGATTTTCTATGGAGAGATCTGACTCTCGGAAGTTTCGTATTAAAAGAAAAAAAAACACCATCGAATAATAAAAAATTCTTCGAAGAATATCGTATAGATATCTAAAATTAATCTAAGATAAAAAATATATTATTTAATTTCATATCGCAAATTTTTCGATATAAATTGCCGGGCGAAAGGTTTATAGCGCGAAATATTTTTCATGCAAATGCCGCTCGACGTAAAACCGTTTCATTGTGATATACATATACTAGGCCGGTGACCGGCCCTTTTTGGGGGATTAATTAAAGAACCTTGCGGCGCGTTCCTGGAAGAACGACGGTCGCCGCCGGCCGTCACAGGATCGCATGTTTTCGGTCTAAATTCTTCGTGGGGTCTACATCACGGTCGTAAGAAAGCGTCAATTTGGCGTCGGATGCACGAAAGTCCGACGACGTCGTTACGAAAATGCTGGAGCAGTTTTCCAGAAAGCTCGTCAGAAACTCGGTCAGAGAGAAGGAGGGAGAATATCGGTCACACAAAGGGTCCGCACGCGGATATGAATTCTTATTTCACCGATGAGGTAAAATATTAAAGTCACTCGCGCATCCGCCCCCGAAGTAGTGGGTCCTCCGTCGCGTTCATAAATAAGATTTCATTGTGTAATACGTAATATCGCGTGCGCCCTATCCATTGTGTATTTTTATCTTCACTCGTTTTGCATAATTTCGCCTATAGGTCCCGCGCTTTTCGGTCTTTTAAATTGCCGAGTCGCGGCGTTTCTCGTCGCGTACACGAGAAAAAAAGATTGATCGATAGCACCAATGTTATGTTTTCCTCGCGTGTAGTTTGAACCTCGAGCTTGCAGCGGAAAGAGTGCGAAAAATCCTTATTTTTTTCTCTTTTTCATCTACATTCCCCGAACCCCAAAATGCTATACTTTTCAAAACATTCGATAAACGAATCTCTTAACCGAAGATCATAAGCTACGAAAGAATGCAAAAACTACGCTGGCATTACGTTGAATGCTACGACGCATATTTCCCTTCCTTTCCACCGCATAAAAAAATATATGAAAAAAAATACGCGCAGTTGTATATGAGATTCCCTCGGGGAACGCCGGTTAAACGAGGGAATTAAGGCGGCTGAAGGGCGCTTGTGGTTTTTCATCGTTCTCCATTTTTTATTCGAAGTACGAGCACGCGAGCCCCGGGATTCTCGAACGAAGGTGATGCCGCGTTCTTAACGCATACCTTAAGTGATCTAGGACATTGTGATGCAACGATGATATGGGAATAATCTTGCGAAAAAAGCGCATAAATCGTGAAAAGCTAGCATAAACGAATGCATATATACCAGTTTATTAATACATAAAATTAATGATAAAATTTTTATTACGAATCATAAAATTTGAACTTTGTCGTATATTTATTCAACTAAAGTCGAAGAAAAAAATCTGCATATAGATTTTGAAATTTTTTACCGTTTCGAAATATTGTTCTCGAAACGTTGCTCGTCTAAAAGTCGCTATTCCACGTCTCGAGACTGTATGTCGAACGGAATAAGTAATCCGATCGGAAAGCGCGGAGAGATCTTTTTGACTATTTACTCGAACGAGAATCGAACTCTTATCGCTTCGGGAGATACCCTTGCGCGAGATTGCGCGATTTCCTCGGGGAAGAGTTCGCAGCGCGCGAGGGATCGATTCGAGAGAGCCGCGGAGAGAGAAATAACCCCTCGGTTCTAATGTTTATCATTTATCATGGCGCGCCCGATTGTCTTCCGGATGACAAAGGATCATATATATTTATGTGTGTGTCTGTGTGTATGTATAGCATGCGTATATACCTTCTTTTCCCTTCTCGCTCCTCTCTGATGCCCCTTTTATTTTGCGGAAACGCGTGCGTGCCGGCGCATAACTCTCAGATGTCGTGTGGGCTTTATCGCGCGGACACCTGTCCTACTTACCGCTCGTTATTATCGGAGCCCCTTATCTCGCGCCGCTGCCAATCTTTTCAAAGTGAAGGATTGCACCGCCACGCTACTTGGCCAACCTGTTTCCGTGACAAAATTAATAAAAGAAAGAAGGAAGTTTGTGTAGAGAGAGCGATACACATTAGCACAACTACCCCATTATACAGCTCCTTTCACTTTCATACAGATCCAGATTATCATGTTTATTGATATTTTATAAAGACTACACACATGTTTTTACTCATTATTCTCAAATAACTCGCACATCTTTTTTATACAACAATTTTACAATTGTGATAAATGTGATTTCTGTCATCTCATAATATTATAATAATATATATTATATAATAATAATAGTAATAATATTAATATTAAAATAATCAATTTTCACGTTAAAAAAAAATCGACTGGATAATATTGCGTTTCGCAAGATAAAGGCGTATCGGGCGGATACATTAGAATCACCTATAATTAAAGATATAGAATTAATTGAATGACGAAGTTGCAGAAACTCGTTGCATAGTCGATGAGAGCCCTTCGATGCACCGCGGCATGCACGGCGCGCGTACGCACGTACGAAATAGCATTTAGTTAGGCCCAGTTATGGGATCCTGCTAGATTAGGGGTTATTAGGTGTCGGTGTCCCTGTGTTTCAAGCACGGCCCCTCATAGAGTGCTGTTTAGCCCGGGCGTGTGTTGCTGTGTTTTCGGTTTCGACGTTTTTGGGCCCCGCGGTACCTGGCAGCCGCGTAACGTGTTATTACGTGTCTGGCGGTCTGCGGACGGAAAAGGGAGGAAGAGAGTACACGGGAAAAAAAGAAAGAAGGGAACCCCAAAGAGAAGAAAAAGGAGCGAATGGTGCGGGGCTCCACCTCGACCGCAGCAACAACCCCCTGAGCCAACTAAATCGGGGGCCCTATTGTGCCCCGCGGGCGCAATGCCACCAGTGTCTCTCAAGATTACCCAAATTGCTTTAAAGACTCTCGGAAACGATCGCTATATTGTCCTGCTTGGAATACGTTGTCGATGAAAGGACGATTACATCAACAAGAGTGAGATAATTGCACATAACGCTGTTTATTAGTTCGCATACATAAATAAATTACGCGAGAAAAGTTATCTGATTTTATTATTGTTAACTATTTAAGGGTATATATATTAATGTTTTATGCTAAATATAAACTCGGAATACGACGTTTTTACTGTGGCAATGATTTCATACGCAACGAATAAAAATATTATGATTTAATGTACGGGAAGGAGGGAAAGCATTCCTGACGGATACGCGATTAAAGGAAGCTCGATCGTCCTTTCGTGGCTGTGATGAATTTCGTCATTCGGCTAAAACAAGGCAAAAGCGCAGCGATGCTCTGGGCGAATCTTTATTATGCGAGGATAGGGTTGCAGGTCGTTATATTATTCAATAGCTTTAGAAGAAGCGTTTCTTCCAAGAAGCCGATGTAGTTTCAGATAATGGACCGGCGAATTGGGATATAACGTGTCTTAAATTGTCTAATGAATGTCCGAAGGGGATTACGGATCCAAGGTTATCCTATTTTTTTTCAAGGAAAAAACTATTATATCTTGGAGGTGCACCGAGATGAACTATTTGAGAAATTAAATTTCGACAAATCGCGTCGTAAATGCTCGATTTCGCAATTTTTATTCTGCGCTTATTATAAAATCATCTTTCCGAAGTAAATGTTATAATCAAGAGCGATGTAAAAAAGATGGAATCATCAATCACAATTTATTATTCATTTTAATACATCCTATCTTTATTCGGCAAATCAATTCTCTTTTTCGGAAAATTAAATCCTCGAGAGAAAATACCTTTTTTTTCGCGTGATAGGTTTGTATTTTCCTTCTCGCGAGAGGGAGGATAAGCACACCGCGCCTTGTTCGTCAAGAAGAAGGGAAGTAACGGCGCGAGGGATTCGATCGATTTTTAAAGCAACCGCAATATTTGACAGCTACAGCCCACGGCCGTGGTTTCGGCGCCACCTGTTTCACGACCCTCCGGCCTCTCTACGCGCACACACACGTAAACGCACCCGCGTTTTCAGGACTAACGTCGACGCACGTATATATACATATACACGCGCGCGTGCACGCATAGGCAGAAAGAGGGAAGTAGAATCCACCGGCGTGCGTCTGCGGTCCATGGATAACTGCACCATGCCGGCAGACATGCCGCCAATAAGTGAACATCAGTTGTGTTCAACACCCTCGCTTTGTTCCACCCTCGTCGTACGCGCGCTCGCACGAACCATTCTGAAATCCATCGGCCCACGACACGCCGCAACGATCCCGACTCTGAAGCCGTCAAAACTACGCGATTCGATGCTTCCAGTTTGTATTAAAAAAAAAAAAAAAAAAAAAAAAAAATCATGGTCGAAAAAGCAATCCGCTCCGATTGTGTAGCAAAATTTGTCTACAGTTCTGTAACAGTCGATACTTCTATTCAGTCTCGTAAACTTCATTTTCATTTTGGAATAATAGCACACAAATATTTCCTTGAAATAACAACTGTCATCCGTTTATAGTTACAAATATTGAAAAAGAATCGGCTGTTTTGCTGTCAACTCGCGAACAAATCGACTACTGAATTCATTTGATTACGATGTATAAGAATCGAATGAAAGTTGAGTATACGCGAAGAAGAAGGTTAAATACGCGAGGAGAGGAGAATTGAGTTGACAACGTCAGTGATGTATGCCGGAATGACCCCGAAGTCCGTGGGCGCGACCCTCCTGCGAATATATCGAGGCCTTTGGACGACATTACGGTGTTATATGCGCGGTGTGCCACGGAGAGACATTGATTTATATGAGCCGAGAGTCAACGGGTCCGTGGAACACCTCGACCTTCCCGGGATATCCTTCGGCAGCAGATCTGCCGCAGATCTTTTCCGGTTCAAAGTTATCCCGCGGAAAAACCTCCGGTTTTTTTCGTTCTAAGAGATGACTCTGCGAATCGACTCGACTACATGATACACGTTTCCGACAAAAAAGAAACGTATCTCTCAACATCTCCAAAAAAAAGGTACACATTTTTTTCTCAATCCGTAAATATATAGTGAATTAATTTTTTATCCGAGCATCAGACTTGATATAAAATTAAGGTTTGAACACGTTTTTTTTATACGAAAACAATCAATTATACTTTATTTACGGCTATTTGAGATTTATTATAGTCGATTTATTAAACTCGAGCTGATGTCGAGTCTAGTATTCGCAGGATCAGAAATAGATAAGTGTCGGAGTAAGTTTAGAGGGGAATTCACGTATCGACTCGATTTTGACGGAACGCGGACATTATTTATTTTAACCCCAGCAGCTTGGCCGATCGGATGGGACGGTGGGTGCATTCTTACGAAGAGTCACGTATACCGAAGGTGGTCGGAGGGTGACGATGGAAGCCGATATATTGGCATACCTAAACGAAAAAGAATTTCCAACGCGTACGTATCTTTGTTCGTCGTGGATTCATCCTTTTCGCCCTTCTCGCCTTCTCGAAGCGCACGTCTTTCCGTCTGTCTATCTTTACTCGTCGTTGGTCAGACTTCTTCGCCGATGCAACACGCTCAATTGCGAGTGTCGAGGGTGTGATAGATGTCCTTCCGGCGTAGGAATGCGAAACGGGCCTGACGGAATGAGAGAGTGACACGTGGCAAGGATGCCCTCGATCCCGTTGATTCAGGATCCAACGAATACACGTATTTTCCTCAAAGTTATTTTTGCGATAATAACAGAATTCCCCGTGTCTTCAACAAACGATATTAATTGCGTTCAAAATTTTGATCGGATAAATTCGGGCCATAAGCGTATAGAAAATAAAGTCTTAACGAGAAAATAAAATTGAAGAAAAGAGATTAATTGCAATTTTTCATATCGGAAAGAAAATGTTAGAATATCTTCTTTTTTTTTCTTTGTCGCGTGTAGAAGTGTCGCTTATCGCGTATTCGACACGACAAATGTCTCGCGGATAAAACACGAACCGGACGTAGACCGGAGTATCCAGGGTGGCATATAAAGCGACGTTCATCACGCACAATAGACAGCCATGAAGCAAAATGCCGAGCCGCGGCCGTAAACTGGAAATATGTCAAAGATAATAAAACAATTAGCCATAAAACATAACGACCCCCGTATGTACCGTATATCCAATGCCGATGCTGTGCGGCCGGTGAAGAGAAACGACGAATGCGAACGGCAGAGAATGAAGGGGGAGGAGGATGGCGATTGTAAGTGGAAAAAAGTTGCGCCCGCGAAACAATGAAGTGAAGAAAGAGAGGATCCGAGAGACATGTGTGTCTCGAGGAAGGGACATTTACATATGTTTCCGCGGTAATAAGTGTTTCGTGCAACCCTCCCATCCCCCTAGTTCGCGTATATTTCGCGTAATCGCCCCCGAGATAAATAAAAGTCGGAACGTGCCAAGTAAATCGACCGTCTCACGAGCTTTAAATAAATACATGGCGCGACGATATATAATATTGTTGCGGTTCCGTGCGGTTTCACGATGCGTCATTCTCTGAATCGAGAGAAATTTTATCGCCAAAGTTATAAATCACTTGTGCACAAAGTCGAAAGCGTACTGCGCACTCTTTTCGCGAAGTTGAGGCTAGGAGAGAATTTTTGAGCGAGCGTGAGCAGGTTTGCAAAATCATGTCACGAACTCAAGGTCGTCCGAATTTCAGTCGAGAGAATAGGGAGGCGGTGTCTTACAGAGAGAGAAAGAAAGAGAACAAGAGCGGGAACCTAAAGGAGAGACCTTGGTTGAGAGGTGCGACTAGCGCGGCCGGAATGATAAATCGTTCGCGACGAGAGAGAGAAAGAGAGAGAGAGAGTCGCGACAGAGTATTTAAACGAAGCGATCCTCCTCGGGCGTAGCGAAGAGATTAAAGCCACCGGAGTAATGTAGCTCTTAATAACAATCACGTTCTAGAATCCGGATCGCAATCGCGAGCGAGCGATATCAACGGAATGCATCGATGATTGCGATGAGCATTATCACGATACAATCTTTAACAGTCCTTTTATTCTTACATTTCCTTCGAGATAATTGATATTCTTGTTTGCGCATCGACTCCTTCAAGAGAATGGAATACGACAAGTATTTTATTTCTCAATCTTCTCATTAATAGTGCGAGTAAAACTTGTATAATTTGCGAGACAATTGGACTTAAATATTTTAGGGCATTGAGAAAAAACGATCCATTAATTACGTCAATATCGGCCGGGGACAAAATAAAAAACGACTTCGGGGGGTACATTTGTTTCGACAGCTCCTGATACAAAGTGGATTCCTCGAGAAAAGAAAGCGCGTTCCACGAGGAAGGGCGAGAGACCATCGAGCGAACCTAACCAAGGGATTCGTTCGTCCGGGGTCCTTTTTCCGGCAGCTTATATACATATATATACACACACACACATACACACGATGCACGGTCGCGCTGCATCAGCTAGGCAGTAATGAATTCGGAGATAAATGGCCGGAGATACCAGCCAATATGTAGAACTGTCGTTCTTTCGTTCCTTCCACGGACGCTTTATCGCGCGGGAGAGAAAAGAACAGGAGCAGATCTCCTCTCTATAGCAACTATCCGTCTGTAACGTCTCCTTCCACGGATTCGTGTCTTTAACATATGAAAACACATTGTCAGATAGCAGCCACCGCGATGTACGTTCCAGCATATAAGAGATCATCCCGGCGAGAAAATTTATTAGATTCGATTTAGAGTCAAGCAGACACGCACGTGTTGTTTTAGCGAAACTGATTTTCGATACGCGATATTTCATATTTATTCGCGATCTAGAATTATGTTTTATTTTTACTATTGAGCTTTAACAGTCCTTCTCGTTGGAATTTGAGGAATTTCAAATTAGAATAAAAAATTTTGAAAAATAACTCCAGTTTTTTTAACAGCTGAAGAAGATAAGAAATACAAAAAACAAACAAGAACTAAGAAGTCTCTCGCGATTCTTTCATAAGACGCGGTACCGACAGGTCGAAATAATACCGTAATAATATCGTCCGACACAATGCAATGGTCGTAACGGTTTTCGAGAAAGAAAGAGAAAGAGAGAGAGAGATATGGAGAAGGAGAGAAAGAGAAAAAACAAGGAAGCGAACGAGAAGCCTCGCCTTTTGCCACTTGGTTCGTTTCCGGGGTCGCGTCTCGAAATAGAAGTTGCAAACCACGACGCATCATTCCCGTTTTAGCGCAGTTTTACAGCCTGCCTACGAGCTATCGGTTCGTTTGACGGCCATGAATCTCGTCGTCGCCATCAATGTGGGTTTTTGACCACCGGCTGTCAAGCGCCCGCTCTCGCGCTCGCGCGACTTGCCTACTTCGAAACCAGGAAAACGTCGTCGTAAAATTTATACAGCCAAACGGTATACGTTACTCGAAACGTGTATATAGAGGTCAAATGCGTTTAAGGAAATGTCGGCCGACGTAAATCGAAAAAAATTACACGATACGCGCCAAGAATTGCCCCACGAATCTATTTATTACTTTATCGCCCCGAACTGACACTTGATCTGTCATATTAAAATAACGCGCAATTAACATCGTCCGGGATGTAAAAGAAAGTGACTAAAGTTCACGACAAAAGTCTTGCTTTTTCTTATCAAGAACGACGAGAGACTGTAATTTGGCCGGGGCAAACTAGCTGTGACAAATCTCAGCCAGGATGCTTAAGCGCGCATAAAGCTCTCTTCCCTGTCTTTCTTTTATCCCGAAAGCAAGTAGACTTTTTCGCGAAGGGTACAGCGAGATAGCTATATTTTCCATTCCATTCCACTCGCCCATTTCATCCTCCACCCCCGAAACTGAGTATCTCGACTTCACAGTCATAATGCCCGTACACGATACAAGGATCGGAAGACAGTTGAGTAAAATGATTCTATTTAATTTTTCCATCGGGAACGGCACTCGTGCATGCCGCCCCTGCTTCTCATGCGTCGTCTTTCGGATCCCTTCCCGCTGTTGTTCTATTACGGCATCGTGTTCCAGATCGCGCTTACGTTACGATTACAAACACACGCTATGATATACCTCGGAAGAATATCGTTAAAAAAGAGAAAAATCTCACCGCTTCTCTCTGTATATTACGAGACTACCGCCGAGTCGAATATATTCGCGTATATAAATATGTACTTTGTTTAATATTATATCAATTACGTTTCCATTACAGACAGCTTAAGGATAAGAGTGCTTGAAAACGAATCGAAGCGGAGAGAATCTCCCGTTAGTCCGGTGCTTGAATTTTCTCGTACGAATTATACGATTATTGCGCGATCACTATAATAACACTTGAAACCCGCAGCCGACTACCAGTTACTACCGTGATCTCGAGTTATTTGCGTTTCCCTCTGGAACGGGAGATACAAACCGAAGCCTAGGCACGATATATACCGGACGAAAAAGGCAAAGTATACGAGACGGAATGAACCTAAACTAAACATCGAGGGCTCCGATCGGAGGGTGAGGGCGAGACGGAGGCAAAGGGGGGACCAAGAGGCGCCACCGTGACCTCCTTCGACCCCGAACCATCCGTCACTCCATAGAATCAATGTGCCAGGAACGAAAAGGGCCGGGTCACGAGTCCGATCTCTTCCCTTTTGTCCGCGCGAAGATTGCGCTCTCGCTCTCGTCTTCCGACACCATTAGATCCGCCGAATTATAAGGAGCAACGTCTCACCGCTCTTATTGGAATACGAAATGGATCTCGCTCGTCATCCGCGACCATTGATAACCCGGAGCGAGACATCCGTTATGCGCAAAGTCGACTCGGAATTCGGATGGACGTCTTGATCGTGACATCTCGATCGCTCCAAATGATTCTTTTTTTTTTTTTTTACATCTACCGCACGTTCTCTTCGCTTATCAGACACTCTCGAAGCAATTTTGTTTTTTCATCATTTTTATTATAGAATAAAAACAATTTATATATATAATAAAATAAAATGTATATAATAAAAATTTATATATATATTTTTTTAATTTCTTGCGAAGTACATCGCGAGTTGTCGCCGTCGTCATTCATTATAATTTGTCTCCTACGGTCGAGGTATCGCGATCTACACATGGTACCGCGCAACATGTGCCGGCACTACCTGCTTATACCTGCGTGTGCCACGGAACCGAAGTTATTAGAGTTCCCCCCTTTTTCCCCCGTGCGTTTCATTGTTTAACGACAAAGAGAGGAGGGAACACAAAGGAGGTCCTGTGGCTTTTTCTGCGCGTGGGCGCGAGGAGAGCCGATGTGTCCACGTGAGGTTAGGCAAGTCTGAAGTCACCGCCCTAACACATAAGTACATCTCGCTCGTAAGCGCATCTCGAGACACCGCAGAGGGGAGGAGAGGGACGACAAAGTCAGACGGAGAAACGAAAAAGGAGACGAGTCATATTTTCTCGTAGAGGGGTTTCGTTTAATTCAACGCGATGAAGAAACAACGCACCTTTCTACCCGTCGTTTCTTTCTTTTTCTTCCTATCGATCATGACTGCGACACGACAACAAAATTACAAAAATCAGACATAATAAAATGGCAGCCCGGCATTATTAATAATTATTTTCCGCTAAATAATATATTTACTCGTTGAATTCGACGAAAGCATATCAAATAGACATACGGTGGTGAAAGTTGCATCACGATAGAGAGAGAGAGAAAAAAAAAGAAAGGGAGAGAGCCGGAGGAGATGCCTCAGAGACGCCAGCACATCCGGTTTATTTTCTTCACCGGCCAGACTTCTTCGCGGCGGAGGTGTGGCGAGGCGCATCCTTGAATGAAGGAACCGTGTCTGAGCCCACCTCTGTGTTTTCCCTGGCCCTCCGCCCCGGCTACAACGACGACCTCATCAGTATCGATAAGAGCGAAACGTGCGACGACGCGTCCTACACGTTCGCGACCTGACCTCCGGAACGACCCCGCACAGTCGCGTCGTCGTGGTCCACCGCAGCTTGTCTCCTCCGTCTTCTTGTCCGTGCGCCTCCACCTCCTTCTCATAATCACAATCTCTCACGAATCCACGGCGTCATCGTGTTCGCGGCCGGTGCGTACGAGGGAAAGGCCGACATGAATGGAAAGAGTGAATGGATCAAGCAGGGTGAATGCATTCGAATTACGACGCTGACGGGTTTCTTCATGGTCTGGAGAAGTAAGGAGGGAGGAGGAGATACAGAGCGAGATACATATATATATATATATATATATAGAGAGAGAGAGAGAGAGAGAGGTCAACCGCGGTACACCCGGCACGGCGTGTTTACAAATTGTCTAATCTCGTCGACAAATCGGTACCGGACGTGTTTTTCGTGCCCTCGGGGCACTCCCTTCTCTTTGCGCGAGATGTTACACATCACACGTTGCTCGATTCTCGAAAACAACAGCTCTCGAATATGAGATTTACGAAATCTCCGTGCTTTGCAGCGTTCTAATTTCTAAACGGATAAAGTAATACACTCTGAAGATATTGTCCATTATAATTTCAGCTTCGTCCAATCAGTTAAATGCCATTTAGTGCCTCTGAGACTGCGATTCTTTTAATTTCAAATTGAAGTATCCTTCGATCGCGGGAGGATTAGGAACGACGACCGGTGGCAAAGCAAACGAGCAACCTCATCACCGTTCGGTTCCTCGTGTATGGGCGGACGAACGCGACGAAACCGCAAATTAAATTAGCGAGTCGCAGAACGACTCGAGGCGGGCAAGAAAGCGTTGGCTGCCCGCTGTTTAACCCGGCTTAATTACCAATTAGCCAATAAAAAGCCGCTGTACCCGGTCGCGCATTATGGCTGCCCTTAAGAACCTGCGGCGCGTACCGTAAGAACGCACTGATCGTCCACGCGAAAAACGAGCCTGTATAATTATAACTGGCAAAACAACAGACAGGCTGCTAAGAGACTTCCTCTCCATCCAGACGTGACTCTTCTTGCATCCGATATCAGAAGAGGTCCGAGCTCGCAAGGGATCGACGCTTTCATGAATTATCAATTTGCACAATTTAAATAATTTAGTTGAATTTGCAAAATATATAACGCAAACGCTCGAAATCTATCCCGAATTTTTGAAAATTTGTATAAGAAACAACGTCCGATGCGACACAAGAAATTCCGCACCGAGACGGAAGAGGGAGAGACAAAAGAACTCCGGAGACTCTCTTGTGTCGCTCCTCGGGGGTTCTGATAATTGCCATGCTCTCCAACTGTTATTATTAAGCCGATATTTTACCAAGGGGACACACGTTCGCGCATATAATTTGCGAAAGCCTCTAATTATGGGTTAGTGGGTACACGCGCGGCCAGACGAGCGAAGCGGGGGAAGCGCGAGTTGAAAGAATGGCGTTAGATGGTGCCGAGAGAGGAAAGGGCGAGGCCGCAACGTGGGTCCTACACTCTCGATTCGCCTACGCGTTGCACCAGCCCGAGACTTTCCTTCTGTACCTTGTTATTAGTCACACATCGTCACACCGGTTTGTCTTAATCGAGAGGAGAAAGATTTCTACAAATTTCAAGCGCGCGTCGGATGAACACACGAATCTTTCAAGATCGATTCATAAGCTATTCTCAATCGCTCGACTTATACATTTAGGGTAATATTAGAGATTAATTTCTAGACAAAAAAAATGGGTGAAAAAAATTCTTTTTCAACGCTATCAAGAGAATCTTACAATACGATCGGCAGCGATGAAGATATATAACAATCATATAGGTACAGACGTGGGCGGGCAAAGATCGAGCTCGATCTCGTCGGAAAGGAAAATGAGATAAGACTTCGCTCCAGTCACTCGACGGAGAAGACACCGTGTCGCCATGATTCATTGTACAGGTACGATCTCGACTACGAGCGGAACTACGGGAGCGTCTCTTTCTGGCTTATCTGGCACCTTTATCGATCGCGGTTTTTGTTCGGGGACACGTTGCACGAATTATCATGCGCGGTTATAAATGATTGTTCGAAGAGCGGGAACGGTGGGGAAGAAGAAAAAAAGAAGAAAGGGAAGAAAACGAAGAAGAAAAGCCGAGGCGGTGGCGGTTACCTCGCGGCTCGTGTTTCTCATAACTTCGGACCCCGGCAGGGCAGAAGAAGAAGAGGAGCTTTTGAGTGACGTGAGTATAATGACGCGCCTCTGCACCGAAGCACGTATATAGGTATATACCCGGCTCGAAAAACGTCGACGGGGGAGAGGAAGCGTCTTCGTACACGCCTCGGGGCTCTTCCCGCCCAGGGAGCAGGGTGGAAACCGTAAGGCGAGATAAGGAATCTGCGATTTAATCGCTCCTTACCGATCCCGCACCATTAGGGCAACCGACGAGCGAGAGGCCTTTCTATACGATCGAACATACGGGCTGATCGATCGAGAATCGCTGTCGCGCGCGAGACTTTTCCCCATTCGATTTATCCATCCTCCGTTCTTGTATCTCATCATAGTTCGGCTAACGCGTTTTCTCGATCGAACGGACGAAAACGATTATCGGGTGATCGCGAATGACCCATTGATAACGACAAAGTTGGTAACGATCGTCGCCGGAAATGTGTGTCAGCCGAGAAGTGATAGTAAATCACCACCGACATGGTTGAATCGAACATTTTAATCTACCGACATAAGTATAGTTATTTATTCCATGTGTAACTACGTGTACTTGATAAAACGCGGTATAGTCGTGCGTAGGAACCCGAAGGCTCGCCACCATCATCGACGTCAGGGAGGAAACGGCGTGACGGTCGGCGATACATCGATGTTTGTTTTCTTGTGGGCGGGCCCGAAGAGAGTCGAACGGCCGGCTCGTGGGTTAAGGCACGGATTGCAAGTCACGAGCCAACAATAGTACAAATAATAACAAGCCCGTTGCGCGGAGGTCTCCACCGCGGTGAAATCGTTTCAGCTACTACGCTACCCCCGTAAGGCTCCTCTCACATCGGTAATGCTCGGTACGAAACGCGATTCCTACCGTGTCGGTGCGTCAAACATCGAAGCACACGTCGTGCTACGAGAGATTCCAAAATCCGCGATAAACGTATCGAGATAAATCGACGTCCGCCCACTGAAAATGCAGAGAGAGAGAGAGAAGACGAGTTCGGACGGGCGTGGGTCTGGAAAAAAAAAAAAAAAAAAAAAAAAAAAAAAAAGCGTAACCGAGCGATTTTGGTGTGCGTGCGTCTTTATCGAGCCTATCGCGTTCCCATAAGAGCCGCTAGCTCCACGAGACCGTGAAACCGAGGAGCGATACTGCCCCTGCAGCACTTCTCGATGCTGTTGCCGCGGTTACCGCTATCGTTCCTCTCTCGGTTGAGAGAGGCCCACCCACAACGCACGATCTCAGTCTCCAGACTCGCTACCGGTATTGAATCCGGTGCATTGTTTTTCTTCGGTCATAAGAGGAGAAAGATTATTTGCATCGAGTTGAGAGAAGAGCGCTCCCCGTGCTCTCGAATATATATCCATTAATCGTTCGACTATTTTCCGAGATGAAAATTACTTGACCTTATAGTGGACAGAATATTCGAATATAGTGGACAGAATTATATATTTCCTATACTCCAACTCGTGAAAATAATCACGAGCGTGATAAGATCGCGAAAATTACCATTAAACCAACAAAGGAAAGGCGAATCAAGGAGACGTAAGATATGGGTATGAAAAAAATAGGGGTTGATAGTATACGGGAGGAGGAAAAGGAAGAGGGCGGGCGTTGCGCGCAATGGCATCTAATACGATCACGTAGTACGAAGAAAAAAGGGCCCTTTCCGTGATGGAAGGAGAGAGAGAGAAGAAGAAGATATAGTTTATAGTGATTACATGGGGTCAGGTCCCGGCAATAAACCATCTCATGGTGGCAATGGTTATAAGATCGGGTCTACGGTTGCGACCGTTCTTTCTCTCGTCTCGGTCTCGATCCTCGAGTCGCGCCTACGCGCGGGCGTAGCAGGAGCAAAGCGACTTGGAAAGAGCAAAACGATCGGTCGACGAGAGAAGCGACCGGTATACGAGAGCAAAAAGCGCGTGGCTGCGCGGCCATACGACGAGATGAGGACCGGGGTGGGGGTGGAAGAGGGACAGCAGGCGCGAGAGGGAGCCGCGACGAAAAGAAACGGAAAGAGAGGAGGGCACTTAGGGGGAGCAACCGGGGGGAGAGAAAGACGCGAAGAGAAGGGAGCCGCAACACCGGGAGCCATCCTACTGGAATTTAAATAATAATTATAGTGTTTAATATCATACGCGCGGTATCCCCCTCATCGTCCCGCCGCGGCCCTCCTTCGTAACTCGTCTCGAGACTACTCTTCTTGCGGTACACGACGACCAGAAGCCCGCCGGCTGCCGTTGGTTGGTCGGTGGATGTATACCCGGTAAGGTTCTTCTTCTCTTTCCTCGTAACGTAGACACGTGCAGCCGTATGGCGTCCGCAAGCCTGACCGGCCGAGTCTGTAATAAGGCGTCCGCCAGATTGGAAACCGATCATGGTTCCCGAGGGATCCCGCCGCAGTATAGACGTGGACGGGCCCAAATTTGATATTTAAATGGTATCTCGTTATACGGAGATTATCGGGGGCCGCGCGCTCTGTTCGTTATTTCTAGAAGAATATATATGGCCGGCGATTATATATCGCGCGGACCTGTGATTTAACCAATATAGCATATTTTCCAAATGGACTTTAGGAACATTCGCATTACAGCGCGAATTAACGCTCCACCGGAAGCTCCACGTCGCGGGACTGATCCGATAGATGATTTTAAACAGTAGCGATTTGTCCAATTTAGCAGAAGCCGCGCGTCGCCTTCTTATACAGTTACAAGTGACAGCGATTGGTTTCTTTTTAGATTCTACTACTTCGCTCGCGCATAAAGATACGAAAAAAATAGTTTTAGGGGACTTTCTTCGCAGGATACAAAGTACCGATATGCGTGTCTGTGGCAGTTGCCGCTGCTGTCACTTCGGTGCTGCAAATGCGTTAGTCGTGTTCGAGCGTCGTGTACCCGCTGGCCACCAGGATCCCGGAAGGCGGAGCGGTTTACCGGTCGCCGCAAAACGCTACCATTATCGCTACTTGCGGACTTTACAGTCGAGCTCTCTCTCTCTCCTTCTCGCTCTCGGCGAGTCCGTTCGCGCACAATGCCGCCTGTCGTTATTGCCCTGCCACGAATGTATTAATAAAATTTATTGGTCGGCCTCCGCAGCAAACGTTAATGGATTTCGAGCCACCGGTGGCCTCGCCGTCGGCAGCAAACGACAGCAACGACAGCAAATGAGCCACTCGAGATGGCTCCGGATGGTAACTCCTTCCACGCTTTAACGCGTTAAAACTTGACGGGAATGATATTACGGTACGGAACGATGCGCGCGGCGAGCGTCGACCACCTTGTGCGCGTTCCTTTAAAGAAACGACTTCGGGAAGTCAATCGTGATGCACGACGAGCGATTTAGCGGTTCGCGGGATAGAGAAATTTCGATCGCACTTTTGATTGAATTCGCCAGATTGCGATGTCTCAAAAAAATTACATTATTTCACACAAATTATTATCCTTTTCAAGTTAAATTCGAAGAGCGAAATCTTGAAGATTCCTCGAAATAATTCTCTTACCGTATTAGAAAGTAAACATCTTTTTCTATTCGGATGATAGATTTTATTTCAATCACCGCGAGCGACAGCTAAGAAGGTCTGCGTTTGAAAATAATTTTCAAATGTAATACGTTCCGCGCGGAGAGAGATTTTATACGAGCGCGCGAATAGCAAAAACATCGATCGTCTCGCGAGACACGATCGTTAAAGGTTCGACTCTCGTACAAATAACTTACATGACGCGAGTTATTCGAATGCAGGATGGAAGGGAGAGAACATAGGCGGTCGCGGGGCGGCCGAGTGAGAAGAAGGAGAGGAAAAACAAGAAGTCGACGAACGCCAGTACGTCAGTTTATCTCGTGGCATACGTCGACTATTAATCAACAGACCCTCCTAATCGCTTGACGAACCAATCGATAAATCAATAACTTTCATCCATCGCGCGGACGTTGAATAACCCGACGCTATAACGCCGCGTGTCTAGGAGCTAAAAAGCTGCCCCGTCGATATTTTGCTGCCCCGACGACGTTGCATCTCAAACGAGATCTAATCTCCACTTCGTGCGCTAACGTCAAAATTATTCTTTCGTTTCTGTACCTGTAATATATATAAGACTCGCGCGTTTCGATTTTTTACGTAAACCCTCTCGTAGCAAATTATATATATATATATCTTCTTCGAAAAAGAGAAAAAATCCAGCACGTTCGAAACGTGTCCACCTGCTTCGAAGGCGAGCGAGGGCAAACGAAGCCCCGGAAGAGCAGCGTCGGGAGCTCGTTATCCTTATTGGAGTCGGGAGAGAAGGACAACGGAAGAAACACAAGAGGAGAGATAATCCGGCTATTAGAGGTGTCCCCAGGAGATTCCGGGGGTCATCGATAGATCGGGTCGGGGTCGCCGATGGACCCGCGAACCGAGGTCACTCGAGGATACGTTGGGTTTGTCACGGTGGCAGGTCTCAATTTGTCGTAACAGGCGACCAACACGTTTTTTTCGAGCTCCTTATCCTAAGACCCTACCTATACCTACCGTCGCTTCCGAATGTCGTACAGTTCGGTCTCCCTAACTGGACAAACTGAATCACATTGATTGACCGTCTGCTAGACGAAAAACTGTCGCGAAGAGAATTTCTCTTGAGAATGCGTTTTTTGTCGCGCGCAAACAGAAAACGAGGAAACTCTGTGATGGAAAAATGTTGAATTAAAATGCTCGAATGCCTTTAATCTCTTGTGTGCACTTTATCTATTTATCCTGTCGGAATTTTGTCATCCTTTTTGTCCCGCTCGCAAATATAAAAGTAAACATTTTAATAAACATCAAGTAATAATATTAAACAGTTACAAGTTCTAATCAATATCAAATAAAAATATTCCAATATACATATTTTTCAATCTCTCGCGGACGCGTTTCATGCATTTAGCGTGCAAATTTGTGTAATCGTTTGAGAGATATAGAGATCGAATAAAACAAATAATATTAGAAATGTGTTTGCGACGCGATTGAAGCCGAGGAATAACGCAATGACGAGAGAGAGAAAGAGAGTTATTTAAAGAGCGAAGGTGAGAAACGCTCGTAATACAAAGTATGCAGCGTAATCGAACCGATAAAGGCGGATG
The DNA here is from genome assembly GCF_048542155.1 of Nylanderia fulva. Lineage (NCBI taxonomy): Eukaryota > Metazoa > Arthropoda > Insecta > Hymenoptera > Formicidae > Nylanderia > Nylanderia fulva. The sequence goes on from NW_028190293.1 coordinate 2,572,487, forward strand.
CCGTAACGACATCGTAAGTTTCGTAACAGAGCGGGCGGATGGGGGTGGCGATGGGCGAATAGCGGCCAAGTTTTGCAAGTCGATCATCGGCCCCTCTTCCGAACGCTTATCGATTCGCGGGATCTTGAATAAATTAATTATCCGACAGATTAATCGAGTTAGTTATCGGCCAATCATAACTCGATGCTTTATTAAGCGCTTCCCGCTCGCAGTCTGCCTGGATTAAAGCCAACGCTAACCCATGGAAAAAGATAGATGTGTGTGTGTGTGTGTGTGTATAGAGAGAGAGAGAGAGAGAGAGCGATACACAAAGTATCGCACGGCTCGCAACCAACCAATCAAATAATAAAGTAATTTTGCCACATCTCATTGATCGTCAATATGACATGCGATTGTTGAATCATTATAAACAGGTACGTCATATCGAATTAAATTTCCATTTTATCGTAAGGATCTTTCAAACTAAATATGCTGCTAGAATTAAGAAAAATTGGATAATCGAATAAACGGCTTCCTCGTCGAAAGTTGTTGGATTCTTTAACCAAAGTGTTTCTAGATTCTAGAGGAAAAACGCGATGGAAATCGAGAATTTCGGGTCCGATTTCAATCACGATGTATCCAATAAGGCGCATCGAACTTTCTTCTTTTCCAAAGTCGTGACTGCGGGATTTTTCGCAGTCGGACAAGACTTCGAGGGGAGAATAACAGGGAGGAGGGGTTGGGGAACGCGGGGGATGAAGGGAGAAAGGGAAAAAAGGTATCGCAAAGAGAAAAACGGCAGCACGTACACCCCGGTGAGTTCGATTCCACGAGTTTAGTTGCAGGACGGGACAGGGCTGCCGCGCGGTCACCGGTGATTAATGATCCAGCCAATCAGATATAGTCGCTCGGCGAGGTGGAACCGAGACGGAACGCGATCGAACGGAGACGGGACGACGAGAGCGAACGGCGGCGAGAGATGGGGAACGACGAGGGGGCGGCGAGGAGGAACATGTGCGAGAGGGGTGAGAGAGGGAGGTTGCGTCCTGTGGAAAGAGAGATGCCTGGTATATATATAAAAGTAGGAACGAGATAGAGCGGAGGAAAAGAGGAGACGCGGATACACATACCGGAGGCCACAACCGAGAGAGAAAGAGAGCGCAACATACCGCGGTTGATATGTTGCGCTGTCACTGCGCTCTACCTGCGCCGGTGGGATGTTGCTGTTGCCCGGATTGTAATATTGTATTGTACTGTTTGTTGCCCCGATGTGTTTCAGCGACCGTCTGCGCGGTCGACAGGCTGTCCAAACAGCCGCCACCGGCTTCGAACGTAGAAACGTCGGACAGACGGGATGGACTGCCGCGGTATGCAATCCGACCGAGTTCTACGTTCACCCGGTGTTACACCCGCTGCGGGGGATCGCTCTCCACTTACATGCTGCGTATGTTACGTTTCAGCGGAGAGCAGCGATGTGTTTCTCGACAACGTTCTCGTGTCGCCGAGACGAAACACTTTCGCTTTCGTTGCCTCGTCGATGAAACAAACTCTGCGTACTTTCTCAAAAATTGTATCTCCAATATTTCTCGATAATTCCTCGCGCGGCGCGGCAATAAAAATAAAAGCACGACGACGAAGATGGAGAAGATGTCAAGTTTCGCCGCGTATCTCATCTTCGCGACTTAGTAAATGGCATTCCGAAGAAATTAGCGAATGGTCGGTCGGCCGTTTAGCTCGAACGAGTAAGCGATATTAAATGGAAGAGACTCTGTTGCATCCGCGCACGTCTCTGCCTTTTTCTTCCTCCGCTACCTTCGTTTTCAACGTCTCTCGCAGCGACGTTGCGGTCAGCAGCGACCGACGTCGGGCCTCGGCATCAGCTTCAACAGCGTATAATCTCGGTGGTTATTAATGGCGATGCTTTGGGAAACTGCTACCGTGCAGCTCGCTCGCTTCCCCCTTTTAACCGCGCGCTATCTCTTCTTCTTCTTCTTCTTCTTTCTCTTCTTCTCTGTCTCGCTATCGTCCATTTCGCTCCTCTCCCCTACCACCACCTTGCTCCTGCTACGAAACTGCATTCCGAGCGTCGTTAGACCTCGCCCCGCACCTACCGAAAGTTCGCGAGACGCGAGTCTAAGCGTGAGTCGCTTTAATTGCCTGTCTATGTCGGACGGTGCCTCCTCGACGCGCGGTCTCTCCACCGAACGTTCTCGAGAAGAAGTATCGCTTCTTTAGGAAGTGGTTTCGACCTCGACTAATTACCGACTCTCATTCGCTCGTTCGAGAGACTGCCCTGGGAAAAGCTCGTTTCGTCGCGAAAACACCCTTTATAGACGGGATTACGTTCTCGCGTGCGCTCGCTTTGTAACTTATTAGCGGGATATTTGTCATGCAACTCGTGTACAATAAAAAGCGAATTAATTAACGATAGGGAAAAGACGAGTAAGAGGGGCATCTCTTTCTCCCCTGAAGATATTCATGCTACAAAATATAATACGTGGTATTATATAAGTGGTGTCTCGTATTTCCATATTTTTATAAAACTCGCACAGACATAAGATACTGCGCGATGTTTCTCTAAGTGGATTCGTTTACATAATACTTTACAATTACAACGAACGTTAATTGCTCCCAGAAAGAATGGATTTTTTTCTCCGTACATTTCTGGTTCTCGCGAAGAAAAATTTTGACACTCAAGTTTAATTTTATTTATGTTTTGAATTTTGTTTGCATTCAACTGATATAAGTACAAAATTACGCATATTATATATTATATATTTTCATACGCGGAAAAAATCTGGCATTTAAACGTCTCAAAAATTTTTTCCCGAAATATCCACTTTTGTGGATTATCTTGTAATTAGAATCACGAGTAAGATTGCTTAACGCGATCGTAACAAAAATCCACGAGCCGCTCGTAAATCGGTTTCGGCAAAAGGAAAGAAAAAAAGAGTGCGAGTCGACAAGTCAACCTGGCCGATATAAAAGAGTACGGGAAGTTCATTTAACAGGCCATAAAAAGGAGTGAGGAAAAGAGCATAAAGACGCATTCTCTCCAAATCGGCCCTTTCGCCGTCGGCAGCGGACAGTTTCGCCCAGAGAGGGTGCCAGAGGATTTGGAATTGGGTGCTAGCTAGTTGTCCCGGAGTATGTTAGGGCCGCAGGCTATCGGTGATCAAGCTCAGGGGTCGGATCCAAAGGCTTATCTAGCCGAGAGGAAGGCTTATCGAAAGGTAGGGCGAGCCGCGAGAGTCGCCCGTGCGTAGGTCTTTTCGCGGGATCGACCGCAGGATCGTTCGATCTTAATCTACCCGGACCTACGCCCATCTCCGAGATGTCCTCTGAAAGGTGAAGGTTGACTGGTATTAAGCGTTTCCGAGTGTGGAATACAATTCACGTGGTGAGCTGGCAAAGATGGGCCGCCGATTGAGTTCTTAAGAAATAAAGCGAGGGTTGATACGGAGGGCAAATCTAATAGTTATCTACTACCCGTAATACTTTACGAAGAAATATAGGTGTATATATATATATATATATATATATATATATATATTTTTTGTTGCGCAATGAAGGATACAGTTAAAAACGCATAATTGCATTTTCTTTTTTATTACATTTATAAAAAAAAATATAAAATGCAAATAAAATGCATATGCATGCACTTTACGATGCGTATATGTGATATAATCCGAATTGCACTTTGCGATATATTTATTTTTTTGTGGCACAGAGATTGCGAAGCGATGCGGTCGCGAAAGAGAAGTTTCTCTCACAGAAGTTATTGTCGAGCCCCGGCGTTCGTTAGACGAGTGTTCGGAAACCGTGTGACGATTTTTGCGGCGTGCGTGATCTATACAGTTGTAGTACATACTCGGAGACTCGCGGCTAACGCTTTCCTCCACGCACAAGAAAAGATACGCGCGTTGCACGCCAAATGACTTTCCGCTAGGCATTGTCGGTGGTCATGCGCGACTCATAAACGCGCCACCGCCGAGGTTTCTAATATCACGAACCACTAGTAGCAGCGATCGCTAGTAGCTATCTCTCTAGTCACAATAGGCAAATATCAAAAATATCACCATTGTGTTGCCATGGATATTGTTTACTCTTCAATTCGACTATCATTCTATAATAATTATAAAGAATATTGCAGAATCTCAATTATTTCTAGACATTTATGAATATTTATGTTTTTAGATGCATCACATAATTTAATTCTTAATTAAAAGAAAAATCATCTTTATACATTATAATGAATGTAGAAGATAAAAACATCGTGGCATAAGAATTGTCAACTTTTACGTAGACACGTGGTTAAATATTAGATATAACATTTTTGAATATGTTTCTAAAATAGTTAGTAGTACGTCTTCCGGGCTACTTCGCGGCTTTTGTGCTCCGGAGAGATCGTAAAAAGCAGCGCGCGCGAAAGCAGCCTTCGAAAGTGGCATTCCGCGTTACGCTCGTAGGTCACGAGGCATTCGCACGTTGTTTCTCGCCCAGGTGCATCGACGATCGACAAAATGGATATGGTGAACACCCGCGTTTGACTCGCGGCTCCGATCATTTTCTGGTACGTACACGCGCTGATTGTCCGACGCCCCGACGCTGCTTTTCCGGCCTGCCAGTCGCGGGGATCGTCATCATCGATCGATCTGCTGCGCTACCGTCATTTCGCTTCGCCCGACTCTTTTTTTCGCCACCCTTCGTTGGCGATGACGTTCCCCGCGTGAAATGTATTTTGCAGCAAAATGCATACATGATCTCGAAAGCATTGACGGATCTTATGCGATTCTAAATGCGAAAAATAATTTGGAATTTATTAAAGACTAATTATCATCATTAAAAAATATTAAAACTGCATCTAACACTTGAATAATCTTTATTCTCGTTTCGCATATAAATATCCAGATTTTTAAAATAAAATGCTTCGACGAGTTAATTAATCAACAATTGACGCCGTATTATCATCGTTAATGTGAATTGACGAACGGCTAAATGAGTTGATTTCGATCGTTTAATATCGCGCAATTTTTAGCGACATATATACGTCTGCGCAGAATCAATCCCGCGAAGAGCGCGACACGGCAAAAGTGGTGGATGTCGACGTCAAACATGTTGGCGGAACGCCGGCGACAGTATTTTTGCGAAAAAAAAAAAAAAAACGTCAGTGTGGTGATCCAGGTGCGACGGTGTTTGCGTTAGCAAACCGTTTCCCGGACGGACGGACAGGCTTCGTTGTGGCCGGGCGACACTGATTGCCAATCAATATGCCCATCTCGCTGGAGTCTAATTCGGCAACAATGTTGATCAATCAGTGCGCACACGGGCTGGCCGGTCGGTTGGTCGGCCGGCCGGGAAGCTCCCGTTCCATTTCGCTCGCGTTCCGCTCGCAATCGCGCATCCACAACAACGAACGAACGAACAACGAACCGTTCTGCGGCAACGGGCCGTGGGGAGAGGGAGGAAACGCGCTACCTTCTCTCTCTCTCTCTCTTTCTCTTTTTCGCTCTGATCATTTCCGTTTCCGGTCGTACACTATATATAAGCGTCCAAACACGTATTTCTTTAGCGTCGTTTAAAGAAAAATTACGCGATTATTAAAAAGTGAAATGTCAGAATTTTTCAGAGATAAGTGCTCGAGCACCATTAGAAGTATTACTTGACATTGTGCAAAAAAGTATAAAAAAATTATATAATTGTATAAAAAAAATGGAATCCTACTCTCTTGAATATATTACATTAATAAAAATCTCAAGATTAAATTAATATTCATTTCATTTGGCAAAACGATATAGTAAACGAAAGTAAGTTGTTTGTTTCGTGCATTTTTAACGAACGTATAAATAAGCCCGTTACGTAGTTAATTCATTATTCCCGCGGTGCGCGACGATGCAGGATAAGGAATCAAGAGCCGATTGAAAGGCAATCGTTACAACGAATGGCGGAGTATGTTGATGCACGAGGTTGTTCCCTCGACAATGCACATGTCGGCGACACGCAACAAAACATATTGATACGCATGGGGCCGCGTTCGCGCGCACTTGATGCAGTCGAGCCGTTGATTGCATTTCTGTTTGTGCGTTTCACACGTGCGTTTCCGGGCGAGTGGCGAACAGCGCTCGCTACTCCGCGGGATATGAAAACGAAAATTCCAACGATCACACTTGTCACATCGCTGCCGAGTCGATTAAGCTACCGAGAATAAACGTACAGCGCGAATAAAGTGTCGGCCGATCTCTCCACGCGAATCGAAACGAAGGGGTTAAATACTATATATGTGTGTGTATATATATATGTATATATATCTGTTCGCACGCATGTCGAAACACACGCGCTCCTTAATATTCGTTATTATCCGACTGTCAATTACCAGAAGAAAACGCAGGTAATTAGCCGGTATACTTACATCTCTTTATCCGATGTGACACTTTAATTGCGACACGACACGCAGCCCTGCGACGTGGGCTTTATATAAGAAATCGCGATAAAATCGACTTCCGTCGAGATATGAAACTCGGTGTTGCCGAGAGAAGAGGAGAGCTCGATTAATTAATTTCCAACTTTAATTAATTAGCGTTTCGAGTAAAGAGACCTGTCGATCGACTCGCTCGCTCCGCTGACCGAATCAGCTGATCGACGTCAACCTTCGGCGTCGGCGATTCCTCTCGCGATACGTCACGATCGATCGGTCGAAAGAAAACGGGACGTAGACAAATGCTGCTCTTCCGCCGTCGTTACCGCGAAGGGTCAGCGAGCTAACCCGATATAAGCGAGCGCGTATCCGCGGACCGGCCGCATAGAAGATGTATGCGGACCGGAAGGCACCGTACCCGGAAACCATTACTACCCCTCTAATTTCTTTACGATCACGATGCCATTGGTCACGCTCCCACTACGCCGTGGTTTACGGCCAAACCGCGCAGGAAAGGTCTAGCGTAGCGATTTTTTTCTTCCTCCCTCCATCGCCAGCAAATTGAGACTTTCCCCCGAATATTTCAGTCCTCGTAAAATCACCCCGATCATTTTTCACTTTCTCTCGAAAAAATTGCTGGTCGTCCAATGGCATCATTTTTTTTTACGACAGATACCATCGGTTGTAACGGTAGTCTACAAGTTGCATTGTAAGTTACGAAAAAAAAAAAAAAAAAAAAACATTTAGATGGATAATAAGAGCGTAACGCAAGATAACGCGACGTTGAACGAAAGGGAAGAGCCTGTCAATGAAAGAAAAGATCGAAGGCAAAGAGGGAAAGGTGAAAAGAAAGAGAGAAACGCGGCTAGAGACAACGAACTGGCGTGTGGAGATAGCTGATGTCGGTAGTGGCAGATAGTGGTGTAGCGAGTATAGCTCGGGGCACAATGAGCCTATCAGATTATATTTCTATTTTCGACACGCGGTCTATCGCGCAATCCCATCTCTCCGAGGCGGCTACCGCGACGGGGTATACTACACACGTCGATACGTATACGAGAACGCATACGCGCGAGATGGTCGCGGAACACGAACAGCGTGTACGCGGCACGCCTGCTTCGTCCTGCTCCATCTTACGTTGCCCGCGGGTCCGCTGATGCTGCCACCGCTGCCGTTCGCCGCCTCTATCGAGAGTACACGCACGTGCGTGCATGGCCAAACTTGAAGCCGTTGCTCGATATAGATCTTGTTTCGATGGATAAAACAGCCAGCAGATTACCTTCAAATTCCAGAGAATCTGTCACGGAGTCGGATGATTATATCCAATGACATAATCGAGAACATCGTTTATCGATCATCCTACTTCTTCCAGGTGTCCATATTCAAACGATGCAAATAGAAGAACGCGACAGCTGGACACGGCTAATGAATGTAAGCGGAATCGCCGCTCTCTCCCGATAGTTAATAACGAAAAAAGCGCGGGGACGCGAGAGGTAGCGCTTCGATAAAAGTAGTAATCACGGATGACGCCCGGTTGATTCGTTCGTTCAGAGGGAACGTGCCCCGCAGCCACGCGAGAGATTCTCCTTGGTATGCGGCCGGTCCTGAAACCACCTCCGATTCGAAGGAAGGCTCTTCTCTCCGCTCGGTTTCTCGGGCTCTCCGCTGGTAGCTCCCGGCTACTACGACGGGCCGCGCGATTCTCCCCGGGTCTTTCGAAGCCGGGGATGGAGCCGGGAGGGCCCCGTCCCACGTTCGAAGGGGCTCTTAAAGGCCCGAGCTGCCTTCGTTCTTCTCGCGCTCTTCGTCGTCCGCGCGAATCGCTACGTACCGAATCGCGAGGATGATGACCACGTCGTACTATACGCGCGCGCGCGCATGTGTGTGTGTGATATAGGCACGAGAGAGGGAAAATGACGCGGAGAGTTTAGGATGAACGGAGACGGAGAGTACTCGAACCGCTTTCTTTCCTTCGGGCGGTGCAGCTTCTCCCGCAACGCGTACTACTACGCCTCTCTCATCTCGTCCTCTCCCTCACTGTATCCCTCACTGCAATGTTCTTATCTTCTTCTCTTCGTTCCTCTTCTTCCACTGCGAGCCGATGCTGCTTCTGCCTCTTCTCGTGCGAGAAGTAACGTGTTTTCGAAGAGATCGCGCATACTTGGCGACCACGACGTTGTCAACGCGACACGTATCGATTATCGGGCTAAATAAATCTTTTTCCGGAGTAAACGGCAAAACTCATGATAAGCGGACGTGTGAGCGATTAAAATTGTCGCGTGATTGAGCTACATCGCGCAACTGTGGATATTTTACAATTCATATAGAATATCTATAGCTTACATGAGCAGAGCGAAAAATATGTTGTGTAACAAAATTGAATATAAAAATATTTTTCTGTATTTTTATTTCATTTAGATAGAAATATCGCTCTTTCGATCCATAAATTAAAAAATTCCTTGCAACGTGAAACAACGATAAAACAAGTTTCGCCATACTTCTAATATACATATACGGCTCTCGTGATTGGATTTAGGAAGAACGTGGCGATTTTCCAGGAACGATTAAACCCGGCAAATTTCGCGTTTGGCAATCTCGAAAGTCCCGGTGACTCTCCCATCGAGCCGCGGAGAGATGACTCTCGAAGGATGATCGCCGAGAGAAAACGTCAAGACAAGACGTTGGCTGGAACACCTCGAGGTGTTCCTGGTCGACGTGATGGAAAGAACGCGCGACTTGGCAGATGGCTCCCGAGCGAAAAGGGGGGCTGCTGTCGTGCACCGCGGCATGACGTCCGAAAAGCAAAAGAACTCGCGCTACTCGAGCGAGGGCGAGTGGGAAGAGAGGTCGGAAAAGAGCACGGGCAGTTATCACGACACTTCGCGCCGCGGATGCGGCCGACGCGTGTGTGTACGCACGACACTGTAAAATTACCGCGTCAAAAACAATTACGTTACAGCCCAACAGTTCGCGTAACCCGACCACGGGACAATGAAGATAACCACAAACCATCACCGAGCCAACCAGCCAGCCAGCCATCGTCGTCGTCGTCGTCACTGGCGAAATGCGCTTCGCGCGCGTTTCTTCATCAGATCCGACTTCCGCGTGACAGGTCGAGGTCGAGAAATTAGCTTGTGTATAATCGCGCTTTCCGATCTCTTTCTTTTCATAATATTCCGCGCGACTTTTCTCTTTTCAAGTTTCGTTCTAACTTTGAAAATTACTAGCCCGCGCGCATATACGTATCAAGAGGATCCGAATCAGCCTCGGGACGATTCCGATTTTAACCACCGCGAACGATTCATAATGAAGCGTTACCGCGAGATGGTCGTCGCTTGTTGATTACTTCCTTAGACATTAGCGTTCTGAGATCTTGGTTTTACTTTGACGAAGACGTATCTCTATATTAATGTAATCTCGCTTTGCTTTACCGGTAGGTATATATTTATGCAAGCACATCTGGGAAACGTTAGTGCATGAATATTAAATGATCGAGCATGAAAGGATTTTTATGGCAAATTTCTTTCAAAGTCTCTCGTCAAGCTGTTGCAGAAATTATTAATTTCTATTCGTCATCGATGTTCGCGAACACCAGCCGAGCGCTTGATATTATCAACGATGTCGGCTCAACTCATGGGGTGGAATCGAGGGGGCGGGGGTCGAGCCGCGGCGCGGCATTGTCGAGTGGAAAGGGGTCCAATCAATCAGCCGCAAATCAGTATGCACGGCACGTTCGCCTAATGCCGCCACTCTTTCATCATATTCATTTGATCGCGACCCCCTCAGCCTGTGCACGCAATCGTTAATGGCGCTGTTTAAAGATCGCAACCGATCGATGCCGAGACCTCGCGCGCGTCCGTGAAAAAAGAGATATGTGTAAGTATAGATTTTAATAAAAATTATACGATTTTCTCTTTATGTAATAATCTTGCGTAAATATGCGTCATTGCGCCATTAGGGCTCGAATAGACTCGTGCTGGAATATTTATCAATCCATAAGCACCGAAATATGTTACGTTCTCAATTAATTGAATTTGCACACTTTTAAATAAATTATTAAATGCAACTATCGAGTTAATTTCTTTGAAATGCCATTTCTTTAAAAGTATGACGATTCCAGCGAATAAGTGTCTGCAAATAAATCGCTCATCGACTCGAAGATACACTCTTTCGCGTAACCGTAAATATGTGCCATTGCGCCATTAGGGCTCGAATAGACTCGTGCTGGAATATTTATCAATCCATAAGCACCGAAATATGTTACGTTCTCAATTAATTAAATTTTCACATTTTTAAATAAATTATTATTCTTTCCTCATATATGATCTCTCTATGCAACGATACAATGTTGACAATTGTAAAATAGCGCAAATGCAACTATCGAGTCAATTTCTTTGAAATGCCATTTTTCTGAAAGTATGACGATTCCAGCGAGTAAGTGTCTGGAAATAAATCGCTCATCGACTCGAAGATACACTCTTTCGCGTAACCGTAAATCGTGCGCGAGGGAATCTCGTAATTGACGAAGGAGGAATCGCGTTTTCCCCGAGAACGTTTCTTAGCCGCGGCGCGGTTACACATCGATAATGATATATGGGTTTCTCGCTACCCGTGTTTTCGTGGCTTCGCAAAACAACCGGCTGCCATTCGTAAAGCGTTAAACAGATTACGGACAGCGGACGGTGCGTTGCCACGAGGCAAATACGTCTTTGGCTCTCCGACTGGCGTGAGATCGAGATGGCAGAGAACCGGGCAAATACGTAATCCGGATTATCGTGGGATCCGCTTACCTTACCGGACACTTGCGCGGTGGAACGATACGGCGCCGATACCGGTGCCGACTCTTCACCGTCCTCCCTCCCCCTTCATTCTCTGACCACACTTCTACGTCGCGCAGCACTTTTAAGAGGATTGACCTGTAAGCCGTAATATATTTTTAACGAGGCCCCGAGTTTCCTCGACGTGTTCGTGACAAAAACGCAATCTGTCGAAAGTTGATTGACATTATTCGACAAGAACACAGAAGGGTTTTTTCTTTTTAAAGAACAAACCTCGTATATTAAGTTTACCTATTGTGTCTACTAATTTTTTAATTCATAATTGAATTCCGCAAACATGTTCCGATCGTCGAGGAAACATTGCAGTTTCCTGTATCAAGTCGAATCATCGAGGCGTAAATCGCAGGAAGCAGATATAAAATAAGCAAAGATAGACAGCGGATGAAAGAGAAAAGGAGAGGGGGTGGGTATCCAATTTAAGCCGAGCCCACAGCGCAAAAATGCTTCCGAAGGCTCCGGCTTGGTTCATTAAATGAAACCCAATAGCGGTTGTTTGCGTTGCCAGACAGCGAATCCGTCTGGAAATTGAATGCCATATTGTATTGGGTCCGCCCATGCGTTTTTCTATATAGAACGTACGCGGCGTAGAGTTTTACGAAATCGGCTGGCGAATGGCGGCTAATGTTTACATTGTTGTTTATCGTTAATTTACAAATTAAGAGCATCCTGGCGCAAAAACGACACGCGGCGTGTCGGTAATGAAATAAAATTGATAATCTATCGTTCTCTTTATTATTATTTTTTTTTTTTTTTTCACATACTGAATTAATCAATCATAGTGTATAAAAATGTAGTTTCGGACAGAGGGAGGACACACATTTTTTTTTTTGCGCGCGCTCGTTTATTTATACCGGGGTCGGTACAACCAACCCCGCATCAAAGAATATTTTGCGACGCTTTGGAACGAATGGACGACAGCTATCGCGACGATATGGAGCGTAGTTAAAACACAATTACCGCGTCGCCCCTCCACTTCGATCCTATGACAGACCGCGGGCGTACCGCGCTGTCAAAATAGATAACGTTCGGAGTAAGTCACCCCGAAGTTAAAACCCATCGTTGCAACGGGCGGTGTGTAGGACCATTCACTTTGGGTTAACGTCGACAAAGGGTGTACGCGCAGGAGGATAGGAAGAGAGAGTGCAGGAAAACGGGGGGAGGAGGGGGGAGAAGGAGGGGATTGCGTTACCGTGATACGCTCCGCGTTTTGTTGCTTGCGACGAAGTTAGGGGTTGATATTGCGCGTCGTTGGGGTTGCTAGTGTGACGTCACGCGGCTGATTAACATAAACGGACCGGCGTTCGTTGACAGAAGCGTTATCTTTTACTGCCCGTAACTGCTCTCCCGCATAAACGGACATCAATTAAGCCGATGATATAATATATCAGCTGGCGAGGCTCGAAAATTCATTTCGTTTCGTTTTTTTTTTTTTTTACTCGATTCGATCGTTCGGAATAAACGGCGATGGATTTTGGCGTGGAACCGCGCGCGTGTCATCGATCTGCGTTAAGCTTATGAGGAATTTTCGTCCGAGGGATTAGCGCACGAGGGATGACGCACGACAACCCTTTTATTACCGGGACCGGATGACTGTAACTATCTAACGTGACATTAGCGGAACCTCGCTTGCCTCCGAAATTATTGTTATTATTCCATAAATGGATATCGGGAGAGGGAGACTTAGATTATGGAACGCTGCCCGCATATCTATTAGGACAATGTACGTCTGATTTTATTCACTCGCATATAGAGAGATCTTAGGTACTTGTTATTGTCTTTCAAACTTATACGACATTTTGATTTCGAGCACTTTATAGATTTATGTACTCTCTCAATTTTTCATAAAAATACTTAGCATTAAAAGATTTTAACGAACACATTATATATACCTTTCGTCGCCTTTACTACTTCCTTATGGATCTTTAACGACACTCGAAAATAACAATCGAACTTTACAACTGCGTTTTATTATCTCGCATCTAGCGAGACCTCTCAATCTCTTTATAGTTCAAGACCACGAAAAATGTATCTCGTTTGAAAAAAATCTCATCTGAAGAAGAAAAAATATTTTAAAAGCTGGAAAGATACGAGAGGCAGAGGAGATAAAATAAAGTTTTTGTTACAGAATCGATCGCCTATCTAGTCGTATATAATCAGCTTTCCGAGATAGATAATACGGAATAGAGATGTAAGGGAGAGAGCAAGGAGCACGAAACCGCGCTGGTGGGAGGAAAGACGATCGTCGGGGAAACTTTATCTCATTCATACTTTTGCATTTGAAAGCGGTAATTTATGCGCGCGGCGAAGTGAGACGGAATGCACCGCGGCGATGCAGACGAGGGAGGACAGCGAGAAAGAGAGAGAGAGCGCGACTGAGTATCCAACGTGCGCGAGAGAGAGAGGCACGAACGTCGCCATTATAATAGATATGTTAGCATGCAAACGCTGTCTTTTATACGTTTGCCAGTCTGCGGTAGTGGTGGCGATCTTCCAGGGCCGTGCACCTTCTCTTGCCATACCCAACACGAATGTCTCTACTTATACGAACTTTGACAGAAACACGCGGTGGTCTCGTCCACTCACTTCTGATCCTTCCAAATATTGTATCGAACTATAGAAACGAGAAGAATGCACGCTGCAACTACCGCGCGAAGGTCGTGCACAGATATCTATGGATCGTAAAGTCGTTACAGAATTGAGATATAATTTGACATTTGTCAAAACACCGAACTAGTGTCAGATTCGAAGCTCTCTCGGTATCACTGACACCACCTTCGAAGGTCAGTCGTTGAAGATGCAACGTCGTTTCGAGGATTTGCCTAGTAGGCCCATAAAAAAAAAAAAAAAAACCAAAAAAGAGCGGCAGTCCAATAAACCGAAAGTTGATACATCCCTGGTGCCTCGCGAGCAAAAGCGTAGAGGCGGCACGAGAGGGGCGGCAAAGCACGGTTCGTCGGATAAGGGGAGTGGTGAGAGGACAACGCGGTAGCGACTGCGGCGGCGGACGAGCGGGGGAAACGCATGGGTTCCCCGAGGGAACGGGGGGAGGGGGTGGCGGTGGCAGGGGTGTATCTACTTACCATACTCCCAGTATACCAAAGTCCCGCGGTCGACGCGGCAGATAGTAGTCGCTGGCAAAGCAGGCATCTCGACAGCAGCCGCGAGAGCAGCGGGAGAGGGAGGGGGGAGGGTGAAAAATAGAAAAAGAAGCGAGAAGAGAGAGGGAGACGAGATAGAGAAGTAGAGACGAGGTGTACATACATAGAGAAGAGATAGACGCAAAGAGAGAGAGAGAGAGAGGAAGTCGCGAAGAAAATCTGCTACGCGTGTTAGTCATTCGCTTTTCTTCGAAGGAGACAAAAAAAAAAAGGCAGAGATATGGCGAAGAGGACGTCGCGAAAATGGTCGACCGCAACGAGAGCAAGTGGACGCATCGCGTGTGATAGCATATCGTTGCGTGTTTCGTGCGGGTTCCGATCACGTGGTGATCGCTGCCCCTTCCTCTCCTGACCACAAGGGTTCCTCCGACAGGCAGTGGGGATGTCAACCATGATTGGGAGAGATGTAAAAAGAAGGAGGAAGAGTGGACGGCTTCTAGGAGATGAAAGAGGACAGTGAGGGTGAAGAGAATATCGTTTCAACCCTGATGATGATAACGTTAGGTGAGTGTATACGTGATATTTTACGTCAATAATCTTCGTGTAATAATTTTTATAAGATAAAACTATCGCAAAAAATTATGAAATATTGCTCGATGATTATATATTGTTGCTCCATATTATATATCGTTATTATTTATCGAGGGGAATGTTGAATTAATCCATTTTGCAGATCCACAAGTAATAATCTTACGGCGGAAAAATAAGAAATAGAATTAAGAGACAATTCTTTAAGACACGGAATAGATTGATGATACTGTAAATCATATTCCACGACAGAGACAATATACGCGGCTCGCTCCTTCTTCTTTGCCGCAAGATGTCGACTTAAATCGTCGTTTGGCGATGCCTTCGAGGCTTTGCCACCGACTCACTTTAAATCGTATACTTGGCACACGAGCTAATTGGTATCTCGCGTTAGTCGGCGTGTTTTATCGCGCCATTCGTAACCGGTCGAAAAGCATTCGCCGACGTTCCAACGAGCAATTTAACGAAACGCGAAATGTGTAACACCCTCGCCGACGCTCGATTTTTCACTCGCGGTTCCCACGTGGCAGGCGACCACGTGTTGACTTAGCGCGCGTCTTACGCGATTACGAGAATCCTCGCTCGTCTTTTCCTAGACGATCCGTCAAAAAGATACATGCTAGAAAAAAATATACAACTTGGAAAATAAAATTCGAGTAAGAAGGAGCTCTGTCAAAATGTAAAACTTGACATTTAAATATTTCGATGACAGGCGACCACGTGTTGACTTAGCGCGCGTCTTACGCGATTACGAGAATCCTCGCTCGTCTTTTCCTAGACGATCCGTCAAAAAGATACATGCCAGAAAAAAATATACAACTTGGAAAATAAAATTCGAGTAAGAAGGAGCTCTGTAAAAGTGTAAAACTTGACAATTAAATATTTCGATGACAGGCGACCACGTGTTGACTTAGCGCGCGTCTTACGCGATTACGAGAATCCTCGCTTCGTCTTTTCCTAGACGATCCGTCAAAAAGATACATGCCAGAAAAAAATATACAACTTAGAAAATAAAATTCGAGTAAGAAGGAGTAAAAATGTAAAACTTGACATTGAAATATTTCGATAGAAGTATATCGCGCAAAATGAATTTTTGTATTACAATTAATCTAAAAATTGTACAATTCTGCAATATAATTTTCCTGATTATTTTTCTCTCATTTCGACTCTCTTCGTTCGCTTATTGTCAGATGTGTCGAGTGCGCGAAAGTATCTCGCGGAACGAACAGAATCTCGTAAGCCTGCCTGCCGCTTCTATTTCTGTTCTACGAGCTGGACATGAAATTGAATTCGTACCGTGAATAACGACTAACAAACCGCAGTTATATCGTAAAAAGCAATGCAGCGGGATGTGAATTAATTCTGGCTCCGCACCCCACAGGCTATCCCCGTTTTGCCGCTCTCTCTCTCTCTCTCTTTCCGTCTCTCCTCACGCGGCATCTCTCGTTTCCTCTATCGCGGTACTTCTCTCCTCCAACTTGAAACCCAAAATTCAATAAAGGCGAACGAGTACGAGGTCTCCCCCTTTTGACCCCCCTCGCAGCTTTCCGTATGGGGTGGTGGTACGGCTATGGGGTTAGCAGTACTGGAGTCATCGCGAGAACTTGGAGGGAGAGATGAAGGCACGGTGCATACATTAGCGGGGGCAACGTACGGAGATATTGTCTGAACAAAGGGATCGACTCGTACCTATCGAAAAGGCGATTAAGCGAGGATAAAGTTAACTTCGCCTTGGGCTACTTCCTATTGAAAACACTCTCGGAAAAGACTTCGCGATATATCATATTTTCATGTTGCTTTTGACAAAATAGAGTCGATGGAAAAAGAATTCTAAGAAAATTATAATGCTTTGAAAATCGAGGATGGTGGATAAATCGGTAGCTGCCGGAAGATTCTATGACAACGCGAAAGACATTTATCGGGAGAAGTTATATTCAGTTCTTTGAAACATGCCGTCCAAGTTTCGAAAGTATTCCAATAAAGCGAGTTATTACAGCTTACGTTTGCGGCTGCATGTATAAAAAACGACGGAAAAATTATCCGCCGACTTATTTGCGACGCGTTACGCGATTCCGCAAACTTGACACGTCGCGTCCAAGACAAAGTGATGAAGGTGGAAAAAACAGGCGCGCGAGAGACGGAGAGAAATAGAACGACAGCGAGAACGGCGGGCCTGACAGGACACAATATTGCAATAACTTCAATTACGGCGACACGACGGATTGCCGTGGGGTAAATTCGACCGCGCGCGTTTCCCCACCCCCGCCTGTTCCATCCATTTATATATCCGAGTGACACAAACGTCGTGGTCGAATTGGCTGTCGGATCTGAAAGGGGCTGCCTTTAAACAAGTGCTTCTTAATAAACCATTGACGCGCGAAACCACCCTCGAAAATTTGCCCCTCAGCGCCGCGTCGTCACCCTTCCTCAACGTCTAACGCCACGAGACCGTCGAGGGACTTTAAGCTTTCGTTACTTCGTTAAGTTCAGAAAGGCAAAGCGCCTCGAAGTAACGAGGCGTCCTGATATTTTTATTTTCGACAATTTTTCGGCACGCGTCAAGTTTGCAAGCACAATCCGATTAAAAATCAATTAACTGTTGTACCTCGGAAGGAGCTCTGTTAACGTTTTATATAAATATATATACAACAAATAGAATGAAAAATATTATATAAAAAATGTACAACTAAATATATTAAAATGTATAAGTTACAAAATAAAAATTATTGAAGAGAATAACGAGTTATATGTCGACTAGCATGAAATATTAAGTAATTTAATTTTTTGCAATAACACAGAGAAAATTCGTCAAATGGTTTTCGAGACAAGGCCGAAGATCATGGAGTTAGCGTAGCGGTGACTTATCGACCGCTCGGTTGCAGGGAGAGCGAACTCTGGAAAAATTGTGCAGAGCCTTTTGCCCCGCGGGCTAAGGGTATTTCACTAGGGGTGGGCACGCACCCTTCTTCGCTCACGTCCCACTCGAAATTTCGCTCGGCTAGCGCTTTTTTTAACATTTATTTGACAGCTGTCGTCCGCAATGCGTGCGCGTTTACCTACAAGGTCTTGTCGTCGTGTCGAAATTGTTCGAGGGCAGAACGACGAGTCTTGAACAGTACCCTTGGAAGAGATAGGGGTAGTATAAACTCTTAAGAGACGCCGACACGTTTGACCGATATTTACATAGCACGATTTATCAATATTTCAACATAATTACATAAGTGTCTCAAAAAATTAACCTTCGTATCTTATACATATTTCAAATTCATGAATTATATCGAAGAATATTAATCAGTTTTTTTTCCGGTGTGTTTATAATGCGTTTAGAGGTTCATTTAAAGTATAAAAGTAAAGAGTACCTATTATATATATAATTGCAATTGATACGGCCGTAAAGTTTTTCATGGACATCTTTAAGCAAGCTACAATTATCCTATTATCATCTTATGAAATTCAATTATTCTCTAATTGAAATATCAATTGTATATTTATAATATGTTAATTACATTTTCAGCATGAATCACTTTATGATTGAATAAAAACATACGCTAAGGAATCGTTCGCAACGATTATGATGTAATTAATTTTTTATCAATAAATTGATTATGTTCTCGAATATGAATCACACTTTTCGAGACTGAAGAGAAACAGACGATTTCAGAAGGAATTCTCGAAATATCAATGAATAATTTTCGCATTCTTCTTTAATAGGGGTTTACATTTGTTATGCACCAATTACTTACACCCCCGCAGGCGCACGATCGCTAATTGCGGAACCGCGTTTTGTAAAAAATCGGCGAGGAAATAACTAATAATCACGTAATGAGTCGCCGCGAGAGTCTGTCACGCGATGCAAACGAATCAACGATATCGTTGAGCTAGGTTAATTACCCCGTGACCCGCGCGCCAGAATGCGACACCCCACTTTCTCTATGGTTGTATTCGTGCATGGACTTTCGAAAGTGTTGGTACACGCGAAAATTGAATGCCATGCGCGACACAACACTTTAATATAGTCATATTCGTCGCATCAACTTCGATTACAATTAACACAGTTTTTTTTATTCCTGACAGAGGAGTATCGTATCAATGAAGACTATTTACATGAAGGTGACAGGAATATATATATATATATATAAGTCACTATTTTATTTTAAATATCGCGGTGTAACCTTAGTTTTCACCGAATTACAACGACATTATTCCGGTTACAAACGCCAGATTAGTTTACGCCGAAGACAAATCGCAGCCCCTTGTCGTTAGGGCTTCTTAAATCGATATTCGTTGCCGCGCGCCAAGAAACCTTCCTTTCCCTATCGAGCATGTCCGGGAGAATGATAAAACGTTTAACGGCAGATAATCGTAAGGAACCTCGATAAATCTAACGAGGTCTCGTTCGTTTCGCTCGTCGATCCGCCGTTTCTGGATACAACCCCCAGAGCAAAATCCCGATAACGAAGCGGGAACTCGTGCGTTTTTTTCTCCTCGCCGGCGAAATAAAAAGAGTGAGAATGAACGACTCGATTGCGCAGGATTGCGGAGCCTGAGAACTTTGTCAATTAGACGGCAACAATTAGTCGTAGCCGCCAGACAGTAGCTGCCACCATAGTGATAGGTAATAAGTAATAACGGATCACTCCGATCGCGGTAACTTGTCTGCCTCCTTTTGACGTATGCGCTTTAACGTTCGCCTCGTTACACGTCGAGTTCTCGCCGAGTTCTCGTCGAGTTCTCGCCGAGGAATGCGGATCGCCGCATGATATTGCACAATTGCCGGTTTTCCCAGATGCTTCCATAAGCGTTATCGAGATCTTTCAAGAGATTTATCTCGCCCTGATTAGAACATACACGTCTTACGTCAGAAATGTCAGAATTCGGAAGTTAGCATTCGGTAAAAAAAAAAAAAAAAAAAAATAATTGTGCGTGGAGACTATAAGAAAATGTTTTATTAATGAGTAATTTTATCAATATATATAATTATTATCAATAATATGTGGATTTTAATTATAATATATTCGACAATTTCGTTGAATATTTTTCGCTTAATATATTTTGCACATGTAGACATCGAATTAAAAAAATAATAAATATGCATGTAAATGATTAAGCATCATTATGTAATTCTGAAAATCATTATTACAAATAATATATAATACGTCATCGTAATGTTGTGCACGAATCCGAGCTCCGGAATAACGATCAAATAGCAAAGCGAGAAATTACAGTATCACGGTCGATATCGAAGAATATAGCTCGCAGATTTATTTAGAAATCGACGCGGCGTCGCTTAATAAATCCGCAATTATCGTCGATGCGTTGTCGCGCAAACGCGCGAGATTTTTCCGGCATTTCCTGTTGCGAAAGAAAAAAAAAGATAAAAATCGGTTAGAATGTCACGTCTCGACAGGCGACGCGCCTACTTTCCCGTCGTTCACTATCCCTCGTTTCCACGAGAGAATATTATCATCGTCGTGCTTCGCTCGCGCTCGCCTTTCGCGAGGGATTCCTTGGATCAATCAGCGGACTACGAGCCGAAGAAAAACCTGGTTGCCAAGCTTGCTCTCTCTCATGTACGTGAGTTACGTGACGCCGTCGATCGGCCGTCGATTTATCACGCAAACGCGTACGACGACAGTTCAACCGGATGTGAGATCGTTTCTTGGCGATCGACGCGAATCTCGCGAACGTGACGTCCTCCCTGAACTGCTATATTGTTGGCGTTTAATGCAAATTTTCTTACTAGCGCTTAATTCTAATCGTCTCTTCTATAAAAATATTACATTTTTTATGTACACAGAAATACACTTACCTCGCTGTCGCGTCATACACTTCGAATGGCAATAAAATCGGCGGATGGCCGAGAGCTTCGAAACGTTCTCTAAAATCGAATCGCGGAAAGGAGAGGCACGCCGGCAATTTTCGGGATGGTCGCAAAATAATGATGATCTTTATCCCTAATGAAATTAGTCCCGCTGCTCCGAAGAGCGCGCGGGAATAGACATCGTACCGTGAAATTACTATAATAGGCGGCGGTAGATCCCCCGTTACACGCACAGGCGTTACTCGCGTGTAGAGAGAAGAGACGTTTCACGTGTATATTACGTATACGTGGATTCGCGAGCACAGGAGAACGCGAGAGATTGGATCGGTTCGACTCGGAGCCGATGTGGCCTATTTAAAGAGAGCACCTAAATATAGTTCGCTTTATTTTTTTTTTTTCGCCGGAATTTAAAATTACGGTCGTAAAGAAGCCGAGGGCAAATTAGCCGGGGATTCGACCCTCCTAAGGGGGCTGTCTCTAGTCTCTTCGAAAGTCTCTTCGTGCACGAGTGGATCCACCACCGCGAGGAAAGAAGGTATTTGGCTCCTTTTGGCAATCAAGTAGATATATCGATTCTAAGAGAAGAGTATTGAGAAAAAACTTGGATGTCTGTGAAATTTGATAAAAAGAATTGTCTCTCGCAATTTTTTGCGCGCTATTACTAATCATTACAAATGAAAATCAGCAATCGAATTGAAGATCGCGAGTCGGGGCGAAGATTTCGTCCCACCTGCACGAATATTCGATCCAATTGCATTCGTCGCCATGTTCATTGTACGTTTCTTCACGTCCGGCTCTTCAGAACGATAGTGCCGGGACCCGCAGCCCCACGGACTCGCTCTGGTGGAAACAATTGCTGCCGCGGGGCATCATTTACATCATAAGCAATCATAATGATCGAATTTTCGGCGAACGACGATGATCCAACGAGTGGAACGAGGGGAGCCAATCCAGAAGTGGGTACCCACTTACCGGCTGTACGAACTAGTGCGCTCGCGAGTGAGGGACTCTGACCCTCCTCCACCTCTTTCGACCCTATAGCTCCGGGCTACCTGCGCCCGTTTATACGAGCTGGCACCTATTTCTCCTTCCCCTCGGCCCTCTCTCTCTCTCTCTCTCTTTAAACATCCAGAAGGGCACTTCGAAAAAAGTAATCGTCGAAAAAATTCCGGGCACGACGAAAGTCGGCGCCCCGTCAACCATCTACTTGCGATGTATGCGTCTGGCTGGCTTTCGCGATACGTTAAAACAAATAATGTCAGCATGTCGTCGAAACGAGCCATCAACCGTCCAGCGACGACTCTTAATGCGCATCCACCTAAAACGGCATACGAGTATTTTCACGTACCGTTAATGGGAAGCTACTGCGAGCTGAGCGCGCGGAGAGGCACGAAAACGCGGGTTCAATTTCCTGGGCGCGCACGAGCAGAACGACGTTCCCGGAGGACGTTTACTTCCAACGTTCAACGTCGACGATAATATAAGAAGTCCGCGCATTGCTAGGCTATTTGCGCTTAAACGGTCGGGAAATTCGCGGAGAGTAGCCAATTTAAAAAAATCGTTCCCGCGAACGCAAATGATTCCGCGTTCTATCGTATATCCGGCGTGCTTCGATTTTCGAATTTCGTAGAAGAGCCCCCCTTCCGCCCCCTTTCCTAACGCGTTTAGGGGTGCGACGACGTCGGCAACGTTGCCGGTATTTTCCACAGCCCGGGTTTACCAAAGACAGCGGAGAGAGAGCGAGAGAGAGAGAGCTCTGTGTTTTGGGCTTTGCCCGCTCTCTCCGTATATACGACTGGACCTATCAGTATGCGGACCACGAAACGTGGTCGGGGTCTCTCTCTCCCTCCCCTCTCGGCCTCCTTCTTCGTCCCTCCGTATCTCTCTTTGACAAACATCGTGTCCCTCCGCTCCACTCACCTCCCTCGGCAATCTATTTGTCTCTCTCTCTCTCCTCTTGTTGGCCTTCCTTCCTCGCACGTCTTCTCCGTCAGCGCGCGCGAGGCGAAACGTAGGCTGTTTCGGAGAGAGTGTTTCCGCCGTAATGCCGAAACAGTATTGATTGCAGCCCACCTAGCTTAGCTACGCCGCCTACTGCACCTAACTCACGCTCGCACCTAAACTAGCGCGTATTTTCGCACGACCACCTTCGAAGACAAACGAAATTAACTATGCATATTAACTAACTGTCATCGGACGTGCGGCGCAAATATCGAGCTTCTCCCGCGGCCGGATGATATCGACTTTACCGCATTGGCGTTTCCGACGACCCATATCTTACGGAGCGTTTAACTTGTCTCGCACAGAGAGAATCGAAAGTGCATCGAGGATATAACGTCATCCGATGCGCGTCCATTAATATCGACAAGGCTATACGATTTAGCACGGCTCGCTCGCAAATCTGTTGTCCCGGTCAACCGTGACGACCAGCCGGAAATCGCGCCCATCGTCCTGGACCGAAATTGGTCGGAGGACCGTACTAAAGGGTAGTAACGACGTAACAATGATCCTCGGATAGTAGCTCGGCATCGCTGACTCGGAGAGGACGATGGGAACGGCAATTCCATCTTTAGGATAGGGTCGCCCTATCGTGACTCGGCAGATAATTAGACGGGTAATCGAGATGGTCGGAGTTTCAAAGTATTACGGTAGTCTGCAGTTTAATATAGGCCGGCGCGATTCTGTAATTTCCGATGCCAATGACCCGCCCTTAATGTTACACCGTTCGTATCGCGGAAAAAATTCACAATTATTTGTCGTTATTATTTTTACAACTGACGGATCATCCATCGAAACGATTAAAATGATGAAAAATGTCAAAAGTACTCGCAAAAATTATTTTCAAGATCTTGACATGACCTTTGACACTCGAATGGTCACCGCATCCATATCCCGCGTTTTTCCCATAAAAACGGAGTGTACGGGCCTCGTCTGCGAGGTTTTTCGAGGGTTTGGTGACATAATGAGGCAGATCGATTGCCGGGTACATTACCATTACAATAGTGGACACCCCCGGAGACGCCTATGCCTAACACAATTGATAGACGGCAGGAATTTTGGAAGAAAACGGGAAAAAGCGGGGAACTATCGCTCCGAGATGAGAAAAGAAAGGGAGAAAAAATAGGGAGGGAAAAAGAGAGCGCGGTCACACCAACGGGCTTATTAGTCAGCAATGTGATCTATTTGCCCTGTACTCGCATAAAGAACCTACATTATTGTGCCACTATGTTACGAAGGAGGGCGTTATTGCCCAACAGGGACCTCCAGTTAGGCTCCTGTATCACCAAGCCGTGTAGCGACGTATGGGTTATAGGCACCGTTCTTTCTCTCTTGTCTCGTTCCACGTTCTCCTCCATCATCGACCACCCGCGGGGTCTCGCTAATATGCCGGTAATATTTCCTCCATTCCGGATATCGCTTTATTATTTCCTGCCGGCACGCCACGGTTATCGACAATGAATTCTACATACGAGGAAAACAGCGTGAGAAATTTCCAAAGCGACGCGAAATCTACATCGATATCATCGATATTTGCATTAAAAACGCTGCGTCATCTTCTTCCTCTTGTAATAAATAAATATTACGTCGCGAATATTTTGCACGACAGTTTGTACAATATATTTATGTTAAATTTTATTGCATTTTAAAATAGAAGATTATAAAAAACTTAATGTCCCATGTATATTTTTCTAAAGCGTGATCTTTCGCGTAAGTTTGTTGTTTTACGAGATCAGCTGGTCGAATACGGCGAAAAAAGTTTAACATTGTTAAAGACGGTCGATGAATGCCGTTCGTAACAGAACGACCTCCATCCTCGACACTCCGTTCCATTGTCGATTTTGGTCGCTTAGTCCGACAGACATTGTTTAGCATCCCGCGGATTCAGCGCGCGTTGTCTGACTCATGCGATCGGCTTCTCCTCTCCATCCGTATAAACCGAATCGAATCGTCCGTCCGTAGGCTCGCTCCTTTTGGTTCTCGCGTCTCCGTTTGTACGAGTGACAATGATGTCACTTAAGGAACGAGGAATTTCCATTGTTCTCGACGACGGCCGATCGAGACTCACGTATAGTGTTATAAAAATATATACATATACACATATATATATATTGAATTTCATCTTTTATTCGACCCAGAAATTCGTAGTTTACCAGCGAACTTTGGTCGGTGATACTTTCGACGTTATTTTTGTGGAAGGAAAGTTCGGCTTATCGTGAAAAGTTTGGTGAAGGCACGCCGGGAAAGGGGCGAGGCTCTCGCGGAGCAGCGAAACGCTTTCGGAAAATCCATAGCGTCAAGGAATATACAGGGTTCCGCCGTGGTGGAACACAATGGCGCGTTGTAGAAAGGTCGGGTGATAAGAGGAGCGAGCGGGAGCGAGCAACCGGACAGGAGAAAGACAGAGAGAAAAAGGGAGAGAGGAGAGAGCTTGCGGCGTCGGTCTTTGCCCCGAGTACGTGCTTCGAGTGACAAAGCTTCCAGCATGAGACCGACCGACCGACCGACCGTACGAACGCCAGAACGATACGAGGCATCAAGGTCCTCGACGATCGATAGGCAGGCTCGACTCCAACCTGGAACTATCCTCGTGCGCGCCGCGCTTTTGCCTCTGTTTAATATTTCGGACGGGTATTTACACACGCGGTCGTTTTATCTGTATCGCGGACGGATCTCTCTTGTGCATTTCACAATTCCACGCCGAAAGATAATAATTCAACAAAATACGTCATTTGGAAATTCATTTCGCGCATTTCTAGCATCTCTCGAGCAATAGAAGGGTTCTCGTTGTTTTTATTTATTTATTTTTTTTTACATGGATTATATTTGATTGTCAATGCAATCTTGCTCGGCAACTTTCTCTTTTAAAAGCGTGATATCTCGATTAAACGGACTTTACGACAATGGCGGATTAGGTCGAGGGACCGCTAGTAGGTGTTGGCAGATCTGTATCTGGCTCCATCGAGCTGGTCGCGCCCGCTCTCAGAAGCGTGAAATGAAATTTGACAGATCAGACCGAGACCCTCTCGTCTCCTCCGCGGCTTCCTGTCTCGCTCACTCATCTCTCTCGCTCTTTTCGTCGCCTGATCGCAACCTCGAGAGCTGCAAAATGGCGTTGGCGCTCGTCCCCCGGGTTTCCGCACCTTCGGGGTGCCCCACGGGCATCGGCGGGCACCTCCCGTCCCTCCCCCGTTCTCTCTCCCTCGCGTGGCGCACCCCATTTTATACGATTCTCTTTTATCTGTTACCTCCCTGCCGCCGCCGCTGCCGGTTATGCTCCCTCGGGGCATCCGCTGGAGCGGGTCTTCCTTAGTTCCAACCCGACACCTTTTTACAAATACATCACACGGCCTTCTGGCCCTTTGCCGCCTCTCATCCTAGAACCTCATCCCTCCTTTTCGTATCGCTGTCCCATCGTAACGCTTCGTTATACCAAAGGTGGTGGGTGCCCCATTTGCTTAAGCACATCAAATGCTTCAGGCCACTCGGCTCTCATTCACTTCGCTCGGCAGGTACTTACTGTAACTGCGTGAGCTATATACTTAAGAACCGTGCGACATTAAGGAAATCGTATATAGCGACATGCTATTTTAATAAATATGCATCGATATATATTTTTCCGATCATCGATTGAAAAATTAATATAAAAGAATGTTAAACGATAAACGAAATTTTTCTCTTTTAATTTTGACGATTAAACGCTTCGAATGCCACGCAGCGGGAATATCGTGATGCGATTTCGCTGAAACCTAACGAACTTTTTTTTCTCTCGCCTCGACACCCCTGTGTCCGTCGACATAAGTAACATAATCTACGATCAAAGTGCGGGAACGTCATCATCCGCGTTGACGATCATCCCGTCTCCTTTCTCGCGTCCAAACATCCGATCGTGTGACAGCTGTCCCCGCATCGGAAACGAAATTATATGCTCAAAGGATCGCGCTGCGATCTCTATTTAGATTTTATCTTTCGCAGCAGTGTGACGCAACGCCCCAGAGATGTCATCGGCGCGTCTGGTGACCATGATCGTCATTGGCACCAGGATAACGTAGCGTTCAATAACGTGTGAACACGAACGGGCGTCCGATTTCCAGGACGGTTTAATCGTGTTTCTTTGAAAGCGTCGATAGCATCTAACGGGGACACACTATATACTAACGACACACGCGGGCGTTCGGTTAGGTCGCGTTAAACAACCTGGGATTTCTCTCTTTTCACTTCGACGCGCGAGCATCTTTTTAATTAAATGAGACAGGAATAATAACCATTTAAAAAATTCTTATTTCTCTTTTGCGTATCAATCCCGAGTCCTCGTCGTTTTATAAGATCGTTCATCCCTCCCATTCTTTCTCGCTGCGAAAAAGATCGTCTCGGACGACGAAGGTACCCCTAAGTGGCGAAACGAGGAAGGAACGAAATGCTGAGACATAAAATTGAAAAGTTTGACGTACGGCGGTTTATGGGACTTTTAGAACGTAGTAAACTCGCGCGTTATACCTCCTTCCGAGAGTCGTTATATTTTTCTT
The DNA here is from genome assembly GCF_048542155.1 of Nylanderia fulva. Classification (NCBI taxonomy): domain Eukaryota; kingdom Metazoa; phylum Arthropoda; class Insecta; order Hymenoptera; family Formicidae; genus Nylanderia; species Nylanderia fulva. Next base: position 2,599,750 of record NW_028190293.1, read on the forward strand.
CCCGTAGTCCGCGCTCTTTCCGAGTGGATTTTTGTTGCCGCGATCGTTTTGTGCGCCGAGATGTTTGTCGTTCAAACGAAATCTTCTCCTCTCTCTCTCAACCTTTTCCCCGTTTTTACTCTCTTCAACGTGAATTACCGCTTTGCCACTTGCAAGGTGATTTATTGTTGGCTAGTGCCTTCGTTCTTGAATTAAAATTTATTCTACTTTCCATTTTATTTTTAAAGATTCTAATTCAATTTTATTCGCGTTCCTCAAAAATAATATTATAGTAATTATTTTTTTTCATCTATATAATTATTACCGCCGCACTGGTTTTGTAATAACGATTTAATAATGATAAAAAAACTTTATAAAAATGACAGAGCGATAGATGTAAAATACATACGATTTACACTTGTAATTTTTAAACCGGTTTGATCTGTCCAGGATAAATTTTATTCCACGATAATTAGTACAGATCGCGAAAATTGCACCGACAAAGGGTTCCCCTTCGCGGAAATAAAGAAGTTGTTCGGCATTCCGAGCTCATTGAACGCTCGCATACCGGGATCATCCCCGCGAGAACGGTTAATTATCCGAGGATTTTTCGGCAAACGTCGTACCGCCCTCCCGGCATCGGAGCCGGCAAAGCGCCGGGTCTAAGGGGTTAGCGATGAACTTCGACTCGGTAATGAAGCGCTCCCTCTCTCTGCCTAAACGAGTCGTCGCCTCTGCTTCGGATATATTTTATTGCGCGGCCGGTCTGGTTTATTATCGCCACGGTTGCGCGAACTTCTCCGTCTCGTTTCAATCCCGCAACGTCTTCGTCGCTCTCGCCCTTCGCGCTACACAGAGCTCGAACACAATGCGAGAGAGAGAGAGAGAGAGAAAGAGAAAGCGTTAGGCACATTTCTGCCTAGATCAACCCTTCCTCACGCCCGGCTACGACGATACCAACCCTCGGAAAAACAGTGGCGCTCAACGAGCCGTGCTGTCGCGCACGAGTTCGCCCGAAATAAAAGGGTTATGACCGTGGGTCTTACCCTCGGGGTACCATTGTAAGAAACACGTTTCCAATTCGCCTGGACACCTTGTTAAAGTTCTGTCGAATTATTGTAGTACATTTTATTATAATACTTTGTGATGAGCAAAAAATGTTGATTCTTTTAAAATGAGACAAACGTTTAAGAAAAGTGCAATTAATTAATATCAGCGAGAGCTCTTCGTTTAATCACCGTTTAATAGTCCACGCATTTGTAGCGTATCGTAAGTTAACGGACCATCCGATTTCGCATCGTTAACTTTTTAAATGCGTACGCGCGATAACTTTCTAAACGAGCTTACATCAAATGAATTATCCGTAGAATATGAGAACCGGCGGCTTTTAACGGTACGAGCTTAAAACTATAATGCGTCCTAATCCGGCAATATCTCATGCTGTCTTGTGGGATTCGTCGCTCACGCACAGCCGTCCCTATTTAGTGGATCATATATATTATACCACTCTCATCGCCGGATCAACCCCTCGTCGAATGACATTTTATCTTTTGCGATTGCACGCCAAATAATTCCCGTCGTCGCAGTTCTTCGCGGTAAAGAGTATACGTTGAAATATCAAGCAAATTCTCGTTAGACTTATTTAAGATAAGACTGATTTAACGCGATTAAATTTTTTTATCCAACATCTCTTTGCCTACCCTCCCATATAGTTCAGGGTGCTCGAAGTAATCAAAATCCGGCGTTTGTCGGGTGTGAATAGTCACAGAGAGGAGGAAGTGGAGGAGAGTGAGAATGTCGTCTTAGCACCGCATCGGCATCTGTTCACGAAGGAATTACGACGTAACTTTGTCTCCCAAGATAGCGCGACGGTTTCTCTGGAGCTGAGTGCTATCCAGGATAGAGTGTAGGAGACGATGGAACCGTTGGGTTATGGGAGCGGGTGGGAGACGAAGAGGCTATGAAGGAGACGGGGTAAAACCGAGAAAGAGCGAGATGGAGACAAAGTGAGTGAGAGAGAGAGAGACGAGAAGAGATCGAGAGCACGGGCGACCGGTAAGCACGGGAGTGTGCATGATGGGTGAGGCTCCTCCGAGGCTTGAGTTTCCATTGGGGTTGGTTCTTGCGATATAAGCTCTCGCAGCCACAGCACCGCCACCCATCCTGGGCCCGCCATCCTCTCCCCTTCGCCCCCGCCATCTCTCGCCCTCCACCACGCAGTTCGCCCGCAGACCCCTGCGAGACATCCAGCATACCCACTATCACCCACAGATAGTGGTGGTTCGGGTCGTCTCTCGGTGTGCTACGGGGTGTCGCGAGCCTCATACATATTCAGCGGATGCATCACCCTCCTCCTCCCACGTTTCACCCTTCGCACCCCTCACCCTTTATCCCCGCGCTCTCTCGACCTCAGCGCACCTCCCGAACCGCACCGGTCATCTATTGCCTCGACGTCCCCGAGGACCCGAATCGCGCCGGACGCGGACCAAACTTTCCCCGGCCGTGCGCTAAACTCGAATTATGGAGCAGTTTTCGAAACCGATTGATGTTTAGGCGTTTTATCAAAACCGAAAAGCGCCGCGGGAGAACCGTCCGCCGTTACGCTTTGTCGTTTCGACCGATAGGCTTCCGAAACTTGGTGTCTGCTCGCCTCATTCCCGATCACGCGTTTCGAACTTTCCTTTCGCGAAAGATCGGTATGCGAATCGACTCCAAATGCGACGACGCTTGCGTTTTATATTTTTAGGTTCTTATATTATTATTTTTCGATTCTCGTTACACGTTTTTAATTCTAGTGTACAATGTCGTGTTTTGATCGATTATTATTATCATCACCCTTATCGTCATTTTTAATTTTGTCTTTTGACATCTGTCGCTGCCATATTATCGTTGTTATTAATAATCTACCGCTAGATACTGCAAATAAAGTGTATCATATATTTCTTCCCGGAGTAGTACGAAGCAAAAACACATGCATATTTTTTCTTCCTTTTTTTAATGTTCTTGTTATCAGTATACCGATGCGAGATATCTTTTTTCCGATAAAGAAGAAAAAAAAGCGCTGCGTGCTTGTCCCGCCGCGAACGAAGTGTTTAACGGCGGGCCGCATAAATATTTACACTCGCCGGGATGTTTTTAGCCCGCGCGCGGAATCGAGATTACATCCGAATACATATGTAACAGTTCGCAACGATATTAGCAGTATTGCAGTATTTATGAAGCGAAGTTACGCCGAGTGATTTCCATCGCGCGGCAACAAATTCCTACCTATACCCTCGCCTCGCATTAAACGCCTAAACGCGATGACGTATATTTGCGAACATCCCACTCTCTCGCCGAATTTCCTCGGCGCGCTAATCTTTCAATAATTACAACGCCAAACTCGAACTCGAACAAACAATTATCCCGCGATACGATCGCGGATCTCTATATACTTGGGTAAAATCCATCACATGCTAAACATACATTTAACCTACTCGCTGAAATTTCCACCTCGCTTGTCCGTCCGACAACAATTATACGTGCCGAAATGAAGCAAACTAATCCCGATATTGCGATATACCAATGCGGCGTTTCAGATTTATGCAATCAGATGCGAATTATCTTCGCGATCCCCCAATCAATACCTGGACAAAATCGGACCGTGACGAACGTCTGCTTACAACACGTTCGACGACGTCTAGGTGCGCAAACGCGATCGCTGACATCCGCGACGCGACAGAACAGCCATTTACATAATAATCCGAGCCGCGGGAACGACACGTAATTGATATAAATACGCCGGGCGATGACGGTACCGACAGACGTACGGCAGACCGTGGCCGCTGGCCAACCTATGGTATCCATGGACTGGCTTCGCATAACTTAGCATAAATAATAAATAATATTGTAATCGCGCGTGCCCCGGTGTTAACGCATGTGCGTCATTAATAGGCACATTCTCTCTCCCTCTCGCTCTTTTCCCGCTTTTCACCCTTCCGCCCCTTTCACCCCGTTGCTTTCTCCTCTAGCTCTCTCGATCCACTAGCACATAGCGTTATATTATATACTATATATACTTATATGTGTGCATGTGTACCTGTCAACTCGCATCTGTCTACCTTTGCCATCGACGCGCCGTCTCGCCGAGTTCATCGCCACGAGCACGTATTATACAATTCGAGACGATTTATGCACCTTCGATGTATGTCCATCAAATACAACAATCGCCTCGACGTCCGTATTAATAGAGACAATTAAACTTGGGCAACGAATCTATATTTAAATTAATGTAAGATAGGCATATTTATATTTTGATATATCTTGCAGATTATACAACATTGTTCAAAGACATTGTCAGTTTGTATATTGTGTGAAACGATAGAAAATTTGTCTGCCAAACTAGATCTGAGAGAGAGAGAGAGAGAGAGATGAGCAGCAAATCCCAAAAGCGTACATCATGAATTTAAAATGTATACTGTATAGTAATTAGATGATTCTTTGCAAGTATAATAGCAATCATATCGATCAATTTTTTATGTGACAATAAATATAGCTAGAGACGAAATAACGATTAGCTTACTCTTGTATACCAAAATCGGGAAATTATATAGTAAAATAAGGATATATATATATATATATGTTATATTTGGAAACTTATAATTATGTGCATAAGTTTTCGTTTACAAGTTGCCTATCTATAGATAAGATAAACGACTATTTAAATTGCATTGTGCGCGTACATACACATTTGACATTCGAAAAAACCAATCAATATAATTTTTTAACGACAAATAATTGCATAGCTATAATTTAGTAGTCTTATCAGAGATTGCAATAAAATATGTTAAAGAGGGAGAGAAATAGAGAAAGACAGAGTATGCATGTGTACGTGTGCGTTCTATATATATCTGAAGCGATGATACGCATCTTTACGACGGCGGACTACTAATAAGATTCGCTATACTTTGTCATTAAGGCGATTACGTCTAGTTCGCCGGATAGCTAGTGTACCCGTATTTTCTCGCTACTCGAGAGAGAAACGAGTTCTCCTCGCCGCGAGTCTCGCCGATAGGCGATTTCGTAATACATTAGTGAGTCCGGGGAGCTGTTAAATCGCTCAGTACGCAAACCACCGCCTCGAACTCGATCGCTCGATCCCAGGTAGCTTCTTCGTGATGGCAATAATTGAGGAGAGAGGCGCACGGTAGCCGGGTGTCTCTTTCGCGTGTAACCGAATAGCGATACTAATCTTGTCGCGGTCCGTGGATACACGGAACGAGAGAGAGAGAGAGAGAGGAGACCTGCGTGTCTCGCACCCATCCAGACTCGAGAGTTCCAGGGCCGCGGCGACGTCGCTCTCTCTCTCTCTCTCGCTACCCGGGTGTCCGCTTCCAGTCCTAATACCCTTTATCGCGAATTAAGATGTTGTCGTGGTGCTATAGCCACCACCCGTCTTTCCCCTTTCTCCGAATCGACGGAGTCGATTCGCCCAAAGTACCTGCCCAAAGTACCCTGCAGGTACTAATACACATACACAGCCGTACGCCCAGCGAATAACGAAGACACACTTAAGCGTTACGGGGAAGAGGCAATGAGCGCGCGGCGCCACGTCGGGCGGCGAGACGGATCGTTGCTTGAAGATAAGTGAAGGTACGTAAGATACGTAGCGCTACGCACATTCTGCGCTCGTCAGAGCGGAATATCAAGTTCGGAAAATGTAAGGGATTAGACAACGGCAGAGCTTCCTCTAGCGTCTTCTCTAGCGGAATTTTGTAATTTAAAATCAAATCATATTTCTGACATTTATATATTACTTATATATATGGTAAATTAATAAATCTCGCTGATAGCAAACATAATTTTATATATATAGCAAGATTCAGTCTCGCACGGGTCGTATCGATTTATAACAAGCGATACGCGAGTGCAATGGTAGGATGCGCATTGCATCATTGCTATCGTCTTCCTTTCGCGATGTCGCGCAATCGAGAATAAACTCAGCATCAACCCTCCCGCGATCTCGTCCCCTCTGCCCTGATGAAGCGAGCATCGGGGGCGGTTGATGCATGGGGCCCCATTACTTCCTGGCACGCCGTAAATAACCGAAGCGGCATTTGCGTGCCATGTAGTAAACATTCAATAAACGGCCGAGATCCGTTTACAGGAATGCATAATGCGTCGACGACGCGGAGAGGCAGTTTTCCGCACGGGATCGTTTCCAGAGGAAGAGCCCCTAGAGGAAGAGCCGACGCGGCTTCTGAGCCGAATATACCACGAAGGGGATCGAATGGGTGGGTGGAGGGACTAAATGCGACCACTTATACTCGCGAAAGAGTCTCGAGCGCAAGAACGCGCGAGTATCAACGAGGTCGAAAACGCCAAGTTTCTATATAAATGTACGCGTCGGTCCGTAACTTAGGATAATGGGTCGTATCTGCATATTGGTTATCGGTCTCGTCGCGGATCAGACTCTGCCCGTCCTTGTCGCTCCTTCGAAGATGGCACCCAATTTGCGGACGCCCGAAATCGCGAACATCAACAGTCGCCCGAACCCTCGAGTAATATTCGAGGACGAAAAAAAACCCGTTTATTAGAGATATTTATATATCGCTAACAAAAGTTTAAAAAATGAAGAAAAAAAAAAAACGTTTTAAGAAGATTTTATCGTATTTCATAAACAAGACACTAGATCGAATCAAATTTGCGCATCTGTCTCGATAATCGTCGGACGTCATTAAAAAATTAATTACCGATCTAATTATTGATATTGCTGGAACCACATAAGTTTTAACGTCGAGGAACGTGGTTCTCGCTGATTCACGATCGAGGGAACGTTAGCTCGCGCGCATATCGATTAAACCGGAACCCGGTTAACTCAAACGTTAACTCAAAGTCAGATTCTGCGATTTCTCAAGGCCCCGTCTGCAATCTCGGCAAGTCGGTTTCTTTTCACCTCGGTCGAATGTATCTGCGATAGACGATCGCCCGGATGCTAAGAAGATTGCAGGAGCGGAGCAATTTATCCGCGATCGCCCCGAAGGAACCGATGATCCATGAGTGGCCCGGAGGTACGAGTAATCCGGTCGGCAATCAAGAACCGCGACGCGTCGCCGATCCGAGAGCCGCGCCGAGAGCGCGGACAGGTTTATCAATGCATATTGAAAACAAGCCGAGCCGTGAAAAAGGAACGGTTCGGGGCAACGGCGAAAAAAAGACGACGGTAGATTCGGTCGACAACATTCAATCTTTTCCACTTTCTCCCTTTTGGAAGATCGGTTCATTCTCCGCGCTCTCTTTTCGTCTGTGTGGCTTACACAAACGCGCGCGGTTGCTTGAAATATGCCGCGCGTTGTGAGTTAGTTTAATATGCAAATAGCGAGAGAGATAACGGGCCGATCTGCGAAGAGTGGAGAAGGCTAAGTCGTGATTCCGGTAGCCGTGTCTTCCCCAACCCTGTGTGTGTCGTGCTCCTCCTTCTTGCTCGCCCCCCGGTCTTACCGAAGCGACCGTAGAAGATGAAGCAAGCGCGGGAGAAAGAGGATGAGACGAGAGAAGAATGAATCTCGCTCGCTCGCTCCCGATGAGTGAATTGAGAGATAAGGGGCCCACGTTTAGCCCCCCGTGAACGCTCAGGGACGCATCCTTCCGTAGGATATACTACTCGACAATTTGACAAGATTTGCTTTGACAGATGTCTCGACGGAACGCTTAATCTCGAAAAGAGCTGCTCTCGCGATATTAAATGTCTTGTTCACATGTAAAGATGCAAAGAGTAATAACATATTTAACAGTTTAATATTTTTCATTTAAATCTACAACGTGGAAAATGGAATAAAATAAAATTATATTGCCTTTAATCTTCGCACGCAGAGTGCAAAACTCAATTAACAAGCCTACTCATATCAATTAAAATTCATTCTACACGAGGCGAAAACTCTCCCAGAGAAAGAGAGAAGAGAGAGAGAGAGAGAGAGAGAGTTTTACATTCCTGGCTGGTTTAATCCTGTAATGGTCGTCGAAAATGCGAGCGTATCTACTCTCCAGCATCCCGCAATGACTTTAGCGATATCTTTCGTCCTCGCTTCGTCCTGACATTCCCGAATCGACCGCAAAGCGTGAGTATCGCTTCGAAGATAGCGAGAAGCGAGGGAGTAACGATCGTCGTCGTCTCGTTGATCTCGTCGTCATCGTTTTTTTTCTTCTTCTTCTTCTTCTTCTTCTTCTACGCTCGTTTCACATCGAGAAAGAAGAAGAAGAACCGTGACGTTGTGGCCCGGCGCCGATGTTCGCCGTGACCTCGGTTAGGTATTCGTCAGTGTATGTCGGCGTGTGTAGGAGGCACGAAGGGGCCGAAGAGGGTTGGTAGCTAAGGTAGATAGGTAAGCGCTTCATTAGGCCGCGAGAGCTCCCTAATTACACACGGCCTCATTAGCGGCTTCCACTCTCCTTCCCTCTCTGCGAGCTATCTCTGTACCACCTATATCCTCTGAAACCTCTTCGCCCTCTCTGCGTGCTGTCTCTCACTCTTCGTAGATGTATATAGAAGAGAGAGAGAGAGAGAGAGGCGAGTCGAGGGAGATACGTTGATGGAGCGGGAGGGAACAGAGGAGGGAGCGAGCTCGAGGGAGCCACAACGCCGTGTTCGTCGCCGCAATGAGGTTCCCGACAACCGACCGCGTCTCTCTGTATCTGCCTAAACGAGCCAGCAAACCGCCAAATGCCACCTGATCGCTCCACCGAACATGGAGAAATTACTCGTTGCTCGGCGCAGCTGACGAGAGTCCAAACTGAATACAAATTTTTCAATCTTGGCGAGATTTGCGACATATTTGAAACGGTAGAAAGAATAATTTTAAAAAATTTGTGATCCAGATTGTACCTATTATAAAGTCGATTTAAAAATAACTCGCTCTCTCTCTCTCTAGGTGACGCGTGTTAACAAGCAGCGAATTTTACACTTGCATCGGATGAAAGTTAATGTGGAATTCCATCGCGTGACCCGATCGAGACAAGCGAAACGTGGGAGTGAAAATCTTCACCGAGCTAGGACGACGTCGAGTCGGTGTAATTCGTATTAATTAACTCACATCCCACACCTCGCTTTCTCTAGGTCCGCGGAGAAAAAATTAAAAGCCGGTCCGCCACCCCGTTTGCACGCGTAACTTCAGGTCCAATATATCGCCGGACATTCCGGTAATAGGCTTCTCATTATTTATGCATTTAAAAGGGTCCACCCTAACTGGCGCGCGCAACCCTTTCCCTGTCGAAGGATCAAAAATAGCTTCGGGAATGCTACCCTCGCTGCGAAACCGGCTGAAAGGGGTTCGTCAGCTTACCACCGCGACACCCCCCTGCGTTCGCACGCAGGCAAATTTAAATGTCACTTAACGCGTCATTAAGATCCTCGTCCGGATCGCTCATTTAAAACACGGAAGCGTCCCGATATTTTTTTAATGATACCACTTAGTTAATTAATAAAACAACGATGCCAATATTGCTAAATTTCTTGTTTAATGAATCCTCGTACAAGTTTTTCACATATTACATACCCATTTAATGCACATGAACATGAAATATCTCTCGCAAAGAGAGTCCCAAAGATTTAATTAACATAACATACATTCGCGACGATCGAAAAAAAATACTCGAATCGCTGATAAACGATGGAAAATAAATTAGAGAAATCACTTTTCCCGGCGAAGCTCGCGGCGGAATTTTGTGATATGTCGGGCGGGCGCGCGCGGAATCAACGACGCGAAGAGCCGAATAACACCGGGGGCAGGTACACCTGGTCGTTCCGTTTCCCGCTGATTGATGCGTGTCGTCTGCCGAGCGCGCGCAGCCGCTTCGCCCAGTCCCGCCGGGGTTGAATGCAGTCGCGCGGGCCTTCGCCGCGGCGCGCCGCCGCGCCGGAAACGGTCCATCACACGACCACGTGACCACGTGACGGTCTGGCCTTTGTTCCACGCGATCATTAGTCTGTCAATATGCCCAAACGACGCTCGCCCTATACGTCCTCCTCCGCCTATCTCCTCTCTCGCCGCCCTCAACCCCTCTCTCCCCTATGTACGTGTGTATATATGTATATATATATATATGCGTTATCTACCTGCACAATGCACCCATTGTCTTCTACACGCGTGTATTATATATCCCTATTATGCACGTGGACGCGTGCGTACTGCGCTTACCTGCGCACGCATCTATATATATGCACACGCATGAATTCGTGTACGCGAAGTGATACGAATTTTGTTGCAAGAAGATCACGCGAGCGCGAGATGATATAATTTTTATCACGATGACAATAAAGGACACATAAAAATCTCGATATAGCTTGAGGAGAATAATTAGGATACGATCAGATAAATCGGTAGATAATAACTTTTATCCCCCAAACTCAATTATATGATAATAAAGCTAAAAATATGTAATATATACACTTGCCCGGAAAGATCAGTCTCGGAAAGTAACGTGGCGCGACGTGTCATATATATATATATACGATTGCTCTGTCGGCGCGCGATTTCATGCCAGCCCTCCAGCTCGCTGAAAGATCCGTAAATCACATTCCGGTTCATTGGATAATCCGGCGGTGTTAATGTTCCCCGCGTATCCCGTTGACACGTATTCCTCCTCCTCTTTCTTTCGCCTCCCGTGTCTTTCGTTCGTTTTCTCTCTGTCTTCTCGCTGTACACGCCGATGATCCCGAAGGCACCCCTATACGCGGCCTCCACCAGCCCCGACGCGTCGCGTCGCGACGCGTCGCGCCGAAGCAGGGAGGAGAGACGACGTTAAATCCAGATATATGATGCGCGGCCGTGACATGCAAATCTGGTCAAAGCCCGGTGCCATTACGTTTTCAAATCTTTAAAGTGTGTTTAGACAGCCGACAAGTGGTGACGCGCTCTCTCGCGAAGATTGTCGCTAGTGAGATCTGCAAGAATCGTCGAATGTCGATCGCGAAAGATGACAGATTTTTTTAATGCAAGGAAAAGACAACTTCAACAACAGTATATTTTTATGTATAGGTGATGATCGCACTGTGGTGTGTCTACACTTTATTATTGCATTGTATTATATTGTATAATGTATTTACATTATGTATTATATATTATATATATATATTTTACGACAGCCATAAAAATGTTTAAAAAATACGATTGAAATGATGCTCTAAACACATTCTCACAATTTTAACGCCGTTTTCGTGATTTGCGCGCAGTTATCATCACTTTGCAGTATAAGTGCACGCGATTTAAATTCATCCTGACAGTTGCTTATCGTGAAAAGAAGTCGTATCATAAGGGATTAAAGATCAGGGGTGAAGTGGCGAGCGTTAAAAGTCAGAGGTGAGAGCCGCGAAAATTGGAGCATCGTTTGGATCATATTGCAGTGCAGCGCAACATGCAACCCTTCCTGGAAGCCATCAAGGGCAAAAATGTGCACGATCCGCCGTCGATCGACGGCGCTGGCCGCGAATCCGGGATCGATACAGCCTGGTCGTGTTGGAGACAACGAGTTTTTTGCCCGAACGATCGAGACGCAGTTTATTTCGGCTCTCGATTCGCGAACAGAGAGGTTGGTTCGCGCGGGAACGAACTTGGTGTACACGCGCAATGTTTATACTTTATAGAGGATCCAATTAATGCCACGTAAAAACTTGCCGGATTCGAGGGTGGTCGACACCCACCGTAAATCGCCCATCGATCGATCTCTCGCGCGATGTCGACGGACAACGAAGTTGCACGCTAAACAGGATTAAATCCGTCAAAGATCATTGGACGAGCTTCGGTCCTCGTGGACGTCTGCACTCGAAATACCCCGGTCTGATAAGAAAACGCCGCGGTCTGGCCCGATTCGTTTTTGCTTCGTCCTCGGATCTCATGAATCGACCGTTCGAATCATCGCTTCGCCCCGATCCGGGTCCTATCGATCAGCGAACGATCGAAGGCAAAGAGACAAAACCGTCGTTTCGCGGTATTTCGCTTCTTGTCCTGGATTTCGTTTGGTCCCACGGGCCTTGAGCGACGAGTGGCGTCGACAAGGTCGATGCATCATTGGCTTTGTCAGAGAGGAAGATTGAATCGGTCATTGTGAGAAGGACATGAATTAACTTTTTTTTTTCTAAACTCCGATAAAAAAATTCAATTATACATTATTTCCTATAATAGACAAGAAAGAGGTAAAAAAGCATATAAAATAGTAAAAAAAAAAAAAAAAAACTGTTTGAGGATACCCAAGAAATATATGGATCTCTCTAGTAATTCCGTCCACATTAAACAGAAGTTACGATAAGACATATAACGCGGCTCGTGAGCACAAAGAGAAATACCTGCGTCCGATCAGGATACGAGCGCGCATACGCTCTCCTGCCTGCTTGCGGCATGAAATAATAATAAATACACAGCTGACCGAGAGTGGTATTGCGCGCTAAACTGATTCGTAAGCGTGGAAGCCGCGGAACAATGGGCGCGGACTCCGCGCCCGATGGCGTACTTAGGTAAGGGGGACCGAGACGGTCGGAAGGACCTGAGAACGACCGCCGACACAATGGGGACCAAGTTGGCGGTCTGACCTCCGACCTCCCGACTGCGCACCACCGACGTCCGCATTCGCATTCGATTCCGTTGCTTCGATTGTGTGCTAATGCTTTGTGCGGTGTCCACTACCGCGGCCTTAAGACACATGGTACCGACCCCCTTCTGTCTGTCTTAAATGTCTACTCTCTCGTCGCCCCCCTTTCTCCTCCTCCCGATTGTCAATACCTCGCACCTCGCTCGACAGATATATCCATGTTTCCAACAAACGTAACCATCGACCTGAATTCCTGGGATTCAATTTTTTACGAATTAAAAATAAACTGAGCGAAGAGATACGTTGAAGTAAAAATTATTCTCCTTTTTATATCTCTTAATTATCGTAATCATGATATATACTTAGAAATTATACGGTAATTTCGACCATATTATTCTCCTCCGATTTCGTCATTAAAAAAACATTTTGATCGAGTGAAGCTACGCGTTTCGCTACGCTGTATATTTATGTCGGCGCCATCCTCTTTTTATCTCGGGCGGCACGCAAGGGAGTGGATCGAAATCATTTACTGTCGCGATCACATGGCGATGACCGAGACGTCGGTCGGGTCGAATGGATTCGATTAGCGACGACGGCTCACCGCGGTACCGTCGACCATCGCCGTAATCGCTCCCGGCAGGCTCGTAAGTCTTACCGCACGGCTAACGAACATCACTCTGGAATACGGATCGATTCGAATCTTTGCTACGCGTCGCGTCGTGAATTTATCATGATCGCTCCGATGGAAACGAAAATGTAACAGTAGCACTTATTGCTAAAAGCAAATATTGAATCGAACGTGTCTCTCCACGATTAAGTTGCAGATCATATTTCTGTTAAACGAAAAAATCCATATAGATAATATAGATATGATTGTAAGTCTTTTGGAATTTCATTAACGAATAATTGATTCGAATCTTTGCTACACGTCGCGTCGTGAATTTATCATGATCGCTCCGATGGAAACGAAAATGTAACAGTAGCACTTATTGCTAAAAGCAAATATTGAATCGAACGTGTTTCTCCACGATTAAGTTGCAGATTATATTTCTGTTAAACGTAAAAATCCATGATAATATAGATGATTGTATTGCCTAAGTCTTCTAGAATTTCATTATCGAATAATTCATCATTCTTCTAATTCGTGCTCGGAAGAGCATGCAATGATTATGTCATGCAACGATGCACGAGACATCGGTAGCAAGCATTGTGTGCACAGATGCAGAAGATGTCGCCATCAAAACATCCCTATCGCGCGTCAATTTTCGATAAATATGATAAGCAGCGATTGGCGACGTTTAATGTTAAGCACGGTATAAACCGGATGCGATGCGTGTTTGCCGCAAAGAGAGAAAGAAAAAAAAAGAGAAAGAGAGGAAAAACAGAGAGAACGAGAGAGAGTGAAAGAGCCGCAACAATGACGCGGATCTTTCCGCCTCTAACGCAGCAGAGGGTGAACCCGGTTTCCGGTGGCCTTGCACCCGAATTTGAAACTTTCCCCGTTACGTCGGCGGCGAAGCCGCGCCGCGCGCGATGCGCGCCAGCGGGGGCGACGAGGGCGGCGAGGAGGAGGGACGGGACGAAGGTCAGTGTCTGCATAAAACCACCCGAGGCTACAGACTGTCGGTTCTAGACTGCCGAGGCGTTTGCTATGCGGGCTGCGCAAGCCGCGGCTACGTGCCCTGCCTGACGAGCTGCGACTCAAATTCAACTCAAACTCTGCTTTCTGCATCTGCTATTCCGCTTTCCTTCGCCGCACTCCTGTGTACCGTCGCTCTGCCTCTCTACGAGGTGTCCGATTCGAGGAGGCCCCCGATCATAGAGACCCCACCGCTTGAGACAGCGATCGAGAAATCGAGACTGAAACGTCGGCGGTGTTATTGAAATTGTCGAAAAAAATCATTGGTCATCTTGAGAGGAGAAAAGAGAAATTTTAAGTAAAATATTTTTTTTTTAATTATATCCTAACGAGAATCGAATTACAAAAAAAATCGAAGAACGCCAGGGGATATTTAAAAAAAAATTAGAATTATATACTTCGAAGTAAGAAAAGGAATTTTCATTGTTCACGATAAAAACGTCGGCGGTGTTATTGAAATTGTCGAAAAAAATCATTGGTCGTCTTGAGAAGAGAAAAGAGAAATTTCGAGTAAAAATTTTGTGTACAAAAACTTTTATTCAAAATACCATAAAATATTCTGAAGACGAAACCCCATCTTATATTGCAAAATATTATTTATTTTTTTTCTTAAATATTTCCTAACGAGAATCGAATTACAAAAAAAATCGAAGAACGCCAGGGGATATTTAAAAAAAATTAGAATTATATACTTCGAAGTAAGAAAAGGAATTTTCATTGTTCACGATAAAAACGTCGACGGTGTTATTGAAATTGTCGAAAAAAATCATTGGTCGTCTTGAGAAGAGAAAAGAGAAATTTCGAGTAAAAATTTTGTGTACAAAAACTTTTATTCAAAATACCATAAAATATTCTGAAGACGAAACCCCATCTTATATTGCAAAATATTATTTATTTTTTTTTCTTAAATATTTCCTAACGAGAATCGAATTACAAAAAAATCGAAGAACGCCAGGGGATATTTAAAAAAAATTAGAATTATATACTTCGAAGTAAGAAAAGGAATTTTCATTGTTCACGATGAAAACGTCGGCGGTGTTATTGAAATTGTCGAAAAAAATCATTGGTCGTCTTGAGAGGAGAAAAGAGAAATTTCGAGTAAAAATTTTGTGTACAAAAACTTTTATTCAAAATACCATAAAATATTCTCAAGACGAAACCCCATCTTATATTGCAAAATATTATTTATTTTTTTCTTAAATATTTCCTAACGAGAATCGAATTACAAAAAAAATCGAAGAACGAGAATTATATACTTCGAAGTAAGAAAAGGAATTTTCATTGTTCACGATGGACATATCCCTGTCTTGTCCGACCACATTTATCCAATTAACATTCACGTCGCGTAAGCGTGATCGCGTCGTAAATATAATACCGTAATAGTCCAGGACTTGCTCGAGCTGAGCTGTACGTCGCATACACGTACATACAATACTCACGTGGAACACGAAAGGTTCCAATTGCGGGGCAAACAAACGGGGGAGACAAAATGACAGGAGGCAGCCGTTTACCTGGCGTTAATTAAATCGAAACAAAAATCTATCCGCCGTGGTCGTCAATCCTCGCAGCCGACATTTTACGTTGCCAATCGGCCACCCTCTCGCCGCAACACGTTTCCACTTCCGTCCCCCTGCCTGTGCTCAACGTTCTCTCCTCCTCCCCCGAGATCGTCGTGTTTTTTCGTTTTTCGATGTCGACATGTTCCACGTACTAATAATCCGTGCACGAAAATATATTCGCTTTTCGACCCTTTTTTCTCCCGCGATAATGACTTCGACAGGAAAATCGAGCGCCCGCTTGTGCTTTACTACTATCACGTATCTCGCTATAAGCCTCGCGCGATAAAATTGCACGCCAATGTTTAAATATAAAAAGAAGCTACGGCAGCCTCGAGCGTCAAGAGTGTATAAAAGCGCGATAACATACTGTTAAGAAAAAAATTTATTTTAAATATTCATTAAATTTTTATCAAAGAGAAAAAGATTTTCTATTAAAATAAAATATAAAAGACGTTTTAACTTTCTTTTATCGGTGATTTATCAATGGCCTCGAAATTCTTAATTTTCAATTTCGTAGAAAAATTCCGATAGAGGTCCAGGTGTATTTCAAGACTGCACTGCCGAAAACATTATAGAGCGCCCTTAGACGCCATTTTCGACGATGCGGGGGTTAATCCCACATGCGCGTCGCGTTGCGTCGTGGTGGAAACTACGCGACGAATAGTTACAGCTCAACGAAAGTAAGACCCGTGCGCGACGTTGACGCCTAACCTCGGCTCTCCTGCACGTTAGCGGCACGGAATCAGCTGACTAGCAAAACTGACCTAATTATTATGCATTTATTCGCGCGTATTCAAATGCGCCGGCGGTGCCCATTGTCTCGCTCGCTCGTGCTCACGTTCTATCGCTCCCCTTCGTATCAACCAACGCACTCGGTTGTCTCACGGACACTTAATGCGCGATCGAAGGATCCACGTCGAGGATCTTCCACGGAATTATCGATCGATTCCTTCGATTACTTCGGAATCTCTATTTAGCGTTTATATCTTGCCACGTTTATTTAACACATCGATCCTTCTGTTTTTAATTTCTTTCATCAATATTACGGGAATATCGAACAAAAGTATCCTGGCATTTATCTTTAAAAGAGTCGAAAGAAATTAAAAGAATTGTTTTTCGTAGTAATACGAGAGAATTAAGTAGTACAAGTCAAGTATTTCAACATCGTATGCAATTATTTCGTTTTTGGAGCTGTTGGCTCGATAAGAATGCAATTTGACTAATTCAATCGCATATTAAATTATGCGCTCTAATATCGATGTTAAAATGTCTACATGTATGAACAAACAGATTAATCAGGAGACACATACACCTTATACGTATTCCTCCGGCGCATAATTTAAAAAGCTTCATCTCGTAATATCGCAACGCCGTAAAGTCAACTTCGCGTGACCCGATCAAAATTTGCCTTGACAAATGAGAACGAATTTCATCGATGCAATCGTAAAGCGAAGTGGTCGATTAGAGCACCTATCGGTTCACTTTATCGGAACACCGTGTGGCACCCTTCTCTCAGCCTTTCGAATCGATCGGCCTTATCGGAAAACTTCCGCGACATTGAGATCTTTTTCCGAAATCGCGCTCGCGTGCTAATCGTGCGTGCCGATAAGTTGAGGGATAGGTATGCCGAAACAACACAGGACGAGAAACATAGCCCCCGGAATACCTACCCCGTGTCCCTGCGCGTCTGCTTGCCTGCTCGGTCTGTCGGTCGCTCGGTCGATGCTTTGGTTTCGCCGGTGGTGAGCATACATCCGCGCTAAGTACGCATACACACGGGCCGCGTGTACGTACGTATAGAGGGCGAGCGCGCCGGAGAGGGTCGCGGGAGGGCGTCTCGGCGCCATGCTGATTTGCATGCGCCGCCATGACGGCCGCCACCGCTCGAGCGGGGGGGTTGCACGACGTCGCGGGAGGGAGGGTTAGGGGGTGAACATCGATCGCTTTCTCCCGCGCGAGAGCTCGCCGTCTACCCCTCCCGACTCTCTCTCTCTCTCTCTCTAGGTTGCTCCCTTCTTGTCGGCCCTTTCGTTCCTCACTCGCGACCATTCTCTACTTTACTGTCCCCTCCCCACCGTTATCGTCCACCCCTATATACGTCGCGTACTCTTGTTCCCTCTCTTTTCGCCGCGCGTCCTCTTTTTCACCGTTTTGCTCGCACTTTCTCTCTTCCTCTCGGAGAGTTCCTCTGGCGACCGAACCCAGCCCCAACAACCACCACCGACGCCTAAAACCAGAAACCTCCGCAGCTTCGCTGCCTTTACCTTTCTCTCGTTCCGCTCGTTTCTTTCCACTCCTTCGCAAAGACTATCTATCATTTTATTCTGCACTGCGAAAACTCGAATTTTGTTATCGAACGTCTGCGCGTCGAGATCATTCATATCCCCCTGTGCGATGGATTTAATTTTTTTCAAAGCAGTCTTTATTCTCGTCGCGAATATATAATATCCGTTTGACTAAAAGGACTTCGCATCAACAATCGTTATATCAACGTTGCACTTTTGTGAAACGAAGCGTTTCAAGAAACCGCGTCGGCTGGAAAAGCGCGGGGTGGAGAAAAGACAAGAGGGGAGAACGACCTGGCGAACAACGACCGCAGCCGTCTATTTACTTATGCAACGGGCGACGAAGTAAGAGGATGGTGGCTCGCGTGGTGTAAGGGGTCGGAGCCTCGGGCTCTGTTTGTTTTCGTTGGACCACATAGCGTGATACGTTTGCGTAATGCGCTACGTCCGTCGTCCTTTCCTCCGCCATATCTATCTCTCTCTCTCTCTCTCTTTCCACCCCCTCCCTCCTCGACCGTACCGTCATCCTCCGGGGGTAGCAACGGCTGCGGTGGAATCTGCCAGGCGGTAACTCATCCGCACGGTCGTATTCTCGGATATGTTTTTGCTCGTTCTCTCTCTCCCGTTTCATCCCTCTGCCCGTTTCGTCGTCCTCTCCCTTTCTTCCTTCCCACCCCATCTTTCGCGCAGACCTGCATCCATCCGTCCCACGCCATCGTCGTGTTCATTTTTTATAATGGTCGCCAACGTCAACGCGAGCTGACGGAAAAAGACGAGTCGTCCTCTCCGCCGCAAGCGAAGCGTTTGGTTGCGTGAATCGAGAAATTACGCGAATCCGAAAAAATATGGCGCTCGCGTTATTACGTTTCCGCGTGGCTCTCGAAAATGAGAAATTCGCTAAGTACGCGGACGAAAATTAGAATAAAATCATCTTTCTCCGTCTTCTGGTATGCGAGAGCAGCAACGACGCAAATGAGGAAAAATCATTGTGAGAAATAAATAATCGATCGAATCACAATTTTAAGTAAGGGAAAATACTTTTCGCGGAAAAGATAATTACGCATTTCCCTCGATAGAGAGACTGCGGGTAATATCAGGTGATGACAGCAATTTGCTCGACGCAGCACGCCTAGCAAAGTATTCGCTTCCGTTCCACCGTCTAGCGTTTCCCGATGAATCTCGCGACGGATCTCTACGCGAAACGGTTAATTTCATAGCGGGTCGTCGAAAACGATGGAGGAGAAAGAGCGATCTCGATGCTCCGCGGAATGCAAAACTCATGAATGAGGTGCTTGAACCGAACGAACAATCGCGCTATACTCTTTCTTAGCCTCCTCGCGAACGAATATTTGTGGATGGGAGGGGAAGAGAAACCCGTAAAATGACAAACTCGTAAAACACGATCTTCCTCTTTCAAACGACCTATCGATGACTTTGTGAGTAACGTGATTCGAATTCGGTCGCGTTTGCATTCAGAAATCCGAAAACTTCTGGCGGAAGGTCGCGAGGGGGTCAAGGGAGGGAAGTTCTCTCCGCCGACTGCGAGAACGAGCCGACGTGATCTCGATAGACGACGATGACGACAAACGAACAAACGAACGAAAGGGTTCGCGCAAACGCGGCTTTGATAGTAGTGTCTACCGGTGTGTATGTACGCCTCTGTGTGTATAAATACGCGTCAACGATCTCATGTGTAAAACGCGTACTATTGCTCCCTCTACACCCCGCATTTTCCGCAATATCTACGTACGAGATGTAGAAGAAGAGGAATTGGATGGAGGAGGATGAGAGAAAGATGGAGATAGAGAAAGTACGGGTTACGTACTACTACGGGGCGAATGGCGTGGACCCCTTGGATGGTTGCCTCATGAAAGATGCATAAGACGACTCACCGAGGGCGCGATAAAGAGTCGACAACAGACAGACCGACAGTCACCCCTGTGCACCCCCTAATACCCGATGTACAATACACTGCCAGGCCTTGGCGTATATACGGCCAGTCCGATGTGGCCGCGCCACCCACCCGCTATCAATTAATTATAATCTAGATTGATGGATCCGATCCACGACGCTCGTAACGGAGATTAGTCTCGCTTCTGTCGTTGTCGTGCTTTCACCCCCTACCCTTTTCTCGACCCGAACAAAATTTGGCTATTTTACGTCAACGATGCGTCGAGTAATAATATTTCTAGGGATCTATCGATTTCAATCGGCGGGATCGAATCGAGTGATAAAACGATGAGAACAAGAGAGAGAGAGAGAGAAACAGACACATCGGCGATGTAACACCGAGTTACGTTTGTCGAGGTCTGTGGGCTAATGGCATGCAAGTGAGCGGTGGCGATGGCGGCAGCCTCGCGCGCCCGCTCGGTCGATAGGAATTAGCATTTTTATGGGTCTATCTCGCTTACGTGCTACGGTGGCACCTAGATTCTTCGCCATTGTTCACGCACGCTTCGTACGCATTCGCCGCCCGTAAACGCCCGTCAAACGCTCGCTCGAGCCACGAGACGTTCACCTTTCGGTATCTCGAGATCGGCGATCGTCTGCGGCGAGTCTTTACTTCATTTTCACGAATTAGCATATTTTATTTATAAATACATAACGAGCATCGGACTAATTTTTTGTATTTAGAACCTGCTAGTTATTGATTTCTGAACTCAACTTGAGATTTTTTTTTTCTTTACTAAATCGAGAAAGTAAAAAGACCGATAACAAATTGATTAGTATTGCGTTTAAGTTGATGCTTCTGAGAGTGATTTTCGAAAACTCGTGAAAAAGGTAAGAGATAAAAGACAACAACTTTCGATTTTCAAACTTTTATTAATTTTGCAACAATAAGCGTTCCAATTGATCGATGCGATAAATGATAAAACAACTGGATCAAAGGAGCGAAAACTTTATTCGAAATCACGATTACCTAAACAAGAGATGCAAAGCGTGAAAAAGAAAAGGAAGAAAGCGCGTTACATATTATCTAACGCTCTAGATCGACGTTGAACGCTTTCCTGAACGGAATCCGTGAATGCATGCAACTGGCGAGATGCATCGATAACTTTCGGACATTCGGACGGGCAGGCGCCCGATCGCAGGTCGAGCGTTATCCCGATCGACGTCATGGCGTTGTTTCTTCTCTTCGAGGCAAGGTCCAAGGCGTTATCGGCGCCGAAACGCCTGGGCGGTATTGCGCCCCGAAGGGTAAACACGCGCGTGCAACCCCCCGGAAAGCCTACACGCGGCCTATGGGGTGTTTAGTGCGTATTACGGAGAGTAGGCGGCCACGAGGGGCTGGGAGGAACGGAGGGAGTCGGATGAGAAACGATGAAGACGAAGACAGATAGACGGGCAGATAGATAGTAAGCCAGAGGGCGGAAGGAAGAGAGACAGGTAGAGAGCGAGGGAAAGTAAGGGTGCGTGATAGAGGGAGAGTGAGAGAGAAATGACAAAGAGAATGAGAGAGAGAGAGAGAGAGGGAATTCGTCGAAGGGCCGAGGGTCTTTGGCGAAAGGCGCCTGCGCGTTTCCATGGGCACCGTGTCTGTACGCCCCCTCTTCCGCGTAACTCGGGGGAGAGGACGAAGGGGTGTATGTCCCATTCCAACGCATTTGCCATCCCTCCCTCCCTTCCCTTAGTCACTCCATCTCGTTCTGTCACTGCTCGTTCTCCGCGCGCTGATGGGCACGCTATACAAGAGAGAGAGAAAGAGCGAGATGAGAGAGATCTCCCGGCAGCCTCCCTTTCTCGCAGCGCACCCCTTCGTCTGTCGCCGCCTTTCGCCGTTCCGTCGTTTTTTTTTTTTTTTTTTTTTGTCTCGTTCCACGTCTCCGCCAAATCTCGCACGCATGTGATCGACACGGACGATTCGATGATCGGAACGTTAAAACTCGGAGTATTCGCGCTTCGTCGCGAAAGCACGGATATCGTCGATTTTTCTCGAGAAATCTGGGATCTGGCAAAGTGATGCCGGGTGTTACTTAATTTTTTGATAACATTATAGAAACTCACACGGAATTAACGCTCAGCTGTTTCCTAAGTCTCTAGACCTCATGATCCGTCATTAATTTTTCGCCGCATAAATCGATTTTATTTTATGCTCATTTATCGCGAGAACGCAAGTAGCGCTCGGTTTGGTAAATATATCTTAAATTGGTCGTTCGTCGGGCAGAAAAAGACGCGATTTTCTGCCATTGTATGCAAGAAACCGATTTTGCCGTTATAAAAACATCAGTCGAGCGCCGCCGTTTCTGTTTCAACAAAATCAGCTTGTTCACCGCGACGGTTTTTCGGACTTTACATTCAGGTCCATGTTTTGTCCTCCGAACCACTCGACGACCGACGGACGTGAGATGGGGACAGGTAAAGGCGGAGAGGTATAAAAAGCTGCTACTCGGCGCACCGAAAGTCGGGAACACCGGATGGAGCGACGCGACCGCCTACTTCGATCGCAAGACACGCTCCGTTACGCATGCACAGCCACACGCCCGTCTTTACGTGTGTGTGTGTGTGTATACGTCGTTTTCACGTAGATATACCAGCGACACTATCGATTCGAAGACTTCGATCCGCCTTTTGGCGAAATCGAACGTTCTTTACTATGAAAATCCAAATCTCGATGGATTTATATGTGTCGATCAAAGTTGGAGACAGTTTTCTAAATCTATATGTATTAATTCGACTCTTTGACAGCTCCTTGTAACGATTGACGGATGGATTATATCGCGCATTGTCGTTCCAAGGTTAATGCATCGCGAAGGCTTAATCTACCTTAAATCTGAAAACACGCGTGTGTGTCATTTACTTATAAGCGTCGTCTCGCTTGTCGGCCCGCGCGAATGCTTAGGATTTTCCTTACGCAACAACCTGTTTTACGAGATGCATTATCCCACGCGAATCGCGTCGCGCGTGGGCTACGGCATTGACTGCCAACTGCATTTATGACGAAGCTAGCGAAGGCGCGCGATAAAACGATCGCTATACGTATTTGCGCCTATCGATACGCGATGTAAATGCATTATTATACATCCGACCGATGTACGCGTTTCGTTTGTCGAACATCTGTAATTAGTTGGTAATTACTAGTCAATCAAACGCCATCAATTACATCAATTAATCCGCAAAGACGCACACGCAATACTGTCCATGAGCGCAAGAATCTCAAGCACCGTGTTTATTTCGCGATTATTAATTATGTATACGTATTTATAATTTGATAGAATAATTTGTAAAAATAATTTATAAAATAATTATTAAAATTTATAATTTATAAAATTAAATGATAATTTGTAATACAGCGAAAGAGAGATATTTTGAAAGAGTATATGCCGCACGTGGCCTTCGGTCTGAAATAAAATTGTTGCGGGTTGTAACCGCGAAACAAACTTTTTTCTCTAAAGATTTAAATTAAAGTTCTAAACGTCAAACGGGCGCTCATATTTTTATCGTAATCTCTTTACGCGTTAAACAACCGATATTTGCATTAGCGATCATATACCATGAAAAAGGCACGTGCCAAGGACATGCCCCTAATTAACAATTTATATTCCACATTAATCTGATTGTACGCTACAACTACATTGTGTGAATAATAATAAAATACTTTCGTCTCTCTCACAAACATACAGTTTATTATCCCGATATCTTAATCTCGTCTTTGTAAAAAAAACTTTAATTGCCGATGATCGGCGATACATACGAAAAGAAAATGACGGGTCGATTCGAGCGGCGCGGCGTTTCCCAAATAAAGGGTGGCGGTCGAGTTATGGGCGGGGTTCGTGTATAAAAAGGGCTGTTTATGATTTTTCTATTGAAGCGTAACTAGGTGGCACGCGAGGTGGTACGGGTAATAAAGTCCTTTACGCGACAACTAACCGCGGTGGCGGCAGGTTCAGGCCTGGGGATTCCAGGCGAGCTGCGTTTACCGTTTACTATCGGCGTTACAGCCGGTCGTACACATAAATCGCTTTACGATCTGTCGCTAAAAACGGATTTCATGCGAAAGTAGGTAGCTGCTGGTAACCGCAACCGCGCGTCGCCCATCGTGCGACTTCGTGAGAAGAAACCGCCGCATAGCAGAAGCACCAAGTCAGGGCCGTCAATATGTGCGCGGCGATTTCGCAGCATCGGGCAGAATCCGCCGATCGATCGAGGGAATCGAAACGCTTGTGTGTTGTTTCGCGCGCCGATTCGTGAAACGCTCGCGAACATTTCCATAATCACCTCGCAAACATAGGCAACGATGCGTCTCGTTGTGAAAACGAAAACGCGCGAGTGTAACAATTCCTTTGGAGAATAAAAGAACGCTCGTGTTCCACTTGGGCGCAAAACCAGTTTCCGGGTGAACGGTTTAGCAAATTCTCTTAATTTCTCCAAAGGGTTACTTGAATAAATTTCTACAATTACTATTGATAATTAGAAAATATAGATCATCGTCGAGATAGCATAGAAATTTGTGATCGATTGTTTACTCGTCGAAGCGATATATTTTCCCATTCGTTCCAACAAGAACCGGCGCCGTTCGTCGATAGAACGAACGCGAGAGATCTCGGAAACGAGCGAAGAGCGAAGAGTAAGAGAGGAGGAGAGAGAAGTAGGGGAGTGGGACGTGAACGAAACGGAGGACAAGATGATGGATGGTCCCTCTCCACCCTTAGCTGTGCCGCGCGCGCGAAGTGAGGGCGTCCCGACGCTGACGACGATGCTGACGCTAATGAGCAAAATATGAGGCGCCACCCTGCCACCCCTTTTCCTTCCGTCTTTCCACCCTCTCTCTTTCTCGCCTGCCTCACCACCGCCTGGCCTCGCCAGGTATCGATTGTCGTTCGCTTAAAGACCAAGAAGAGGAAGAAGAAGAAGGCGTACGAGAAGGAGGATTGGTTTCGTTTCGGAGAAAACGCGAAAACAAGACGATCTATCCGTCTGATTACTCGCACCGTCCTCTTTTCCTTCCGCGATTCCTCGCGTATATATATATATATTCTCGGTTTGTCTACGTGCATTTACCGTATCTTGATCGCCGTCGCAGTTGTCCCTCCTCGGGGCTGACGATAAATAATGACCCCGAGCAAAATCCCAGATACCGAGAGGAATCTTTGTTTCGTTCGGTTCTCCCGGATAAACATTGTTGGTATGCGGTATGCCGCGTTTCGTGAAATATCGTCGACAACGGGATTGTATTTTCGCGCGACTGTAAAATATGTTAATGAGAGAACCACGAAGATATGTCGGGGAAAAAGCGAACGACTGTACGTACGATCGTGTTACGCCGAAATGTCATTTATCATAAAAGAAGCAAAAATTAGTATCATCGATAATAGGAATAACGAGCGATAATACGCACACCGGATTTGGCTGCTCTTCGTTCGTCACTTCAGCAACATTACCACCGTCAGCATTACCACCGCGTCGCCGTGGGGTTAGTGCCGGATGTCCACACTCGTTTTTACCGCGAACGAGATGCTCCGACGACGAAAAAGGGACCCGTTTAATTTCATTTCACCGGCACCGCCCTTACTCTCGACGCCCGGAGCGACGAGGTACCGCGAAAAAGAAACTCTTCGACGTTTTACGAGCGAGAGACTTCCACCACGTTCCGCGCTAACCTCTCGACGAAAGGGATCTCGAAAATGCTTATCGTTCGCATCATCCGCGATGCGACCCTTCGTTAAATAGCTCCGATATTTGGAGGCTGTATTAATCGCGCGGATGATGACTCACCTTCGGAAAATTCGGATTAAAAAAAAAAAATAAATAAAATTCTGTAAAAAAAAAAAAAAAAAGAACATTATATACTCTTCGTCGTAGGATTAATGACCGCACCGGATATTTTTAATCTTGACGAGGAACGGATGAGTTAGGAAAGAAACTTGGCAACTATTCGTAATGCAAATTCTCTTCGTCTTGCGCGTCTCCGCTTCTTTTATTGGGTCACTCCATTTTTGTGGTAACGATCCCGTTTCGGTGTCACGCCTACCACCACCACGACCGAGACGCAGAAGAAAGGTTTTTGCAGCGCGGCGAGAACCCGCTCGCAGCCTCGTTAGAAATTACCGTGCAGCCCATCCTTCTCGCCGTTAATGAAAGCCGGGTTCTATGCGGCGAAGATTATTCGCGGTTTTTACACGCCGAGGCCATTCAACGCACAGGCGAAGACGCGCAGCGTCTCCTCCTGGTTCATAGGAGAATGCAGAGGACTGGCAAAAGGTGGAGAAAGAGAGAACGAAGAAGAGAGAGAGAGAGAAAGCGACAAGGGAAGACTAATTAATTTGGCAAATCATCGCGTCGCAGTGTAAACAGGGTGGTTCGATCTGTCTTTCCCGCACAAAGGGGGTGTCGACCGGAATGAACAAGGGCGATGGCGGGGGTGGGCGCGGGGGAAAATTCGCCCGCTAGCTCGCGAGGGTGATATCAAAGGGGAAGACGAGGGATATCAATCCCCGGAGAAGCCACGGACTCAGCCTCCGCCGACTATAGCCGACGCTTCCGCAGTTCTCAACCGCGAAATCCTCCGTTCGAAATTTATCGCCATCGTAACCGAACACTTCCTTCCCCCGTAAGCTGGTCCCTACAACGTGCGTCGAACTTTCTCCGTGCTTTTCCAAAACGACTGATGGATCATCTCTCCCCCTTCGTTTCTCTCTCTCTCTCTTTCTTTTTCACCGAATAGTATTTATATATATATATATAGAGCCACATTTATATACATCTGGCTTTTGATGGTTTCCACGCGAAACGTTAAATCTTCCCGCGAGTGAAAAACTATCGGATAATCCAAAAGTAGTTTCGCCCTTACCTTAGCCAGACGTCTCGCAGATGATAACCCCGACTTTTCACTCCGAACGTCTTTCCGTAGTGGGAAGAATAAATCATGTGGAACAAACGAGATGAAACAAACAAATTATTTTATTCCATTTATATATAGTATTTGTATTTAATTATAGAAAATTCTTACAAATCTAATTTGCAATCGATTTTTAAATCTACGGAACTAATTATTAAAATAATTTCTCGTTCGATTTTTCCTCGAAACCGAACTGAAGAGATTTATCAATCGTCGGTTGAATAAATTGCGTGACAATCGCGAGTTCGGGCATCAACGGTGACACACAAAGAACACTGGACTTTAGCACCGCGGCTTCGTCTCCTCGCCGTAGTATCTTATCGGTGGATCGGACTCGATGCGAGGTCAAGGCGCGCTATCGTAACCACGCGATCCGTTACGAGTCACCCCGCGGATATACGAGGTCACCCTAGTTCTCCGATCCGGACGTCTTCCTCGACAACGGTAACATACGAGCGCTTCGCACGCCTGATCGAAACTCGCGAGGATACCTCGCGAAAAAATTAATCATTTTCGATATTTCGAGTAAACTGTCGCAATTTCCTCTGTTAAAGCTGATCTACATTCGTACAAACTTAATAACGACGACGAAAAGCGTAAGCAACGCTCCAAGACGGAAGTCGTCGTCCGGAACAGTACAGTACGATTCACCTGTCATTCCCCGGAATTTCCCGGGAAGTTGGGATAATCTCGTGCGCGCGCGATCGTCATCCGGGATCGTTGGTAGACGTCGCCGCCGCTTGGTTATCTTCGACCGTCGACGAAAGCCGACGTAGAATATGAAGGAAATCGTGAGCACCCCTACAGATTCCTTTTCTCTCTCTCTCTCTTCCTCTCTCCCTTTTTCTGTGTCACTCTCTCTCTCTTGCTCATCCGTCTATACATCCGAACAGTCGTCGCTCCATCTCTATCCCGTCTCCTTTCTCTCTATCGAGGTATAGAGAGCCGAAGGGGTGTGCCGGGCGCGCGGGGTGGTTCTTTCCCTCCTGTGACGGAGGAGTTGAGAGTGCCGTTGAATATGCATGAGGGCTCCTATCTACCATCCTAAAAACATTCAGTCGACGCTGAAGCGACCGATGCTCGGACCGACCGTGCGCCTCGTCGCTCGCCAATCAATGTCTCCGACAGGCCCGTCTTGCGAAAATTTCTGCGAGACGATTCCTTGTAACCACGAGCATGGGGAGTGAGAGAAGAGATATAGGTTTCTTCCTCGACCTAACGCTATACCATTGCCCGCAGACGTGCGCTGACATTTTTATTCCGTGGAAGAGAAACCGCGGGGTTCGCTGTATACCTCGGGGAATGTTTATTTCACTGAATTTAGATCGCCATTTTTACCGATGTATCGGTGATTCTTGAATGAATTTTTAACATCGAGGAATTAGATTGAACAAGGCGCTAATGTCACGAAATATTTTATCAATTTCTTTCTTTTCTTTTTTCTTATTCGAACCTATTCATCGTTAAATCTATTTTTCTTTTGCTTCAGGAAAAATATGTCATCGCATATGAGAAATGGACCGCACGAATCATATACGAAGGGTGTCTCGCTTTATCGTGTTTTCTTATCCTGCGGGTACGTATATACATAATATGACAGAAAATCCGGGTAGCAATTATAAATGAAGTCCTGATGTTAAATGAACAATTTGCTAAATAATTATACATCCTTTTCACCCGGAATAAATTTGACATTGGAATCCGTTCGCGCCGCAGATCAGTTTTATCGCGACGATCATCGGCCATAATTATGTTGTAACTGCGCGCATAAATGCCGGCGTGTAAAGTGAAGCGTGTTAAGCGTGACTCGATTATCTTTCGAATCAGACACGGAAGAGACGCAGCGTCTGAAATATATGGCTTTCGATCCCGAAGAACGCGAGCGCGATCTCGGCCCCGCGTGCACGCGCGCGCTACTTAACTACGCGAGAGCGCGTATATACGCAGGAATGCTTAATGCATTCAAATGATATTCACTCTCGCGCCGCTGACGCGAATGCTTTCGACAAATTAACGCCGTGTATCGAATAACTATCTACCGCTGCGTTACACGCGAGAATGCGCATGTGTGAAGTGCACGCGCGCGCGCGCGCGCGCACGGTTTCTCGAGCATCTTGTAAATCAAACACACGATCGGTAGTTCCGATAACGCCTCCCCGGCGTTTCGCTCGATATAATTCCGCAGAGGAGCATTGATTACACGTATAAACGCGCTCTTCGCGGCATCTAATATTAATTCATACACCGTACGAGTCACGCTGATAACCCTGTCTAGTAACTACTGATAGTAGTATCTGCCAGGGGGTTGCGTAATCGTGTACGTTCATTTCGCGGACACGAAGATAAGAAATCGTTGACTATATACCTGAAAGGTCTTCTCGCCACATCGATAGGTGAATCGAATATGATCCCGTTGCATAATAACCCGAGATTCGACGTTCTCCCTTTCTGCTAGCGCCTGACCTACCTATTACATCGAAAAAAAAAGTTTCCTTCTAATATCTGTCAAGTCCGAACGAAACCTGAGCAAAAGCTGACGAACATGGTTCTATCGCCATCTCTCGGTAATGTCAGAAGGCAAGGTAGCCATTTTGTTTCTGGAGGTGGCCAGAAGGTCGCCGTGGTGTCGCGGTACACCCGCGCATGTCCATTGGTCCCTCCTACGTTGTCCTCGCAGCGACGGCTTCTCTTTCGTCTCTCGCCTAAGCGACAACGAGAAACGTACCCCTCTCTACCCCTCTTCTCATCCCTCTACGCGACCAACTCCCCCACTTCGAGTCCGCGACTTCCCCACCTCGGGAAACTCGACCACCTTCCCTTTTGTGCCCGCCGCACCCTCTGGCCGCCGTCGTCGAGGCAGAAACGTCGTTTCCCCCTCGAACCTCTTTCGCATCCTTGCCACCTACACGGCCACTACCATTGTCGTCTTCTCCTCCGAGTTCCCTTCCACCTCCAACGATCCCACCCCTACCATCGTCGCGCGATATTATCACTCCGTTTTACTCGCGATTTATCGGCCTTTATCAACTACATTGCCGCCGAACGGTGTGTATCGTTGCTGCCCGCCTTGGCTGCCACCAACGCGCGATCCCTAAACCCCCATTCTCCACCCGATCCGCGCCAGGTTTCTCTTCGACGCGCCACGACATACCCTCGTAAATCAACGCCGGTGGTTTTGATCGTCGTCGTCCGACTGAAAACCGCAAAATCGAGCGACCGACGCTCCCGCTTTCTCACCGTGTCGTCCGAGAGACGGCTGCGGCGCGTCAAACTCACGCTACGATGATTCTTGTTCATTTTGCACCATGACGCGAATCGGTATTGAACACGCACGCAATGGTTTTACCCCGGAATATCAGGGGAGGTAGAGAGAGAGAGAGAGCCGGTGGATGGTATTTGTATGGAGCTGTTTAATTTCGAGTACTAATTTGCATACTAATAAATACCAAAGTTGGAGCATCATGCTGCGTCGTGAAATATGCGTTATAACTTTGCGCAAATGTATTTATATTTATTACAATATCTTTTTTTAGAATTGATGAGAGAAAATATAAAAAGAAGATAAAGAAATAATATTCGGCAAGGAGAGCTAAACGATTTAAAGCGCGACGGTTCTCGCGCGAGTCTCAATTACGCGAAAGTGATCGGGCCGACCTTCGTCGATTCGTTCCATATACGCAAATGAGATTTTCAACTTACATATATCGATTTTTAAAAAATTTATTCCCCGATAAATCTCGGTCCTTTTTTTTTATTTTTTAAAGAGACAAGTAATGTGCGTTATCGTTAGAAAATGAAAAAAAGAAATGATTATCTCGACATATAAAACTGAATACAATTGATTATCTTAATTAGAAACTCGTAAAGTGGCCAATAACTAGGTTTTCACGCGTCACGTCTTCCCTCGGAGCTACCAGGAGACTTCATAATACGACCTCTATTTAACGCACGCGGCTCCCACGTTCGCGGAGCGATTAGACGTTAGATTCCGACGTTTCTCAGAGTCGCGCATCCGTCCTATCTCGCATCTTATCGGCCGTCTTTGAAGCCGCTTCGCGCATACCACGACGACGTTGAACTTTGCACGAGAGACCGAGCGCGCGCTCGATCCAACCGACTAGAGAGATTTAACGCTAGACCTAACGTGTCTCGATGTCACCGATCGCTCGCCTTATCGGTTCGCCAATCCGATCGCGTACCGGAGATTGAGCGAATCTCTCTCGCGGCACACACTCGGGACTCCATATCCCCAACCGGTCATCCGCCGGTAGTGGAATTCTTTCCCTCTCGTTCCAGCTCGAGAACAAAGCGATCGCCGCGCGACTCCATTTCCCGTCGTCATAGTCGTCGCTTTACATCCTGTTCCCGACTCCGCGATGTGCTCTCTCGCGAGCTCTAACGCGAGAGGGGACCCTGCTCGCACACTTTCGTTTTCGCGCATGTACGTGTACGTATGCGCGTGTTCGCGGTGCAGTTGCTCTTATACATACATATACATACATATGTATATATATATATGTATATAGCATGCATGTATATGGCTGGGTTATATGTATATATATATATATATATATATATATATATATATATGTTATGTATATATATATACGTATATACATCGGAGGCACCGATGCACGGTAGAGTGCTTTCGAGGCGAGTGCAGTACAGACTCACGCTGCTGCACGGTCTGGTGATTAGCGCCGCCCCTGGGGGATGGCAACCGCCAATCGGTGGATGGCGTCGCGGCGCCCGCCGTCGTCGCCGGGAATATCCCCTGCGGGTCTGCACAATCGCGGATATAGCGGATAGCGTCGGGCAAAGCCACGACAAAAATCAATCACTCGCTGCTTCCTCTTGTTCGCGATGCTTCTCCCTCTCGCTCCTCTTTTCGTCCATCCCGTCTCCTATTTCTGTTTCCCTCCGGTTACACGCTCTCTCCTCTCTCTCTCTCTCTCTCTCCTTCTCCTCCATCGGCTCGCTGTTTGCGCAAACCAAAACAGAGACAGCGTCTCTATATACCGTGCGCTTTTTTCCCTCTCGTGCGTTCAACTTTAGTTTACCTGTCATGATATCTCGGTAATCTCAGTCGTCAGATTAGCCTGTGAAGGCTTCCCGAAATCGTAATTAGCGCGAAAGAACGGACAGAGTCGATTGTAGATGGCTAATTGCGATCGTAATAAATTTATACCGCTCAAGATATACCGAGGTAAAAGAGATAAACGCGAGAATCGGTATATTCCGAAAGAAAATACGTGAGAACGGCTTTGTGTCGCGGAACTTGATAATCGCCTGATGTCGAGGTGTCATGTACGAATCCTACCGTCGCGAATCGACCGATTTTTCTCGCGCGATCTTCCCACGTTCTCTCGCATATATCCCGTACACGCGCGTGCGCTCGCATCATTCTTGTTCACGTCGATCCACGTCCTCGTCGAGACGACATGCAAGAACGGGACAAGGACAAGCGCGAGATCCTAGCCGGGCTGACCGACGACCCGCCTTGAATTTCATTCACACACCCGCGAGGTCGAGAGTCTCGCTACTTACGCGGAATACAAAACGATGTTCCCATGGATCGAATGATACTGTCGTGTCAGCCGAAATAAGAGAGATGCCTCCTCTCTCTCTCTCTCTCTCTCGCTTCGAGAGACCTTCCGCGAGGAAAATTTTCAAGCTACTTGTCTTTGGAAAGGAAAAGAGCATTGAATTATAGCTCCAACTTTTAGTAACATTTATACTGTACAATTGACCTCATTTTGCAAACAGCTAATTTCCATTTTGCAAACTTAACTTTTCAGTCACTCAACCAAGTTTCGCGTTAAATCAGCGAATTCTAAAATTATTTCCATAGCTTGCGAATTTTGCCAGAAAGATCATTATCAGCGAAAAGAAATAGATATAATTATTTCATCCTCGAGAAAGATTTGGAATTATCATTCTTCCATTTATAATTCTTTCGTCTTTCCGTTGCATAATCATTAGCCGCAAAACTCCGCTAAATACGAAAGCGATATTTCTTACCGAAACCACTCATTGTCAGTATATCGCTTAGCGAAGCCATCGTCACGTCACGGCGGCGGACGTGGTTATGACATCAAATCGATCCGCGAGCTATCGAGCGGCAAACTCGCTGCGCGCAAGAGAGCTTTTCAAAGAACTTCCGCCGCCATAGTTTCTTTTTTTTTTTTTTTTCGTTTCTCAAAGAACCCATAGTTTCTAAAGCCGGTGCGTTACGCGTCGCGCGCGATTTTCATAAATTAAGACCGGAAGGCGTGCGTATACACGCGGCGCGACAGAGCGATCTCGGGAGAAGGGAGACGAACCGAGGAGACAGGGAGAAAGAGAGCTCGAGTGACTGAAAACATCCCATGGCGATAAGAATCTCCCGGCGATTAATTGGTATGACAGCGGCACACGTTAGGCCGCGCAGTGCGCCAGCCGTGACAGCGCGTCCGCGTATCTCGCGCGATATCTCCTTATGACGACGCCCGGTCGACGACTCCTTCGTCTCCTCCCTTGCCGCCCTCTCTGTCCGCGTCTTAGGTTCTCGCGTCTACCTGTGTCGAGAGGGAGAAAAAAAAGACGAAGAAACGAAGGGTGTCTCGAGGAGAAGCGCACCCGAGGGCGCCGATAAAGAGGAGATCGCCCTTGCGGCACGTCGCGATACGAACGCCTGCGGTTCCCACCGGAACTGTAGTTCCGGGAAAAGCCTGTAGAGAGGCCAGCTGCCGGAAGTCGCCGAGAGACGCGAAGCGCCGCGCTTTACCGCGCGAAAGCCCGAGCGAGGTGAAAAGCGCAAGCTCGCCCGTTGCAGGGATCTACTTGCCACCCGGGGGTTCGTATCCCCGATGCCAAACCCTCCCCCGCAGCCCCCTTATGCCCTTTGTCTTTTCGCGTGGGCGCGGATACCCACGTGGTAAAGCAGGAATCTCGGAAAAGCTCGCAGGACCTTATCCTGAGGTCGTATTCTAGGTCTCGACCTTGCGATAACGCGGCCGAATGTTGAGCTTTCCACCGCGACGTCGTTTGATAATGAATTGGAACGGGGTAGGAAATCATTTTTTTTTAATCACGAGTATCAATAAGTACTCCCTAATCTGTGGCTCGTACTAAAGGCTATTGATTTTACGTTAAGAAAAACATTTCAATATTCAGCTATATAAATAAGGATTGCCATCATCTGTTTGTGCATCGAGACAGTTGCATAAAATTTCATTATACTTGAAAGATTTAATGTGTTCAATGTTCAATGTGAGATTGCAATATGAAGAGAAATGTTTTCGAAAAATTGAAACACACCGAACATCGAAGAATAATTGATTCCTTTACAAGATTCGATTGTTATGATTAACAGTCCGTATTGGCGCTGTGCCCGATTGGCCTTTGTATAAAGCCGCGCGCACACGCGACAATGTAAAGTGCAGCTGCAAGAAGCCTCGTCTGGATCTCACCGATTGCCGCTCCGATGTCCGAGGTCAGCCGTGTCGGTTCGTGCTGGCCCCGAAGATCGTTGGTCCACCTGCTCCGAGCGCGCGCGTATGCGGCAAACGTTCACCTGCACTGGGTCCGCGTAGGCCAAACTTACACTTTCACGCGTACGCAGCCGCACACGAGAGCCGACATCCACCTTTTCTTTTTTATTTATAGATATCTCAACATCGACGAAACCAAAAACCTGTTCGATTTTGGAGAGTCGCGCATTCTTATATTTTGTCAACACCGATTTTACTCTAAAAGAATCTGTAACGATCGACTACTTCAAGCTTGAAGTATGGCGATGTCTGCGGCAACCGATCTTATCTAATTACATTGACAAATAATGCGGGAAAAATCCGATTTTTCATAAGATTAAAAAATGTTAAACTTGTTTTTTTCAATTAAACGGATTGTTCAGGGTGGCCGATAATAATTTTTGTCGATACCGCCGGCATATAATTATTCTTTTCCCCTGGTGGATGATCGTAACGAAGGAGAAAGAAGTTTGGTAGCACACCTTGCGCGACAGGTGCCATTCTCTCGTGGAACGCAGGCGTAAGTAACAAGTACCCACGCGCTCGTTCATACGAGTTTCTCTCTCTCTATCTCCGGTTCTATCTCTCTCGCATGATAAACGCGCATCCACGCTCAGTTCCTACTCTCTTGCGTATTATATACCCTACCGGTCGTCGTCGTCCTCGCGCTCGTGGTTGTTGGGCTATATCGTATCGGTGCGCGCACTGGCCGTGTCCGGTAGACGCTATCGTCGGTGCTTAAAAATATGTTAGCGGCCGGCGTATAAGCACCGTGACCTCCGTGATACGATCTAAAGAGCCCAGGGGCCTGCTGGGACAGCGCGTCAGATGCTCTTGCGACGGGGTGGTTCACCGAGGGTGACACGGGGAGAGAGAAAGAGGAGAGAAGGACCGTGACTGTAACCGTCACGCCGTCACCGTCGTCGAGAGTCACCGGAAAAAGGCTGAAACGAAAGGCTGACCTATCTGATGGGACACCCGGCTCGTGCACATGCTCGGACATCGCGATAGAAATTAAGGTGAATACGTGGGACTTTATAGACTCTTAATTGATCTTTCGTGTAGCTTGTCGATATCATCAATTTATATTTTAAATATCCGTTTAAATACGTCGCTGTATTTAAAGATGAAAAGATATTAGAAGCTTATTAATCTTAAAATTAATTTCTTTCTCGCTGCTCGAAACACAAATGACGAGAAGATGCCGAAGGCGGTTCCATTAATAACGTCGAGGCACAGGAGCTCTTTGTTTAACCGCGCTTGTCATTTGAGCCCGCGGCGTGTTAGCTTCTGGGAGGAAGTAAGAAATTGATAGAGCCTCTGTGTGTATCGGGTGAGAGATCCGGTGAGGAGGAAGTAGACGATAATCTCGTCCGCGACACGAGGAGGAGATGCGGCAGTCAGAGGTGAGGAGAAAAGAGGTCGCGTCATTGCTGGCCATGGCTCGTGATCGATGGCGCTGGGCGTTATCTTCGCCACCCCCTCTTGTTCCCGCGGTAATTCATCATCTCGGTCTGTTTTTCACTTACTTTATATGCAACATATTCCGTAATTTTTATTCAGTCAACCAGTCGCCGTCGCCGGTGCCAGCCATCTCCATACAGAGAGAACCCCGCCTCATAAAATAGCGAGCCGGGCTTCGGTGGACCATCATCTCCGCGAGTCGTGAAGGATACAGCCGACTTGCTGAGGAAGCAGACGGGACGACTAACGTTCCCCTCGATCCAAAGTAACTCCGACGGACGGAAGTCCGAGGGGTTACGCAAGCTTGCACTCTATATGCTAAGGAATTTCGATATGGAGATCTATCCCCGGGACCGGTCAGTTTGATTTATTGGCTCGAAATCGGCCGCGCTAAATTTCGGGGAAAATATGCTGTCTCTTCTCCCCAACCGGTCTCGGCACCGATCGCGCCGTGTCCTCTGACCGGGCTTTCCCGCTCGGTGTTATTTCCATAAAATGAATTATTAGACTCTCAGATATATCCGGGAGAACGCGCGGGATGCGCCAGGCTCTGTCCTCCGGCATAGTTTGACAGAAATCTCGGGGTGAATTTATGTCGCCCCTAAGACAATCTCGCGAGAGTGGAAAGGTACTCGTATTTTAACTTCTCCTTCGCAAAATTTATGAACTCGAAACGTATATGAGAAAATTTTAATTACATCCAAATATACTCCACTGTATAAAAATATCTATCGCGTCGATTCATATTAAGTAGCTTTAGCGAGAAATATCACGTACTATATTATACTGCCGATTATCAGGGATCGAAACGCGTTGAAACATCAAGCATATTCGGTAAAGCAGTCCAAGCAGTCGGTCACTGACAGATATCTCTTTCGGCGATAGTATAGAAGCCCTAAAGTGAGTCTAAGCGCTAAGTAAATCGTAGGGTCGGGCATACAGAAGACGAGTGGCGAGAAGATGAGAAACGCTGGATGCCAAAGATCGAGGATAGGGAAAAGGTGAACCGTAGTAGTAAGGGTGGCAGGAACGAGAGGAATGGGACGGGCAGAAGGCGTGAGAGTGCGAGCAGAGGAGGTTGAGGTGCTTTCGAGACTCGAGAGTCGCGCGAAATCTGCATTTCAGCCTTCTATCCTTCCGTTTCCACCACCATCCCCTAGCTACGGACTCGCTCGAAGCCGAGAGCTTTCGAACGGCTCGCAAACACTCCGCGCCGCGAGAAAGCTTCCATAGCTGTTTGCACGAGGGTGTGTGTGTGTATGTGCGTATACAATTGTAGACGCGCTATAAAGACTCCCCGGTAAGCCTCGCACCTCTGTCATCCTCCTACTTTTGCTTTCGTTCCGGTATTTGCCTTGCGAGAGAGCGCAACGCGAGCCTTTTATTCGGCAGATCAGCATTTTGCAAAAGATATACACAAGGGGAAAGATCCTTAAACAAAACTGATTGTCAAAGATATATTGGATAAAATGGAAAAGTTTTCTCTAAATTTCAAAATCTTCAACAAATGACAAAGAATTTACGATTAATTAGATATTAGAGATATATAATTCCTCGCATTATCTGAAACTTTGTACAACGATCGCAATAATTGACGTGGAAGACTGTAGGGATGAGGAATGAAAAATTGTTTACCGCGCTCTCTCGGGCAACCGGAAAGGGTGCGAGAGAGTCTCGGGAGAAAGATGGTGAAGAGACGGGCCGGTAGGAAGAGGCAAAGGCGACGGGTAATTAATCCGCGGTTTTTCTCGTCTAATT
Source organism: Nylanderia fulva (assembly GCF_048542155.1). Taxonomy (NCBI): domain Eukaryota; kingdom Metazoa; phylum Arthropoda; class Insecta; order Hymenoptera; family Formicidae; genus Nylanderia; species Nylanderia fulva. Next base: position 2,637,339 of record NW_028190293.1, read on the forward strand.
AGTTGGATTTATTCCGTTGGTCCCCTTATCCACAGACTCTCTCCTCCTTCGCTCGCCCGCGTCGCGCTCGCACCAACTGTAGCTAGATAGGTTGATGTATGGAAATGTATGCGGGGAGACGGAGGCTCGCATTTTTCCAGGCACGGTGCGCCTTCATTTCCACCGCAGCTTGCTCCCGCACCCCTCTCCCGCAACCCTCACCCCCGTTCGGCTTACGGCCCCGTATATCCAACACCCCCTTAATGACGCGTCTACTCGTTAAATTCGTGTCAGGCCACCGCGCTGCTTCTCGAATCCGCGCGAGATCCCGCGTACTTAAGGACGAATCCGCTTCCACCTTAGCGGGGATTTTCACTTTCCACCCGTGAAAACCTTTTCCTCCGTCCTCGCTTGATCTTTCGCGCTGATCCTCGCTAAGCTCGTCGAGATCTCGGAACTTGGTCTCTTGCGTTAACGTTCCGCGCGGAATTACTTTGTTCGATTTCGCAAATTGGAATTAATGCGCGACTCTAACAAAAAAGTTTGAGACATCGATATTTATATTAATAAATCGTATTCAAAGTCAATGTATAAACGATGTAAATCTTAATATCATATTTATTCTCAATGTATTAACAATGTAAAATGTTTCAATGTTATATCTAGGAAAAAAGGAAAGCTGCGAAAAAAGCTGAGCACAAGAATAGCATTCAACAAAGGCGGCAAGACAAAAGAATCGCGTTACCATGCCTTACGGGCACAATGTCCGGTGAAGATGACGACTCGAGGACATCCGGTGTTCTGAAAACGAATACGGAATGCAGCATGTACGGTACAAAAGCGGATTGTTCGAAAAACAAACACGCGCTTTAAATAACGTTCGCTAAAATATCATTCGAGATATTGAGTTGAAAACAACACACAACATTGTCTTGTCGCGATAATTGAAAAGTAATACCTACATAGATAAAAAAAAGTATGCAATATGTATGCGCAATGATGAATTATGCATGCGACCGCTGTCCACAATAATTGTTGCACATTATTATAATAAGATTATTTAAGGCCGAGATAAAAACATTTAGTACGAAGACATCAATTTCGCGATAGCATGCTTCTTTTCTACTCTAAAAATAGCTCGAAATATTTTATTTATGAATACATATACAATCTCGAAAAAATTATTCTCCATCAATAATTTCCAATCTATCAAATTGCGAATATAAAGTATTGATTTCATTTCGTAACAAAACCTTCGATTTAAAAAAATAAAAAATCACTGAACAAGAATGATAAGAAACATTTTCAATCGATCCTTCTGTAATCAGTTATTCAAGAAAGGGACGTGTATCTCTAATAATCTGGAAAGGCAACACAGGGAATAGCGGCCGTTCTCCATCTTCAACGTCGGCCATCGAGGACGACATTGCGACAGGCAGCGGTAGAGACGGTTTGCGGCGAGTTACATTTCCCGGCGCAGCCGAAGCGTTTCGACCAGTAAAAGCTCTCGCGTGAACGTGGAGTCGCGCGATACGGCGGTATACACGCGGAACGCACGCACACGCTCGGCCGGCGAACACTCGCGTGTTGTGTGCGCCATAGTTACCTACCTACACACCGGATAGTCACAAAGGAACGAGAGAGAGAGAGAGAGAGAAAATCGCAACGGGTTACGAGGAAGCCAGAAACGCGCGGCGTACCCGCGGCGATGCCCAGGCACGTACCTGGTAAGTAGTAGGTACGTAATGGGTATAGCAGGCAGTAGGTGGCAAGGCTGCGTGACGAGGCGATTGCGGACCGTGACTAAAATATTTAAAAATATGTATCTTTCTGACCGTCCAGTTTCAGTCCCCGGCTCGGACCCTCTCCTCCCCTTCGCCCACGCCGCTCCCAAGCTCGCCGCTCGCGCTCTCTGCGCCGCGCTATATTTATTTCGCGTTTCCTTCCTGCCGCACCGGCCTCGCTCGAAGGGTTGCTTGCTAGCCTTCCCTCTTTCCCTCCCTTCCCCTGTGCGTGTGTGTGTATGTGCGCTGATATTCCATCGCCTTTCCTCTCCACCCTATCCCGAAGCTTACGCAACGCGCGAGCACTTCGCGTTCGTTCCTCAGCAAACTGTAGTCATTCGCCAAGATGATCTGGGAGATAATTTGGTGCGATGGAAACCCATTTACGGAATATAATTACTGATCGTCGGACTGTTATTAGACCATCTGTCATTTAAAATTAGAACTGTCGTTATACGTGTTCGTACGCTGTGTTATTTTGGAATTTTTAATTTTGTTCAAGAATCTAACTTTGAGTGACAATTAATTTATTTTTCTTTTGTGTCAACAGTGCTGTAATTACCACTTTTATTCGAGTAATTTATGAACATTAAACATAGGGGCAAACGTTATCAATAATCGCTGCTGATGACTATAATATAACTATCATTTATCAAAGAATCATGTCATTAATAAAGCGTAGACATTTTTCTCACTAGCGTAAATTTACGTCAATAATACTTAACACTTTCGTAGACTTATTACTGCCATTCAATTGCCTTAATATCTAATCTATTTTTATTCACGTGACAATCACGCAACCTTATATAAGTATATTATTAAAATAAAACAAAGTTTCTATAATGTAATGTGCGAATTTTTTTGTGTCTTTTTTTTCTTTTCCTTAAGAGGAATTTTTTCTGTCAATGTTATATCTTGTGCGAAAACGATTATTATACAGTATTATATTATATATAATTTTATTTAACTTTAAGATGAAATTTCATCGCTAAATAATCTATTTGCAGCACTATTGCATTAAATCATCGAAGCAGGTGAGAGCAGAAGAGCATGTGCATTCGCAATTGTGCATTCGAGACTATTGCACCCGCTAATCGCGCGCGAATGCAACGTGCACTCCAACAATAAAATCTAACATTATCTGATATCCGAAGCGCCTTTATACCAACTATTCTCTTGAGGGATTATCGAATGCCGTAAGTAAACGAGCAGGTGGACCGGTATATGATGACGCAGGTATACAATAGCATTTGCTGCTGCAAACCGAGTATAATTCGAGAATTTATTCCATCGCTCGCGTCTTACAATTGCGACTTCCCGCATCTTCGAATGCATTATGCAAAAGTCTCTAGGCTCTGTAAGTAATGTTGCAAACAACCCGAAATTATCCACGCGAATATTATTTGGTGCCGATTACTCAGTTACATCAGACATATCTGATCGATTATTCGACCCCTATCATACGTCAATTACGTTGCAGTTAGGCGTAAGTGAGAGAGTAGGCGGGTAGGAGTATATCGCACAATACACAATCGTAATTGTAATCGCAAATTAGTCTGTCCATATGGGAATGTCGAATAACTTTAACGATTTTTTCGGGTCCCTATATACCGGATGGCCGGGTGCGAAATGTCAGCAAACAGTCGTGCCCGGTTTCCGTTCGTAATTCTGTCTTTATTTTCCTTTGAAAAAGGAAGACTTGGAACGCAACACGCAGTCCGTAAAGCGCGATACGGCAAGATGCATACTAATTCGAACGATTTTCGAAAACGTCACAGAAGCCTCTTCCGCCAACCTGCTTGACCTTTCGAAGCACGCGGTTCTATTTCGACGACTATCCTGTGTACAATTAAATTTTTGCATAAGTCGAAAGTTGATGCGACGTAGCAGATGTCAATAAATTCCTTGACGTATTGTGGTATGTAAAAATGTTGCACGGTGTATGCATAATATAGAATATTATGAATTTATCGAAAGACACTGAATCATCGAAAAAAAATCTGTACATCTTATAACATTTTACTTTAATATACGCAATTTTCATCTTTTTTTATATAAGTAGAATTAAATGATTCAATTACTTAATATAACATTTAACAAATTAGAACCAATATTATAAAGATAATTGAATTTTCAATACGAAAAGAGCAAAGAAACCTACACACATACATACATACACACACACACATCGCCCTTTAATAAATGAGTTATAAAATAAATATCTCGACGTAACGCCCTGTTTCTCCGACAATTAAGCTCCATAAAACACTAAACCGTAGGATACCCGAGCGTTTCGGCCACCAATGAATATTTTTATTTAATGTCCCATTAGTGTTTTAGCCCGCCCCTGAAACTCACCGGGAATAATTGTTCAGAATGCTGCTGGTGTTTCAGGGAAACACCCATAAAGTCACAAGAAAGCAATCTCTTTTAACGAGCTGCGGAATTCCACGGATTTAATCGTCCCATTGAGAAATAATTTTATAATTCCGATATATTTTTACACGCGTTTATTGTCCATTTTTATAATTGGGGAATATTTTTCACTCATAAATGCTCATCTCATATATCTTTCTTGATTTGTTCCAATATGTTTGGTAATTCATTATCCACGCTTCAAGAACATTAATAGTTTTTACGAAAACCAAGTAATCGATACCGCAACGTTCAAGATCAATATTCGGAATACTTCGGAAAGTTTTTAAAAGATTTAAGATCGCGATAAATAATATCGATAAATTACGATAATTAAGCTTCTCTTTTTTGCTCGTGCAGATTTCTCTCTCACGCGAGTAGCGACGAACAATTAAGTGTCAAAAATTCATCGCGCCATCGCGGCGACCGCCTTCGGCTCTTTAGATAAAGAGGTACGCGATATCGAGTAACGATGAGAGAATTTCAAGTTGCAAGACGGCTTTGCGTACGGGACCAGGGGAGGGGAGGAGGGGAGGAAGAAACGGGGGCCATCTCCGGTGGCGTAGCGGGTAGCGGTAGCAGTTAGCGCCAAAATAAAATAAGGATGGTACAAAATGAAAGGCAGGAAAAATAAGTCGGCCCTTATCTCGTCCTCGTCCCGTTCCGTTTGGCCCATGCATATTCAGGAGCTTCGCTCTCCCTCTCTCTCTCTCCCGCAATCTCGCTTCCTTCTCTCTCTCTCTCTCTCTTTCCTCGTAGATTCAACGAACCATCCCCCTTGGTTCTCGTGGTTGGTGCCACTGGCTCGTACCACGACGGACTCTATACTTACCTACGTCCGCCACCCGCTAATTTCTAGGCTTCCTTCTTTAATTGCACCGGTGCGATAATAAGACCGTATATATGCTCGTGTGTGTGTGTGTTTGTATGGGTTTTATATGAGGGAACGTGCGAGCGACTGTGTAAAGTAGGTACAACGGGGTACCGTGTAACGAGGTAACACCCATTCTTACACCCTCGACCATCGAGATAATCTTTATTGTCCCGATGCCTGACGAGACGTCATCGGTTGTTTCGGATATGTGAGAAGATGAAGGGATCTTTGTATCTTTGATACGGGATGAATAAGAAATATAACTATAAAGAAACCAGTTTTAAATTCGTTTCCGGCTTAAAAAGATCATCCTCGACAACATCTGCGGCAGTTAGTCATTCTTGAAAAAAAAAAAAAAAAATTAATGATTAACACGTCTCTAGTTGCGTAGGACGTGTGACGTGTGTAGGATTGTTCTCTTGAGAATATAATTTGTGTTCAACGTAATCTCACAATCAGTCATAAACTCGTACTTTATCTGTTATAGCGATATTACACAATGGTCCCTATAACCGTGAAGAACAATCGATGAATGATGCTACAAGAGCTCGCGCCTATGATCAAAAATGATTCAGCTACATGAGAAGACGTTTTTAATCGGAATATATAAAGAATTGGCGGTATTGTCGATTCGCTAAAAATCGGAACGTCAAATAACTCTCGAACGAAGAGAGCGCGATGCGATAGACGCTCATTTGACATGCACGTCGCATATGTTTTAGTGGAATAAGGTCACAAGACAGACCGGCCCGAGGCTCTTCTTCAAGTATGGTATCATCGAGCATCAGACCGACACAATGGCGCGGCGATGTCTCTCGGAATGGAACGGAACGCCGACGACGGATTTCGTATTGTCTGCAAGCGGGACGCGATGGCGTGTCACGCGTCTTATCGCATTCTTATAACGCGCGTGACACGCACGACGGTACCTACCTACTTACTTTATACCGGCGGCCTTACGTTCGCTTTACGTCGCCCGTGGTGATCGGCCACGGTCCATTATGGCCGTGGAAAACGGACCATCGATCGACAGCTGTACGCCGGGCTACCTGCACGCCGAGGATGGATGGCTTCATTAAGAGAGAGGCATTAGCGAACGGATCGTTCTTTGGCGGACGGTGAATTTGGCGCACCGCAGTAATTTTCGATTACGACGCGCGAGAAAAAGAGTGAAGAAAATAACTCTGTTCCTCGCAGTTATATATCTTCTCACGCCTTTTGTATTTAAGGTGAAATAGCGTATGTTCAGTATCATGTTAAGTGGAAACACTAATTCTGTAGAAAGATATTTCAAAAAAATTGATAATAAATATAAAGTTAATAACATAGCTATTTATTTATATTAAGTTTTAATATAAAAATACGTACATGTGTTAATGCGAAGAGAAGAAGAGAGACGATTGCGGTTTTTACTTTGTATTTAATTAAATGTAAGAAGACTTGAAAATAAAATCGTGCAAGGGCGAACACAGATTCTCTGTGGGAAGACAGCTCTCGTTTCGTGGGAATCGAGTGCCGGCTATTAACAGCTTCATTAAGAAAAGGTCTGCGAGAACGCGGCGTGGCAAATGCGTACCAGTTATAAAAGTCTATTTACGCCTCCACGGTGTAAATCAAGCATTTTGACTACGGCCAATCATCAGGCTTCCCGTGGAAATTCTCGATCCCGTTAGAGGCCAACGACGCCGTAAAGGTGCACGGTCTGCGATTTACATAGGCTGATTTTATTGTACCAATAATATCCGATTGGCACGAGAGCAACCTTATACATTAAATATTTCCCCAAAAAATGTTTTTTAAAACTTCATTATAGATTATATATTTAAGAAAAAAAATAAAAATTAATCTTCGTTTCTTATTTTAATATATCGCAATAGTCGATTATATTTTTTTTATATACCTATAAAAAGGTCCATCGTAAAACGCGATTCTTGCTATAGTAGTATGAGTGATAAAAAGACTAACAAGCCAATCGCTAGAGTAAAAGACTCTTAAATAATTTTAAGGTATTAGTTATTGGTTTAAAATGATTATTAAACTATAATATCTAAAATTATGTAGACATCTCTCACTCGCGTCTTTATCTCGCGATTGGCTCTTTAGCATTTTTTATCACTCATATTGACATAGTTAGAGTCTACTCTTCGATCGATCGAGTATCGTGTTTGTGCGAAACGTAAATAACGACGACAAGAGCGACGATAGGTCTCGAATTCGTCGCGAACGCTGGAAGTTCAACGCGTGGAAGTTTTTGGTCCCGTTAAGCGCCGGCTTCGTCAAGGATGCGGGAAACGGTAAAACTTTGAAGTCAGATCGATTTAAGGCACCACGAGTCCGCGGCCGAGTGTCGCGATCGGGCCGATTGTCAAACGACGTTTGTCGTCGCGTCGCGTCGCAGCGAGGCAGAGCTCGTGAAAAGATGGGCGCGGCGTACCGACATTCCTCCTCGAAGAGCTCCGATGGCATTGTTCCATCGCGTCGCACCTCGATCACGCCTCTGTCACGTGGCCCACAATTCACAGGACGTGACTCCCCGAACACCTCTTAAGGTGTCTCTCTCCTCGACGATCGCTGTTCGCCATAAGCGCGTACACCGTCATCCGCTCTGTCACCGACGCCGGCCATTATTTATTTATTTTCTTTTTTTTTTTTCGTCTGTCGTCTCTCTTGTAATGTCACGTTGCGCCAAAGTAACTGCATAATTTCGTCGAGATATATCGGCAACAAATACCCGACCCGTCGCGACAATCGAGAGAACGTCTTTGCTCGACTATTAGCGCCGACTAATTTCATGTAAACGAGAAGAGAGCATCGGCATGTGAATATTATTACGGTCGAGAGAAACTTAACCCAATAGAAGTCGTGGTATTTTTGCACATCGTGTTTAAGCACATATCTGAACCGGAACGAGATTATCTATATATTATCAGTGTACTTGTACTTCTCCACTTATGAAATATTTATGAAAATAATAATATTATTAATTAAATTTCCATTATAATGGCCAATTTGATATTTCAGACATCGCGATATCAGAAGAATACTGTTCTTTCAAGTATATGCGACACGAGAGTCGAAAGAGAGATTTCAATGTATATAAAAATGAATAAAATATCTTATTATCCGCGTAAAAAGATGTGTCGAAGCTTGAAGATCAGATCCTTATTCCTCGTCGTACTATATACACCATCATAACTCACGCATCAAACAGAGTGAACTACCGTGATACGAAACGCGGCTTACTTAATCGTTCGCCCGCTGATTCGCTCACCTGCCGCTCATTAGAAGCCTTATCGCTAATTAATCCATACAACAACGGCGTTACGGCTCTCGTGTCGTTCGTTGCCTCGCTTCTCCATCCGCCTCCTGTCCCTCCCCGCTCCACCCCTCCCCCCTTTCTCCCTCTTTTCATGCAATTATGAGCATACTTCCTGGACTCGTCACCCTACTCGTCGTTGTACAATGTTGAAACTGTTCAGGGTGTGAGCGACAATTATGCGGTTTCTCGTCTCAATACAAGATATTAATGAGTCTGCGAGAGGGGTTGCCGGAAGTTTTATCGCAAATCTTTCCGGTTCAGGTCAGAACCGTCGCCAACAAAGAGATACGCAAGGTTTCAGATCTTTCTGCGCGATATTTCTGGGACAGATTCTGCGAACAGTTTGACGCGCAATGTCCCGTACAAAATTGCAAACATACTAACGATTTTTCAGATTTAAGCGATTCGATTACATAAACCTGCATTCGATTTTATTTCATTATTATAAATTGTACTTATTATTACAATATGTTTAACTTCAGAAATAAACTCTACTTTGACATACAAAGTTATACCTATGCAGCAAAAATATTTGAAAGCGCGAGCAGGTTTCTTTGTTGAACTTTTTGCGTGCTTAAATTTCTTTTCACCCGAATTGCGCTCAACTCTATACGAACCCTTCGACAGTATCACGTGTTTCTGCCCGAATGCAGGCAGTTCACCCGCCTCTCAATCTCTTCCCTTCGATCGCGTCGACGTTTACAGTAATGTATGCAGTCCAATGTGTCAAGAGCGCGCTGCTCGGATGGCTGGCGGCGTTTATCCGCGGTGTTGTTAAGTCATTTAAATCCACAGTTACGCGACAGCTGGCGTAGGTCAGTATCATTATCTCGCGAGAGAGGAACGAGAGTGAAACGGCGAATCGGTAGACGGACGTACGGGACATTAATAAACATGAAGAGGCGAACGCGAGTCGACTCGGCCTCCTCCTTTTCTTCTTCGAGACTCTTTCCCCGTTTTACAGACAGAATTGATCGGATTTCTACAAAGCGGTAGGTACCATTGCCACAGAATCCTCTTCGCCGAGATATAAATACGATCGAACGCATCTCTTTCGCGTCGTTAATTCGCGAAACTTTAAATCTAGTTTTCGTTACCGCAACTTTGTTTCTTAGCACAAACTACAGGTAACAGTGAAGAAAGAAGTAAGCGAAACTACCATCGGGCATCAAAGGCGAAAGCGAGCGTCAATTTCATTCGGCAAATTTGATCGACGACTTTAAATTAAATTGCAAGAAAATTCCAAAAATCGACATTATTCGTTAACCGAATGATAATACGTACGGACTAAAAAAAAGATTATCTTTCGAAAAATATACCTATCACCAAAAAACCGCTATATAAAAGCGAGAGGGATAATCATTGTCAAGTTGCGCTTTTTACTCACAACGTCCGATGTTTAATATCTCGAAAGTAATCACATCATCTCTGGAATGTCGTACGTAAATTTAAATTGAGCGAGATGCTCGCATGCAGAGAACGAAATCGCAAGAAGGACAGAAAGAGAACACCCACCGTCTCTATACCGGTATGCGCGTGCAAAGAGCCGGCAACTTGTTAATTATTAATCAGCATGTTTAATTCATATTGCGCGCGCCAGCTGTTTGTTTCCTTGATGCGCGGTAAGGTCTTCGCTACTTACTTATGGCAACGTTTAAACGTTACCGCGGGTAAGCATTGCGCTCCGGGTGCTTAGGAATTCTCTCCTCTCTCTCTCTCTCTCTTGCCTCTCGCTCTCCCGTTTACGCTCCCGCACCTGCGACTTTTTCTTTTGTCTTTTCCTCACCTTCCCGCGTCTCTCTTTCACCGAAGGAAGTCTCACGGTGTTGCATACCGTACATGCACGCTGCAACGTGCACTCGCAAGGTCGTCTTCGTCGACATTACCGATGTACGACACACCTGATCGGATCCCTCTTATCGGGAATGTTTTATCGCCTAAACCTATAGAATTTTAATTTCTGAATTCGTGCGAAACTACTTCTCAAGACATAAAAACTTTAATTTGCAAAAAATTGACGGCATCGAAGCTAATGATTTTTGTGGCTCGATCAGTTCGTCTGATCAAGTTTCGTTCTATTTTCCTTCGCATCTTTTGAAGTGGGATAAAGTAAATGTAATAAGGACACCTCGCGAAGCGAATAGGAATTACCGAGATAATGAGGCGCTTGGCGCTCCTGAAAATGATTCCACGATCGATGTGTATCGCCGCGTGTGCACGGCATTTTATGTATTACTCCGGGAGGGTTGGACCTTCTCGTCTGTGTCTTTCGCCCCGCGGACGGTTCTTTTTCTCAACGCACAACACGGGGGTGTTTATGGGTTTATTATACGACCGATCCCGGCCACGCATACACGCATATAGGATATGCGTATACACGTCCGGCGTATGATTCCGCCGGGTGTGTCGGAGAGAGACTTTCGTCCGTTGCGGATCGGACGCGTGCGAGAGATCCTTTCCCTCTAGGAGCGTCTATCTCCCGCGCGTGCGGGATCATAAAAAAATATCCGAGTGGAGTGAAAATAAATCTAACCTTGGGGCGCCGAGACCAACCCGACCGACCGGTCGCTCCCTTAACGCGAGGTAATAGAAACGAATGGCCGCGCGCGTGCGAAAAGTACGCGGAGGAAAAGTACGATATATATATACGTGGAAAAAAGCGACTTCCCCGACGACGTCGCGACGGAGTTTCTTACTCTATTCACTTTGTAACGCCTCGTTAGCTCGGCGATATTCCGCGCATATCGCGCTCGTTTAATGCGCACGTGAGGCCGCGTCAAGGCGTTTAAGCAAAGGTACTTTGAAGGTAAAAGTATGTTAGTCATGTCAGGCGTATAAGCGTATATGAAAATACAAAGTAAACTATATTCTCCGTTCTATTTCTTAAGCAAGATTTAAGATAATGCGTTAAAAAGACGGAGAAAAATGATATAGAAATATATATAATTTTCTATGTGAAATAATTTATAGTTCCTAAACGATATGCAAAAACACTTCCTAAATTTAACCGTTAAACCCCGTTAGCGATCTGCATTTAAATGTTATTTCGGAGAATACGAGTGAATCCATTTGTCACTTGAAACGCATTAACTCAATCGCTTTTACCGTGGAACCACGGAATACGTACAAGACCACCGAGCTGCAATGAAACTCCCGCATGTTCTATACATAAGACGGGTACACAATTTCCGCTATCTTCCCCCAACTGGGCCGAGAAAAAGGGAAAATGTTATTGAAAGATCGCAGGTTGGAGAGTAGAAAGGCGGGTGGTGAGAGTAGAGAGAGAGAGAAGAACACGAAGAGAGAGAAATAACTAGGAAGATAGAAAAAGGAGGGCGAACAACGACGACGAAGAAGAGGGATGTGGGATGCCGAAGACAAGAGAAGGGAAGAACGGCGGGTTTACCGCAGAGCGGTACCACCCTTAGCGCGGTCTGAGTTCATTGCGCGAGTCATCAGTATCCATAAGCGATGAGTTACCCCTCGCTCGCTTCCTCTCCCTTCTTCCTGGTCGCGCGGCGGGTGCAGCCCCGTCGATGGAAGAGGAAGGTTGGAATCGGGGCACCTGGTTCGCTTGTTCGGCGCGCTTCGAAGCTTCTCTCCTCTCGGCTGGATGGTCGAAAGGATGGCGGGAACCACCATCGCCGGGGAAGGACGAAGGCCGAGGACGTGCGGCTGGCGCTACTGTGCCGGTAGTAGTGGGTGGTTGATTTTCTTAGGTCAACGTATAATCAAGGAGAGGTACGACGGGGAAGAGGGATGAGTGAGAGAGAGATAGCACGGACAGCCATCGTCCTAGACCAATCCCCGGGCTTCGTTGGCGAACAGTCCCCCGAAAGCGGAGGCGAGCCAACCGGCGGCTTACCTCGAGGAGAAGGAGCCTTCTCGAAGGAATCCTCCGGACTACCTTCGATACTCCGATCCTCTTCGAGGAGGATACTCTCTCGGTTGAGAGAGAGAGAGTCGCGTCCGTGAACCACCAACCCCTTTTGCAGAAACGCTATCCTAGAATAACCACGTCCGCGATGGCTCTTACATACTACGTGGTTACGCGGCTAAAGTTAATAACGGATAGTCCCGCCGGTGCACGCTTCGACGATTGAATTAAATGAGCAGAGCCCGTCTCATCCTCGAAAGTTGGCAGGATTATTCTCTTTCGAAATGATTAGATTTCGGAAAACGGACGGTTGAAGATACCGCTGGGGGCGTAAACTTATCGTCAGCGCGAAATTATTCATATTTTATGTCTTTGATGTGGTTGATTATAATTTTTGTCATAATCATTGCAACTGTATTCTCTGATATTTTTTAACTTCTCAAATACATTTCTTATTACATGTATAATTATTAAGACTGTAACAATCGCGATAATATATTATATTTAAAAATGTTTCCTTTTTTTTTCTATCAAAATTACATCAAGTACACCCTGAATATTTTGCAACATTAATTCTCTATCCGCGTCCATCAGCCACTCGCAAACTTGCGATTGCAATCTAAACGTATAGACATCGGCTTAAGATGTCCCTTCGAATTTCGTGTCGCGTACAGGACGAATGATATCGGTTGATGAGACCAACTGATCCGAAAGAGATGGAGAGAAGGAGCGAGAGAACCGCGAAAGGGCAGAAATAGCCAGACGGCCGGAACGTCGAAAGTCCGTGTTCTTGAAGGCAACGGGGCGAGATGGAAAAATTGCCTCGATGTAAAAACATGAGAATCGCTTCTCCGCCGTCCACACTCAATAAAACGACCTCGACCTAAGAGATACGCCGGTCCATCGTGCCGCATATATATGGAATGGAGCACTCGCGCAAACACACGCGCGCGGGAACGAATAATATACATGACCATTACACACACACACACACACACACACATGTTCATGTCAACTCGAAAGGCTTCCTTTTGCAACAAGGCGAAGGAAACGGGAGCACGAGAGAAGGACACGAGGAGCTTGAACGGAGAAGGGAAGGAAGCATCAACATCCAGTCGAGTGGTCAGCTATCGAAACCTCCTACCCGTCGCCATTCTGTCCCCCCTCCCTCTCCCCCCCGGGGAGAGACCGGCTCCATCGACCAATAATAAAAAATATACGATCTGTTCGGGCTCTCGCACACGGACGCAACCGACCGGCACGCCGATCTACGTAGACGTAGGCGAATTATACTTCGAGGCCGGTTCTAAGTGATCGCATTTCCACATAGACGAGCTGGCCCGATACGATATGAAAGACTGCTCGGGTGCCGTTATTGCCGCGTGACGAGGGGGCTGAAAAAGGCCATCGCGCCAGCGGGGGGCGCCATGAGATCCGAACGAAACATTATCGAGTCGGATATTTTCTTTTTTTCGTCGAGATCTTTATGATCCTCGCTTGCGACGAAGAAAGGGAAAAAATGGAGAAAACGCTACGAGAAGGGAGAATCGTACGGTTTAACAAGAAAAAACCGATATTAGATGTGTGACAGTCTTACAAGAACGTGCTAAAGTCTTTATCGAAACATCATTCCATGGATTTATCTCGAATTTTTTCTTCCTTTTTTAATTTCCTGTTACGCTGTATCAAGTATGATAAAGCAATCTTAATACACAATCCTTGACTGCTTCTCATCATCTATGTTATATAAAAGATTATCTTTTTTATATTCAAACTAAAAAAAAATGATAACATCCAATTTTGATTTTTCTTGTAAAATGTAAATTTGAAAAAGTATCGACTTACAACACGCGCACACCGAGAAAGCAAAAAGTACTTGCTGGAAGAGCGTGAAACAGTTGCGCGAAATCTATCAACCGCGTTCCCCTTTGCAGTCCTTTGCGCCCTAGCGCGGCCAAGTTAACGGAAGAAAGATGATCCATTCGTCATAATATAAAAATGGCCCTGACAGCGTTATCTGTGGCCATTTCCTGCAGTCGTAGAGCCGGTTCCCCGGGCTCACTTGTCACTATGCCGGAGGTAATGATCATTACTGAGGGTTTCAACCCTATGCGCGGTACAGAGATATACGAACCTCGTAAGAGGAGAAAGAGAATCGCGGTTAGAGACCAAGAGAGAAGAGAGAGAGAGAGAGAGGACCGGTCTCTATCAAAAAGAGAAGACGCCGGGGTGGAGAGCAAAAGACGATGATATAGACTGTGTTCTCGAGCCTTCAACCCCCGAGCGCCTCAACCCCTCGCGAGGGTGGGACAAGATGGCCGCTGGTAGGACTTCCCGGCCCAGGTCGGGTTTATGTGTAGTAATAAATGGTAATTTAAAACAGCGAGAACTAACAATTTCTTTCTTTATTTCTTCCCCAGTGCTCCGCGCTCAAGAGCGCCCACGAAGAACGCGCTCGCCCGGCTTACACACTGACGCGTTGTGCAAACACACGTATATATACTCGCGTACACACCGCGGGGGCACCCGCTCGCACCTAGAAGGGTAGATCTTTCCCGAAGGTGGTAAGCGCGCGGGAGAAAGGCGCTGTGCGAGATCCGAGAGGATAGGGTGCTAACATCGAGCCGAGAGGGATAGTAAGAAAGAGAGAGAGGGTTGGCTATGGTGAAAGCACTTTTGTCGAGATATATCCAAGCCAAGAAACCGTGAACCAACCAGTCAGCCAAGCAGCCCACGTAATATAAAGAGATATGTGCCGCGGAATAGCATTACCATTAGGAGATATAGTTTAGCGGAGGAGGCGGCACAGATGAAATGAGATACTGCGGCTGAATCATGCATGAAGCGAAGAAGGTGCGATTCGCCGTTCTCCTCTCGCTCGACCGTCGCTGTACACGTTTACCGTAAGTATGTATGTATATGCGTTCACACACACACACACACACGTGTGTATATAAACCGGGCGAGACATCACGGTGATCTCTTCGCCCTCCCATAGTCGCGGATCTCTTCTCCGTCAACTTTCCCCGCTTTTTCTTACGCTTTTCTCTTTGCCACCTTGCTTAGCTTCCCGCCCACCTCTCTTTCTCTCTCTCTCTCTCTCTCGTTCTCTTCGTCATCTCTATGTCAACTTTCCGTCTCCTCCTCGCGCAGACTCGATGAGAAAAGTGAATATGCTACAATATTCAAATGGCAGCCGCGCGACACTTTATTAAACGCGCTATTTGCATCGCCGCCAACGTCCCCTGCTCGTCCCCCAACCCTTTCTATTGCCCGCTCTCTCGCTACGTCGACCGACGGTCGACGGTCCTTTTTGGTTGCCGACCAGACAGAGACGAGCACGATGCCTGATTAAAAACTCGCCAGCGTTGCTGTGATAGCGACGCGTTACGCTTCGCACGTTTAAAGTATTCGGGTCGGGGACCGTTTTCTATCGCCGTGTAATCAAAATCACTAAAGTCTTGAAATCAATAAAAAGAGCAGATTAATGAATTTTTTGCGAGTAAACAAAAATAAACTTTCTTGTAAAGACGCTTAAATAAATTCAAATCGACACAAACAAGTGTTTTAGCACATATTTCTCATTTTAAGTATGATGTAAATGTATCTATCCGCTCTCGATAATTTCGGATGAATAGAGAAAGTATGTGTAGTTTATAAAAAAAAAAAAAAAAAAAAGATTTTGATTCATTATTATGAGAGCCACAGTGCATGCAGAGATACTAGAAGAGTACTCGAGCATACTATCCCCGTAATTCTTCGCAGGACGGCTTGGGGCGCGCAGGCACACATTATGCTAATTTGTCTTTTAATCTCGTGGCACCACCGGTGCCGTCTTCTCTTTTCGTTCGAAAGGGAGGCTCGTATCCTCCGTCCAACCAAAATACAATCTGAGAGCGTGCAAGCGTACTGTATACTTTGAAGAACATGAATTGCTCCGGTATTTATCATAATATTATTTCTATTGAGAAAAGAAACGTTAAAGAACTCGTGTGTACAGACGCGTGTAATTACAGTTTTAAAGTGACTTTGAATAAAAAATAGAGATATACCTACGTAAATACATTATTTCCGACATATGAAAATATCTTAATT
Source organism: Nylanderia fulva (assembly GCF_048542155.1). Lineage (NCBI taxonomy): Eukaryota > Metazoa > Arthropoda > Insecta > Hymenoptera > Formicidae > Nylanderia > Nylanderia fulva. The sequence continues at coordinate 2,653,682 of NW_028190293.1, forward strand.
TCTTCGTCTTTTCCATAGCACGGTTCTATGTTCCATGTCGCGAGACGAAGCGACATCCAATATTTTTCTACGTCGACGAATCCATTCTAGCGCGAGAACTCGAAATTCAACCGAGAGAAATTCCGACGAGCGCATAGGTCAAAGGGCAAAAAGTGTCTTCGAAGAAAGAAATTCGGAATCACGACGTGAATGAAGTAGGCGGGAGGACCAGATGGTGGTGGCCGCGACGACAGTAGTGGGAGCACTTATGCATTTATGCATTCATATTTCCGCGGTCTCGAGACGAACCGTAAGACGACGACGTTGTCGTCTTCGTCGTAGCGCCCGAACCATAGCGATATTCCGCGCCGTCGAGAAAGAGGAGAGGTAGGGAAGCGAAAGAGGTGGGCGGAAAGTTGCTCCGGAATAATAATACACGCCGGCGCCCGCGCTAGCTCCGCTCTCGCAGGAAAAAATCTGAATACATGAAACGTAATGACAGAGTGTGTACGCCTCCGCTTTCGCCGGAGCGGACGCCAGATTCAGGATAGCCGTGTCGGGAGAAGCAGATGTCGCAGCAGCGCCGGAGAACGTCCTTCGACTTCCTTACGATACCGGCTTATCTCGCAGGCTAGAATCGCGAGAAACTCTTCGGGAAGAGGAAAAAGAAATTTACACCCTCCCTATATGTCTTATTCCCCATATTTGCTACAATAATAATACTTCACCAGAACCTTCAGTACAAGACTAAGATATTTTAAGTCTAAATAGAAACAAATAATCTTTTATCAAATTTAAATTTCGCAAAGTTTGCCATATATAGTTTGCAAGAAATGGAATGTTAGCGTTCTCCAATGAAGCAATCGCTGAAATTGTTGGCAAATGTTAAAACCTTTGACGCAATGGTGACCATAAGATTCGCTCTCGATGGTGAGCATCGCGAAGAACGAGGTTATCGAGGACGAGCAGAAGGACGTCGGCGAGAGAAAATAGTCGGCGACGCCGATGGCGTAAGGGTAGGAAGGTAGATGGATGAAAGGAAGGAAGGAAGGAAGGAAGGAAGGAAGGGCGCCGTCGTACCCGTGGCTCCGCCTATCGGCGCGCCGGCTCGCGGTGGTGAATACATTTAGCCTGGTTAGTTTACAAATGAATACAGCGATTGAAGCAACTTATAATATCAATGTACCTCCGACCGTCTCGCTCGCACGCCGTGCGCCACCCCTTGCTAGCATCTCGCTTCCACCCACTCTCTCGCGGGGTTCCATACAGAATGGCCATATTAACTTGATAATTAGCTCGGTTATACGACTTGCAGATGAGGAAAGACTCGGGACGGACGTCGGCTACCCCTACCAGGAGTGGTGCCAGTGTTCCTTGCTCTGCTCCCTATGCTATGCTCGACTCGGCCCGGCTCCTCGTCGCTCGTCGGATGGATATAGAACCCTTAGTTCGTATTCCTCTCCCTGTCTGCTAGGAACCCCGCCGTGGTTCGTCTCGCAGCCGGCAAATCCGACGACGACGTCATCGTCGACGTCGTCGTCGTTGTCGTCTTTGCACTCGTCGTGCTCTTCACGAGACGTGTTTTTCGGAGTATCAGTCTCTCAGTGAATTTTCAAAGTGCCTATCCTCACTTCGCAAGTGACAGGGTTAATCTAGGTGGTCACGTGCTCGAGCATCGCGACCACGTGCTATATACGAGCTTTACCTATGAGGATTGAAACAAACGGGGAAGGTCGACGTTCGTCGTTTCTCTTATCAGCGACGTCCTATCGAGCTATATCGTGGTAACGATAAAAAGGTACGTTTCGACTAGGCTGGAGGAGAGTTTAAAATTAGAAAAAAAATTGTCATTATATAAGAGGTGGTCGCCGTCGATCCGCGACGGCGACCACCAAGGTGATGACGACGACCTTCCTCCGGATCAGGTGACGGGAAACGAACCGTGCGTGTGCTAGGTGGCGCCTTGAGAAACCCAAAATGGCCGCACCGCCGGCTGGCTAGACGAAAACAGCATCTCTCGCACGCGCGTTTCGAAGATGAGCGGCGAGTCGAGTCGAGTCGAGCCGAGTCGAAGCGCGCGACCCCGTGTGTCTTCTTCTCTTTGAGGACTCGCGCTCGCCAAAGGTCTTCCCATCCATCGCGCGCGATACGGGAATACAAACTACGAAGATATAACGCGTACCAACGCATTCCGAGAGATGACCGGCATTGAGTAAGCTCTCTGCCTTTGGAACCGCTCCCGCTCGCTCGGCTTACTCGCTTCTCCAGTCTACGACTGGAATACAGAGAGAACGCGGCGGCCATATTAGGCTTTGACTTGTCTCCTTCTCTTTCTATATTATTCTCTTTTCGTTTCTTCTCTCGTCTTTTCCTCCTCTTTCTCTACCTCTGGTCCCTTCGTTTTCGTATTTAACGACGTATCTCTGTGATAAACGCGGGAAATAATGACATTTGCTAATCGTGACATTAGATCGCTTCGAATGACATCTGGACGCGACTTACTCTTTTCTCATATCTACCTGGGAAATCGTGCAGATTTTTCTTAATGAATATTATTAGCAGTTTGAAGCGCTTTTTCATCATCGATTACTTTCCACGAACATAAACAGACTTTACGGTCATATGGCAATGGCTCGGCTTTAAAGACTTTATCGCGTGCGTTTGCTTTATGCTTTCTTGATTGCGAATGCCATTGCCAGCAAATTTCCCTGAGGTATGAAGATTTCTTAATCATCTCGCGTGCAATCTTTTACAAAGCTTCGTAACGCATTGTAGAAGAAGCGTAAAGAAAACTGTGTGTTGCGCGTGTTGATAAATTATTATTTTCATTATATTATCGTCAATGAAGACAGTTTGAAAATATATATAAATACTCCTTTTGCAATATTAAATTATATAGCTATAATTATATAATTTAATTTCATATATTATGTCATATTGTGATGCGAAATTAAATCTAGATTTGACAAATAGAAGTTGATCGCCCTATACGATTATAAAACCGCGTTACAATTCTTTCTTTCTTTTTTTACTTTTTTACTTTTTAACTTGTTTTTTTTTCATTTTATATATAATTACAAAGTCACATATTATTTTATAATTGTTTTCATTTCTTGTCTATTTGTTCTGCCACCCAAATTTCAGATACGCCCTACTTTATCCAGTCGCGTCTTCGATCGAACACGATTACCATCATTTTCTCGCACCGTAACATCGTAACACGATATTTCAAGTTTACCTCTACATCCGATGGCACCCGTTGCAAAATGATAGCCGCGAAATCGTCCTATCGTAAAGCGAAAGCAAACGAAGGAGGCGGACCCGGCGACGCGATACGTACGTGCCGTCACGTACGCGACGGGAGTTTTTACTGAAATCAAATCTAAATAAAGCGAGTTCGTAACACGGCGATATACACGAGCCCAGCAAATTGTTCCCATGGCGGTACCCATGGCGTGAGATACCGCCGCGTTTTATCGCTATCTCAAAAGTTTCAACGACAGCCGTCGGCGCATTCGTTAGTCGCGCTCGAATCGGCGTCTGATCAGTCCATCCGTTTTCACTTCATCATCTCTCGCTCGAGAGCCAATAAAATTAATACAACAAAGAGAAGAGAAAATGGAAAAAAAAAATGATAGAGACTTTAGACTTTCGATCTACTTAATATTCTATGAAAACCCTCAATGTACAATAATAAATCAAATAGACAAAAATTGTTCATTAATAAGAGGCTCATTATTTTAAGATTCAAGTGTATTTTGCAAAATTCTTTTTGGGCGAAATTTGTTTAGCTCCAAAAATCGTTCATCTAAATTCAAGGGTAAGACAAGTGTCTATTGTAAAAATTTTTATTCTTGACAATTTATCGAGCGACGGCCTTAAAATATCGTTGCATACATCAACACCCTGTGAACTCTACCGACTATTGGTCGACGGGACGCGTTCGCGAGGCCCTCGATTACGTCCCCGACGGTAATCGGCGTCACGTTGCACGCGGAAAACGAGTTTTCACGGGCGATAAATTCAAGAATAGCGCGAGCGCGAACGAGAACTCGGCCGGTACCGCGGGGTGTACGGCAAACAACAACACCTGCCGCGAGTCGCAGTGTGGGTGCCGCGAGAGAACGGTATATATGGGGAGGCCCGACAAAAGTAATGTATGCACCCTTGTACGCTGTACAATGGAAACTCCGAGAGAGCGGAGCCACCTGAGCCTGCAGGCAGGTCCGAGCATCATTCGGGCCGGCTGTTTGGAATCGGCCGTTGTGGCACCGCTAATTATTCCTCTCGTATCGAGAGAGCCGCGTGAGAATGTCAGATGAATGATAATTAGATTAGCCTGGGGTCTAAAAGAAGAAATTGCGATTCGATAATCGTGATTCCGCGAATCCCGCTTTCCACTGACAGCGATCAGCTGTTCGCGACGTCACGTATCGCGGAGTACGTCCCGCTAATTATTCGCGTAATATCACCTGTGGCGTAATGTCATCGATCTCACGCATTACGTTTCCCGCGCGCGAATATATAGTTGGGATTTCTAATTATTTATTCGCACGGCGAATAATAACGCGTGTACGTCTTCGGGGCGATAACAAACCAGCCGACGCCATTATTTTTTTTCCCTCGTCCTCGACAAGGAGGACTCACGGCGAATTCCGGACTAGCAAAAGGAAGAGGGAGGAGACGAGGCAGCGAACTAGAACGAGAAGTCAGGGCACTCAGCGTGGCTAATTGCTCAAATCATTAAGAAAAAAACATGAAATCTAAGGCTCGCCGTACAGTGGGAAGCCATAGTAGATAGCGATCGGCTGCGCGTATATACCGTAATGAAAATAATCATGGTAGTCTGCGGCAGCGATATAACTACGTTTCGAGCCAGATCTATTCGCGATTCGTCGCGGTCTCTCGTTCGCTTGTCCTTGCGATTGAAGTGCGTGCGCGCAATGTTTTTCGATACATCGGAAACTTTGATCTCGAAAGTCTGTTCTATGAATTACAGTTTCACACTTTCAATAATATATATAAGAATCATAATCTCTGCTCTTTTTCGCTCTATCTTTTGAAATAAATCGGTAAAGTCAATTATGTACACGCATGGACTTTTTTTTTCAGACTCTCGATCTTATGAAAAAGAAAATCCGTCTCTTCGTTATGCACGCGAAATATTAATCTCGCGAATAAAATTACGAAAAGTAAGACAGACCTTTTGATTACACGTTATTCTCGACGAAAATCCGTTCAAAGTCGATGAATCACGGTCGACACGAAATTTTGTCGCAATGCGAAAGCGCTGCGGCGAGAAGTAAAAGAAGAAGTAAAAAAGAAACGTAAGAAAAGACTGTAAGAGAAAGAGTAAAAAGAAAAAAAAAAGACAGAGGGAGAAAGAAGAGCGAACGCGCGCGGAGGAATAAGAAAACCGAGGAGTGCGACCGCGCATTTGCGTATTGTTATGTTAACGCCCGCGCGCGAAGTAACAATCGGCACCAAGCACAATGGCGAAATCCCAGCTGAAAAGGGGGCAGGGAAGGTTGTAGAAGCCGAAAGCAAGGGTTGGGTAGGGACAGGGGGGAGGAGGGAGCGAGAGGGGAAACGTTATCGCATTATCGTATTGCGGCGCCTCGTTGCCGGGACTCGCTCTGCCCTTACGTAAATTCCTGCAAACAAAGATTTACACCGATACAACCGTGAGCACCCGATACCGTTCCCTCTCTTCCTTCCACCCTCGTTGCTCCATCTTTCCTCGAGCGAGTTTGCGAAACCATGCCGAGTAAACGGGGGACGACGCGCGCGTTTGCCGCCCACTTTAATATTCCTCGTTTCCATAAAAATATGACGTTCCTTGCGAGAGAATCTCGAGATGACGGCCGCGACGAAGATTCGCCACGAGCCATGAAGAGAATCGACTTTGATGATAACGACGGATTTGATGGAACTGCACACGTCAATGCTTGTTTTCCATCAAAATAGAGAAACTACTCTTGTGTTATCATTACACCGCGAGAAAACAAACTCATCATTTAGTGTCTGCAAACATAATAGTCAAATGCCAGGAATATCGTGAACGTGAAAACTAGAGAGGCTAACAATATTTGTCTAGTCTACAACTTGTTTTTCACAATATATTTCTACGTTAGAATAACAAATATACTTTCAACTGTATATCTTTAACATTTTTTTTTTTTTATTACCACTCGTATAATTGTTTATCGGATGTTTCTCAAGTTTAGACAATTCACCTTCTCGATCGATCTATATACGATGTAGGCAAAACAGACAGCCCCTATGTTATAAAGGATAGGCTGAGGGATTTAACGGAGAACGGCGGAGGGTGGACAGAGCGAACGGTGGCGGGTCATGGGTGGGTGGCGAATATGCAAATGTAATTGATATTACTTTTTAAATATTCCCCACTCTACCCGACAGAGAGAGAGAGGGGTCACCCGTCTGTCGCTCGCCTGCAGCAGAGGGTGCGCCTGCTTTATACACTCTTATTCTAAGTGCCTTTTACCCCCATGCCGATAACCTCCCACCGTTCTGCCTCCTATTCGGCAACTGCAGCGACCCTAGTAAGTAAAGGTAATTAATAGACCCCGAGGACCTCTATCGCGAGATTTCGACTGTAGTTGCCGATAAACCGTGGCGAATTATCGCGTTTCGATAATTCGTGAAATTTCATTTCCGCTGTGTATATAACTCTGCTCTCTGAACTCTGAATTGCACGATTTTATAACGGAAGAATGTGTAGAAATAAAGATAAAAGGAAAATTACATCGTGTCAGAAATTTATAACTTGTTATGTTAGCTGCACAAAATTAATGTAAAAAACGAAAAATATATTCGAGAAAATATGATTTTCTTAATATTCATTATTGTGAAAGCTGTGAGAACATTTTTTTGTGATTTAAATGAAATCTAAAATAAACGAATTGTGACTTGTATTTTGCGGGAAAAGAGCTTTTATAATACTTATATGTGTATATGCGATTATACGATAATACAGTTATATACACAATATGTTGATTCACCGAGTAATTATTCGTAAATAGAAATATCTGTTAATCATGAGGCAAAGTTTATAATATACGAATAATAATTAATAGATCAGAATACGCGATACTCTTATATCTACATTCGTGTTAATAGTCATAAGGGATTTAGCAATTCCGATAGGAGCATAGCTCTCGTTCGCTTTTTCAATCTATCATTCCGTTCAAACATCATCTCTCCCCTTCGTGATTGATCTAATTCTAGCAAAACCTACTAAATTATCATACATTAATTTGCGCACAATGGGCAATGAATTTATTAGTTAAATGCATTGCGTTGACGTTGCGCTAATTATAATTTATGGTGCAATAATAGACACGATGTATGATTGCCAAATAGGATGCAACGATACATTAATGAGAAGACCACGATCCCTACAATCGCTGCATCGCTGAAAATATTTTTAATCGCTACTACCTATAATCAACGTTTCAATTCTTATTATAAATATCGATAAAATTCTTTCTTTCCTATAGTTACCATATCCTATAGTTGCAAAAACATTCATGAATTACATCAAAGTCAATTAAATCATGTCGACATACATACACATTTAAAGATTAACTGTATATATATATATATATATATATATATTCTGAATCAATTTTATAATAAGTATAACATTACTGTAAGCTTGAAGAAAGAATTGTGTTTTGTCATCGAATTTTTTGCCATTAATTTTTCTTTAATTATCTCGTAATTATCGCTGTATTTTCCGGAAATTCCATAAATACGAAAGATGCAGATATTAGACAGATATTAATTTAGTACCTATATTGACAATGAGCTCTCGTGTGTACAACAAACATGGTGAAAATCGGGTCAAATATCATGAACAGAGAGAGCTTATGGAGACCAATGAGCATTTTCTTTCCATAAATCCGTTTGTGTACGCTGATGCTAAATAAATAATTGGACGAGTTTACGAAAAATCGCTATGGTCACTCACCGACGGCAAAGAAAAAGCAATCGACCGCTTTATCATAAAAATAAGTAAATTGAACGTCGAATTAAAATTTCTTCAAGTATATTCGCTATCAAATCATAAAACCTCATTATCATTGAATTTCGTACGAAAAATATGCATATAAAAACAAGTAGATATAATCCCTATTTTAATTTCTTTTATGTTAAACACACACGCACACACATACACGTATATGGCTTATTATTATAACATGTATTCATATTGTAATAAAATATTCATATAGAGAATTGAAAAAATACTGAAAAAATATTGAAAACGCAGAATATTTCTTATATTTGTCTTAAGGTTAAATTTCCCAAATCCTCATCTATTAATAGCTATATTTCTCATGGTATGATAAATCTCGTATACATAGCACACAATTAACTGTATCTCCTTCCAAATACTCCAGATAGTCATTAGAATACAATGCGATCGTTTTTGCGCCGACGAAAGTAATCCTTTTCCTTGCTTCGGTTTGCATTACCGCGTAAACGCGTCCGAGCAGGTGTCAATAAGATTTATGATAATTAGCCAGGCTGTCGAATAATTAGCGAGAAATTTCGCAAATTGTAGCACGCGTATATTCCAACTCACTAGAATCCACAAGTCACACGATTAGCATTCGCTCAATTAAAGCTTCGGATAAATATAACTCGCTTAAATATATAACTAGGAGTCCGATAATAACGAGTATATTTTCGTAGCGATAAAATAACGTAATGAGACGCGACTCTTCACACGTGGTTAAAAATTTGCGTGCTAAATAATGTGTAAAGAGACGAAAGAGATTAGAGCGTGGCCACTTGAATAGAGAAGGAACGGCGTAAGGATTTACGACCAATTACGTGGCGATTTGAATTCGCGGCATTTAGACAGCCGACGATGATTAATTAATTGGGCCGCGCTCGCGATACGACGGGTTAATTGTTGTTTACGTTTATTATGCGGCATAATATTATCGCGTTTCGACGATCGATAAAATTTCGCGCATCGCGCGCCGATGCTCCTCGACGATGGGTTTTTCGACGGGGATGAGAAACGAACGACGAGCGCGAGCGATTGATTAATTTTTTTTTTCTTTTCAGCCTACCAAATAAACGCGGAATTAATTTGTAGTAAATTCGTCGACGCGATCGATGATTATTATGCAGAATTATACAAAATTACCTCGTCGTTCGCGATTTATTTTGTTGCCAGCGATGTGTAATATTGAAATAACGCGCGTGGCAGACGCCAGCATGGTCACCAACGACGTAGCTACATAGGTGCTCGCACACCGAGAATGCGGTGCTCCATCGAGCGTGCACACACACCGTCGGTGATTATCGGGTTTCCTATCGCGCCATTTCAAAATGGTGGATTATCTAATGGCCTTTGCGCCGCGGAATAACGCTCGTTCAACGGGCTGAAAAATTAATTTTTTTTTTCTCTTCGACATATTGTCGCGCCCTGTTCTTCGAAGAGCCGATCGTTCGGCGATAGCACTTATCTCGCCTGTCGTTCAATCTCACGCGCGTATATACGCGCATATTTGCGTGTGTATTTTATGTACGTGTTTTTCTGTCTATGTACACTCATAATTGCACGTCAGCGCGAATACAGAAGCGGCGAGTAATTATCGCGTTTCCTGTCGTACGACGCGAGCAATGGCGAACGTTATCCCCAAAGATATACACCTAGCTCGCCATGTTGCGAATTCGCCTCTTCGTTAAAGCTTACGCGAGATGTTACGGCGAGATAATTTGCCGTGTAATCGAAAATCAACTCCGCCATTTTTCCCACACGGATTCTTTCGAACTAATTGCCGCGTTCCGAGGAAAAGAGAAGAACAAGAGAATTCGAACGTTAGGAAGACTTAAATCAATAGACGTATCTCTCATAATTACTCCGGCTTCTATCCTTCCTCGCTATCTCCCGTGATCTATAATTATTATTGTCGGCCGTTGTGTATCTCGGTATCGAATGATAACCGGCGGTGATGTTTACCGATCCCGATGCGATAGAATTTTAATTTCCGCCGCGGTGACGTGTGGGAATTGAAATAACATTACGTAAATGAAAATAATAATGTATTTTTATCGTCGCACATATGATTCCGCGTGATTCAGACGATAATTGCATACTACGTGTGCATTCGATACGGTTTGTGTGCCTAATTTCTGAAAACAAAACTCGGGCATAAACATAAAATATAATGAACGTCGATAGAAATCTTAACAAAACGCTTCGTAAATACTCGAAATAACTACTTTGTACTTATTCCTCTATTGCATGGTTAAGAGAACCATATTTACATTCATTTCTATTATTAAATTAATAAAGCTAATTGGACTCATTTCACATACGTCAGTCAATCTCAATCGGTATAACTTAAAGATGAGACTGCAATTACTTTCATCTATTACTTTAGCATCTTAAAAGGTATATAAATCCTTCGAAACAGAATTCGCGCGCATATATGACTTTTTTCACAGTTTTCCACTGCTTCTTCAACTCTTTCCGGAATTAATCGATATAAATCAGTGCGTGTCCTGCGTTATGCCTCCTTTACGACACCACCTTACGTACGTACGTAACGCTGAGAAAGTCGCTCGCCATGGTGAACAAACGCGAACGGAAATCGCCGCGGGTACGTAGCCGCCATCGCGAACAGCAACAACAACATCAACAACAACAAGAAGAGAGCGGAGAGAGCAGCGCACTACGTGCTCGTACATACATCCATCGACGTATACATACCGTGTATATATACACAGACGTACACACGAAGTTGCGTGCCGCGGGTAATTACCGGGTTTCGCCGTGGTAACGCACCAGCGATGGCGGATCCGCCTGCGTATATGTATAGCCGGGGCCAGGATTCAGGCATTCGGGCATTCGGGCGACGCCACCGGCACACACGGTGTGTTCCCGTCACACCGTTGGTTTCAACGCCAATTAAACACCCGCTTGTCAAGGAGAAACCCGGAGCAGGGGACCACTCGCGCGCGAAGGGGGCCCCAGGACGCGATTCGCTGTCGCACGCGATGCGTTGCCGGAGCGTTATTATTATTACGTGTCATTGCCACCCACACGCGATGGCGGTGGTTTTTGAGAACGCAGCGAGCTCAGGTATGCCGGGGAAATCAACGTGGGAAGAGAAGAGACGAGAGAATCGAAGTAGACGGGAGAATCTGATTAGAGTCCGATTGTGACATGTGTCATTGTGCGTCTGACTTTCTTATCTCTCTTCTTCTACAAATTAATGAGACTGTATCTAGAATTTTAACGATAGACTATGACAATAAAATATCTGACATTTTTATAGGTATTACGTAAAATATATAATTCTATTTTTTTTTTTTTTTTAATTTTGTGCACGTCTTCGTATGAGACAGAGCTAATTACTACCTCATTCCAACGTCGACTGCTCAGAAAATTTCAGTCGACTTAGAATCGAACGAAAAAATATAATCACGGACGAGGCATCTCTTTCGAGAGAGAGAGAACAGAAATTACGACGTCGGTACGGATTTTCTTGGGGCGCTATCGTGCGACATAATTTTCCAGGCCGGAAACAGCATGTATACGTCGGAAGAGAGAATAAATACACGATTGTTTAGATGAAAGGAAAGGAGGTAACGCGCTGCCGCGATATACCGGACTGTCGTAAATCCTTCGCCTAAGCCTCCGGCCGCAATTAGTACTCATAACGAAAAATATACAGGAGGAAAGTAATATTCGCGATAACCCCGTGAATAAAATCTGCCTCGTCGACAAATGTCGTTTCGCGCGCTGCGTATATAACAAATGCGCTCCCGTTTTTTTTTTCCAGTGCGTATATCGTTTCACCACCAATCGCGCCGCGCATCTGGATTTTTTTCCAGCCACCCCCGACCGCGTCCAATCGCGAGACAGAAAAATTGCGAATGCATATAGGTCGCGGTTGAGTAGGCAATATTTGCGATAACAACGCGGCCGCGCTATATATGTAGGATATGCGTGTGCGATAAAAAATATGACGCAACGAGTGTGCGTCGCACGAGCCCACCTTGGGAAAGGAAAAAAAAAAACTACCTCCCGATAGCGCGAGTCGCTCGACAATTTCGCGAATCGTTAAGTTTTCCTTAAGATACGACAACATGCGTTGTATTGTGAGCGGATAATTATTCCTCGCGCTGCGGTATTTTTTTTTTTTTTTTTTTTCATGCATTGCGACATTATTCAATTTTGATTTTATGCAGAATCTCCTCTGTGTGGTCGATCGCTTTTCGCGATTACGCGCTCCATATATGTCTACGCAACTTCTATAGCCTCTCGATGTAACGTTGTTTAAATAATTCATTTTTCGAGTATAAATTAATCTCCACGCTCATACGTGAAAAGAGAGCTTTCACGAGAAAATTATGTTATTTTTTGCGAACGTAATAATTGTTAGGATACATATGCATGGAGCAACATTTAACAAGAAGATTAATTATGATGGATTACTTTTTGTATATTAAACTAGATTAATTAAAAAATTTACAAGCACTGATATTATAATACGAAATCTAACGTGCCACATAAATGTCAACCGTTCACTGTTCATTTCTCAGGAACTTGAATATTACGTAATACTCGAGCTCGTACAAAGGAAATGTAAAAATTATCAATTTCGCTAGATAGATAAGTGGTTATCGCTTAACTGATATGAGATACTAAAATAAGAAATAAGTAATTTATCGACGATTTGCACTTTTATTCAAACCAACCTAACATCTTATTCATTGTCTTCGACAACGTTCGAGACAAAGTTCGCCGGTGTGGAAACCTTTTCCATCATCCAGCTATCTTTATCATGATCTACGACACAACACGATGACAACACCGAAGTAGAGCGTACCTTGGCATACTATCGTCAGAAAAAATGAGTCGTACATTTTACCGTACGGTTTTTTTATCGCTTGTTAGGCTCCTTCAGAAAAGACATGCATTGAGCAACTGCGGAAGTCCGACGTACTATATCAGATGTTAAAACCCACTCTGCTAGACGTGAACTAAAGAGATAGTAAATCTTTTTTTTAAAAAGGCGTAAGCTAAAAATAGTGGAAAAGCAGAGTGGGACAAGAGATTTTTAGAGATAAAATTTTTATTTCTTTACATTTATTTCTTTAGGGGGGTCTATGGAAATAAAATCTCAAGTAAGATTATTCCATATATGTCTTGGTAGTAGACCAAGTAAAATACGTGCCTTGTGCAATTATTTGTTCAACTATTTAATTCCAACGAAAAATAATTTTCACGCATTAATGCACGCATTAACTTCTGCGTTCGGCTCTAACAATAAGATCTTTCTCACTTGTATTTATATTTAATATAAAAGATCTTTGATAGTCTTAATGTTAATAGAGATCAAATAAATTCTTTTTAATAGAAAGGCTATATTAGAGCCGAACGCGGATGTATATGCGTATAGACAGCGAAAATTTTAATTTTTTCGCTGTCTTTTAAATTGTGCACGAGGCACGAAAATTTTTTGAAATTCTTTTTACTTACAAAACTCTATAATTCCTTTTTATCTTGCATTTGTAAAAAAAAAAAAAAAAAACGCAAAATTTCTGGCAAACAGAGAATTCGTTAAGTCTTCGCGGAAGCGAAAACACGCGCCGCGAATAAAGATTCGACGGTACGACGACATCTCGATAAATTAGCCTAAGCACCACGAGGCGGCTCTTCTCGCCCCCCAAACAATCAGCCCCCCGTGGCTCCGGCACCGTCGATTCAACGCCAGTTTTAATCACGTCGCGCAGAGTCATGGGGCGCAGCCGTTGCTATCCACCCATGGGGCCGTTTCGTCCGAAACACAGCGATCCGCCTGCGGATTATCCGACTGCTTTATTAGCGCCATTCGTGTCTTTCTCGCCCGCCCGTCCGGCCCTTTTTTTTTTCCGGGTACCGAGAGATGAAAGTTACGAGACGCGTGCCTCGCGTGCCTCGTCGATCGCGGATTGCGCGAGCGTGCAATCAACGACGGCTTAAAGTCGAGGCTTTACCGGTACAATTGGAATTCCGGACAAATTATAGTCATAACGGAAGCGAAACAATGTTTTACCCTCGCTCGCGACAATTTATGTTTTTATTCGCCACGTATATCACGCGGTTCTTTATATACAGGTTTTACACGTTTTACACATTTTAGCGTCGTTCCGACCTTTCATTGCTACACAACCACACTACACGTTACAATTTTTACTTGACCCAGGATTAGGATAATAATTTTGTACCGCAATTCAAATGTCATTAATGTGAGACCTAGGGCATTAAAAATCTTATTCCGTATATCGCATTTTTTTTTCCTCCCTACATAAGTAGAATTCTTGATCTGTACTTCTGTCAATTGATTTGGATTAATCCTTAAGTGGTGACAAGTAATATTCGCATCTATTTTCTCCATCAATTTAAAAAACAGTAGTTGACGAAATATAGACATCTTTGGTGCGATCCGTATTGCATATATATTTTACGAGTAGAAAACCAATATTTCGATATAGATTCTATGCCGCAATTTTGCTGCGAGCTCCGCTTTCAACGCAGAGCCGTTTATGATCCAATTTGCATGTTTGATAAAATCCGCATTGCCAGGATAATGACCGTTAAACCTTAAAAGCAGCGCGTGCAATGTTAAAGCGGAAATTACGCTTACGAGCACGGATAATAATCGTTTCCGACAATGCCTACAGACGTTCTCTCTCTCGCTCTTTCTGTCGTTGCACAATTCCCGTAATATCCAAATTCGTCGTTCTCTAGGATTTGGGGCGATTATGCTTTTCGGAATTTATAAATTTCGATCACATATACACGGATTAAAATAGATATAAATAAAAAAATTTATATAGAAAACGAGATACGTTTCGCGAAAAAAAAAAAGAAAAAATGCATTTGCAAGGATTATCTGAATATCTAAAAATAAAAATTATCAGAAAGATCGATATTAATATTTCGTGGATAAAATTGGAAGACAAGCGACATCCTTCCGTGATGTCCTGCGGAAAACGCAGACGCACCGCACGCGACACATTTTTATATAATCGGCTCCGAATCGAATTGTTTTACGTATTACACCGCTTATCTGTCTATCTATGCGTAAACACAACAACCGCCGCTGATCGGGTAGCGATACAGCTGACAGATAAAGGTGGATGGTCGATAATTTTTTGCGCGCACGACGCGAATTCTTGCGTAAGAGGAAGGCCGCACGCTATCTCGACGGATCGACGTTTCGCGCGCTAATTACCTATCGTGTGCCTGGCAAATGACTTCCGCGGGTTACTCGAGAACGTGCCCGCCGATAAGGCCCGCGAATCTGCAGAAATCGTAAGCTAGATCACAAGATCTCCTTCGCATGAGAAAGATGTAACTACGTGTCAAGAGATATAGTGGCTATTCATGTCGATAACAAATAGAGATTCTGCTCTGTTAAATTTTAAAAATGTATGTCGATATACATTTGTTTTTAATTGTAATAATAATTGTTAATTATAGGTAATTTTATATATTGTGCTCTGCTGACTGCGTGAATTTGAATATCTCTGATACCAGTTTACGCACATGGATTGCACCATAATGCGATGCGTTGAACAACGTTAAATTAAAATACGATACTTGTCGAAGAATAAAATGGAAGCGTTTACGGTTATCTTCTCAAAGCGCTTCAAAGACAGGACATTAAAATTCGCTCGTTATCGAAGTTTAGCATTTAAAATTGAGCGTTTGATATTTAAAAATAGTACTTTGTTACATGAAAGTCTATTATCATTGATGTAAGTAGTTACGTCGCAAACTAAAAACCGAATTTAATATAAAAGCACAACATTTCTATCTATTGTAGATCCCAAATTATTCTCTTTAAGGACAACAATTCATATTTAAGTGTATACTTACAATTTTTAAGTACGAATAAACAGATTTGTTCAATCGTGTTTTCTCAACTTTTCCCGTTCAAAGTCTGCGCTTGTTCTTGTGTCATTTCATCAAATAAATAGAAATATATAATTCAAGTATAATAAGGACTTCTTATTAGTCCTTACTATACTTGAATTATATTTCTATTTATTATAAGAAAAGATGCAACTATTAAGTGCAATAAAATGTTATATATTTTGCAGTTTATCTATTATCAAAATAAATAGCTATAAAGAAATTTAAAAATAATTTTGTTGCACCTCAAATATATCAAAACCTTTTCAATTTATTATCTAAAATAAAGATCTTTCTCTTCTTCATAAACGGGCGAAATTGTTACAATTATAATCATTTCCTACGAAGCTAGAAATGTTCCCCTGCGAATCAATTTTTTCCCCGTTAACAACATTAATTCTCGAACTGTCATATCTGAATCCGCGTAAACGCGCAAAAGTAAAATGCCGGTTATCGAGTCAAATATCGTCCCTGAAACTCGTTTTGCTGTCCCCCGGGAGGATTTCGAGGATTTACGTATTTCCTCGTACGGTTGACGCGCACCATGCAGGCAACAGTTCCCGTCGCGAACCAGCCGCGTCGGGCTTCTTTATTAAAGCCCAACCACGGGGCCTCCCCTTTGGCCCCACGTGCCCGGGCTTATCCCGGAGAGACCTTCCATCATTTTAAAGCCCGTCGTGATAAAATTAGACGGACAATTTCATCCGAAGACCTCGAATGCCGCGATCGCGTAGGTAGGTGACGGTTTAATTTCATGCCTAGGGGTGATTCGACGTCCCTTGATGGACGCGGACACAATAGGCGCAATGTTAACAGATTGGACGACAGAAATTCGAAATAACTATATTACCATCCTCGAGGATTTCGGAACATTTTTTCGGAAAACAATGCTGACGACGAAGCTGACTTAAAAGGACTTGAAAGGGAAGTATTGTCGAAAATACGACGCTTCGCGGACAATTATGTCACTATGTATGAAATATTGCGTCTCGCAAATCTCGTTTTGGCGAAACAGTGAAGGTTATTATATAATTAATCAATCTGAAAATAACACGATGAATAAAAATGACAAGATTCATTTATATTTATGGCCGCCTGTCGCGTTGAGCTTTCTTGTCAGAGTTGTATAGTTACGGACAGAAAAGTGACATTTATTGCAGCAGCGTGCATTTTTACGAAATATGGAAAGTAAATGTGAGGGAGTGCGTAATGCGTGATATAACTTAACATTGTGAAGTGCATCGCGATATGCAATGAAGATTTAATGCTGCGCAGCAATGCGAATAATGACTAACAATAAGGCGTGTATTTAAAAAGAAAAGAAAAAAGGTAAAGAATTTGTTTGAGCGTAATATTATACATGTTACATGTTTAAAAAAATGTTCTCTTTATAAAGACCTGGAAAAATTTATGGAAAACAATTTGCAATATTATATATATATATATGTACAACGATGAATAATTGCGTCGAAAAATTGAATAAATTAATTGATTGAAAATTCATCGAATTAATTGATTCATTGAAAATTCATTGAATTAATCTTGAATTTCGAAACACGCATTTATAAACACGGGCCAATATCTTAATCTGAATATAATCCATTTTCCTCGTTATAAGTTTACTAGTTTCGACATAAAAAAAAAAAAATAAAAAAAAAAAAAAAAATCCATCACGAGAGAATAACGTCGTAACGAGAGGACGAGCGACTCCCGTCCGGGAAAAACGACTTACAAACGAAGGAACGAACGAACGAACGCGCATGCATTCGCGCACGTGGAATAATAATTAGCCGTCGTCGGTGCTGATACACGTTCCACGCAAATGACGTGTCAGGTGCAGCTGTTGCGCATCGTTCCGCAATGCGGGCCGATGTATACTTCTCCCCGCGGCTCACCCTTTCCTCATTCCCTCTCTCTCTCACTCTTTCTGACCCCGCTCCTCTCAAACTGCACCGTCTACTTAACTTCGTTCCACCCTTTGTCTCATGGTTTTATAATGTCTCCCTCGGCAATCTCGGGTCCCAAAGTGCGAACCTACATGCGACGCGTGATCGCGTGCTACTTGTCATTAAACCTCTCGACGGACCTCTAAAACGGCTGTAGCTATACCTACATACATATATATATATACTATAATGCTCTCTACGTTGTATACGCCTCTTCCACGGATGCACTTCCTGCCGTTGCGATTAAGAGCCGCGATTAAAAACTCGCGGCTCGCGGATATTTTCTAATCTCGGTCAAATAAAAAAATAGATGTATGAAACACATACTTGAAATTTAACGATATTATCTGCAGAGTATAATGAAAGAAAATCAAATTTGATCTCAACTTCTTGTAACTTCGTTCAAAAGTTCTGCATATCCGCAGGAACAAAATGGAGATGAAAATGACTCTATAAAGTTGAAAAAAAAAAATCTCAAGGAGGAATACGTGCGGTCCATACTCCAATTATGAAGCGACGTTATAGTTGGAGCGTGTCTCGATTCTGCCTCCCTCATCAATCCTAAACAGTTAGATTCGATCGGATCTCGTGAGCAGCGCGGATCGGCAGGGATCATCGGCCGTTTTTACGACGGAAGGAGGAGAAAAGAGCAGCAGAGGCAACGGCATTGCGGCATAGATCGCTTGCAATGAAGAGGAATAAGAGGCAATGAGAGAAAAGATGAGGGAGAGAGAGAGAGAGAGAGTTGGAATGGAAGCTACGTAGCTTCCCACGGCGATTCGCGGTGGCGGTCGTCACGAATCGCATGACGACGTGACGACGACGATGGCGACCGAGGACAATCCGTCGTCTCCTTGGCCTCCCTCTCACCGTTAGCTCGGCAGCTCATCGGGTCCTACATAGGCCGCATCATCGACGCTGTATCGCCAGCGAATATCGGTGCAGCGAGACGGTGCATCAAGTTGCTAGCGGGAAGAAAGGGTCGGGGGGAAAGACGAGGGGAAGGTCTCCGTGGACGCTTCTAGCCTAGATCAAAACCCGTAATCACGACGTAATAATACCCGATCACGGAAGATATTGCACATTTCCCCGGAATCACTGCTATTCCCAGGGAAGATGCCTCCGTCGGGGTTGTTTGGGAGGTCTTACTGTTCCCCGACATGCGATCCCGAATTCGCCTTCTTTATATCGCTCTCTCTCTCTCTCTTGCTCTTTATATTTCTTTCTCTTACTAGGCGATTCCTCCTCAACGCCGCTCTACTTTGCCCTGGGTCATATCGCCGTACACTCTCTCTTTTCTATCCTTTATACCGGTACCTACGATTTCTTTCTGCGTTTCCCTCTTTCTAACTCGTGACGAACAGCTACGGCTTCGTAAAAGTAACTTCGCGCCGTCTAATAATTTCTCTCGGATAAAACGATTTTCGCAGAAATAACATTGCCCGATGTGTTCTATTGCAACGTTGTTAAAAAATCGATTCTTGCATTGAACGTCTGTAAATAAGTCGTATGTAAAACTGTCAATTCGGATATGGCAGAAGCGAAAATAATGTAAATATTATAAAAAGAAGAAAAATTAAATCCATACATGATGGCAAAACTAAGCGTAAAAATAATAAAAAATACAAGTGCATAGAGTGTATTCTCGTTCGTGCGCTAAATTATTGACAATTTTTAACGAGCAGAAACTACCTTCCTAGTAAGCAATTTGCAAAATGGTGCTAAATATCCGCGAGCAGCTAAATATACAAAAATGACGAGCCAAGCGGGATCTTAATGAAGTTCACGGTTGCGAGATAACAGAGAGCAATCTAAATATTTAATCTAGATTAAATCGGGAAGACAGAATGAAGAGAAGAACGGACGGACAGACAGACAGACAGACGGACAGATGAGATACGGTCGGCACGGGCAGCGCGCGGGTTTAACATTGTACACTTTTTTACACGATAACCGAACAGTCCGTCGGCCGGCTCGTGCACGGCAAGATCCGAGGCCCCGGAGCCGTTGGGCCCAAGGTGGGCCAGTGGCTGGTAGCACGTCGGCGGCAACAGACGTAGGCGGTCGGACATTCAGGAAAAAGGAGGGAGAAAAAGAGAGAGAGAAGAGACAGAGAGGGGAGCAGGGTTGGAAAACAAGGTAGAAGGGTGCCTCGAGCCAGCCGTACCATTAATCATCGGGGTAATTCCATAGATGGCTCTTTGCTGCTCGAAGGAGCGAGCGATGCATGCCAAACTTATGGTATACCTCGTCCGCTTCGAACAATCTGCATTTAGCGAAAAGGCTGCATTCGTTTCTGCCGCAATTCGTGTTTTCGCGGTATTTTTCGGATTTTAGCGACTCCGATTGTGTAAAAGATTCTTTACTAGTCGTGGAAAAAGAAATTCCCGCCTAAACTCGTCGTTCAATTTGGCTGAATTTTTGTTTCAAAGGTATTTGCAAGCAAAGACTTAGGTACCATTGAATGATTTATTATGCCCGATTGATTCTGTAATTACTGCATTCGTTTCTGCTGCACTTCGTGTCTTTGCGATTCCGCGGTTCTTTTCGTATTTAAATGACTGCGATTATAAAAGATTCTCGTCGTTCAATTTAACTGAATTTTTGTTTCAAATGTCAAGTAAAGACATATACTTATCATTCAACACCTAGTTAATGCGATTCACCACGAACGATTTATTATGCCCCATTGACTCTGTAATTACCGCATCTGCTATTCTAGAATTAGTCAATCACTCTCGCATCGCAAGACGAGACACGCGACAAAACTACCTGTCAATTTAATCTCGAACCTTGTATTACTCGCATTCTGTTCATATTTTAACAAGCCATTTTATTTACACTGTATTACAGGAATATTAACGATACACCAGCTATTAATTCGCGTGTATACCATATTGAGATAATCGATAAGATATATAATACTACGTAAACGCTAATCAAACATAACAAGCCAAAGTATCGACAAACATTAAATTTTTTTACATAAATGTCATCTAGTCCGTAATTTATGATTAATTGAATATTTGCATTTAGATTATACCCCTATCTTTTTTCTAATTATATATAACATTATCAACACTCGTCCCCTATAAGAATGATAAAATTGCTCGTAATTTAATCGTCGGCAAGTATGCAACTATATCAACGCGACGCAATTCCATTCGAAGCATTCGTAGACATATATAATGCTCACCTCGCTAAACGCGTCGTGAAGTCACGAGTTACGATTCGGGGGTCCAAAGTGGCGGGACAAAAATGAAAGGGAGAACGGGTAGGGCAAAAAAGAGGGCCCGCGAAGACGCGGTGGCCACCGGGCCGTCCGAACGATGTCAGCAGTTTAATCAATGCATTTAGCCGAATTCCCGTCTGGCCCAAATAAAAGGCGAGACGAGAGGAGGTTAAGCGCAAAAAACGCCGTGCGCGCGACGGGTTCGCTCGAGCGGGCCTCTCTCGGCTTCTCTTTTCGCCCTCGTCGACGTGCCGCGACTTTTGGGACCTCTCTCTACGCACCGGGGCCTAACCCTCCCAAAGTTCCCGAAGTCGTTAGGTATTCCGCGGGTGTACTCCTCTGTCCTTTCGTCCCCTCCCTCTTTTGCCCCCTCGCGGGAGGAAGACACTTCTCCGAATAACGTATACGTCAGCCATGAAGAGGACTGCGAGACGAAAACCGGTGGCACTACAAATCTTCGAGTTGGTCTTTTCATTCACTGTTTTACAGTCCTACCCGAGATTGCTGCCCGCCGCAATGTCGCCTGCATTTTGTTTCCTATGTTAATCCAACTCTTGATATTTTCTCAATATTAAACGCATCGACGCTAACGAGATTTTTCATTTCCTCGTACTTTTTAATCAATTTGAAGAATAATATTGAGACGCGTTTTATTAAAGCTAAAAAATTCGTATCCGTAATTTTTTTATGCTCGTCATTTAAAATTGTTTAATGTCATAATAATATAATAACAATTTAGCAGAGAAAACCAAATGTATATATGCAAATACTATATATATATAGGTAACTGCATAACTGAATCATTGATAGGAGCATTCTGTGATTGATCATCTATTATCTTGTTAAGAAAGCATAAATATTGAGACACACTTTATTAAAGTTAAAAAAATTCGCATCCGTAATTTTTCTTATGCTCGCCTTTTAAAATTGTTTAATGTCATAATAATATAATAATTATTTAGAATAAAAAACCTAATATATATATAAATACTGTGTATATAACTGCATAACTGAGTCATTGATAGTCAAGGAGTAGAGCATCCTGTGTCTGAGCATCTACTATCTTGTTACGCATCTTCTAACGATGGACCTAAAGTTGTTTCGTGAAACGTGACGAAGAGACTGACGAAGATATATAAAAAAAATATCCAGAAAAGAAGAGAACCTTTTTTCTTTCCTCCAGACTCTGACATATATTTTTGTATTTTTATTAAAAATACACATACGAGAGTTCATAAAAATCTATTTAAAAAACGTGCATACCAAAGTAACATCAATATTTTTTTAATTCTTTACGTATCATGATTTATAGGCAGCAAAAAAATGCTGATGTTAAATTAAAGACATGATATAAAAAAAATATGAGTACAAAAATCATCGCTTGATCTTCCCCTTACTTCCCGGTGGCTAGTATTGCAACACTTTTGGGGTCTCGTCTCTTCCGCTCGTTAACCAGGGAGAGTTGGAGCTTATGGTAATTTAAAGTAGTCGTCCCCAGTCGATTCTTTCCTAAAGCTATTAGGCGATCATCTCGGATTATCCTACGATTCCGGGTTTACTCGAAACTCGACTTTTCTAAGTTTTCGCCCTTTCACGTGCTCGCAATAATACACGCCTAATCTTACTATACTACGTATATTATATTTACTTTTCATGTTAAGCGAGTCAAAAATTAGCAGAATATGCATATTTATGCTTTCGGTGAAGAAAAAAAAAATTAATCCTGTCGCAAGGAAAATGAGAAACTCCGAATATGCCTTCGAGTGGGGTTTCTTCACAAGAAGACGATGACGGAATGATCGAAGAAATGTTATTGCTACCGGTGCGCCAATTATACCATAACGATTATCAGATATCTCGCCGGATCGGTAATTACGTATTACGCCTAGGCCGGGCTTATTACAACCGCATACACACACGGCGGTCTTTTATCTCTCTTGTGATTTTATTAGCTAGGAAATCGTTTTCCCCGTTACGGATAACTGTACTAGCGGGATACTGGGGAGAAAGGAGGGATCATTACCACGTTATCATTACTTACGTCTTTGTTATCGAGAAAACGCAACCTCTGTTCGCGCGCGGCAACCTTACAATTAAATTCTCAGGGTGTTATGAGGGCACCGCTATTGCCCGCTCATATCTCTCTATATAATATGTGCGTGCCTGCAGTACACGGCCTGGGCGAGAGATAATCGAAGGAAAATACAGTTAAAACTTCAATATATGCATATATGCCCTTAAGTGGCCGTAAAATATAATTACTGCAAATTTTCATGTCATGGCAGAGCGATAAATCATTATAAATTATTATTAAAGAAAATAATGTAGCAGCAGTTTCTCTTCATTCATTTTTGAACAAAATTGAATTTTTGAAGTGAGAGAAGGTACCTACGTCTCGGAAACTTCGAACCTGAAATAAAAATGAGCAAAAAAGGATGATAGTATTTTATGTATTTTTACATCGAAATTAATGATAAACTGGCCACGTTATTTCCATATTGCTGTCGTTTATACGATTTTTTTTATAAATCGTTTATGGTACAATCATGCGAAGCGTAAAAGACGTAATAAAGACTAACGTATCTGCGCAAACGATATCGCGGACGAGAAGGTGGTAGCAGTTTCCAGCGAGGCGCCCTACGGGGAGTTTCTCGACAGCGCGGCGGAATAACTTTGCGGTTGATTTATACTTCCGACAGGCGTAACGAGCTTGCGGTCAGACTGCGGCGTTACGCGTCCATCCTTTGTATATATATAAAAAAAAAAAGAAAAATCAATAAGATATCTCAAGTTTTTTTGCTGTGCAGATAAACGAAATATCCGCAACCGTATAGGTTCAATTTAATTAACGCTTTTAAGATTTGACACAAATCGAAATTGTCTCGCTTATTCGATGAACCCTACATAGTAAGAAGATTAAAATTATTGCTATATGTATATATAGAAAAAATATATATATATATATTGCTCAAGATTTTTATGTTATTCATGTCACTCTTTAATTATACAATGTTTCGATTTAATTGCTTATTTTCTCTCAACTTGCAGATTCTTTATCCGCACGAGAGAAAGCGGGGGATGACATATCATATATATTCTGTACAAACTTTAATTAATTAACAAAATAAGAACGCGTTGACAACAATCGTGAGATTGGCCTTATTAATTGAATACGTTAATTAAATATATGAATAAGCTTAATTTCTGAATAATTTATCAATGTTTGCGTTTCGCAAACATACATATAATGCAGATCGATACACATCCCAACTACGCACACACATCTAAAATAGACCTAAAATAACATCTCTTCCATCTTGTATCAGTTGAGAGACTCTCTTACGATTATATCGGCTATCCTTCCGTGTGCTAATAATTATCTCTCGATTTCTTCTAATTTAACGGCGCATACGTTACGTGCGTAGCGTTCCGGTTACGCACTGCTAAAATCTAAGAGCCGCGCCTCCTTTAATTGGCCTCATACAAGAGTGATTTATGATCGCGAGAAAAAAAAGAAAGCATTCTCGTATTTCTTTCACGCTTTTCCCATTGAGATAACAAATAATGTTGGGTGTTTAATATAATATTAGCGCGAAGGAACGTCTTAATTACGTCTCTCTTGCGCCAATTTCTCAAGCAAGCCCGTATAACCGCGTCGCGGAAACCCACCAGACGAAAGTTTCATAAAACTCGGGGCCGTCGCGAGATAAGATACTCATCGTGGAATCAAACCCATCCGTCTCGTAAAAGAGACATCGCGGAGACTCCTCGCCGAGATCACCGAAAGCCGTAAAACGTCCAGCACCCACGTAGAACCCTGGGTATATCACGTACCGCCATACGTAAAGCTGAATCTTTTTTGTACGCTCGCGTGTGTATTAATCACGTGTGTGCATATACAGTCGCTCTCACAAATAGTCCCGGGACTATCGTGTCTCGCGTGTGGCCGCGCGGGACCTCAATCGCGCTTTAAATCACGGAAATATTAGATAAGCACCTGGCCGAAAATATTACCTGCCGCAAAACGACTCCGCGATCTTTTACGGATTCCAATATTTGCGAAATTGGAACAAGGATATTCCGCAGCCCCTGCTGCTCAATCTTTCTATCCGAGCTAGATCACAGATATTTATTCAATGATCTTAGCTTTATATTCTCTATCATTTATTTTATTACACATATTTTAACAACAAAAATTAGAGATACGTGAACCTAGATTCAGAGAATAAATTAAATATATTTTTTTGTAATGTTTCAAAAATTTTGCTACCGTTCTCTCGTAAAGAAGAGGACTTATTCGCGGTTCGGACTGTACCATACACGTGTACGTTTCTGGTGTACGTGCCCGTCGTCCGTCCGTCCGTCATGAGTGCGTGCGCGAACGTTCGGGGCTCGTTGGAGGATGCTCGCTAGCTTGTTCGCTTAGCTCGATCATGGGACAAAAGTCGGAGTCTACGTCTCGTGGGAACGTGGAAGTCACGCTCGCTCAAAAACCGTGTGCCGTGCTGCACGTATTAACAGAGGAGCGAGCAAGTTTCTTGCATCGCGGCGATTCAACCGAAATGTCAAAAGTATTCGAAGCACCGAAAATATGCTCTTGGAAATTAGCAACTAATATAGTAACCATAATAATGACCAGAAATTTTTCTTCGGAAGATTGTTGTAAAAAGAATGTAATTTCTTCTATATAGGAATATTTTTCTTATCAATGATTTATGAAAATTCGACCTGACTGGCCAATACAAATCGTATTACACTCCATTTATCATTTATTCTTTATTATATCGCGTGAAAAAGATAAAAATTGACTCGACGACAATATTTTTCTTGTTGAGGTTAAATTATTTTTTTAATAATGATAAATAAAAAGCAGAAATGTTAAACTGCGATAAAAAAGTTATTAGAAGAAATTTAATTTCGAAAGAATAAAATCGATATTCATGTCGTTGTAAGCTTAAGATTCTTAGAGTATAACATTTATTATATCACACAGTATGTATCGCATGTCGACATTCTAATAGCCACTTAATTAAAATCGTATAAAATTAATAAGAAATGCACGTATCAAGGGAGAGACACGTTTTCCTCGTTATCATAAATTCGCGATCTCGATAATACTGTCATATGCTAACGACGGTGAAAGGATAAGGATAATTGCAGCAACAACGATATAATTGATAGTTTAATTAATTGTCTCGATGCGTGTTTTTCTGCGTGTAGTCCAGTCGTGTAATCCGTCGGAATTTCGATTTCATGCGAGTATATATTGTATATAGTATATGTATGTATGTATACGTGATGCGCAATAACGCGCGTGCATGCAAGAACCGTAATTATCTCGTGATTTGTGAAAGTATCTCGCGCTTTTACGCGAGGAAAATCGCGCTCGGGCTGATGATAGAGACACAACCGCATCGGTTATAGCCGTATCGCGTCGGTCAGGTGCTTCGGTATCTTTCTCTCTCTTTCTCTTTCTTGATTTCTCCCGGCTGGATATGCATCCTGACACGGTGCACCTGTCCGCCGTGGCTCGCAGGTTGCCTCTCTCGTTTTATAGAAGGCTACTTCTCTATCGCCGATCTATCAAATTGGCCCCGGCAGATAAGAAATTAGGGGGAAACAGGGCCTTAAAAGCCGTCCGTGACGGGACACCCCGGCTGTTATTTGGCCAGCGTCACTCTCGTCTCGCTTTCGGAATTTTACGGCTCTTCAGCTCGAGATCACCTGCTGCTCGAATATCTCAAAGCAACGTGTTTTTCATTTTCACTATGCTTAAATTACCGTCGCTTCTTTCAAGCAAGGTCAATTGTTTTTCGCGATTTCTGCTTGGAGGAACATTTAAACGCACGATATTTCTCTATTTTAATGAACTGTCATTTGCTATTCTAATACTTTTACTAATATGTAAAACACTTATATATTATAGGTATCCAAATGAAATTTTCATTATACGAAAATCTTGTCAAAAAATATCCAGATATTTTTTCGTATTGTATATATGGATATCGCGTGAAAAAGATAAAAAATGAGTGGACGACAGCGAGTCTCAAGACCAGAAAGGCGCGTAACGTGGGAGTAATTTGGTAATACGTATGCGACGTGTTTGAACTTGTTTGAAAAATCATAAGCAATTAATAACGTTCATTAGAGACGACCGGCGCGTGCGATAATAATTCCGTTTGATAGGTAATTAGACGAGGGAGCGAGTAATTGCGTTAATTGAGACCGAGACCGGGCACGGGTTGCGCAAGGCTTGGCTAGATATATGGAACCGTTCCACACGCACGCCGCAGTCCGTAATCGCTCTAATCGCGGTGCTTCTTGCTGGAAATACCTCGCCTCGCCTTTAGTCTTGTTCTCTCTACGTACCAGCCTTTTCGACCGCGCTTTTCTTTCTTCCGCGGAAAAAAAAACTTACCCGTCAACGATCCATAGAGATCGTTAACTTTTGCGCTTAGCATCGCGCACTCGCTAACGATTTGTGACGACTCACGTAACTGGACGCGTTGAATTATTTTCACGAGAAAATGATATTTATGTTAAAGCGTTTGCTCTTTACAAATGCAATATTGCTCTCATTAAACTCAAAGAAAAAATCTAAATGTATTATTTAATACATGTAAATTAAATTCTTCCTACACCAGAAACTTGTGTAAATTTTTCCCAATTTTTTTTCCTATTGTAGGTATATACATATATACAAATATACTCGTTAATAACCGAAAATAGTATGGATGCGATAGATAATCCGCGCGGTTTTCGATTCCCAGCTGCTTCTTACGGACATCCGCATTTTTGGCGACACCAAAGTTCGTATATGTATGGTATTCATACATAATGGGGAATCGTTTCCGCGCGATGTGCGTAGACACTTATAATAGCGACATCCTGGACATCTGCCGACCTCGAGGCCCTCGAGGTCTTCCTGTATTTTTTTTTCTTTCTCTCGAAGAGTGTCGCGCAATAAAGCCGTTGCCGACGGCATAATACGGCAGTAAGCCCCACCGATATTTGCTATTTTATGTAACTATTTTATGTACTTACGCGACGTGTCTAATATTATTAAAGAAGCACGAAAGATACGAGTTACGTATATATTGTGCGGGAAGACGCGAGGAAACTTGTTTCTTCGTTTCAGATCAATCGTTTATTTGTCATCTCATTTCATTCCGCAAGTTGCAGAAAAGAGGGAAAGCATGATTTTATAATCTAATCGCTTTTATACGTGCAACGTTAATGTAATGTTAAAAAAAAGGAAACGATCCGTGTATCTAATTAAAAACCTTGTAGGTTTTGCAAGTTTCACACCGAATACTAATTTACCGATGAAAATGGTTGAAAAAAAAAAGATCTCGCGCGTTAGCATAACCAGAAATAATGATTTAATCCATCCTGTAAATGAATTCGTAACACATCCGAAACGGCGTATCATTAGGAAGCTGATAAATTTGAGTTGCTCGATATGTTAATATCAAAATTGAATGGAATTAACCGAGAATTCTCCAGGGTAAATTATAGTCCGATTTACACTCTCGATTTCACGAATTTTAAAGCGACTTAATCGACGTCTATCGTGAAAGGCGCCGATAAGGTAAGAGTATTAGCATTAGCAGTTTATGAGCGTCTACTAATCACGCGATTAATTAGCGTATATATGCAGATATGATTTCTTAACGTTGAAACAAAACTTATGTACCTACCACTCGCGCTCTATAAATTTTCGCCATTCGAGCGCTTATTAACTACACCGCCGTTAATTACATGCGAAACATTTACGCGGGTATCAATTATATCGGAATTATTATATCCGTATTTACGTAGACACGCTCGATGCGCGCATAATCCGCGCCTGCAAGTTGTATAATGTAAATTTCTATTCCGACAAACGCGATCCTTGTTGTATGCTTGGACTTTTTCGAGGACGCGACGAGGTATAGCTCTTTTCCTCGTGCACGCTTATACGCGCGCATCATTCATCGGAATCATCGAGTTAACGAGAGCATAAATATGCATTTCATTTGCCTCCATATACACGCCGCTTTCTTGTTACTTGCCAAAATAAATCTACACGATGATTATATACGATTAACACACCAGTTAGAAATTCTAATATCCGTATAATTAAATAACTGATTCTCTCTTACTCGGGTCATAAATTATTACACAACTCTTTGGCATGAATATACAACGTATACGCGATGTTAAATAATGAATCGGAGTCGGGTGCTAATCATCTCTTCGCGATACTTTTGTATACACAAAACTGCAACGTGATATTCAAGGTCTAACGACTTATATATCAGCGTGAATAAAATCGTGACAGATTTCGCGGCGATTCATCATGAAACATCAGGAAACGCTTAATACAAGAGAGAAGAGAGCGGATGAGAAAAAAAAAAGGAAAGAGAGAGAGAGTCTCGAGGGAGAATGATTCGAAAAGGGCAGCGGTTTACAGGGCGGTCCCGTTCGCGGGCGGAAAAAGTCCGCCAGCGGAACGTCGCGTCGCGTCGCATCGCCGAGGTGCGGACTATTCTGGCGTTCATTAATTTTGTACCGTTGTCACCGGGAGGAACATGCGTATTCATGAGACACACCGAGGCTTATAAACGTCGGGCTATTAGTGATACGATTAAAATGTGCATTTCTCGAGCGTTGTTTTAAACGCAACCCCCGACCCGTGACTCCGCCCCGCACGCGCGCGCCTATTTTACGTATAACGATATTTTATTTCGCTGCGTCGCGCGCCGTCGCAGCGCTACACCCTCCCGGTGCGGTGGCGGTTTTATCTACCGGAAGAAATAATAATACGAGATATACATGCCGCGCGCGCGCGCGCGCCCGCGCCTACCGGCGCCAATTAATTTTCTGTCTTTACGTTTCGCTCGGTTATCACGCGACGGAGCGACGCGTGCGACATTAATACGCGGAACGCGATTCCGTTACACGCCTGAGAGACGAACTGCGCAGATTGAAACAGTGACATATTAAATCGCATAAAGCGGATTTCACATGCGAGCGATTCGATTGAAAGTCATATATATGGTATGTGCTCGAGAAAGAGAATGTTAGTCGAACATATATCTATTTTTTTTATTTAAAAAAGGGAAAATTATAGACGAAATTATTATCAATTTACACGGTTATAAGTAGGCTTGATTTTTTCATTTAATTAAAAAAAGTTGAAATATAGAAAAATTCTTGTCTCAATTTATATCATTGTAGAAAATAAAGAATACGGAATTTTTCAAAGACTGCATAGTTGAAACTATTTTCTTGTTGACGAAACATCAAATTGATCGCAAAATTATATACTTTATCCATATTTTTCAAAAATTCAATGCTAAATAACGAATAACTGGTCCTTGCGAACATATCGAGGAAGATGATATCGATTTAACGACATGAACAGCAGCAAGGAAGGAAGATTCATCCAGAGAGGATCCCCCGGAAAAAGGAGGGAAAAAAAACAACGCTATATACCGTATAAATCTTTTCCCAATCCCTCTTCCTAGTCTCTTTCGCGAACAAGCCAGCTCGAAAAACGAACCGAGCTGCATGGAGATCAGCGTGATACAGAGCGATCACACATACACACACACACACACACATATGTATATATATTCCAACGCGCAACTGCATCGCGGACACACGGAGAAATATACCGCGGGCGGCCGGTCCGTATACACCCCTTCCACCCCTTCGCGCGCATCGCTGGTAAAACGGATGCATTTCGGATGCAGCTGCGAGTTCGTTAGAGCGTCTAACGCGCGGATGCACGAGTCCGAATTGTTTATGCGCTGTGACGTCGGCGGCGGCGGCCGGGGTGGAGTCCGAGACCGCCCGCGCCACCACGGGTATAATAAATGTGTGCGCGTGTGTGTTTCGCAGGAAGCGCGCATACGC
This sequence comes from Nylanderia fulva, assembly GCF_048542155.1. Classification (NCBI taxonomy): domain Eukaryota; kingdom Metazoa; phylum Arthropoda; class Insecta; order Hymenoptera; family Formicidae; genus Nylanderia; species Nylanderia fulva. Next base: position 2,684,697 of record NW_028190293.1, read on the forward strand.
GTATCAGAGAGCGATGAATATGCATACCTTAATTCGCGGGGCTAATTGAATAATTTGTAAAACGCGGCGGCCCGGCCCGCGCGCGACCTTTTTGCATTCCCCTTCTTCCCGGAACATGTCCAGCTAGCCAGAAATGCCGGCCGACAGGACGAAACGATATCCCTTGCCCGGAGCGGGAAGCTAAGGCATGCCGCGGATAGCTCGCCGAAAATGCGGTTTGGCACCCGCCCGGCTGTCGCGCGGAACGCGATCCTACGCCTCGTGAATCATTCCGCCGGGCATGCCGGAAGAAAGAGACACGCTAACTTCATCCACGTTCGCAAATTCTAACAGGCGATTCGTTCTTTCGGGGAGTGCGCTGGGCGATTCGATGCAAACAAATTCAATTTCATTATCATATTAATTATCATTTTTTGCAGCGAATGATACTCCTGCGGAACAAATATTTTGTGAATTAATTTATTATGTATTATATGGAATATATTGAACCATTGTATTAGTCGAGATTATAATGGTTGGTGGGAAAATGTCAATTTTATACTAACAGCGTTTATAGATTTTGCAAAAGATTTCTTCTTTCAGTAAGAGTATCATCTGTGCTACAAAAAAATTGATATTAAAATATTATATAATATATATTGTGTATATAAGATGAAAAGTTTCTGTAGATTACAGGAAGTGAAATAGTACAATTATATTAATATTCGAGGTTTAAGAAAACTGGACTGAACAAATATTTTGTGAATTAATTTATGATGTATTATATGGAATATATTGAACCATTGTATTAGTCGAGATTAATGGTTGGTGGGAAAATGTCAATTTTATACTAACAGCGTTTATAGATTTTGCAAAAGATTTCTTCTTTCAGTAAGAGTATCATCTGCTACAAAAAAATTAATATTAAAATATTATATAATATATATTGTGTATATAAGATGAAAAGTTTCTGTAGATTACAGAAAGTGAAATAGTACAATTATATTAATATTCGAGGTTTAAGAAAACTGGACTAAACAAATATTTTGTGAATTAATTTATAATGTATTATATGGAATATATTGAACCATTGTATTAGTCAAGATTAATGGTTGGTGGGAAAATGTCAATTTTATACTAACAGCGTTTATAGATTTTGCAAAAGATTTCTTCTTTCAGTAAGAGTATCATCTGCTACAAAAAAATTAATATTAAAATATTATATAATATATATTGTGTATATAAGATGAAAAGTCTGTAGATTACAGAAAGTGAAATAATACAATTATATTAATATTCGAGGGTTAAGAAAACTGGACTGAACAAATATTTTGTGAATTAATTTATAATGTATTATATGGAATATATTGAACCATTGTATTAGTCGAGATTAATGATTGGTGGGAAAATGTCAATTTTATACTAACAGCGTTTATAGATTTTGCAAAAGATTTCTTCTTTCAGTAAGAGTATCATCTGCTACAAAAAAATTAATATTAAAATATTATATATTGTGTAAAATGAAAAGTTTCTGTAGATTACAGAAAGTGAAATAGTACAACTATATTAATATTCGAGGTTTAAGAAAACTGGACTAAACAAATATTTTGTGAATTAATTTATAATGTATTATATGGAATATATTGAACCATTGTATTAGTCGAGATTAATGGTTGATGGGAAAATGTCAATTTTATACTAACAGCGTTTATAGATTTTGCAAAAGATTTCTTCTTTCAGTAAGAGTATCATCTGCTACAAAAAAATTAATATTAAAATATTATATATTGTGTAAAATGAAAAGTTTCTGTAGATTACAGAAAGTGAAATAGTACAACTATATTAATATTCGAGGTTTAAGAAAACTGGACTGCATCATTTCTTGCTATGTAATAAGAAAGATATTTCAAAATAATTTGACAAATTTTTTTTTACAAGGATTAATTACGTTAGCGTAAAATTTCTATGTTGAAGAATAGAAGAGGCGAGTAGGCTTTAGGCTTCTTCATGGGTCTAGTTCGTCCGTTATAGTCATCGAATCGGCCCAAGGCCTTCCTTACTTATGCGATGCGTGCGCTTGTCGACATATATCACTACTAGCTAACATTTTTACGGGACACGATGCGATTACGCACGTTAACATTCTCGGAATATCATTTGCCTACCGTTCAAGGATTCGTTGTCGGCGCTCGTATTTTTTTTCTTCATGCCACGAATTAATAACAGGATCGGAAGACTCGATTAATTCGCCAACGAGTTAATTATATCCACTTTTTTCCATTCGCCAAATTAATATTATCGCGCGTGAAATCGCTGAGATGTAATTTAAAACAAAGAATTTAGGAACCCTCTGAAGTACCTTTACCTTTAGAACACTTAAACCTAAATAAAAAAATTATCTCACGATATAATATTATATAATCTCCAAAAATAAAAAAGCAAAGTTTAATATTAAATCGATATTTTACCCGTCTTTATTTTCCGGATTCACTCAACCGCATTTAATAGCTTTGCTCCAAAATCCAATAATTACCGAGTGAGAAAATTCCACGGAAGAAAACGTCAAAAAAACGAAATCTCCGACGAAAGCAAACATGAATGGCGAAGTTGGCGATGCATCTCCCCGAAGACACAGTTGTAACAAAGTTGAAATCTCACGATGGGGAAGGAAATCAGGCGTACGATCGACGATTTAACGACAAAGGCCGCGATATTCAAGATCCAAAGTTGGCTGTCGTATGAGAGCTTGCCTAGGAGACACGCCAAAAGCCGACAGCGAATCCCTTTGCTCTATTTCGGACTGTCTCTTGATTCTCATCTCTCTCTCTCTCTCTCTTTACCTACTTTTTCTCTCTCTCTCCCTCCCTCCCTCACCACCCTTCTCTCTCTCTCTCTGCCTCGCCATCACTCATTCCCGAAGGGAAGAGAGACGTAAGCCTGGCAGAGGGCCTTTGATCCTCCGCACTCGGTGTCGGCAAACAGGAGCTCCGCTGGTGAACGCAGCCACCGCGCTTTAATACCTCATGCAAATTTCAGGAAAAGGGCACCCCTCGTGCCTTCCCCCTTTCGGGGGTCCCCACGCTCGTCCCGCGCGCTCATCCGCCTCCTTCGTCGCCTCGTACTCCTCCACAACGGTGATAACCCGCTATATTGCTTTTCGAACAAATCGCTATCCGCCTGCCACGGGAAACACACCGATCGAAGTGTCTGCCGGAAAAATTTCGAAATTCCTGTCGGAATGCATCGCTCGCCTCGACAACGCGCTATCGCGGAAAGATATAAACTGTATCCGCGTTCAAACGGAAGATATCTTATATAAACCCAAATTATTTTCTTCGCGCCCGGGATGATTACTTCAAAATTATGCAGAATTAATGACGATATAGTTATGATTGATAGGGAAATTTTATTGAACTTGTACGATATTTTAGAACTTCATCGACAATATATTAGAATTTGAAATAAGAAAAATGTAGATGAAAAAGAAATAGTAATTTTAACGGGAAGAAAAAATGCATATATATTCAAGTATTATTAATTGCAATATTAACAGCCATTAGCGACATTGATTGACGAATAAATGTGATAATCCAGCGTGATATATATCTGATTTCGCAATATAAACAAGCATATATGCGTGATAAGCCGTACACATATAGTGTGATAAATTATCGTGTCATCAGTGGTACGAATTTCTGGATCCGGACTGTAATGAGCCCCTCTTTCCGTACTGGTCCCGCACATTATTATACATATATTCACACGATAGCAAAATTAAAATTATTTCATATTTTATCTAGAAAAATCAATTTTTCCATTACACTTTCTTCAGCGAAATTTAAAAATTATTTCGTAATCAAGCTAGAGAAGTAATTTTTACATTATACTCTTATACTATTATAAAGATTAAATTTAAATGCCAAAAACATCGAATAAGGAGTAAATCCCGATGACGTCGGATTCGTTCTTTAATACTATCATCGGCAAATTTAACGAAACTATCGAGCGAGTTCAAAGTTATTGGCTCCGATTTATCGATATTCCATAATATTCCGTCCTAACAATAGTTGCAGATGTGTGGTCCCCTCGGAACAATTTTGAGAGTTTGTGAGTGGGCAAATATATATAGCTCGAGTTGTACCTATATATGTATATATATTTGTCTACGTATTCATGTCCCAAAACCGTCAGTCTCGACCAACGAACCGCGTAATCCTTGACGAGAGAATCTCGTCAATCACATCCCTGACGCACTCGACGAATCGATACGAATTCACCCGCGGCTATCGCGATAGTCGCGATTCTCATTGTCGATTCTCTCATCACGATCGCTCACGAGCTCACGAATCAAACCGATTTTTCAGCCAAGTCCTCAATTATTCGGAGTAATCGTTATAACTTTCTCCAAGAAAGAGAGAATCCCATGGATTACAAATCATCGATTTAATCAATGAGAAAATGGACGTGTTTATTAACGTAAGAGCATTGTATTATTATATAAAAATCTAGAGAAAAGTAACTTAAAAAATAGCATTTCGCGGACATTATCTCGAATGATGACAAATAATTATGTCGAAAAATATTTCTTCGTATATTTTAATAATTAATATAGAGATGTTTCTCTCTCTCTCTCTCTCTCTGATTTAGCAAGATTGATGGGATTTTTCATGTATTTTATTACACAAACGCAGTTGCTACTGTGACCTCTTAAACTTATCAAAGTCAAAGGTGAGTCGCTCGGCATAATAATTTATGAACCCGCTTTTGGCTCAGGTTTCGAGGGCACAAAGTCAAACCATGACGCCGTCAGAGTTTCATAGTATCGCGTACAAGTCCTACAGTTAAGCTTCGCCCGTGCAAAGGACAGACAGCGAGCGAGTGCCTCCGCAAGCAACGCGACGAGAGAGGAATTCCTCTTGGAGGAGGCGTTTGCTGGACCAAGGTAGAGAGGTACCAGGAGGGTACCGGAGGACACCAGATGCCGAGAGGAAGCATGGAGTCTCCTCTTCTGGGAGCGGGTACCTTTTTTTTGTCCCGTGATATGGCCCGGGGAATGTCATCCAATGAGGGTGAAGTAAAGGGAAAACAAGTAAAATAATGATAAAAGGCGGAGCCCGCGGCGTGATTTGATTGGTCGAGATATCGCCGGCGTTCGGAGTTCACAACCCGAGGAAGAAGAGGGGGTTGTCCTCTCTTTCTCTCTCCTCTCCCTCTCCCACTCTCTCTCCTCTTTTCTCGTCTCTCATCTCTGTCTCGTCCTGTCGCGCGGCTTCGTTATCTCTCTCTTTCATCTTCCTCCGCCGTTTCCCTTTACCTTCGTTTCCTCTCTCGCTTACACCTGGTGCCCTCTTTATATCCTCCTCTTTCTCTTTTGCCTCGTATATAGAGGCACATACATGCGCGCGTACGGAGAGGTTACTTTATTCTCCTCTCTCCGTGGGTCCATGGTCCACGATCGTGTCCTGACTCTGGCAGGAGCATCGGTTTTCTCTCCCACCTTCGTGACTCTCCTCCCTCCAGTCCTCCAGTATTTCCTTTCGTCGTCGTCGTCGTCGTCTTCTTCTTCTTCTTTGTGTCATCATCTTTTTTTTCTTTCTTCTCCTTCTGCTCGTCGTCATCGTTTACTTGGACGAGTTCGGGTACATCGCATGTCGTATAAGTACGTGAGCGGACGGTCCACCGTATTTAAGTGAAATATATATTTGCAACGATCCCGGTAACCCTTGAGAAGAATGGACGCCGAGCATGGAATAATATTGTTTTACGAGGAAGATGCCGTCTCGCGCGATACATTCCGCGAAAGATAACACAAATGATGATGATAGAATTCATAAATATCACATGTCAATTAATCACACGGCAAAAGACACAACTAATAATAATCAAATTGCGTGTAACAAAAGCCTTTATGCAATAGAATGAGAATCGAAAATAATGTTGGTAGCCAACAAATCATTAATCTTCTCACAATATATAATTCTAAAATTGTATTGCAAAAGATAAGCTGTTGCGTCAACCCGTATGTAAATGAGTCAACCCTATAAAATATTATTATAATACAATTTTGTCATATATATTTTAACTCATTTCTCTTCAGCATCTCTTCGTCATGAACCGAATAAGCATATGCGAATACGGGTCAAAGATATGATTAGCGGTCGTAACGAAAATTCAGAACCCGTCACGTGCGTTCCCGCAGAGCGAGGGTTTCGTGGCGGAAAAGTATATTGACTCGTGATACGCCATCTGTGCCGAGAGAGAAGGCACCCTCTCGGGCGTTATTGGCAAAATTAATAAGCCCCGCTGTATCGCGGTCTGTCCAAACGGGAAGCGGTTAATTCGGCCCGGCGCTCATTGATCCGCTGTGTTGGCAGATTAGAAACGTTTCCGAACGAATGGAAACTGTTTGTCCGATGGCTGTCGATGGTATATGGCTTTGTACGCTATTGCGAAGGGGAAAATCTCGAAATCCGAAAGCCAGCGCGACGGAAACCGCCTCGTTTCTCCCGAAGAAACGTCCGCGATGAATGATCGTGGGCGACGAATCAACACCCGACAATCACGGGATACTTATTACGGCGCATTAAGCGAAACGAGTTTTCTGTATAAGCGTCAGCAGTCGTTTGAACAATTGATATCGCTGATTTGTCCTGAATTGTTTGACGTATTGGCTGATTTATTATTGATATTAATAAACGACTTCGCGTTGATGACAAAACATTGTCTACTTCAACGAGCGAATGAAAATTCAATGATAATTATACTTTGCAATATATATATATGACATACGTATAAATTAATGAAGGAAATACATTAGTATAATTCTTAACTCTCTTTCTATGTTCCGTATTAAAAATTCTAAAATTGAGATTATTGATACATGAAATACTGCATAACAATGTAATTTTATAATTACGCTCATTACAGAGTTTTGATATATTTTCTTTAACTGAGTATCTAAAGATCGGTGAAAACTTATTTCTCGACTTTCTATCGCAAATGAGTATAATACTCATGCGACGAATGTACAAAGACCGCTCTTTACATCCGAGCATGTTCACGCGTTTGAGAGCAAGAACGGTTGCCGGCGCGCATTGCGGCATCGAAAATTAACGCCACCGCGAATCAAGACGACAATGTGATTCATCAGTTAAATCCGCGTGCATAATCCTTTACACAACGTCCGAACCCCGGTCCAGCGCCGTGAATGGGGTGGATCGTGGGATACGAGAAGGGGGTCGGAAGGGAAGGGAAAGTATGGGCAGTAGAGAGAAACGAGGAGAGAAAGAGAGAGAGAGAGAGAGCGGGTGGCTCTGTCAGAGCTGCGAATTATAATCACAGTTGTGGTTGGTGAGGAGACGTCGAGGGGACTGCGCGGGGAGATACACGGATGATGGACCAGGCGGAGGGAGAAGGACGACGAGCGTCCGCTTCCAAGGGGATGGAAAAGGGTGTATTTACCCACCGCCAATACACACCGGTAACGCGCGCGGACCTAGATGGAAATCTGCGGCATTCGGAGGCACTGGCCAAGAAAATTGCCTGACAACATTTCGCACGGGCTCTGAATTGCCGAACCGATCTCTCCTACCCTCCCTTTCCGTGCCATCCCTTTTCTTGATGGTGCGACGACGACGTACGCCCAAATTTGCGGTCCAGTCCGATGCGCCCGCATGGACGACGTTTTCCTCTCATCGCGACTCGAGCGATTTAAATAAATCAAAAAGATGTATAATCCAGAATTTCTGTGCATTTAGTTATGGAGCGCTAAAGAATCTCTCCCGCGAAAAACAAATGTATTCCAACGATAAGAAAAAATAGAGAGACTCTTACTTGAAAATTTTATTAACAATAGAAATAATAATAGTCTACGCAGTCCGATGCGCCCGCATGAATGACGTTTCCTCTTATCGCGACTCGAGCGATTTAACTAAATCAAAAAGATGTATAATCCAGAATTTCTGTGCATTTAGTTATGGAGCGCTAAAGAGTCTCTCCCGCGAAAAACAAATGTACTCTAACGATAAGAAAAAATAGACTCTTAAAATTGAAAATTTTATTAACAATAAAAATAATAACAGTCTCCGTTATTTTATACTAAACTTTATTTGCACTTTTTAAAAATTAAAAATTATTGCGAAATGAAATGTATAAAAAAAATATCGCGAATCATTCCGCGATCTCAAAATTTGAATTCAGACTCAATTACTTAACAATTAATTTGCAATATAAGAAAAGGAAATGACTCACGCGGCATTTCCATTATTGTGCAAGTGACACGAGCACTATACATATAAAATCGATATAGAATCGTGCGTAACGAAAGCGCGGTAGTGTCAAATTAACGCGCTCTCGATAAAAGGCTTGGAGGCGTTTCTCTCTCCACACAGTGGAAAGCTTTAATGAGTGCCTCGTGCCGCCGACAAGCGCCGAATCCCGGGCAAAATAAATCCGACTTGATTGAATCATTGTTAAGCGAAACCGCGTTAAATACCCGTGAAATTAACCCGGCCGATCCGTGGCCGGCACGCAATTGCCGCTGATTGGCTCGGGGGTATCGCCTTTAAAGCGTCATTAGAGCGCCTCGCGCTGTCGAGCAACGATTAATGATGCACCGGAATATATCCGGCTCGGGTGCCGTTCTGGCGGTAACGTCTTCTGAAAAGAACGAGCCACCCATTCCGCGAGGGCATCTCGGGAAAATATGTTTTGCGTTCGACGTCAATGATGATGAACACGCGCGGTAATTTGCTAAGATGATTACCACCACAATATTTAACGTGCAATGTAAGCTACATTATTGCAGGTAGTAATGTTGAAAAAAAAAGCTTAATTGCTCGACTAAAGTATTCTAAAAGCAGAAACTTGTAGCGCCTTGGATGATTATAGTTTTTCGAGAATTTCAGTGTTCATCCGCGAGTTATAATTTCGATAGTTAATTTCCAAGTTAACCAACACTTCACATTTAATTATATAATTGCAGAGACTGCGCCTATACAGCTCTTCCGAGATTGTTGCAATTTCATTTCTTTCTGCTGAGCTGTATATATACATCGGAATCTAATCTACCGTTACTTCAGGAAATAGTCTCCTTTCGTTTACGCTAAACTAATACAATAATAGTCATTTACTAAATCGCCCATTCATTTCGCCAGACCGGAATGCGACGGACCACACCCGCGGTGAGCTCTCAGCATCAATGAAGCGGCACGAATTTGCCGTAGCTGCCAATCCGCCGTGACTTAACGAGATCGGCGAGCCCGCAAACAAACATTTCTCCAACGGGATCATCGTGTTGCTCCTCGTTCTCGAAAGGGAGATGAACGCCCTTCGCCGATATCTCTTGTAAGCCTCTCTTCCTCTCTCTCTCTCGATTCCATCTTCCAGACGTCGCTACTGCACCCCGCAGACGGACAGCGGACAAAATTAGGGTGAGTACCATCGTGGTGGTGTGGACATATGGGAGCACCATGTGGTCACCACCGTATCGTTCGTTTGGTCGACTAAAGCTAACGCCGGCGTGTGCGAACGGAGAAATGAAACGGGAGGGAGACGAGAGGAATATAGGAAGCCACAGATTTGGCCGGACGGTTAAACGCCCGCCGCAATTTGTAGCAATTTGTTAAGTAGCTGGCCAGAACATTACCTATATTACGTTTACTCCCCCTTGAACCGGACACCAAGATATACGGCGTGCGCACAGATTTATCGTTCTCGCGGAGAGAAACGGAGGTTGCGAGCTTCGGGTGAATTCTAGGACGCATATACTTGGTTCTCGTTTTAAGTTTATCGCAATGTTAAACCCTTGCGGGACGAACGAAGTGGTTGCGACTGGTCAACGTCAGCCAATCTGCTAGCAGAAAATCGATATATAATTTAGATTGTTAACTTTCGCGCGTGAGATATATATATAAGGATTTTGTTTGATTAAATCTCGAATAGAAGATCTTTATTGAATTAAAGACACTGCGCCATGTAAATATTTGTGTTTCTTGTAAATAAAAATTAGCGAGGTGCATGTCGTTCAAACGAATGTATCGGTACAATAATAAATAGTAATTATCCTTTGCAAAAATTCAAGCTAAAGATACAGGAGAGCCACTTGAACTTCTCTCGATTTTCTTTTGTCGAGAAAATCAAGGGACTCAAGAGAGGCCAAGAGAAATCGGCGAATGACAAAACTTCCTTCTCTTCTCGGTTGCGCAGGATCGCGGGGATAATTTAAACCGAAGGTAAACGTCAAGAGCACTCGCTTTATCTCCGTCCATCTCGTCTTCGTAACGAGTGGCACCCTCCTCCACCCTTTGCTCTTCACGAGTCAGGAGTTTCCATGACGGCGTAGATTCGAGAATAAACCGAAACGACTTCGGCCGCGCTGGATGCTTTTAGTCGATGAGTTCGCTGCTTCCCTATATATCCCGTTTCGTTTTCGTCTCGTTCCGCGTACTGTCCTGGCCTAACCCAGCTTTCTCATCCATATGTAACAGTCGCCTGGTATTAATGACAAGGGGAGAGAACGAGTACGATACACGGTGGGTTCTTTATCCTACAAAGGACTGTCCTTCTCTCGCCGTCGACTACTCTAGATTTCCCTCGCGCTTACACGCTATTGCAGTTTTATCGTTGTCCTTTCATTATCTGATAAATGTAATGGAATTGTTTATTCGTCGTTTGCTCATCCGTTATGTCGCAATTCGCAACAGAAATCGCGATACGATACAACTTGCAATCAATTAGTGTTTTAAATAAATTATGTATATATACACACATGTATTAATATTAAATTATATGTATACATATATATATATATATATGTATATCAAACGCACAACTATAGAAAACATGTATTAAATTAACAGCTTTTTTATTGTTATTTTATAAAGATGAATCTCATCTTTTTAATTATATTCAATAGATATAATCGCTGTACACTGATAAAAAAATGCGATAGCTAATCAAGAATACAAGCAATAAAAGCATGACAAAGTACACGCCGAAATATATTCAAGTTGAGCCAAAAAATTGCCAACATCCGTTCAGTGATTATTTTTCGTGGAACTCGAACGACGTATCTTCCCAGATCGGATAACGATTTTACGGCTGAATGCAATATCAATCAACATTTATGATCACCGATAAATAACTATAAAAATTAACATATATAAATAACTATTATATAATTTCCCTCTTAGAGATTAATCGATCAAAAGCTGTGAATCCTCATCCATGTAGAAAATGTCACAGGCACATTTCTTCCAAGATTTCATATCGACAATTAAAATTCGCTGATTATTTCCGACGGTATTAGACCACCCACAGTCAATATATTCATCATATATCAAGACAATTGAGATTTCCGTGCTCACATCTTTCGCGGGTTCCTCCGCGCGCGGAACTCTCGGAAAAAGATTACGAAGCAACGCGTTTGTGAATGCAATCGGCGCTTTTGTGAGTCGCACGCACATATGTCAGAATTAGTGACAATGAGCAGCGCGGGTTGAAAGCGGAAGAGACAAACAGGAATAATACAGAAAAGGTATAGCGACACTTCGGTCACCCAACCACTCTGTCTCTCTCTCTCTCTCTGTCGCGATGTTCATAAGTGCTTGATAAACGGCCGGCAATCGGTTAGTCTTTTTAAACGGCTCGCGATGACGGATCTTCACCTGCGTCGGTGGCACTTCAGCTGACCGACGACAATAGGATGAAAGGAAGCAGGAATGAGATTGGAAGGGATTCGTACGTTTGTCTAGCTCAATGGCCTCCGTCCGTCGACATCAGTTACGCTATCTCGTTCACCGGTTTCTCCTCGGACAAGTGTTGTTCGCAATATCGCACCTTATGTGTTTCGTTTTCCTTTTCTCGGGTAATATGTGACCAGAAAACATCCATCTACTCGCCAGATAAATTCTCTAATAAAACTAATGTTCGAGAGCGTATAGCAAATATCTTAATATTCTATCTTTTCAATCGAAACACAATAATATCTCAATAAAATAATAAATTAGCAAAGCTTTTATAATTCATATAATTAATTCATTTCGCGAGATTTTAAAGAATTAACTTTTTGAATATCAAAGATTGACGTTAAAATACGAAACTGCTTTTATGTATTTTTTTTAATTCATAACTGACATAAATATTATACCTCTACTTAATTCATTTAATCAAATGAACAATGCGAATCGGTAGATTCGAGTTAATATCCTGATAAGATACAAATTAAGTGTACACAGAGAGAATTTTCTCGTAGAATTTACCCTAAAAATCATGGTAATCGTGCGACAATATGGTACTGGAAGAATCTTATAAGAGTTAAGTTTCTCTGATTAATATTTACCACAATAAAAATATACTATGTACATAGTAAACATAGTATGTACATTTACTATGCACTTAGTAAATTTTACTATGTACATATTAATATTTTTTTGTGGTAAATATTAATCAGAGAAACTCTCATAAAATTCTTCCAATACCAAGTTATACGATTACCATGATTTTCAGGGTAAATTTGAAGAGAAAATTCTCTCCGTGTATTAATATCCTTCGTATTTCGTCGGAATCTCGTCAATGCTGACATAAGGTACCATTAACAGCTAAGTAGGAAGAATTCGATTCGCGATCGTCGAGAATGGTCCCAGTGCGGCAGTTAGCCCCGTGCAAATTGTCGCTGTCTTTCTCCGTCTGTTGCATCTTTTGTCCCTTTCTCTCTGTCTCGGTGAGCATCATCCGTACAAATTACGAGAGGCGAGGGCCCCATACGTCCCCGGGCATCGAGTCGAGTGCCCCGCGGGTCCGTCGGACGTATCGACGAGAGAGGAAAGGGAGTCAAGAATTCGAACATGTGGCATCATTTGTTACGTGCGAAGTAGGGTTCTCGAGCCTACGGCTTATCTAAACCCGTTTAAAAGCGCCTACCCGAAAATCCAAAAGCGTGAAGGAGCGAGAGATCATTCGAGCGTGTAAACGTTGTTTCAACGAGGAGTTCAAAGGAGATCCGATCTACGCCCGATTACTGTATCCGTAATTAATTGTTAAACACATTGCAGTTAAAGAAAACTATATAGCTGTTCTGTAGACGCAAAATTAATCAGACGAGAAGCATTAAGAAATGAATAAAGAAAGTCGAAAATTCGAAGAAATAAATTACAAACGATATCGCGACGCAGCTTCAATGTCATCGATACAATGTGCGACAACTATCCTCTGTACACGGGGGCGAGAATCCGCGTGGAACGCGCGCCCGATGGGGATCTCGGTTTCCGTGGACATATGGTCAGCCCGTGCCTCACCGCGACAAAAAAGCGCTACAGAAACGGCGACAGAAGTTGGGAGTGTCGGCGGGCGATATATCAGGGCTTAAACTGTCCCGTCGCAGCAAGCATGTCCTACCAGCGTGGTTCTACGCCACCCTGTCTGACCGACTGGATGGTCGGTCGGTGACTGGTGCGCGTATGGCGTTGCGTTCAACAGGGGTGCTGGGCATTAGTTAATAGCCCGAGTGCAATACCGGGAACACGATAATGCGAGAAAGCGGGGGTAAAAAAAGATAGAGAGAAGCGGAACGAGGGTGATCGACGTCTAACCAAATGCGGTTTCCAATCTATTGCGTTTTTACGCGGCGCGTCTAACGCTTCTGGAAATTATCCTTTATGAAAGGGCGAGAACTACTCGCTGGGGTGAGAGAAATCGGGAGCTCTAAGCGTGTGATTTCATATTTAGGCAATCTTAAAATCGGTAGTAATAAGTAACTCGAAGAATTAATTAAAATGCTAATTAAATATTTCATACATTTTACATGTAGTTATTTAATGTAATTGGTTACAAAAATATCAAATCGAGAATCGTGCTTCGTTGAGGGACGAAGAAGCGCTCGGAGAAAAGGGAGGATTCGAACGACGGTGCGCGCAATATAGGGTGGCAAAGGTGTCCGCCGACGCGGGCCAAAGTCATTATAAAAATAATCAAAGTTTCCCGGGGCGGAAGGCTCGTCAGGATGGATGATGGGTCGAGAAACGTTCCGGCGGCCGGCTTCGCACGACGCCGGCGACCGGCGTCTCATTACGTTTGACGATTATGCGTTAATTTGCACCTAGCGATACTTCAAAAGATTTTTATTCATTGCACGAGCTTTTTGCCGTCGTCCTAGGCTGGAAGTCGCGCGGCGACGTTCCCTGGTAGTCTCCGGGCCACGTCGTTCTGGGGCACGCTTCGGAGACGACTCCTCAAGTTTTATATATTTTTCCTGTCTTTCGCGTCGAGGATCGAGTGTCCTCTCGTCAAAGGATCCAGGGGATATGATAATCTCGATGTCGCGCTGAATGCGTAACGAGTTTTTCGCCGGCGACGAGAAGCGGACTCGCTCCTGATTAGCTTTGCCTTTACGTTCTCCGAAGGAAACTCGGTTTTTCGCGATTGAGTGTTCTCTTTACAGAAGGCAACAGGATTGCTAAAGTCACTATATATTATACGCTCAGAAAACATTTTTTAAATATATATGATGTTATTTCTAGAAAAGTGATAATTTTCTTTCCTTATTGGAAAAAATATCACGACTAATATTCATCGCATAGAGAATAAATTCGAATTCTCTCATTTTTCCGTTATTATCGATCTTTCGTTCGTTCAATAACCATACCAATCGAAAATCAACGACGCGTGAGAGACGTGTCGCGGCGAACATTTTGCAAGCCAATTCTCCCTCGAGACGTCGACGTCGATACGTGAACATGCTTTTTCCACGGTGCTTACGTAACCCTTGCTCGATGCCGGATCACGATGCCGGTATCAATTAATTAATTCCGTTCGTATATCTCGCACGGAGAGAGAAGCCATTGTAGCGGCGACGGCTGCCAATATACTCTCGCTTCTTTCTCTCTCTCTCTCTTTCGATACTAAACACCGTCGACTACGTCACGACCGACGGCCGCTCTCGTTTTGTATCGTGACGGCACGTGTCGCTTACAATGGTACCGAGTGACTCCCGTGTGTTCTCTCTCTTTCTCTTCTTCGACTGCGATCGTCATCAATCGACACGGTTTCTCGCCCTTACGAGCGCACGCCCATCCCTCCCGACAAAATACCGAAGGCAAACAAGAGGAGCAATGCCAAAAAGCATTTATTCCCGATTCTTTATCTGACGCAGCCCGACGCGTTCTCCCATTCTCTATCTTACGCTACGTGATCGTCTCTCTCGGAGCAGGACGCGTGTCCTGGGCGTGTCCGTCTCACGCGTGTATATATTTGCGGACCGACGTAACGCGTTCCCGCTTTTATTGCTGCCGAAAATTAATGAGATCGCGAGACGATAAACGACAGATATGGCCGGGCGAACGATTCAAGGCGCATCGCGCTCAACTTAGCACGTTTCGCTTTCGTTAAGTGTCCTTTCGAGACTCGCACAATTGAGTTACACGCACTCAAACTAGCCGATTAAATTAATGAGAAATAGCGTGTAGATTTTACGCGATAATTTATATATTAAATTTAGAAATCGTTGTTTCGGCGATTCTTTATCGTTTGCACGCTGCCAAATGAAATCGAATCGTTCGCCGATCACGAGACCAGTGAATCCGAGTGACGAGTGAACGCGATCACGCGTGAAGACATTTTCCACGTTCGACTTGACGCTATCGCGATGACGAATCGCAATGTTACGCCGACACGGAAACTTCTCTTTCGCGCGCGCGATCGGCAACCGCGATCGGTGACGGTACATCTGGCGTTCTTGCTGCGGGAGAAAACCGCACCGGTAGAATCCTCCTCGTATAGGAAAAGAAAAAAAGAAGGCGCGACTGATGGATGAAGATCGATGTCGTGTACGCGAGACGGAACATGCATCCTCTTCTATACTTCGATACCACCCTCTCTTCCACTGCCGCTTTCCCGCGCAATTTTGTTACACCTCATATCCCGTCCCTTTCGACTTAATATCCTTCAGCACGTGTGGAGATCTCGGCATTAACGGAGAAGCGCGTCAGGTGTATTTCCTCAAAATTCACCGATATTTTCCGGCGAGTCGCCGTTATTCGAAAACCGATTATCCTCCTCTTCAAGATATGTACCGAGATAATAAATGTGAAAAAAGTTTTACCGAGTTGTAGCGATTGTATAAAATATTGGTTATGTAGAGAGTTGACTAATTAACGGTATAATTTTATATTTCCAAAAATACAAAAAGAATAAATTTCAAATCATGTTTATCGCGAAATGCATTGCATGTTTTATAGCATTTCAAGAAGAAACCTGGAAGCTTCTCCATGAACATTCAGCATATTGATATAAAAAGATATCCACGCTGCTTGAGAGAAAGTAGAGAATAAATCGCCAAACTTTTCGGCAAAGAGGGACAAATTCGCCCGAGGGAATCATCGAAGGCGGACAAGTTGGCTCCTGTTCGCGAAATTAAATCTGTTTTTCTTTTTTCGATATATCCCGCGTTTATTTTTCCGGCAAAACTACTTACTTGACCGACGAATACGCTTCTGACACATGCTCGTTGAATACGAATCATAATACATCTTTATACCGACCATTTTTCGCCTGATATTCTATATTGAATGACTCTCTGGTTTTCTCTTATTCTTTCGACTTCTCCGCAAGAGAAGACGCAATGTTTAATTTAAGAATTATTTAAGATACAATGTAGTTTAGATAAAGAAAGAAAATAAACGTATTCAGAGTAAATATCGAAGCGATACAAAATACCCGCGTTAATTAATTGCCACGAAGATCATCCGCACTTGATTACGAATCGGCGAATAACCATTCCCAGCATGCGTGTTTACCGGACGATCCGGATGAATCGAAATCCTCGAAAGACTCCCGCTGGCTGGAATCGGCCGAGACCTGTCAGACGAGCGATTATTGATGACGCGCATTGATGGCTATCGAGAAAAAGAGAGAGAGAGAGAGAGTTGACCGCGGTCTTCGTATATCGCAGGCATGACGCTCGCTAACGCGGATATAATGCCAGGCTCTCTGCCCTCTCATAAGGGCGTCCAACAATACAATTTTCATTTTCGGTCGAAGGGTAAACGTTTCCCCCGTATACCATTCTTCACGTTCTTTTCTCCGTTCTTTTTTCTCTCGGATGACCTATGTCTGCTATCCTCCCCCTACCTCGCCTGATCTCATCTAGAACCCTCTGCCTCGATCATTTTCCATACGAGTGGAATATTCACTATGACGAGCCACCATCATTGACGTCGCCGACTCTCGAAGTAGTCGAGCTTGTCGCTCCGCAGACACGTCGGAGGTAATGGCGTGTGCCCTTTTCGAAAACCCTCCGTCACGGACGATTTTGCCGCGCGACGACGTTATTTATCACTTTCCAGTGAGGTTCCGCGCTCGCGTCTTCTCTACTTCGAGCTCCCTTTCGAGAGAGAGAGATCCGCGAAGAGGGAAGAGAACTCTGTGCCTATGTGTTTATCTCCCGGTGCAGCCATAAAGGTCGCGATGTATTAACATAAAAATTTTGTTACATTAACCTTGTAATCCCACCCATTTAAATCACTATCGTGCGAGGGGAACGAATCCCTCGTTAACGCCGTAGTTTTCATTTCGCGACATAAGCCACTTTATTTTCGTTTTTATTGGACAATTTAATTTTAATTACGTGAATCGGGGAGCTAAATATTTTATCATATATATTGTGCATTTTGCAAAGATCATTCCTTACCAGAAATCATAGAGATATATAGCGTATGTGTAAAAATTTAAATTGTGCTCTACTAAATAAATTTGCTTTTGTTGTAGTACCACAGTTTTTAGCAAAACTGTATTTTGGTAAGTCAAATATGAAGTCAAGTGGCGGTAAACTTTAAAACTAAACATCCATGCAATTCGAATGTGGTTTATAAGATCAGTTGCAATAATTGTAATGCATCTTATGTAGGCCAAACAAAGAGGCAATTGCAGACGCGAATGAAAGAACATAAAAATAATATTAGATTGGACTCAACGAAACATTCAGTAATTTCTGAACACATAATAAATGAACATCATACTTTTAATTGGGACAATGTTAAGATCATGGACAACGAAAATAATTATTATAAAAGACTCATTTCTGAGATGCTACATATCAAGGAACAAAAAAATGGACTAAATTTAAACAAAGATACTGAGTTACTTAGCGAGTCGTATTTTGATATTTTGGATATATTAGCGAACAAGAAATAATAATAGGACAAATAGGACATTAACGAGTAAAACATAGATATTAGATCATATATAAACACGCACGCTCTCCGATCAAGTAGAGTTTAAAATGAGCTGTCTTTCTGTATTGTTGGTTTGTTATGTGTCATCCTTAATAACTGTTAATAAGTAGCAAAATTGTCAAGAAGAACGATGATAGGTAAGCATACTACCAATTGTAGGGGATACATATTATAATTTGGACATACGTTGATCGGTAATTTTTTATTAATCGCAGCGCCTACGGAACGGGTTAATTTCTCGCATATTAACGATGAAACTATCCGAGATCTGAACAAAATCAGGGATCATATCGAGGCGAACATTGTTGGACAGGACGGATTGAAACACGCGTTAATTGCTCAAAAACTCTTGATTCTGAATAACTATAATTAAATTTCGATATTATGTGAATTGTAAGAATTTATATTTCAATAATTATACTGAAGAAGACCGCGTGCGGTCGAAACGTTTATAGAATGATTGTAATTTGCGTTAGTTTTAATATAATGACTGTAGTTTTATAATTTATACATGTAATAAATGGTAGTTGACTGAACATCTCGAATATTCAGCTCGATAAGTTGGCCTTATATTTATCACTTTGTTGACATTAATATAAATTGCCTACATATTAAAATCATTTATACATATATATTACTTGGCGGTTTTTATCATAAAATAAAAATTTGTCACTCACTGATCGGCGAATAACAGCAGAGTTTATAAACAGACTAGGCAGATCTGTAACATAAAAATATAAGATCTATTATAGCAAAGTTCAAAATAAATAACATTTCAATAATTAATTATTATTGTATGTATTGCAACGAATTTTGTATTCAATGTATATAATAAAAAATAGACATTTATCCACCAACGTCAAAATGTATCCAGTGGGAAAATGAATTACATCGAGCGACCCAATGATGCTCCAAAAATGAGCAGCAATCGCTACACAATACTTTCTTAATTAAAATAAATTATAAAATACATTATAACAGTGAATTTTGAGGAAAAAGAGAATTAATTGATGATACGCTTTTTAAAAAAACTTTAAAGTTCTTTTAGTAATCTTACATTTAAAATACCTTTAAATATATCTATACCAAAAATCAATTCATTTATTTGAATATATATGCTATTTATGGAGAGATAAAAAAAATAAAATTTTTTTTCAATTTTACATCGCGAAAGCCTTTTCAATCAATCCCACCCAATCCCATCCGATCATTACTCGCTCGGACGAGCGACTCGCGCAAACAAAGCTGACGCAAAGAGCACGACGCACGTGTGTTTGCCGCTACCCGCCGCGCCCTGCGAGAGGTCCAGGACAGGGAGAGATACACAGCTTCTCGCCGTGAATGAAGCTCTCGGTATCCGGCGGGAAGAGACTTGGACCGGCCACCGATACCGAAACGGAACGGTGCAGTTGCGTAAATCCCTAAAGGGGAGCCCGCGAATTCGGTGCCGCGCTGCGGAAGGGCTCGGGGTGCCACGTGACAGCCGTGTTTGCTGGGTACACAGAACTCGGTGTTTGGTACACACGGCCTTGGAAGGCACAATGCTCGATGGGTTACCAAAACAGCGGCGCGACGTCGGCATAAGCGATATTTGTGTCAGCATAAAGGACCCCCTCTAAAGCCGCGTTAAAAGAACAACCGACTCCCTCTACGTCGAATATTCCCTTCTCCGCGCCCGCATCGAGTATAAGTCAGATATGAACCAGATATAAAGTGTAGCGGTTTTTTTTGCAGCAAGAAGGTCTATTTATAATTCAATATAGGGATATTTTTGAGATAAAAAAAAAGAGAAAATAAATCAATTTTTTCGAAGATATAGAATTGAAATTTTATTATCTCTCTATTAAAAATTGACAATATGTCGAATTTGACGCTCTGTTCTAAAATTAATCATTTATTTTATAAATAAAGGAAAATCTTTGTCACATAATTATAATTAAATTTATAGATTCGCATAGAACGATTCGCATAGAACGATTCGCATATTATTTCTTTCGCGTTTCGAAGTCGATGCACGTAACGCCAATAGTGAAGCGCTATCTTTTCTTTATCTTGGTACAATTTCCAAAAATTCCAACTACAATTTAACACGAGACAACTTTCCAAGCGCGTGACTCGCAGTCGTAAGAACAGTTCTCGACTTTCGTGCGAAAGTACAGCTGAAAAAATTTCGCTTGCAACGAGGCGGAACCCAACGTACGCATCCTAGAAGGATTTTCGAGGTAAACGACCGTTGGCTAATGTTCGCCAGAACGAGATCCTGTGCCTGCACCCGGTTTCAGGCAGGACGACGACAGTCGCATTAGCCACAGGACGAGCTTACAATAGACCCCTCTGTTTTTCACGCATGATCGGGATAACTAAGGGGGGCTATAACCCCCTCGATTCCTCGTCTGGAACCCCGTACTTAGCGGAGGAGATTTGTGAATCGGGGTGTCGCGCCCGAAATAAGTAAAAAATTGATCGACGATACTACAGTCCGTTTTTTTTTCTAGCTGTCAAAAATTGTGAAAAACGTTTGGCTAATTTTCTGGTAATGTAAAGATCATTTATTTTTGTTCTGCCTGCGAAATAAGCACGTTTATTTGTAATACAACATGAAAATCTCTCTTTACCTTCGAGTGTGTAGAGCAAAAAAATGTTAAAATTTAAAAAATTTTGATAATAAAGAATATATAAAACCAATTTCTATTTTATTTTGTTTTTAATTGCTCAATTGCGAGTATGAAAGTTAAAACAAGAATTGAAAATTATCCAAAGGTGTTGGCTCTGCCGATAGCGCTATATTATAATGAAGAGTCGCATCAATGATTTTTCTTTTCGAACCGTTTGACGATTCGGCGAATGCACGAACTGGTTTTACACCATCGGTGTCACGCTAAATCTTCGACGCATTGTTTGCGCCCCCTCTTACCGTCACGATTTTCCATCAGCACCCCTCCAAAAAGCCTGCCACAGTCAACTCCTATCCCTCTTTGTTCCACCCTCATCGTAAACCTCCACGAAACTTAGTTCTGATCGTCATCCTTCTCGCGATCACGGATTTGCCGAAAATCGCGTGTTTAACAGTTTCGATAAATCATCATTTTGTGATATACGTTTATTATACACCTATACTTACATAGAAATACAATATTAAAATTAACTCTCTAACTATTATACCTATCAATATTTAAATCATTAGTTTTATTGAAAAATTATGCATGAGCAAAAAGTCAAAAAATAAAATTTTAATATTTTTTTACTTTAGTTTTTATACATTAATTCAAATGCAATTCTAAATCTTATATAATCGCACAAAGTTGTAAAAATGATTTAATAAATTATTTATTAAACTCTTTATATTTCCAACTTGATACCAACAAAATATTATATTATTTAATTAGATTTAATTGTCAAAAAATAAGCGCTCGCACTATCTCATTAGATTTCCGAAAAACAAAATGAAATTTGAAGATCGAAAGCAGTTTCTAATGAGACTTTAATACATCTTTTTTATCTGTCATCTCTCGTATCATCATCCATATTGCACAACTTGAAGCATTTCCTTAAATACACATCTCTTTCTCCAGTTTCATCCATTAGTTCCCGCCATAAATCACCGACGAAGGAACGATCGCGGAAATAGATGAATTTCTCCGATTATACCCTTAGTATAGTATTCCACGTACTCAGCGATACGCGGTTATATCTGAGATATAACCGACGGGCGAACCGTTGCCGATTGGCTTGATGAACGAGTGCGATTAATAATTAAGATCACCGAAGCGGAGTGGGGCCCTAAAAAGCCGCGGGCGTTCTCTCTCTCTCTTTCTTTCCTCCAATGGGGAACAGCGGGTAATGGCAATTTACGCGTCCCGCGGGACCAGATAACTTCATATCTTCGCGGTAATCATTTATTCTCTCAATGGGCATGATATTGCCAAATTGAATTAGATAAGCGCGTCGCACATGCATCTTCTACGTGTATATACGTGCGTACGCGGAAAAAAATTCGCGACATTATCGCGCAATATCCAGAAATTGATTTCCGAGCAAGTCATTATAAAGATATCAACTTGCCAATAAACCTTATGTTTAGATATATCAAAATAATGACATAGGAAAGAGTACTATATTTTTTTAACTGTATGTAAAATGTGAAGAAATTATTTCTCAATACGTCTTCTTAATGAGTGTGTAATTAAGATATAAAAGATATTTTTTTAATATAAACAGTTTCATTAAATAATGAATTTTAGATAATAGCATTGTAAACCTTTTAAGACAAACTCTGTGTACTAAATATTATAAAAAAATTTCCAGATTTTTCCTCGCATCTCTTTTTATATATTATATTATGGAGATATCTTCGTTAATAAGAAAAAATTTCAATATTTCTAGTATATTTCGATGTTTCCGTTCTTTTTAATGCGCACACAAACGAACAGACCGTTCGGCTACAGAAAATCACACCCCGATAAATTGACCCTCCATTGCTAAATACCTCCCTTTGACATTGTCGATCGGGGTAAGAGAGCTGTATGGGGACAGAATAGGGTGGCTCATAAAGGTCCACGTGGTACAAGGGAGAGAATCGCGCCGCACCGTGAACACGTCCCGATTCTCGAGCTATGGAAGATCTATTGATCCTGTCCATCAGTTTCCAGGATTCATGATCATCGCGTTGACAGATTAGCCCGATTCGTCACAGTTGCTCGAAATCCGTATATCCGGCGCGATAAACATTCGCTGCGTGGAACAATCCAGATTTTCGTGTATGAAAATGCAATCTCTAAATTATTTTCAATTACCTGAAATATCATTTTGAAGAAGTAGTTTTTTTGAGAAATTTTTATTTATTATTTTGTATCTTGCCACAATATTTTTCAAACAAACTCGACGTGTATTACGCAACACGCGATACACCTTCTATTTAAAGAGTAGTGAATGATAAATAGTATAAATAGTTGAACGATTTATGGATTCATGATCATCCGGTTGACAGATTAGCCCGATTCGTCACAGTTGCTCGAAATCCGTATATCCGGCGCGATAAACATTCGCTGCATGAAACAATCCAGATTTTCGTATATGAAAATGCAATCTCTAAATTATTTTCAATTACCTGAAATATCATTTTGAAGAAGCAGTTTTTTCGAGAAATTTTTATTTATTATTTTGTATATTTCCACAATATTTTTCAAACAAACTCGACGTGTATTACGCAACACGCGATACACCTTCTATTTAAAGAGTAGTGAATGATAAATAGTATAAATAGTTGAACGATTTATGGATTCATGATCATCCGGTTGACAGATTAGCCCGATTCGTCACAGTTGCTCGAAATCCGTATATCCGGCGCGATAAACATTCGCTGCGTGGAACAATCCAGATTTTCGTGTATGAAAATGCAATCTCTAAATTATTTTCAATTACCTGAAATATCATTTTGAAGAAGCAATTTTTTCGAGAAATTTTTATTTATTATTTTGTATCTTGCCACAATATTTTTCAAACAAATTCGACGTGTATTACGCAACACGCGATACACCTTCTATTTAAAGAGTAGTGAATGATAAATAGTATAAATAGTTGAACGATTTAGGCGTCATCGTGACTATCGTCCCCCGAAGCGACGAATACGTCAATGCGTGCCTCGCGAGGCGGGGTACACGCTGTTTTGTTACCAGCGTGCGACCCGCGCCACGTGCCCGAGATTAATGTGTTTTGATTTTTAGACTTCGCATTATATCCGCCCGTGAGCCTTCGCTTTATTGTGCGTACTGAAGTCGCTCCGCACGGTGCCGCGCAGTGAAATCATAATACGCGAAGTGGCTGAGAGACCGCAGAATTTTTTTCTTCTTGAATTGCAATGTAGAATCTACATATTAATCTGACACTTCATAATTTCTTAGTGGTATAAATAAAAAAAAATATATATAATATTATGTCTTGATCGATTGTTTCTCTTTCCTTTTAATTTTGCGATTTATTCGTCATCGACACAAGGGATTAATAATAATTTACGATAGAATGTCATTAGACCACTATATTAGCTAGGAAATGGCGAGAGGCCGATACATTCAGGCCGTTTCAATTTATCTGGTTTTTAACGTTTCAATTTAATTGACGGCACTTGAGAGCGAGGGCCCGCGAGGCTCTAAAAGAAGGGATGAGAAGGAGGACGAGACGACCCGATTAATTCCTTTGTCGCCTATCCGCCGCTGAAATAACAAACCTCTTCGGCGGACGGGAGTCGAGAGGATACAAGGACGATAAAATCACGAGGGTCCACGGGATAAAAAAGCTGGAAAGTGGGGGAAGGGGATGGTAGAGGCTCTACCGACGACGAGAGGGAGGGATGGTTTGCAGTCCTCCGACTCTCCCTTCATTTTCCAACGACGACGACGACGACGACGACGGCAGCGGAGAGAGGAATAGCAATTAAAAGTATCTGGCACAATCTTCGTTAAACTTCTTCCTCGCTCCACCCTGTCGGAGAGAAGGCATTATTAAAACGTGCCGTCGGCTGCAACCGCTACATACCCTCTCTTTTACCCCCTCCGTCAACCGCACAGTTTCTACCAACCCGCGTTTTCAACTCTTTTGCATAGAAAATGCGGCCTCCTTGCCGAATCCGTACTTGTAACTATCGCTCCGTTATTCCGAAATCTCGGCATTCTCTCATTCGGGAACATCTGTACTCATTGTTGAACCACTCGCGAGTTGGACTCGAAGTGTCTCTTAACTGCTAATCATTTATACACGTAAATTTCTACCGCGTTCTTCTTCAAACTGGTATATTGTAATAGTGACAAGAAAATATTTATAATTTATTAGAAAATAGCCTTTCAAGAAAAATACATGGTATATTGTTCAACCACTCGCGAGTTGGACTCAAAGTGTCTCTTAACTGCTAATCATTTATACACGTAAACTTCTACCGCATTCTTCTTCAAACTGGTATATTGTAATAGTGACAAGAAAAAATTTATAATTTATTAGAAAATAGCCTTTCAAGAAAAATACATGGTATATTGTTCAACCACTCGCGAGTTGGACTCAAAGTGTCTCTTAACTGCTAATCATTTATACACGTAAATTTCTACCGCATTCTTCTTCAAACTGGTATATTGTAATAGTGACAAGAAAAAATTTATAATTTATTAGAAAATAGCCTTTCAAGAAAAATACATGGTATAAAAATATCTCTAAGTGCAATTGATTAAAAATTAAAAAAAAAGAATAAGAAAGAACATTCGAATGGAAGCATATATTAGATGAGATAATCAAGGTTTTCGTAACAAGAGATGATATTGAAATTAAGTTTGAAATATAAAATAATAATAAAAAAACACTGCGAATGTTACTATTGTATTTATTCTTTCATTTCAAGCATTTTGAACGAGCAAATTAAAAGAAAATGAAGAGAAATCAATAATACATAAATGTTCCGAGGTGTGTCGACGAAAATATCGATTTATCGAAAATTTTAAGAATGGTAAATTCGGAAAATGCGAGAAGGAATGGCGTCGATAGAAGCATGGGAGCTGAGAGGCTGGAGAAAGGTAAGAAAGGGAGAAGTTCTCGGGGTCTCTCGAAGTAATCCTGCCGAGCGGAGGTCGAGGAATATAGGATGAAAATACCTGGAGTTAGAGAGGTCTTACTTGTCCCATCCCTCGCAGTCTGGTCTCTCACACTACGAGTGTGCGATGCCGTTCCAAATAAGACAGAAGTCATCATATAATTCCGCGACTAACACTATGGCGCGCGCTAAGACCCGTGCTAGAGAAGCTTACCGAGTATCCTCGATTTTTTTTCTCAGACCAGCCGAGGAAATTAGCACGCCGTTCTGCCTCGCGACGCGTTCAATATGCAAATTACGCACGTAATCGGCACGTAACCCTTCTCGGAAGCTTACAGCCCTTTAATACGATCGGAGAATACGTCTAACACCCCTGTGTTTGTAAAATGCTAGGCGATTCATCGTTTAAGTGCTGAAATGTAGAGATACTCTTGCAAATCTATATAAAGCGTTCTTAAAAAAGAGGATTTATATTTATATAAAATATTAGTCAAAATATTTTTTTTTAATAATATGACTTAAATCTATATAAAGTGTATATGTGTACATCTCTCAGGTTGAAATAAAAATTAAAGTAAAATTAAAATACAATATTTTCAATTCGAGAATAGTCCGTAAATTAATTCAAATTGTACGCTTGATTTCTTAAAGTTCTAGCAGAACAGAGATTTTATTAAGAACGATATGATTACTCGATATTACAGTCGGAAACATAACGTCACAATTAGTCGAAAAGGAATATCTCGCGAAAAATTGTGTTACTGCAAGAAATTTTGTGTGAAGAAACCTTTTATCAGAATTTTCTCAAAAATTTGCTTTCTTAAAATATTTCATTTTAAGAAAAATTAATTATAAAACTTGCAAACGATAATTTTTTATTAAGTATATTATTAACGCGATATATTCGATTATTAAAATTTTAGATTCGAGAAACACCAATTTAAATGCTGAAAACACACGCGCTTCCAGCACACAAGAACGTATATCTTTTTTTCCTTGCCGACATATTAAACGTCAGCAATACACGGTGTCTCGTAAATTCAACGGTATATCGGGACGAGTCGAAAAAACTGAATAGTAAAGAAGTTGACGGCACTCGACTTCGACGAGGGGTTGAAAACGAATGCACGAGGAATGAGGAAGAATTCCGTCACGATTTCATTCGTGCTTACTTTGTCCCGGCTTTGATTTCTTCTCTTCGATGCTCGACGATCGGAGAGGCGAGAAAGAGAAAGAGAAACAGAGGGTGTCGAGATGTAGAAACGGACAAGTGCAGTAGAAACGAGAGAAAAAGACGTATCGGGAGCGCGGGATATAGAGCGAGAGGCTTCGCTTGCTTCGGTAACGGGAGAGTGAGCGATATTTACATGCGATTTGCATACTAGTTGATCTCTATTGCTTCCATCTCCAACGACCCGGTAGGGGTGGCGGCGGATCCGCAGCCCCTCCGTCAGGATTCGCTCTTCCTCTTTCTCTCCTTCTCTCTCTCTCTCTCTCTTTAACTCGTCGGCACGTAAACGATCGCCGACGAATCTCTCTATCGCTATCTCTTTGCGCCACGACGAATCGCGAGCAATAGTAACTTTCGCACGTTCAGAGTGGCACCGGAGGTAAATAAACGAAACCCTTAACACCGAAACAAATCCGCGCGACGAAGGAGCTTCAACCGTCTTCGAATCCTACCTCGTTATCATTCGCCTTAATGAAGCATCCTCCCCGATGACGAAATCTTTTTGTGTCTCACTCCGCACTTGTATTTATTCTAAGAAAGATTCTTGATGAAAGATGGCAAAAAATATAGCTAAGATCTTTTTTAGGCTCTTATACAGTTTCAGAGATTTTTTAATTCTATTAATATTAAAAATATATCTCATACATATATGTTATATCTCATTGTATATTTTATACGTATGATCTAAAGATTTTATAAGTTAAAAAATATTCAGTTAAACTAAATTATTTAGTAAAGTTAATGATGTAAATTAAAAATTTCAAAGTTAGAATAAATGTACAAACTTTGATAATCTTAGATTTCGTAATCTTTCCTTTCTGGAACATCAACGAACGGTTGCATTAAGTTTAAGAGCGGAACGAACGACGGAGTTTCAAGATTTCGATTAAGAACCTTCGGATTAAACGAAGCTGAGAAAACGATGTAATCAGTTCATATAAATGTGTATTAGTCAGCTCGTGGTTGTACGCGTTAAAAGAGTCTGGGAGAGAGAAAGAAAAGATCTTTGGTTTGTTGATAAACAGAGAGAAGAAAAGTGATTTTCGTTTCCTTATCTTCCAGCCATACGGCAAACACCGAATTAGCTGGAATAATCAAGGTGCAAAGTAGAACAAGGCGAAGTTACAAGAAAATATATTCCCTTCTTTTGCCACAAAATGTTTTGCAATCTCTCTCTACGCGTAATCAACAATTATACAATAAAAAAAAATTGTTAAATAAGACACTATTTTAGCTATTAATTTATAGAAGATTAATATTAAAATTTTCATTAAAATCTATTTACACATTGTGCATTAACTTTAATAATAAAAAGTATTATTTAAAAAAAAATTACTTGTTATATAAGTAAGAAAAATTAGGTGACCTGTCCTCGGTCAAAGATTTCGTTTTCTGCAAATATATATGTGAAACATGTGATAGCAGAGTACGAAAAACGTGGAAGAGAGAAGAAGAGGGAAGAGTTATTTTTTTTCTTTCTTTTATGGAAACCGGGCGTTCTCTGGTCCATCCAGGAGCATAAGAGGAACGATTGATATCTGATTGTAAGTCTCGTGCCACGTGAGTAGCCGGCGAAGCGCAGTGTCTAATTAACTCCGTGACTGGCTGACCTCGTGTGACCCTGTGGGCATGTTGCATACCTCGTAGGGCGCCTTGTGTACCCTAACGTGAACGCATGCAACTATATACGTGCACACGTGTTGCATCGTTCTCACATAACGGAACGCTTCATCAAGGATAGAGACATCATCCGTACTCCGATCTTACATAATCCTTCGCGACCCTAAGTGAACGAAGATCTCCCGTGCTAATACGATTAAATTAATAACGCGACGATTGCGAGCCTCCTCAATATTTTAATAAAGACTGAGTGGAAAAAAATTGAGATTTAACCGTGAAAATCTATAATAGATATTGACGGTATTTAAAATATTTTTCTAACGATCCAATGGATCAGTTGATAAAATAATCTTGAATCCTACAGAGGTATCTGATAATTTATAAAAATCTGAATAAAGGTTACATGATGACGCGCATAAAAAATCTCGCAGATACATTATAAACGCGAACGTTTTGGTAATCGCTGTCGATTTATGTCGCGTATCGCGCGGATCGCGAGATACACATATACAAAAATGATTGACATTACAAATTCCCGGGGCCGAGCGCATACGGCCGAGCGATCGCATTTGCAACGGCGCGGCGCGGCGTCGAGAAGATCGACGTGTGCCGTGGCCGCTCTCTGTGTGTTTCGTTAATTAAAACGAACGAACGAGCGAACGAACGAGCGAACGAACGAGCGAGCGAGCCGGTTAATTTTATGCGGGTGGTGCGAATCGGGCCGGCATGGTGTGCATGGCTTTCTCATTACCGGGCGCGTTCGCCTCCCTCTCGCGCCGATTGGTCATCGGTGTCACAAAACGATCATGTCCCGGTTCCGGTGGCGTATTCACGGGGTGTATTGTTAAATATCGTCACTTCTCCTCCTTCGAGCGCGGATTTGATACGTGCCACGGCGTCCATTTAACGTCCCGATGTTTAATAAGCGGGCGGGTCGCTTTTTCTCTCTCCCTCTCCGGCGAGATTTTAATAAAATTCCGGAATATAAATTATATCGCGTGCGTAAAGCAGCGACCGGAATTTATTGTGCCGAATTACAACGCGCATGATGAATTATCGACATTATCGACGTAGATAAATTTGCGAGTCAAAAGAAGCATACAAAATTCATGTTTTGCGCTGCCGCTGGACGCGAAATACAATATTTTTGGCGACTGATTAATTTTTAATATCCCTTTTTCATCGTCAAAATGATATCGATGTTACGGAAATATGGAACGGATTTTCGCGTCGCTCAAGTCCGCGAAAAACGCCGTTGATAGTAAACGTCGCTTAATACGCCGGAAAAACAGTGATACACCGTTTATTGCCGGCAGTCCCGCGGAATTTAAAGCAGGAGTGGCGATGCTAGATATACTCTCCGCCGTATCATCATCTCGCCGACATTTTTATTAAGCACGCGAAAACAAAGAGTCCTTATCCCACCGCCCACTAAATCTCTGCGCGATTTTAAATTCAAATTGTTTTCGTATATCTAAAATGGTTCATATTTTCGTTTAAGCGGGCCGCCCATAATTACAACATCCCCGTAATAAAATAGCGAGAAAGTGTATATAAATTATGCGAACTGCAAGTGTTGAAAGTCAAGATATTTCGTTATATCATAACAGAAAGCTAATTGTGCAGCACACGATTTAAACATGGTTTTAAAATCGTTGAAGAAAATAATAAGCAGCAAATATATCTCGTCGGATGCTCCGGAATAAAGTTGAATAAAATATTTTTTCGGTCATTAACTGATCCTAAAAGCTCCTCTCTCTTACTTGCCGAGGGGATCCCGTAAAGTTACCCTTCCGAATAATATAATATCTTCGGCGAAAGTCTTCCGGCAGTATTTCGGGCAAAAATATATTCACCGATGGCGGTTGTTCTCGCGCCGAACCGCACATCGAGGCTACATCCCACAGCGGCGGCGCATTTTTTTTTTTTTTATTCGATACTTTTTTTTCTAGAAAAATTGTTTTGCACTAGAGAGAACGATTTCAAATTTCCAATCGGTCGGTAGTGAGGGAACGCGGCTGACTGGACACGGGGGTGTGTGCAGGTACGGGGGATGGTTTCAATGCGGAAAACAGGGTGTGGCGCGTGAGAGCTGGCTCACCTGAAACAACACAACGTTTTCAGATCGCTGATCCCATAAGCGTCCACGTTTGATCCCTCTGTTGTTTTGTCGAGCGCGCGCTCTCCCGTCCGTTTAATTCGCGAAAAACTGTAGCAACGTTCTTCGTCTCGAAAGGAAGCATCGTAATGTATATCTAAACCCATCGTCGCAACATACCTCGATGCGATATCGATGTTTATAAATGTGCCAACGGAAAATATTTAAAATATATCTTCGCTGTTTATTATTTTATTCCACAAACAATTGCGCTTTGCCGTTTGCAATGAAGCCTATTAAATGAACAAGATTGTCTGATATCAGAAGGCAGATGGATAACAAGTAACGATAATATTTTCAGATGACTCACAAATATTCTTGTATCGATTCTATCATTTTACTCGATTTTTAGATTTGAAAAATAATACCTTTCCTCGATACAATGCGGTCGTTACAAAAGTGTTTCTAAAATCATTATTGCCATTGTAGATTTAAAAAAAATTAATCATTAGAGAGGGAGAGAAGGAACGTGACGTTTGGACGAGACTCGTCAACTCGGGTACAATGGTGGAGATATATCGCGTCGTAATATGCAAAGCGGATCGGATGTACCCAGCGGGGGGTGAAAGCGGGAGCCAAGGGGTGATTAGCGGGACAAAAGCCGGCGCCGCTACAAGTGGAACCAAATTGGTAGAAAATTGATAATCAACCGCCAATATCAACCTCCATTGGGAATAGCCGATCGTCGTGCTTGAGAAAAGAATAGAAGGGAGATATTGCGGAGAAAATATATTTTTCTAAGTAATAAATATAAAATACATTCGTTAAATAAACTATCAATCTCCGCCAAACTGCGCGCGTAACGTTACGAAAATTGTTTCGCCTCTACAGAAAATTCTATAAAAATCAAGGAAAGCGAAAAATTCAACTATAATGATAGATTCAATAAAAAATTAACATATACGATATCTTTTTTCTCCCTCTACATTTTTTTCTGTAAATCTAATTTCCAATTAAGATTAAAAAAATTATTAACGCGTAATTAATAATCCGTGATATCTAATTGTATAAGATTGTTAAAAAGTATGCCTCAACTCATTTAATTATTAATTAGAGATCGTGAGTCAAAGTTTCTTCGCGCACGTTGTGAATATTAAACGATTCGTCGCGCGACGAATTATTTCAGGAAGACTCAACTGTCACATCGGAAAAATGTTCAAACCAGCCACAGTCGAAGAAGGAGGAGGAAGAAGAAAATTTGAAAGGAAAAGCGAAAAGGAATCGAATACGCCGCGCATAAGAGGCACTTCGTCGAAGTGAACTACGCGGCCATTCTGGTGTGAATGGAACACGTGTACGGTGTCACATCTATCTGAAAAGTTCATCGTTACCCGAGGACCCTCTCAAAGAGTTTTCTAGAATGCGAGCTAACTCGACGGGCACACGGCGCGTCGCAAGTGTGTAATCGAAAGAATCGTAGAGCACTTTTCTCATGCAAATACACCCGACAGACGTGGGGCGCGAGTAGACGGCGAACTTTTTCTTTGGTCCGCTTAAAACTCCGAACTTAGATCCTTTTAAATTTAAATGCTTTCCCCGCCGTCGCCGTTCGTAGGCCCGCTGCGCGTTTTACCGTTTCGAGACCAGCTCTTTCGCGGAGGTGAAGCAGATAGTCGTTAAAAATAGCACCGTGACAGATAGACAGATAGATGAAAAGAAAAAATGAAAGACATGCGCGATAATCGGCTGATGAAAATAAAAAAAATCTCTCGTATCGCGAAGAACAGTCAGATTATTTCATTTTCATATATAAAGTAGATGGAGATAAGATTTGCAAATTAGAAAACGAAATTTATTCGAAATTAATTGTAGATATATATATAGGAAAAATCATTATATTCAATAGTATTAATATTGTATATATGTATATATATTAATAGCATATATAAGATATTAATATTAATAACGATGGTAGAAAAGATATTACATTCGATCATAATTTTATCAGGGGATTGAAATAATCACGAGCGTGTCGAATGAAAGAAAAGTAAGAAAACGAGCGACTCCGCTCAACATACGCGTAATACGTAGAGGGACGACGAGAAAGTGGAAGAGACGAGTTATTAAAATGTAAATATGAATCGACAATCTGTAACGCGCATCTCTAGTCGTGTGCGCTGCTGTGTGAATAAACGTGTCGCGAATATTCGCGAAAGTACGATGACACCCGCAAATGGGGCTCGACAGAGGATTTAATCGAACGGATTTTTCTTGCACATAATTCCCCATCATAGCCGCCGATGTTAACGTCCTTTAGGCATCGTAAACGACCTACACGCGTCGTATAATTTTTTTATCAAACATTTAATTAAAAAAAATGCTAACATTACAAGCAAAATTTTTTTCATAATTAAAGACGCAGATAAGTAATAAAATGTTATTATCTTCTGTGTCTACTCTCTGTGTCTAAAATAAGCTTAAAGTTAGATTATATGTATTTTCAGCTGCAATTTAATATAAAATTACATAAATGCTTCCAAAATTATTTCAATAGCTCCTTATAATGCTGCGCTTCAACGTTTTCCTTCATAAAATTATGCAGTAAATTTATCAATTGACATTAATATATCAATCAGCCATCTATTTCCCGAATTTAAGATCAGTAGAATATTGCTAATCTGACGGTCCCCAGGAATGCCTTGGCAACGGGTGGAAATAAAAATTCCACGGCGTTCTGCTTCTGTTTTTTACGGAGACCGCCATAAATTCGTGCAACCGATCCCGCGCCCGCCTTCTTTCTCTCGAGGAGATTTTCTCTCTCTCCCTCTGATCCGTCTGCTCGTAGATTTATGGGCTTATAGATTCTTCCTCCTCCGAAAATCTCCCTGGAATTTCGCGGAGGTAAAGTTCCGCCCTGACCATCGGCCGTCCCGCCCTTGTCTCTTTTTATTTTCTATGATTTTCTCCACCATTATTCCCGATTCGCTTCATCGTACTCAATTATCGCCATTAATTCGAGAATTATATTATATAGAATAAGGATGAATCAATCTGTAGTCAAATTTATCTTTGAGATCGAGCCTTTTCAGTCATTTCTTTTATTCTCTCCAACGGACATAATACACGTGCTTATTAAAAAGATGTTATTTTCATTATTGTTTCAATAACTTTTTTATTCAATGATTATTTAAGAGAAAAATATATGAAAAAATAAAAATAATATTTCTATTCAGTTTCTTTAAAAATTAGATTTTGATTATTCTCAACAAAATTTGACGATATGAATTTTGCGCCTCATACCGAACTCTTTAATTGTTAAATAATCGAGCCTCCCTACGTCGTGTGAATCGCGTACGGACTTTGATGCTCCGAAGGCAATTACGTCTGCCGGAATGGCGCATCTTTGACGAAGTCGAGAGCGAAAATCGTAATCTCGCGCGGGATGACAGCAACCACAGCCGGTTCCTTTCCACGCTCGCCGAAATCTCATTCTTCGTCCCCTCGACGGCGACATCCTCTGGTCCCTCCAAGCTCCCACCTCTAGTAACGTGGCCAAAGGATCCCTTTACCATCTCCTTCGTTCACTCTCCCTCGCCCCATTCACTTTATCTCTCTCTCTCTCTCTCTCTTTCTCCGCGCCAGCGAGCGACCGCGATGGTTCATAAATATTCAATGGCCACGCGGCCAAGATAAACTAATTAAAACTTAGATCTCGGTAGTCACTTTAGATTTTTACTTACACAAGAAGCATTTCAGCGCGGCTGCTCGTCGCCCGGAAAAAAAGTCTACATGGTCCCGGCCTCTCGAAGCCGCGAATCCGATTCAACTCCACTTCGCGAATGCGACCCAGAGAGGGTGGCAAGAGCATGAAAAGGGGGGTTTAAGATGGGCGAGAGGCGGTTTGGCAAAAGGAGACGCAAAGAAAGCTTTACTCTGTACTTCTCATTAAGGAAACCAACGCTCTTTCTTTCCTCTCTGGTCTTTCAAGGGAGCGGGAACCAACCGCTTCTTCATGCGAACGTTTCTTTTTTTTCTCGCAGACGCGACGTGAGAAACCTTTAACGGATGTCGCCGAAAGTGCGCGACAAAAGAGAGACACTAAAGTCGATGAATGTCGTGAATTCATAGTTAATGTTGTAATACGTTGGCGTACAGATAATCTCCCTCTTCTGCAAATAACCGTGTACTTTTAAACAAGTTCAGGTATAACTTTGGTTTTAATTAATTTCTTCTTATTCTTGAATGTAGAGAGCTGACACAGAGTAAACATCACGTCTTATCATTACTGACTAATATTAAATACTTCATATTTTTGTCAAATATCACATAAATACCGGATAATTTCTTTCGTTGCAAAAAATTTAATTTTTCACTTCCGATTGCAATATTCGAATTCTAGATAATCTTCTGCGTTCCCGCAATCTCTTCTCCCTGTTCGCTAGTATTTTAATTCGTCGACCGTGTTTTCGCGTAACCCCCTCGAAGTCTCTCCCTCCCGTTCACGACTCTCGTATGGCGCAACTTATTTTTTCCTCCTTTATCCTGAGTCGGGTTTACTTAAGATATTAAAAGCGCTCTCACCCTCTCTCGCGCCCCTTCCGTTTCTCTTCCCACTGCATCTTCTTCGCTTTATACCGGTTGCCCTTCCTCGTGGCGGAAAAAGAACGACTATCCAGCGACTTCCTTCTTCGGGGAGAGTTCTAGAGCGCCTCCGCGCTTAATTTGTAAGCAGATTTTTGCGCTAATCAACGGATTTAAGGAGCTCGGACCGTCTCATAGATACAGGGGAGAAAGACGAGGCGGCGACGCCAAAGACAGAAGGCAAGAAAGTCATTTGAATTTATTTTAATTATCCTAACGAACGAGGAGGCCCTAACGAATTATTTGCTCGAATATGATTGCGCGGAATTTCTAACGAAGGATCGACCGATCGTCCCTCGTCCTTGAGGTCTCTAATATCAGGCTTTCCGTCTTTCCTTTCATCAATCATCGACGATGCCTACATGATGAATCGATCGTCTTGATGAAAAAAAAAAAAAAAGAAAATTATCTTAAATCAATGATATAAATATTCGAAAATATTCAACTTGCGTGCTTGTTAATATATGGAAAAATTAAACGTAAAAGCATCACAGGATATCGCGTATGTATAACAAAGCAAAAGTTCTTTTTCCGCAAAGTAGTATAAAATGGAACGACGAAAGTACTGTTCCAGATAGTTTTTGCTTCCTATCACTTGAATGTAGATAGATAGAAAACGTATACCCCAGATAGCGCTCGCCGGACGCTTTTATGAGAAGACTGTGTGCGACGTATAGAAAAGTGTGATGTATAATATGATAGATTGCAACGATTCTTTACGGGCCTCTCCCATTGTGCTCTCTCCATTGCGATCGACTAGCGTGACCAGCGCGCGACAGGGTGACTCGGCCTTTTCTATGCCATAGAAAAATTCTAGGCCATAATCCTACTATCCAAAGAGAGCAATGCTAACGAGAAAAGATGAAATTTTTATCTCGCATTTAATCTTTAATTACAACATTTCGTTATTCACGTGATTTAATTACTACATTATATATCGCTACACTGACGTATCTTTTTAAACGTCACTTATTAAAAACCCAATATCCTAATTGCGCATATAATATGATGCGTTTAACGATCTCTGAGAGTTAATATTTTAATTTTAAATATGCAAAAAAAAAAAATATATATATATATATATATATAATTATAATAGAAGAAAATAAACATACTAAAAATGTCTTTTCATTTAAAAAATAAAATGTTTGCAGTCTTCGCGCGATTTCTTCGCTACGTTCGAGAATTATTAATCTTGTAGAACGTATCTCATTAATATCGAAGCGAGCTAAGACGTTTCTAAAAAGCAACTCTCGGCGTAAATCCATCCATTCTCCGCGAGTCGCGTCGTTAGGGTTGTCTCAGTGCGGTGATTCATCCGAGACGCGAACCTCGATATAGCATCGAACTCGCACACGCGGCCGATTTCACCGTAAAACGTTGCACGCTCCGGCGTCGTTCTCCGGTGTGTCTGACTGTGGGCGGAGTGGGTTGCACATTTGCAATGCAAACGATAACACGGCGTATCGCACGAAAACGTGCACACAGAGAGACGCAGCCGGACGAACGTCAGAAGAGAGAGAACGAGCCGGCACGAGAGGTATCGAGGAAAGAGAGAATCGTCACCCTCTCTCGAGAGGATTCCCGAAAGCCCGGAACGCGCGAGCTCTCTTTTTCTCGTTTCTACCCCTCTTTCTTTTTCTTTTGCTCTCTCTCTCGAAGCCTCCTCTCGCGTCGCCGCTGCCGCGGATGGATCTGATTATCGGATGGACCACCTCCGATGAAGTTATTCGCGATTTCCGTAATCTGCCCGGATTTGTCTCGGTTAGGAGATTTCACGGCTCGTTTTATCGGGATTATTTCACGTAGTCGTGATGGCGCATATTGTATCGCGTCATTACCCGAAAGGGATGCCGCTGCGTTTTATCGTCGTCGATTAACATATTTTTATCGGCGCCGCCTTCAAAAAAATCCTCGTTCTTACTCGCCGTGATTATCGACGTGCGAATGAATATTTTTATGTAACAGGTACATCCAGTTAGACTTAACAAAAGGCTCTTCAGCTTTTTTTTAAATTTTAATATAACAATGTAAAAGAGAAGATAAAAAGAGCAGCTTTGCAATATATACATATATCATATTTAATATCCCCAAGTCTATACTTTTCATTTTTTTTTCATAATAAGAATACATCGTTTTCATCACATTTAATTCATATTTAATATATGAAATATATAATAAATTATATGAGATCGTTATTAAGATTCCGCTTTCGCGAATTTCCTCGCTCT
Source organism: Nylanderia fulva (assembly GCF_048542155.1). NCBI lineage: Eukaryota > Metazoa > Arthropoda > Insecta > Hymenoptera > Formicidae > Nylanderia > Nylanderia fulva. The sequence continues at coordinate 2,722,294 of NW_028190293.1, forward strand.
CCGCAAAGAAACGATGCGTTTCTCTCTCTTTCCCCGACGCGCACGGAAACTTTGCGCCCCATCAATCAGCGGGGGGGTAGAGAAAGAGAGGGAGAGGCGAAGGGGTAGCAAAGTACAAACTTTTTTTTCTGGCACGTACCACATTTCATTTACGCCGGCCAGCGACGGTATCTCGCGATCTCTCTCCTGCGAAACGGCGCTGCGCCAACCGTAGAGCCACGCGAGCTGAAACAACCCGGGCCTGCAAGCGACGACCCTTCACCCTCTCCCTCCCCCCCGTTATCCCTCATAGCTGCACTTACGCAACCCCCGTGCGCGATAGAGGCGAGCGGCGAAGTGGCAGCGCGACGTCGAGGGCACCGAATACCGTTCCGTGGCACGCGGAACACGGAATATCCGTTTTAGAAATGAGCTTACTTTAAGGCCGCCCGACAACCCTCCTTCGTACGTATATACGCAAGTACGTGGGATCTCTCCGCGCGATGGGGATCGGTAATTAATCATTTAGAACGCCGGTCTTGGGGGAAACGTAGGTAGGGGATGGACGCTGCCATACTAAGGCTAGGAATGGCGCGAACCTTTTCGCGTGCGATTTTCAAACTCGAGAATCGAAAATCTCGGTGCATTTACTGACGAAACTGCGACGGTGTAATTTAGCACACTGTGCATAAAATATAACGATAATAATTATTATTTAATTTTTCATCATATAAATGAATAACGTAAAATATATGTATTTAATTATAGTTAATTGCAGCATCACGCTATACAGTTTTAAAAAGTGCAAAATGTAGTAAAAGTTTAATTTTTTTAAATTAATTGCTAAATTAAATACTCAATAGTTCTATCATAATTGACCGAATCCGGAGCTGTGAATGTTCGGATCGAGTCCATCTCTAGGAAGGGAATAAAAGGCCAATCTACACGAGTATGCACGAAGTAGGAAACGCCAAGTGGCTAGCGTTGGACTGAGATTAGCTCAGACCACGCACAGGTATACACGAAATCAGGACTTCCTCGACGCTTTCGTGTCGACGTCGTAGAATCACGCATGTGTGGAAAGTTTAGGGCCGTTTACGCAGATCTTATGTACACACGGTATACGTACGGGCGATCAAAATTGTTGCATATTGTTGCTGATGATGGAAAGCCTGCAACACGTACGTTGACAGACGTATCGCGCCTCGTAGGCAAATCAAGTCGATATCCACGTCTTTTGAAAAATATGTCATTTCCGCATTTAATATTACGAGGGCTAAAGTGTAGACGTTTTCCTGACAGGAAATATTTGTTCCATGGATAGAATTTTTATTTTAAAGAATTCGCTCTTTTTGAAATTCCATATTGTAAACGTAAAATAGATATCTGTTTAAAAAATTGGAAAACAAAAAGCTTTAATACACTTCCCAAAATATATGTGTTGTAAACTTTTGAGTTATAATAAAATTATAATTTTATTTAATATATAATTTTTATGTTATTAAGAAAATACTTCGATATAAATGATTTCAAAAAATCATAAGTGTAATGAAAAGTGTAACGTAACAAAATTTATCTCTGCAAAGCGAAGATAAATAACAAAAGTTGCGTAATATTGGCCAAGATTTTAACGGCATTGCAGCAGTATGACCAACGACTTTGAAAGGAAAAAAGCGAGTACATAAAGAAACGGTAATGTGTCTCCGAGTCTGCGTAATGGAAAGATACGTTCACGCTAAGTACGGTGCTATGTACGTACTGTACGTATGTAAACCGTGTATCCGACGTATGTTCCAGTCGTTATCGCAATCTCGACCCCGTTTGATATAACAGTCACTGTGACGACTATCGTCTTCCGACACGCAAGGCCGCCACCGAGGTGGTTTGCGGACCCACGAGGGTTCTCTATAAAATTGTTATAATGCGTGGAGTAACTAATGGCGACGCTGATAACGTCGATCGGTAGGTACAGGTCTATAGATAAAGAGGCAGCCGTGCGCGATATAGCAACGAGCAGAGAAAGGGGAAACGAAGAAATAATTACATCTCGATGTTACATACTCAATCCTTCATCGCTGTGACATTTACGGATCGATGACATTTCTCAAAAATAGTTCATTTGCGCTGCTTATGCGTGCCACGAGCGGAAATATCACTGACGAACGCAATTAATCGAAAGTCGCGTGATGAGAATATATTATGCTTATGTTAAATGAAGGGATTCTTTAACAGATACCCCGGTATAATTGTGAGAATTAATTTTCCAGAAATGCAATATTCATTATTGTAACTTTGCGGCATTTGCAATCGTCCAATATATATACGGCATGTCAAACACTTAACATTGATTATTATCATAACAATTAATATATATTAAATTAATTATATATTTTATGTATATTAATATATGTTAAATTAATGTAAAGAAATAACATGAAGCAAATAAAATATATTATTGATCTTTTTTTTTTTTTTTAAGAAAAAATATTTTGCGCCTGATATTTTAATTTTCATCATATCACTTTTGAATTGTTATTTCCAAACTATATATTTAATATTTACTCTAATAAGTCGCCTCTAATTTTCTTCACGCATAACCGACCGCAAAACTCATAAATAAAGCCATCCAGCGAGCAGTCAATTAACGCGAGGATATATATAATTAGTCATGAAAGAAGCAGAACGGTTGGCAAAGATGATATGGGACTTCCTGACAGAATTCATAAGCGCTACCGCGATGATTCGGGACAGTTAGGAGGTCGCTAACGAGTGTTTCCTCGCAGAGACCGATCCGGACGATGTCCCTGGGGCTGCCATTATCGTTGACTTGGTCGTCTCCGCCATTATCCACGACTACAGCATCCCGCTAGCTACATCCACCCTCTGATCATCCCATCCCTCCGAATCACGGCCCTCCTCGTTAACCTCGAAACGATCGAGGGCTCTCTCTCTCTCTCTCCCTCCTCTCTCTTTCTCCCTCTAACCTTTTCTACCAAGCCCTTCTACCAGCTCTTGCGTTTTGCTCCACCCTCACCCACCCTCCCCTATAACGCACAAATACATTTAGTAACGTCAACGTGGGAGAACTCACAGAAAGAGGGTGGCCTCCCGAGAGTATCCTAATGAGCGCGAGCTTGTCTGATTTGTGTAAATACATGCGACTATCTATTTTGTTAGGAAACATCCGAGAAATTACTCTATTCTAGTGGCTCTATTCTATTATGATATGTATGTCATAGAAATATTTATTTCAAACAAATATATTAAATTGTACTCCATTAAATAAACAATACACTTTTTTAAATCAAACAGAGAGAGAGAGAAGAGAGACATATAAAGAAACACAATAAAATTCGTAATTAAATAGAAATATGAATGAAAGCATGAATTAAATGAACAAATTTGTTAAGATTACATATTTTTAACACAGCTCGGTGATCTCCTTTTCAATGTTCGTTATCATTGATTGCATTTTTCATTGCATATAAAGTTGCGGGATGGACTATTTTTTTCAGACATATTTTCTTTTTTTTTAACTCGCACACGGTATTCCGCGGCACGCAAACCGATCAAGTTTGCCTGCCGCGAAAACAAGCCGCTCTTGTTTTCGCGCGATGATCAGTCCACCGTGAATCGCCTCCATCTCCCGCATCTCTCCCTGTTTTTGCGCGCAGAGAAACAACAGTTTCGACGTTCTCTCAACGATAACAAAGGAACGATGAACGGGTCGGGCCCCGTCGATTTTACCGAGTCGCGAAAAAATATATGTATCTTTTCGCCGAGGACAAGAGCGACGTGAAATATCTGAGGCGTGTGAAACACAGTTTACAGGCATTCGGTCCATACATTGGGAGTTCGGGATGTTTACTCGAAAAAAACAGCCGCAAAGTCACAAAAATCGCATGCGGTGACTTCAAATCCTACTGACTCGCACAACGCGTGTTATTTTACCCCACTTTTAACTAAAGCGCGCTATTTTTTTATTACTACTGGCAAAATACTATCGTGTATGTGAAGTTGGCGTTTCATTTCATGGAAACTCATAAATAATTACGAGTTCTGCCTTTAGCTTTAATAATTCTAGAGTTCTTGATCATTTAAACAAATAGTTCCAGCCTTTGTCCTAAAGTATTTTCCTTATCAGTAATTAACAAGATTAAAAAGATTTATTCTATATGAATTCGAAGAAGAATTTTATCTTTCAAAAGAGAAAAGCATTAATTCAGTTAAAATGAAGATAACCAGATATTTGTATCTATAAATATCGAGATGAGATACTAATCGATTTGCATCAAGAGTTCTGCTTATTCTGGAGTAGTACTCGTACAGTTCTGAGTATACATATATACATTATTATTGTCGTTTCAGAGTTTCGATAATTAAAATCATTAAAAAATTTTTTAATAATTATTTCGCTCGAAAACTCGAGAACTCTATAATTATTAAAAATAAAACCAGAACTCTTAATTATTTATAAGTTTCCACAAAATGAAACCAGTTTCATACACCCTCATTGCCGCTATAGAAATGTTAAAAAATAAACAATTCCTCACTCACCAATACGCGCAAAAGCAAAATTGTAGTACACAGCACATCGATCTGAAAACAAAACATTCAAATTATAAATATATACATGTGTGTGTGTGTGTGTATACAATATATTTTTTTTATTTTATTTTGCATACCTCATAGTTGTCCCGCTGTCGCCCGATGCCTCCCTAGGCCTCCTCCTCCTCTCTTGGTAGCACTCGCGAAAACATGAAAAATTACGATCGCCCGACACTTTACACGGCACTCCCGACGCGCGACACTTAACACGGCACTCCCGACGCGATGCATAAATCGCTCGCGTATTTCACGTACGTTGCACAATGAGAAAAAACGATAATCAACACGAAACAACGATTCGGCACTCGAGATTCTCGCGGTCAAACTCGCGCGCAGCTTATCAGTAATGTTACCTGTAACAATAAATAAAATACATACATATATAATTTTTCTAGAATTCCAGAATTATTAAAAATAAAGCTAGAAATTATAAAAGCTCTTAATTATTTATGAGAAAATCAGACACCAGCTTCATATACTATTAATTATATCTCATTTGGAAAAATTAAAGATCGACGACTCCAGCATCGCATGGTCTGATACATATATCTTTTCTATAAAGAGAAAAAAACAGGCGGCATTGCAAAAATAGGCATAATTGTGTTAGTCTCGCGTGTTACATATCGGCGATGCGATGTAAGAAGACTACACATGGCGTTTTGATGAGAAAGCATTGATTGCGCCGCGCTTCGCCGCGGCGGACGGCGATTAAACGCTGATTACGACTAATTATCGAGCGGGCGCGCACTCTCTTACAAGATCCGCCGTTTATAATTCCCCTCTCGAAAGGAGAGAAGACTTCCCATACGGATTCGCTTCAGGATTCCACGTGCAGACGAGCGCGTAGACACGCACTGGAAAGTCCGCGCGCGTTCGGTAAACGCACACGTCGTACGTTGAACTCGTCGAACGTCGTATTCGCGGACGACGAAGGGGGCAAAAACCCCGCGGAGGCTATATCGCGTCAGCAAGTCTATCTCTCTTTCTCTCTGGTAACCTTCTGAACCTCTGATTAAAAATGGATGCACGAGAAGGGACCGAGACAGAGAGGATCGAGGAGAGCACGCTATATAACTGAATGTTGTGGAAAGACGAGTTGCATTCTTATCGTCACGTTGTTACACGTTTGCATCGTCTAATCGCTAGATAAATTGCATTCTTCCGAAACGTTACTCTTCCTATGATTTATCAGAAATTTCGCACGACCGCGCACGGACGACGTGGCGCCTTCTCGTAATTCTCTACCTCCAATTACTTATCCAATTAGCTCATGAGTAACGGTAATGTTGTTTGTCCTAACACGTAAACGCGATGCATCGCGCGTACGGAAAAATTCACGGTTTTTTACATATAAATGCGTCTATTAATAAAACGAGTGGAAAAAGAGTGGTTAAAGGAATTTTTATTGTTGTAGTAATTAATTAAGGTTATTCGTAATTAAAAACCTGACACTCGATCCAATATCATAAAAATAAATAAACTTTAGTGTATTTCCTGTAAGAAAGAGAAAGAAGGACAGAAAGAGAGAACATTTAGAGATCAATTGAAAATTGAAGTGTTTACGTAGAATATCAAAATTATTTTCTATTTGCACATATACGCATTATATATTACGTATCATAAAATAAATTTAAGAGCAATTATAATAAATGATTGAAAAATCGTTCAGTATAAGAAAACTACGATTAGTTTTATTACCTATACAAAATTACAATTTTGAAAATAAAGTGTTCTCTAAATCGACTTTCTTGCAATTCATCCCCTTCAAATTAAAAATCCGCTCTTATGTATAACTTTTTCGCGGAAAAATAAAGATTTTGTAGTCGAACTCTACATGGTATTCGAGATACACCCTCTGAACTCGATCGAGTATACGAAGGACGAGCGAGAAGAAGAGGACACGCCGCCGTCGGTTGTCGGTCGCAGCAGCAGAAGAAGCGGAAGAGGAAGAAGAGACCGCGGCGAAGAAGTAGCGGGGCGGGAACGGAACTCTGTCGTAAATCACTGGCAGTACGGAATAACTGGCAAAAGCGCGATAAATCAGGGATCCCCGGGCACCGAATTAGGAAATTGCCTGCTTAAAAACCGCAATGACGTTAATCCCGGCGTGCCAGCAAGCCAGCCAACCAACCAACCAACCAACCAACCAACCAACCAACCAACCAACCAACCAACCAACTAACCAACCAACCAACCAACCAACCAAGCCAGCCAGTCAGCCAACCAACCAACCAGTCAGCCAGCGAGCTGCCGTTCGACGCACGTATATATCGGCAATCCGGAAAATAAAACTGATTCGGCTAAGAAGCGATGCCCGGGTGGAATAATGCGGAATAAAATCAACGTAACTCAATCGCGCTTGTCTTTCGAAATCAACCTCCCCGTCTTTTCCGCTGATAAATGTTCGATATACACCATCGACTACCTGTATACGAAAGTAGCTCGTTTTTTCTAATTCGCCGCGAGTACATTAGGAAAAAACAATGTTTGGAAAAGAGCTTAAAGACACGGTGATGTTTGATTCGAACTACGATCTTATAAAAGGGAGATTACGAGATTCCAAGAGGGTATAATTAATATTCAGATGAGATTACAGCAGAAATTTTGTACTTCGTATATCACGCAGATTGCAGATTAAATTTCTAAAAAATATAAAATCTCTTAGAGAACATCTTTTACATATCTTTTGTTGGAAATATTTTATTTGTTAAAATGAGATAATTAAATTGATATCTCAAAACAAGTTCCTGAAATCTGGAAAAACGCGCGCTTGCCGGCGATCCATCTCTCGCAATCTCATTTCGAGAATTTGAAACGCTCGATGTACGATGGATAGATATCTATGACCGATTGTGCCATTCAATATTGCCAGATTCTCGATAGGACACCTGACAATTGACCGGAATTAATGGCTAGCCGATGCGCGAGGCCAACCGCCAGGTTTCAACTTCCCATTCCGGAATATGAAATGTCGCGTTAATTAGTTTTGCCCCGCGGCGACAGGCCTAAACACACATAAACGTAAACGAGCCGTGCCGATGCGATGAGCGGTAAGCATAAGCGATCGCCAACGATATTATACGACGCGGCAATCGACTGCTGACGCAAACGCGAGGTAATATCCACGACTCGGCGGTTCGCGGCAGGCTAAACCTGAACGGGCACGAATGGACAGACGTTCCGCTTCGGCGCATTAATCAAGTTATTAATTATGTAGTCCTCATGCTAATTGAGCCTGTAATCTGCTCGCGCTGCCGTAAAATATCCATGCCGATTTACGCGGAACCGAATGCGACAACAATACGTTATCGTTGCTGCTGTCGTCCTACCGTTTCCGTTCTCGAAACCACGAAGTTTTGCTCCAAAATAAAAAAAGGATATATGGCTTGAATTGAAACTCTAAGATATAAGAAAAATCTAAAAAAAATAACAAAATTATATTGATATTTTTCTATTTTTCCTTTTCTCAAATAACATAAACGAACATTCGCGAATATATCTCTATATATATTTCATAAAAATGCAATTAAGTCATTATAAATGGAGCTTTTTCGAAATTTTCATAGAATGCTTCGTATTTAAACGTGATCGCTTAAATTTTTGTTTCAGGAGATATAACGGCCATGAAACGGAGGGAAGCCGGAAAGACGATAATCAGGAGGGAACTGCAAATATTCTTAACTTGGGAAGAATATTCTTAACTTCGAGAAATGAATTTATTCTTCGCGCAACTTCTGTTCCACGATCGAGTTTAGCGAAATATCTCGCGCTTCGCGCTCGAGCAAGAAATAAATGTTCCAACTCACTGAGAGCTTTTATCTTTCAACAAAAAACCCATGATCCTTAAGCGATAACCACAGCGGACTCGCTAATCCGCCAATCAAATTAATTGGACTGCGTACTTCCGCGCGCTGATGAAAAATGCCGCCAAAAACAAGTCAGCTTCGGAACATTAATCAAGAAGAGGATAAAAAGGTAATATTAACGCTAAGTCGGCAACGGTGGCCGGCATCAAAGAACCTCCCCTTCCTTCCTCCTTTCTACAGCGTATATTTAAAATTTTTTTCGACTCTAGGATAAATTCAATATTTTATTCTTATTATTTTTATAAATTTTCCAGATTTCTATATAATCTCATATATTAATAGCAGCCAATAAAAATATTAGTGTATAATATAGATTGTATAAAATATTGATTATAATATACTTTACAGACAAAATGTCACAACACGAAACTTCAGCTTGTAAATTAAAAAAAAAATGAATATGCCTTATTACAACTCTACACTATAACACATCTAGTACGACCAATTGGCTAAATATGTATGCAAATAAAATTAATGTTTCAAGGATCTTAACCCTTTAAAAATGTTCTCGTCTCTCTCTAGATGAAGGGAAAGTTATTTAAAATACATCGCTCCGTTTATTCTCGCTTGTCATTATTTATTTCCCGGTAGCTACGTGCCTGGTCGGCTCCCCTTTCGCCGATGTGATCGTTTTAGAATCCTCGGCGGCACCTGCCGTGCAACCTGGAGCAGCATGTAAGTATATACGCAAGTAAGTATACACTTAGTCCCCGTGTGCAGGCTGCGTGCGGAGAGGCCGCGGCTACGGTTATTACACGCGTCACGCGGCGTTCCGTACGGTCACGCACCCTCCTTCTCCTTCCTTAGGAAGCCCCCGATGAGGAGGAACCCTTATCGTCACCCTCTATCTTGTCAGACAAACGCAGCCCCATTAAGCCACTTACGATGTACCTAACACACGAACCACGAGTGAAAAGAGCCGCCGTCGTCTGTTCCGGAAAACAGAATCTATATATATGTATATACACGCGAAAATATAAATTTGCGCGATGCAACTGAGCTTTCATTTTTCTTGTTTTCTAGTTTACTCAAATCGTGAAGTGTAAAATAAAATCTGTAATTAAACATTTTTTATATATGAGATATATAATAAAGTATTTTTATAGAAATCCTATCAATATCATCCTGAAATAATATTTCCTACGTGGAAAGAATTTTCTCTTAGAATTTACCCTCAAAATCATGGTAATCCATGGTGGGACAATAAAAAATTTTATGAATTTCTCTGATTAATATTTACCACAATAAAAAATATTAATATCTATCACAAGATATAAAATATTTTCTATTAGTTTTACACGATTTTCAGGGTGAATTCTAATAGAAAATTCTCTCTGTGTACATACAAGCATAGTAATATAATTTCCTTTCATATATAAAAAATGTTTCTTTTTTAGATAATAATACGAATAATTTTTGTGAAAAATTACAACTGATGCAAAAGAATAGTGGAATAATTAGGTACAAAGAAATAGATAGAAAAGATTAGATGAAATATCATCATTATATTTTGTTTACGCTTATCGAGAGAAATAACCGTGCACTTCCGTAAAATAACCCTCTGTTCATAGGGCTCCTCCCTATTATTTGCGCACAAGCAAAAAAATTAAGACCGCATTAAGATTTGCACCTGCATGCGTTACCTCGTACGTTTGACAAGATAGAAATCTTTATTTATTCGAACAAGATTTCTTTTCATATTACTCTTATCAAGAAAAATATATCCGCTTATAATTCGAGAAAAATTAAAAATGATCATATTCTTAATTATAAAAATTATTTTATATTTTTAACTTATTTTGAATGTTTAGAAATAAAGGAGAATACTTTATAGAATTGACTTCAAGTCTTATTATAATCTAAGCAAATTTTTTAAATTTCCTTTCTTAAGTTTTGTTTTTTTAAATTTTATTTAGAAATTAAGAATACTTTAAAATAGAAAATAGGAAAGGAGTGAAATAATTTTTTCATAGTATTTTAAACAAAATATTTTAGATAGAATAATATTTAACATGTAATAAGAATAATATTTCATAAAAATTCCTAAATTCTTTGACGAGTTATGAATCAAAATATATGATCAAGAGAAAGGATAACAATTTTATACTTTGCGCCAACTTTTCTTTGTAGTCCACAGATTTTGTGATTTTTTCCTGCTTTGGTTTTCCCAGACATATGCTAATCCAAACTTTTCCCAGAAATATGCTAATTCAAGCATTCTTGCTATGTCAGGGTCGCAACCAAGGGGCATCGAAAAGCTGCAATGACCCGCAAATATATTTCATCTTAGATTTCTTTCTATTTCTCTCTCTTTCTCTTCTCGCCCTAGAATAAATTCATCCGGCCGAATTTTCGAGTTACTGGGTGCGACGCGAATAATTCCGAGCTATCGGTGACCGATATCAAAAACGAACGATGGAAAACGGACGATCTCCAACATTCACCGGGAGGGAACGAGCCGGGAAATTTTCTCAACCCCGGGAAAAAGAAGATGGTCGATCTCTGGAGGAAAGCAACGGAATGTAGACGCGATATACTCGCCGATGGGTATGTGTATATATATATATATATATATATATATATATATATATATATATATATATATATATATATATATATATATATATACATACATACATACCCCTCTTTGATATAGTGCGCGAAATCCTAGCGTCTTGAGGAGACGGAAGGCGGAGAAAAGAACCGCCACCGTTATCAGCTCGCGGCAGGATTGGTCTAGCAAGGGGATGCAGGGCTCCGTCGACGGCCAATGGCGTTCTGGTCTCGGCTTTTCAAGGATTCTGTCTCCCCTAACCCCTCGCCACCCCCCTCCCCCCCGAAATCCGGGGTGTCCTGGGCACGACGTACACAGGGGCGCGCGCGCGCAAGGCGTCCTCGATGTACCCGAGACTCCGACTTTTCCATCCCTTGCACACGTATACATACGTCAAGGCCACTGCCCACCGGTCACCGGAGTTCACCGTCGTCGCTGACGGTGGATGTCCGGCTATTTCGTATATTCCACCCTCTACTACAACCCCCCCGTCGAACGATCTCGTTCGCCGCACCCCATCCGATTCGTCCTCCTTCTCCTCGGAAGTATCTCTCCGAGAAACATCTCCGATTCGCACCACAATGGTCCAGCTTTTTCTCCGCTCTTTCTGGGATTCCGAGGGAGCTCACGTAGGACTGACAATGGTGGTGAGGTATTACGGGGGAAGAGAGGACATACGCGACTCGTGTAACTCCCATTTTGACGACAACGCGATGCGAATAGAATCTGCGAGTTTTTATTAACTGCTTTCGCGTACAAAAATGCTTCCAAGTTTCTAAAAATACCGTCGTGTAAATCCAAAGAAAATTAATGTATCTTTTCTAATAAATTAATAAAATACTTTTATTATTTTACTCCATAAAAGACAGGCGAGTTTTAAAAAATGATAGGACTTCTGTAAAAATATATATATGGAAAATGTGTATAGTCAAGAAAATTGCTACAGTTTAAAGGAATAGAACGCGGATGCTGCGCATTATCATAATAAAAGTGTAAGCTTTTTCTCTTTAAGTTTCATACTAACAATACTAATAACTAATAGCTATATTGTAAAAATACTGATATTTGATAATACAAAATAAGAAACATGATAATATATCATTGTAATATATCAGATGATAAAATAATCGTTTAATTATCAAAGAGAATATATCGAAAGATTGAATATCTTTTTTGGTAAGATCAGAACACACAAGCAATTTTCTATATAATAAAAAACATATATAAAAGAGACAAAATTATGTGGTCGTCTAAAGAAAAGAAGTTGGACGCGGAGATATAAAAGACGAACGAAAGATGAGGCCAAAATTGCAGCTTCCACTTCAAGGCACTTTCCGCCAGCCGCCACAACTGTTTCTCCACTCGTGAAAAGAATTATGAAGGCGCTGCGAGTGACATCATGATGTCAACGACAATATAAGAGCATCTTTAAGAGCACCTATTCTTTTAGCGCTCCTTAATATTTTTCTCGATTTCTTTAACTAGCCACATTTATCAAAAACGCAAAATAAAACAGAACTTTCTTTAATGAATCGAATGATTAAAAGCACACGTTTTAATCGAACATATCACAATAGAAATATTTTTAATCACATTGCTAGCGAGAACAAATGCTACTATTTCAAAATCATGTTACAGAATCATTTCAGAATGAACAGAATACTTTGAAAAAAGCAGATTGATTAAACTGAATCGATTTGAAATTGTTCCTGCAATATTCAATCTTCAAAATAAAAAAATCCTATTCCTTTAAACTGTAGCAAATTTCTTGACTATAAACATTTTCCATATATATATTTCCACATAATCCTATCATACTTTTACGTAGTCCTACCATTTTTTTAATGCCTCACCTGTCTTTTACGGTAATAAAATAATTTTATTATCGCGATTTTCGAGTTATCAACATATCCCCCGTATCATTCCATGTATTCGTCTCTTTTGAGTTATTAGTTGATTAAGTGATCCTCGCGCCAGGTGCATTTTTCTACAGAGTGATCCACCTTTACGATGCGATCCCTGGCGTGTCCAATTAATGTCAAAGATCTCTTCAAGCGCAGTACTCTCAGCGCGCGATACAGGTGAACGATAAACGCGGACTGTGAATAAGCGATAAGCGTAGCGAGAGAAAGGGGGAGAAAGAAAAAGGCGAAATGTACGAAAGGAGAAGAGAAAGAGAATCCGGCTATTGATAACATTATCATAAAAGTGACGTTAAATGGTCAGCCGCGAAGTTACGTCGACGCGACGCGCCGCTACTGGCGAATGGCTCTATAAATGCGTTTACTTTGCGCCATAAAAGCGCCGTACTTCGGCTAGCGCCGTTAAACGGATATATATATATATATATATATATATATATATATATATATATATATATATATATATATATACGTATATATATTGACGGGCACACACATACAAACGGACGCCTGTATATACAGTGTGTGTGTATTTGTGCACGATGCAGGAAGGAACGGGAACGTCGACGAAGCACCCAGCGCTTTACGGTAAAAGCCCTCTTTGAGTGATCCATTTATTGGTTGCTAAACATCGATATATTGCTTTCGGGGTTGCGCAAAGAGCCGCGCGCTCTCTGTCCTCCCCGTATACATATATGCATACGTATATACGGTGGATATACGTCTCTTTCTTTCCCTCTTTTGCGCACGAATACGAGAGTATACCGTACATAACATGAGGCGCATATAATACCGTAGTCCCGAACGTATCGACGCTTTCTGAGCTTTTAAAAGCACCGCGGCGACATCGCGTTGCCGTGAGACGAATAAATATCCGCGGACCTTCCTTCGCGAAGGAAGACGCTGCCGATTTTGAGATAAATCCCGCGAAAATGTGCGTTAACACCTTAAGCCGTTATTTCGACCGCTATGCGCTTCTAATACAACATAATTCCATATCTGTAATACAATTTAAATATTTGATAAATATGCTTAAAATATTCTTAAGATAGAGATGCATCCCTCCTGTTCTAAAATATTTTATAAATAATTCGAAATATAATTTAAATATATATATTTTTTTTTATTATATAAATGCAAATAAATAATAGCTGATATGACTAACAGCTGATGTGATATTTTAATGGATTCGCGAGCTCAATCGAAAGATCTCATTTTAACGACGAAATATGACAATATCGCTCATTCAGTCGAGGCGCGCTTTAAGATATTCCGATCGTGTAAACGAAACGTGTCAACGGCAATTCACACAATATACGTGTGGATCAATGCGTAATATATCCACTGCACGTGCACGCGTGTACACGAAAGACGCGTCTTTAGGGAAGAGCGACAGATGATCGATCGACGATTTCTCGGGATAAAACGTGGAATCAACGTGGCTTCATATCGCTTCATCGAGATGTCCTTAAGCTCCCCTATTCTCGTCATCATCTCGAGAAACGCCGTTGGTCACGAAAAATAGCGTATAAGAAGCAGATAATGTCACGAGCCATATAAGTGGAATATAAAATGTGCGTTTTATAAAATAGATGTATTTCTTATTATTTTTTAAAAAATATATAAACGTAAGAAATATCATTTTTTATCAGAAATTAAATGAGAATACTTTTACTACAATTATTCATCGAAAAAATCAAAATTGACGATTATGATTAAATTACATCCTGTATTTTTAATAATAAAATTGTATACCTATATCGCGATATTTATCAATATTTTTATATCAGAAATTACCCAAATTAAATAAGAATACTTTTACTACGATTATTCATCTAAAAAATAAAAATTGACGATTATTATTAAATTAACATCCTATGTATTTTTAATCATAAAATCGCGTATATCGCGATATTTATCAATATTGCGTGGATTTTAAAATTTCCGAAAATCTTAGCCAGCAGCAAGCCATTACCGTAACGACCTCAAAATTTACATGAAATTGCTTATTAAATTACTAAGTTTTTCGGGATGATTTAATGATACCAAAGGCCATTTGTCTCCTCAGCTTTTATTTTCTCCTTTCCCCGTTAATAAAGCGATGTGGTTAGGCTTTACGTCCGCGCGTGAAACTTTACGTTCATAATTCCCTACTTTGGCTTTTTTCTCTCTCTTCCTCTTTCTTTCTCTCTCTCCTCCTTACTCCGTTAAACGAATTCACGTAATTTTAACGCACATTTTTTCGGCAAGTACTTTTAAACACAGAAATATACAAATTCTTTGTACAAATTGAAATCCATATCAAATTGACTTTAAAAATAAATTATATATTTTAAATTTTATTTTTTTCAAACCTTTGTTACGAAAATTTCAAGAGTAAACTAATGTACAATTTTTTTAAAAAATATAGATAAGTAAATATACTAATTAAAAAAACTTTTCTTAGGAAAAACTTTTTAAGGAGAAATAATATATATCATAACAATTATATATTATACAAACATTACGTATTATATGTTATAGTTTTATATTATATATATCACAGTTTAAAAAATTTGTATTTTTAACAGATATCTCACATATCCCAAACAATCCACAGAAATTTTTATGTTAATTTGATATAATATGGATATGTTAAGTGGAGACACGAATACTATGTAAATATTTTAACACAGAATCAATGCAAACCTTCAAGTAATTTAAAGTAAATTTTGTGTAAAATTAACATAGTTTTAAAGTAAAAATTAACTAAAAAAATACGTTAATTGTAGATTTTATCATTCCCATTTATACTATAAAATAATTCAACATTTTTTCTATAAATTTTAACACATAAATCTTGTCACTAATAAAACAGAACATATTTATTAAGTTCAGTTAACACAACAGTAATATGTTAAATTAACACATAAATATGTTAAATATTTAACACAAAAATTTTAATAAGGACCATTTTTAACAAGAAAACACAAATTTTCCAACTGTGTATGTAAAAAATTAAATAATTTTTTTTTATGTGACTCTATTTCATATGCAAAAAAAATTTAGTCATATTTTTATCGAAGACTAACAATAAGAAGACCGATTGCAAATTTTTGCATGTTTTCTCTTTTCGGATATTGGATGCCCCATCATTTCGACGCAGCGTGATATCTGCAATATTTTTGTTTGAATTCTTCATATCTAGAATTCTAAATATCGAGACCGCAGCACACGGATAAAAACGAACAATCCCCTTTTCGAGTAGCGCGGTAGCCGCAGATAGTAATAATAGTAGCGGGAATATTCGACGGTATGTTACGCGTGGGTGTGCGCGGCTTTGCGAGAAGTCAGTTGGCAACATGTGGTTCGACGAACGCAATCTGGCACTGACATTTCGAATTAAACTTGTTGAAGACCAGCCCTCTCCTGTAACTTCCACCAGATGAAAAAAAAAACAAAAAAAAGAGAGAATTGGTCGCCAAATGTGAAATTTATGTGAAACCAACACACCGAGATTGACCGACAAAATTTTCCCATCAATGTTTTTCGCAATCGATACATATTAAACATTTCTTATTTCGTTAAAAATGTCCAAATTTTAATTATATAATTGTTAATCGTAAATATTAAATATATTTGTTTATTCTTTATAATAATTCTGCAAAAAGATGCGCGCGCTTGTTGTTTTAAAATAAGAACTCTGCTAAATCTCAATTTATTAAATAAATACGCGAATTCTTTGGGCACTTTTTTAATCATATAAAAATTAAAAAATAATTATATTACGATATGTTTTTAAAGCTGCGTTCAAAAACAACACTAATGCTTTCTTTTTCTATATCACTTCTCTCTGATATAGAGTGATATAGAAAAAAAAGAAAGGAAATGCATTCGGATTTTGGAACGCAACCTAAAATTGTTAATTCTATTTTGTAAATTAAATACTTGAGAATATTGCAATTTAAATATTAGCGGACAAAATATATATCAATCAATTTTCCATAGATGTAGCACATCTCTCCCTATTCTTGATATAATTGTTAATATATGATATAATTGTTAATCATATTGAATATATATATTTATCCTTTATAATAATTTCGGAAAAAAATGCGCGCGCTTGTTGTTTTAAAATAAGAACTCTGCTGAATCTCATTGTCAATTTATGAAATAAATACGCGAATTCTTGGGCGCTATTTTCAGCGCGAGAATATCTGGTTCGCAAGCGCCAAAAAAAGAGTTCTCACAGTCGTCCTTCTTCGGCCACGCCTTCTTAGCCACGGCTAAGCCGATATGCATTCATTATAATAAGAAATGGAAGGCGCCGAGTGAAAAGTTCGAACGCGCACCCCCGGCTTATCAACTTCCTCTGAATTTTATATTATTTAAGAAGGTACTTACCCTTATATATATATATGCTGCCCCGGCATCTGCCCTGTGCGGCCCATCTATACACTTCTTTCCTGCCATGATGCTGCTTCGATGTAGCCGGAAAGGTCCGCTTAAACTTTCTTCCTTCAATGCGGCGCGCAAAAGCCAAGATGCGCGGCATTTGAAGTTCGCCGAGTGCTTATTATCATATTTATTTGTCGCTCGACGATGAACTTAAACGCGACGTGTATTTAAACGCGGAACGAACTTTAAAACACTATGCGACACCGATGCAACGACGCGTTCTTTCTTCTCGGTTTTCTTCACTATGCACGCGGCAACTTCATATCGAGACAATCTGTTAAACATAACAACAGTAAAATCTATAGTAATTGCTCTCTACCTATCAAATATGCGCGCCCTCTATGTGTTACTTACTCTAGTAATATTATTTCAAATTTGACTAAATGCGAGTTGGCGCGCTTTTCTAATGTTCTATATGTTCTTAGTATGTACCAACCAAAAAGACAATATTGAATAAAGATTTATCTTAATATATTCAACTGAATTCTCTTTGTCAAATGTGTACCAATGTATGTATAAAATAATTAAATTTAGATAAATCGATATCTATTGTATATTAATCGATAGTATTGATTAATTGGAACACTTACAAAGAATTGGCATAAATCGGAACGAAAAAAGCAATCTAAGCCAGTTCTTTACAGATTAAATAATATTTGTAGTTAGATATAAGTGTTAATATATATAAATTTGTAATATATACATACTATAATATTATTTATAATATTATATTATATTGTAATAACAATTATAATATAATATAAATAACATTATATTATATTATAATTGAATTATAATTATTATAATATTATAATATTATAATATAAAATTGTAATATATATATAATATATAAAATTGTTTTTTGCGTTTAATGAAATTTTGCATTGTACATGAATATACTCTGTTACTGTACTATTATATAATTAGGTTTTTTAAAACTATATGTGTATTATATTGTATTGTACTGTATATATTAAATATATATACATATATATATAAACATATTTTTAATATATAAATTAAATAATAAATGATACTGTATGCAAATATAAATTAAAATTATTACAATTAAGTTAATAGCAATATTTCACTCAAAAAACAAATATAATTTTATTAAAAGTAACATAACTGTAAGATAAAATTTTATATGTAATGTTATACTTTTTTTAATTGTAAATTTTACAAAATTTTATGGAATTAAAATGAGTACACTATCACACTATATGTGCGATACTGTATCAATGATTATCAAGAAATGCAAAAGTGTCAGAATGAGATCTTTTCAAAACTACTCATGTCAAATTACGATTCCTAATGCGTGTCGCAAGGCCACGATACGAGATCTGACAATTAAAAAATTATTTTTTATTCGCGTTGCACAGTGTCCGGCAGGTAAAGTGACCGTGTATACGCTCACCATTATAAGTACCATAAATGACGTATAAAAGCGTTTGCATGTAGGACATAGGGGTAAAACGCAGGTAACGAGACATGCGAGGCGAGTCGTACAACACGCGGGATGCTTATCGGTTGCTGCGGTAAATGACGCAAGTCAAACTGCCAGCAAAAAGGACACGTAACAGCTCGTCCACGATATTAACAATTCGAGATTTAATGAGCACGAGACATGTCGGATTTGAAATTATTATTTAACACAGTTTCTGGACTGACCTCATATATATCATACTGCAAATTTTTATTTGCATCATAACTATAATAGTTGTTATAATTGACTCACCTGTGATTATTACAGATTAAACTGTAGATCAGTCTTTAACATTCAATCAGAAATTTATGACCATTTAATGATATGTATTTTTTACTTTCTTCTTCCCTTAATAGAAAGTCTTTAGCCTAAAAACACAATATTTTATATTATTTTCTGTTAATATTTTTTATTTTATGTATTAAAAACATTTATATTTTTATGTAAAGTAGCTATCAACTTACCTAAGATACACATTGTAGATTGTCATTTACAAGGAGAGAGAAGGGAAACACCCAACATAATAAATCACTTCTTTAACATGTGATCAAAAAATGACCATTTAATGCACTTTTTACTTCCTTCTTTTCTTAATAGATTTTTTAACCTAAAAACAGTATGTTTTATATTAATTTTTGTTAATATTTTTATTTTACGTATTAAGAACATTTATATTTTTATTTAAAGTACCTACTAACTTACCTAATTGTAAGATAGACTGCAGATTGTTGTCATTTACAAGAAGTGAGGAAGGAAACACTTAACATAATAGATTACTCTTTAACATTCAATCAGAAATTTATACCATTTAATGGCATTTCTTGCTTCCTTCTTTTTTTAATAGAAAAAATCTACCTAAAAACACAATATTTTATATTATTTTATTGTTAAATAAAAGATATATTTTCATTCTATACATAGAGAACATTTATACTTTCATTTAAAGCAGTTATATTAACTTACATAAAATATCATGCCATATGTAACATATGTAAAATATCATTGCAGATTATAAATCTGATTGTCATTTACAGGATGAGAGCAAGGAAACTTTCAACACAGAATTTTGTTAACTGTGTTCATTATCTAAAAATAAAATTACATATTATTAGCTACTAAAATTCAAATAAAATGCATCAAATGCATTTTATGCAATAAATTCAATAAATAGCAAATATAATTTTGTAAATAAACAGTACTTATTCTAATAATGTGTGCTTTTAATTGTAAACACATAACCTAATATAATATAATATATATCACAATTAATAATAACATAGAAACAACAAGTTTTCGTTACTAAAATCAATAATAGATAAAAATTGGAGTAAAAATCGATCTTATACCTATCAATAAATCGCTAATCGCTTCTCTCATCTCCTATTGTACAAAATTATACCAGTGGCATTATACGTAGAAATTGCCGCAGGCATGCGATTCCGCTGAATTTAGTTTTTGCAATTCCGCGTGAATGAACGCAACAGGCGGCACTTCCCACACATCCGCAGTTTAAACGTCGCTGATTCGGAAGACCCGAGGAATGCTTTGTGCCGAAGAGAAACCGAGAGAGCGCCATGTCTTCCCGATTTCGCGCGGGAAACTATCTGACGCGTACCGCCACCTATCGATCAGCTGATCAAGACGGAAAGCTGCGCCATCAAAAGGTAAGTGCAGTTAACTCGAAGGGTAAGATTTATTTGAATGCTTGCTCAATGAATAATAGAAATTACTACGTATGTACCAAGGTATATGTACTTATGAACATTTATGAACAAAATGAAATAATAGAAAAATATAATAATAATAAATAGAATAATATAAAAACATTAATAATAGAAACTCGAGAAAAAATTGATTTTAAATAAAGTTTAAAAAAAACTGTATATAAAAAAAGATGTTTAAATTTTAACTCATTTAATTCTTATATATCACAAAATTTGAAGTTTGTCTTATGCTTTATATTCAATACTTATATTTGCATTACTTTCCTATATATATATATATATATATATATATATATATATATATCCTACTTATTTACGAAAATTTACAAGATAAAAGGAAATAAGAGAGCCGCCTTCTTGTCAAGGGAGCGACCCTCTTCTTTAATATAAACTGCTCGTAATGTAATGACTCCTACACATCCTACTACTATGTTATGTAAGAAAAACACTTTTCATCGCCTCGCGATATGGTCAAACGGACACAATACATTGGGTCAGCCAATACATAATGCATGCGTTGTAAGATTAGAAACGGGGCTCGCGAAAATACATACATACATTGCATATGTAATGGAGCTGCTTTTTATATATATCCGAGGAAAGGTTACCAAAAATGCATACACAACTCCTCATCTGCCTCTTTCTTCCTCTCTCTCCGCCCTTTTATCGTCGTAAAAGCGAAATTCATTCTTCTAGAAGAAAAGCGAATATATATCAGCTATTTTTATATAAGACATAACAAATATACATAATTGCGCTCAATGCAATATCTTTAAAAAGCTATTTAACAATTTTTGGAATATCTGAAAATGAAGAATTTTGCAAAAGGTATTATATATAAGCTATATAAAAAATACTAATATATTAATTATTTTCATATTAATAATCAAATTCCTGTATCTAATAACAGAATATATAAGAGCAGCATATAATTACCTATTATTGAATTGTTCAATATATAACGATAAAGCGTTAATAAAAAGAGAGACAATAAATAAGTTTCATTCAAGATGGAACGTTGTAGCCAATTATTTAATAGTATTTGAAAAACAGCAAGCTAAGGCCGAATTCACAATATATAATTTAAATCCGTAAGAAATTGACCAATCACAGTCGAGTATCCTTCTTGTTCTTGATTGTGATTGGTCAATTTCTGAGGGATAAAAATTACCAGACTCTATCGAAATGAATCTTTTGACCACAGTGCGCGTTTTCATGTATGCGGGACATGTGAACGGGCCTTAACGAGGATGCCAGTCGCGCCATCGCAAACGGTAGCAGCATCGTAGCGCAAGTATCTCGATCGTTTTCACTGCTGTTCACTGCATGCGATCAGCGTGCGAATGCCGGAAAGCATGATCGCTCGCGCCTCGTAATCGACTTGAAACGATTTTTTTTTTTTAAATCTCCACGACGAGACACGCTCTCGATGGTGTGATTTAGTTAGTTTCGTACAATCGTTAATATTCGCGCGATCGAGGCACACCGCCATCGGGAAAAACGGTGAAAATTATCACGAAGCACGCATCGACGACCCCGTGATTCTGCCGATCACCGGATCACCCCCCGAGCTCCACGGTCCGTGCTATTTTTAATGTTTTGTACCGATTGTGGACGTGAGAATGGTCACTCGAAGCGAGGTAAGTCCTCCCTAATCCGCGAACGCGTTCGCCCGCAAAAATTCTCCTCGCGCGATCAGGTGTGCTGTCAAGGTTAGGTCGTTGCGTCGCCCGGGCCGATTCGGCGAGGATTTTTCCTTAGTTTCTCAATGTTTTGTCACATTTCTCCGAGATATCTTTCGAGGCACTCGATACGCGAATTCGCGTTGGCCCTGGCTATAAACAAACTTTCACGAAACTCGCTTGAAACGCTTCCTCATTTTACGTGATATCAGTGTAAAATTAATTTTGAGATTGTAATTCAAAGCTAATCCCAGGTTTCTAAGTCCTAACGTTTATTATTTTTTATCTTAATTTATTAAACGCACTTTTAACATACTGGGAAAAAATAGTTTGTTTTAGTCATTTGTTTTAGTCCAGTTTATTGAAAATAGTATTAAAAGGAATTTTTCTTAGTAGAAAATTGTACAATTACAAAACACTTGTATTATATGTAAGTATAATGTATTCATTATATATTTTTTTATTTTAATTTTTATACTTTTATCATAATGAGCATATTTCTTCGTTATAATATAAAATGAATACATTAAAATAAAAAAAATATATGATTAATTTACAGTTGTGACAAACAAAAATAAAATAACAAAAATGAATTTCTTATAAAATATTTACAAGATATTTAAAAATAATTTAGTAATATTTATTATATATATATATATATATATATATATATATAGCAAAGATTAATGTATATATATATATATATATATATATAGCAAAGATTAATGTATATATATATATATATATATTCCAGTGTGTGTGTATATATATATATATATTATTTCGCCATACATAATTTTTATTTTTATTTTGCTTTTTTCAGATGGATCTTCAATTTTTAGATTTACATGATTTAACTGACAAAGATAAACATGAAATATTAACAATCCTCAGATCTGACACTACCGATACCTTAAAACTACCATGGGATGCTACAGAAAATAATAATAATAATGTTAATTCTGTTACAATGACAGAAGTTCCAGCACTTCACCAACAACATTGGTATAATGGTAAATATGTTACCTATCTCGAATTGCTTTATGTTCTGATCCTTTTTTCATAAAATAAAAAGTATAAGAAAACTTTTTGAATGAAATTATTTTATCAATAATTCTGTTCTGTTTTTTTTTAGATATGATTTTTTAATAATAATATAGCACTAAATATTAAAAATACATATAGATGTATATACATAGTCACTTATATCAAAGTCCTATAATGGCATATTTGGAAGGCTTTGTAAAATATAATAATCCTTACAAATGTTTCATTTAGCCATGCCACCAACACAGACCTACTCGCAACAGATGGTGTCATTGTGTAATGACTGGCAGGCATCAATGTACAATGTTTCTACAAATGGTCATATGCCATTTATGTCAGGACTGACATATCATCCTGGATACAATCTCGGTGCCGAGATTCAAGACGTGAATTATGGTAGAGAGAACGGACGCCGCAACAATCGGGGCAGAGGTATGAGAAGAGACAACTATAATCGAGCAATTAATTCCACTAACGAAGTGCAATCAGGATACATGGGCGATCAGGCGCAATTTCACCCACAAATACATCCAATCATGTACATTTACCCTGATCATCATTCCGTCTCTACGCAACAACATCAGGTAGCTGCCGGACAAATCTATTACGCACCGCCGATGTATTCATCGATACCTCATCCACATCCGAATGCACAACCAATTTCATCTAATTCGCATGCACAACCGACTTATCCTCCGAATCCGCCGCAGATGGACAGATGCGTGCGACAATCACAACCTGTGCCATTGGAACAATCGAACCAAGAAACCACAAAACAACCAATTGTCAAGGTACATGATAAACATGTACAAAATACATATATCGATAAATCAGTATGTCATCAAGTAAACCAAGACAACCACGACTCTATGCAAACTAATGTCATTAGTAATGCCATTGCCACCGTTGTAAATAATTCTACACCGGAATCTGTCAAGAATTTTGACGAAAACACTGCCAATAAAAAAACCATAGCTAGCAGTGAGAAAGACCCAAAAATTCAACACAATATAGTATGGGCTGAAAATTGCAATGGTACAGAGAAAATTGACGTATCATGCATAAATACTAACAATGACGTCGAAATAAATCAAAATTGTGAAATGGACAAGATGTTAAAGAATGAAACTACATCAAACATTGCACTGATTGTTACAAAAACTTCGCCTAAATCTGTCCCTGCCAATGCAGACAAAAGTGAAATGCATACTGAGGAGAATGTTGTGCTGAAGGATACCCAAGATAATACCGTTGAAGATAAAATACCAAATGGCTCTTCAACCACATCAAATGATTCGTCAGTCATGCCAAAAGCTCCATCGCCCGCATCTGTATCTGCCACATCATCTGCAACTACAACTAGATCTTACGCGAGCCTTTTGAAAAAAGATAACACCGAAACACAAACACTCGCATCTTGTAAACCGACGATACATATTAATCAGAATGACCCACCAGAAATACCAACTCAAAAAGAATCAACGAACCTTGATTCCACACTAAAGAATCAAAACGATTCATCCAGCACACCAAACGATACAAGCACAATAAACGATGACACGACTTTGCAGAATGGTGTATTACAGAATTGTTACGATGATCCAAATTCATATAGAATAGGTGGTAAGTACAAAAGTGCATATAATGTTTTGGAATGATAAAATTTTTATATGCAAATATATTTTAATGCAAATTAATATTCTTTTTCAGAATTTTTGTCCAGTTATCAAATGGACAAACAGACTGTGAGCTTATTACCAAGAGGATTAACCAATCGTAGTAACTATTGTTATATCAATAGTATCTTGCAAGCTTTACTAGCCTGTCCACCATTTTATAATCTACTCAAAGCTTTGCCACTTCCTAAAAATAGGGGCAAGAATTCTGCTACACCTTTGATTGATAACATGTAAGTAATCACCATAATTTCAATACTCTTTTAATACTTCTATTGCAATTTTACAAAAACGATATAGGTGTATAATAATAACAAGAAATGTAAAAGTTAATTTATCTTGTTAAAAAAAAGGGTCAAGTTTGTTCGCGAGTTTACACCTTTGACAGAGGCCGCTCGCATGCCCAGAAAAGATAGAGTTCACAACAAACGAGGAGAAGATACAGTCATAGATATACATAGTGGTGTTGCTTTTGAGCCATCATATGTATATACAATGTTAAAGCACACCTCTGCTGCTGGTGCTTTTTCTGTGGAAGGGCGGCAGGAAGATGCGGAAGAGTTCCTATCATGTCTTCTAAACGGCATCAACGACGAGATGTTGGAAGTATGAATTTATATATACTCTATTCGTTAAAAAAAATATGAACTATTATAAAATATTTATAATTTGTAATAATTATAATTAATTCTAGTTGATAAAATTGGTCAGTAATGATCAAAATGCAATCGCCAACTCGGAGAATAATGTCGGTTGTGCTCATGATGAAGAAGAGTGGCAGGTAAGATGCTCAGTAGAGTATATATCTAGATATTACTCTTAATACACATACATATATAATATATATATATATATATATATATATGTATATGTATGTATGTATGTATGTATAATGAAACATATATTCATTCTTATGTCAATGTAGGTAATGGGACCAAAAAATAAAGGTGCTGTCACACGGTGTACGGAGTTTGGAAGAACGCCATTGTCAGATATATTTCGGGGACAATTGCGATCTAGAGTATCGAGAGCAGGAGAACAACCGACAGATAACGTGCAACCCTTCTTCACATTGCAACTTGATGTGCAAGTTAGTATATTAAGAATTTTCACTGAATTTACTTATGCTATGTAAGATTTATATGCGATATCTGATATGATATTATTTATTATAGAAAGCTGAGTCTGTAAAAAATGCTCTTGAAATTCTCGTTGGGAAAGATCAAGTGGAAGGAATGACATGTAGTAAAACAAGACAACAGATAGAAGCATGGAAACAAGTTACCTTGGAAGAATTACCTGTCATTCTTATATTACATTTAAAATGGTTTATTTATAAATTTGACAAATATTCCAATGGATGCTCAAAAATACTAAAGAGTATGGAATTTCCTATAGATCTAAAAATTGATGGCAGTAAGTATACCAAATATAAATCTAATTTATTCTACTTTAATCTCCAATATTCAACAAGACAAATACAATGGAAATTTTTTTGCAGAATTTTTATCACCAAATACTGTGAAAAAATTAGGGCCGAAACAAAAACAGTACAAATTATTCGCAGTTACGTATCATGATGGAAAAGAAGCTACCAAAGGTCATTACTTCACAGATGCCTTTCACATAGGATATGGATCTTGGGTGAGGTATGATGATAGTGCAGTGAAAAGCGTTCCAGAAAGTAATGTGTTGAGGCCCACATCACCTCGAGTACCTTACTTACTTTACTATCGAAGATGTGACACTATCGGTAACCAACCGAATAGTACTAAAACCCATTAAAAAATTTAGCGAGAATTTACATAAGCGAAATTATATTTCATTTGGAATGGAATATAATTTGCTTAATTTTCGTGCAAAATTTTTGAAATGGAATGACATAAACCTGTTTTTATAACTTCAAAGTTCTTGTTGATATTTGTATTTAAATAGAAATCTACAAAAAAAATACAGAAAGTTTTTATATATTATCCGTAATAGCATGGAAAGAGTAAACATACATTGAACTCTTATAGTACTTCCATGAAATATTCCTATTACGATCGTTGTTACAAGTTCTATACATATATAGTTTCCCTAAAATCATGCGATAAATATAGCCAGGCGAAGTTAAGATTCGTCGAGTGTTCCAATCTGGGTTCACATTTTTTTAGTGGATCTATATAAAGAGCGTTATATATATACTAAATGCTTTATACGTTGCAGTTTGTGAGATACTAGAAGAGTGTCTTGTGTATATATATAAATAAATATATATATTCTTTTTTCTGAATAAGATGACTGTAAATGTTACTGGTTTCCAATTTCTTAGAGGAAACCAAAAGTGCGAGATTTTTGAAATTTATGACAATGTGTGTATAAAATATAGAGAGAGAAATGCAAATCGTTATATGTAGATTATTTTTTTATATGATCCTCCTGTACAGCAAAAATCAATTCCAACTTGCCAGTCATTTTCTAATATACACATTACTATTTTTATATTTTCAAATCATGTATAACACAAGTCATATGCATGTATCTTATTTGACTAGATCTTTCTATAGATTTCTTGCTCATTAAGTCACTTAAATCATCTCAATAATTTTAAAGAAAACTGGCAAAACAAAAATGAAAGACTTATCAGGAAGATTATATGTAAAATTATTGAACATTTTGTATATTTAATCTTTCCTAAGCATGTGATACTCTATATGTCACATATTAATTCTTAAAACTGAGGT